>NC_137585.1:77777346-78377346 GCF_963210335.1 Falco punctatus | reverse complement strand
CTCCTGATCATGTCAAGGCTTTATGCTGGACACCTGGTGCCATCTGCTTCCCTCCAGCTGCTCTCATCAGGGAGACTGGGGTAGCTCTGTTGCAGCCATGAGCTCTGCACCACTTATGCTGCTGCAGCCCACCCTCCTCTGCCTTCAGTGAATGACACTGCAAATTAGCTAGATTTAAGCTGAACTTCTGAAACTGTCCAAAGGTTGGACTTGTCAGTGTTGAGTTTTGTGTAAAGTTCATATTTTCCTTCTAATACTGTCTGGGCTACATGAAATATGTCAACCTACCACCATCACACAGTTTCTCCATTAGCTCAAACGATGAAATCAAACACTCAGAATAAAAGTGGCACGAAGTGGACAGTTTTCTGGGATGACTCGGGTTTCTGGTGTATGGTCCCTCAATGTATCTGTAAGAGGCTGAAAGGCTTGTGTTGAGGAAGACAGGATTCCTGTAAGAGAAAGAGCGGTCTTGTGATTAAGATGGTCTAACAATAATCCTACCTCTACTCCTGCCGGAAAATTCCTAGCTAAAGCTAGATTAGCCATTTCACTAAATACTCTACAAAATATACAGTCTTTGATGCCTCAAACTAGCTGTTCAAATTAAGGCTGATGTTAATCTTAGTCTGTCTGCCTTTCTCCACAAATAAAATGCAGATACTATCACTCCTCATACCACAGAAATACTGCGTGAATAAAACATAATTAGTAACACCATAAAAAAAAAACCCTGAGGACATCTGTGATTCTGTCACATGGAAGGGTTTGAATAGCTTAAAGTACATGTGTCCATAGGCCACGCACTGAAATATGAGGGTCAACCAAAAGTACTGAAAAGCCACTCAATCACTGAGTGCTGTCCACCCAGGGCACAGAGCGACACAGTCTTGCAGAAAAAAAAAAAAAAATCAGTATGTGATCCTCGGTCAAACTGCCACAATTCATACACAACAAGGGGACAGCCCAGGGCTGCACAGACAGAATTGCAGACAGATACACAGAAAGCTTAATTCAGGCATTTTGTAACTTTTCAGTGCTGGCATTACAACCTTTCTGTAAATTTACTGAGCTTCTTGTTTAGAACAGGCTGACAAGAGACGAAGGTTATCCTGCTAGTTCTATCGAAGTTCCACTATCACCTACATACTCTTTACATCATTTCAGAACAAGCCACCTTTATTTTAATGTGCTGCAATTGTACTGAGCCCCTGTTGAAATTACCTTCTCATTCAGTAGTTAAATTAGTGCAGCAGCAAAGCCTTACCTGGATAGCCATGAAAGGAAACCTTTCCTAGTCTGATGCTCACAGTATTATCACCTGTATCATTTGGTCCTCTTGCATTCATTTCCGCATTCCAGTTTTACAAAGAATATATTGTGGCATCCTTTCACATTACCAGAGATCCGCGCAACATACGTTTGCTTACCTTGCATGCCACATCATTTTCACCAGGTTTTGATTTCTTTGATTCTGACAGATACAGACCTCAGAAACCATAGAGGAACAAGCACTTCTGCGCTCATTCAGGTACATCTTGTATCTACAGTGAGGGAACTGACTGCAGCAGCCAACACCAATGCAGGTAAGAAACAAGCATCTTGGCCCTGCTACAAGTTAATGCCTGCAGCACTTCTTTTACGATAGATGCAAGGCAGGACTGTTCACTAGTTCTGGGGCCCAGGAAATTCACTGGCTGCATGTATAGATGGGCATATAAATTATAAATAATATAAATTATGCTCATTTAAGAGCTGCAGGAGCTGCCCCAGCTGTATGTACTGTTATGCAGGTGAAGGGAGGGTCCATGCTAAGCAGACCAGAGCTCCTCCTGGGACTCCCATTCTTATATTGTCCCTGTGTGATCTGGAAATTTAAAATCAGTCAGACCTAGTATTTCTTAGCATGTAAAAATTGGTCAAATGTGAGGTCTTTTTCCTAAACAGTTGCAGTCTTCTGTACTTTGTCAGTTGAATGAAGAAGGGAAATTACATATCTCAGAGTGTTGCAAATTTGCCCTACCAGCTTGGTACAATATTCAAAGGATGAGAACTGACAGTTCAAGCCTCTTTCGCTCTAGTGTGCTGAATCTGAATGCCCTAAAGTGAAGAGAGTTGGAATTTCAATTCAAAATGCAACATCCACATCCCTAAATTCAAGAGCATTTGGGGTTAGTCTTTAATGTAAGTTCCTTAAAGGGATAAACCCAATTTGATCTGAAGCCAGAAAAATAAATAATAATCTGGGGTCCTCTCTGCCCTTTGCTGCTGTTGTCTGGCAAATCAATCTCATGCCTAATTGAAGACTGCACCTGCAGAATATTAAAGGTGGTGAGTGTGCACTACATTTTGAGTAGCACCTCACTATGACAGATGCTCTCTGACAGTGCTAGCACAGGGAAAGGATAATACCCTGCCTCTCCCCTCACAGAAGCCTGGCAGCAGTCAGACGGTTGGCACCCTGTGACAGCCACTGTGCTGCCCAGTCTGGTCTGGCTGTTTCCTTGTGCCCGTGTGATGTGGAAGGGGGCTACTGACCAGCCCCCTATGTAGCTACCCCTCCCCTGCCCCTCAGCTCACCTCTCTGCTGGCATGTCCACCAGAGCTCTCTGTCTGCTCAACGTGGCATCGGGCTTCAGAGAAACTTAACTAAAACTTAACTGATAAGCAGATGCTAGTGGTTGCCAGCCAGTATTCAGAGGAAGGGCTCTTAGGAAAGGAAACATCAAATACACAGAGAAAATATTATAAATAACATAAAATATTAAATATTACCTGCAATGCTTTGCACAACTAAAAATGAGATGGAATTAGCTAATAGAGATGCTGTGGTTCTTCCTACACAGATACAGCTCTTTTCTTCTCCTACCTCTATTAGTAGGATTTCAGCTGCAATATTCATTTATATAGCATTTATGTTGCATGAACACTAAAATAATTTAGCACCATGCAAACACATACCTCCACAAGTTTCTTTAAGAGGTGGCATCTTGGTCTTACCAGGATATCCCTGATACCCTGTCACCTGAGCTCCAGAGTTGAGAAACAAAGGCAGTCCTTTCAATGTCCTCCTGACTTGTGTCAGCAAACGCCCTTAATTGCCTACATTCTGGCTTATAGGTTAATCACTGATGACCCTTCAGCTAACCGTTCACACAGAAATAGCACAGCTGTTGAATTCATCAAATACAAGATCTCTTCCTTGTATATATAGGGTTTCACTTGAGAACCTATTTCAGTTACCTATGCATGGTTTTGTAGGGCTAGGCGGTATTATTGTCTTCCCATAAATAAAATTGTCTTCCCAGGTAAATAAAATACTAATATCTACAGAAGCATACCATCACCTCAGGTGACTTGCCTCTCTTCCTTTCTGAAAAGAGGCAGAATCCCAACTTAAAAGCAGCGAATAGCAAAATGCAACGTGTAATCTATGGAGGTGATGACCAGTTCACTGTGCACTCTGTCTGATCCATAAAACAACCTGTGGTAGATCAAAACTTGCTCATGACGGAGAAATTAAGCCATTAGATGTATCAAAAGTGATGAAAGTAATAGAGGAGAGAATTTACAGCAAATTCATTTAGGTTCTGCACTGTTGAGCGCTTTTTTTTTTTTCTTGTAATTTTTTTTTCTGTAGTCTTGACTAGAAAAGTTCTTGGAGGGTGAGCACGTATGGCTTGAGGGAATAATCAACGACAACCTTCCTCAGATGGTGCCAGAAAAAGCTACTAAGCATCACTTGTGACTACCTTGTTCCTTTCCTGGTATTTCGGGGTCTCATAGTTGAATGCCCTGGCCCTCTACATGTGGGTGGAGATCTAGAATATCCCAGCTAAGATCCACCTCTCTTTTTAACTGGTTTTCTTCTGTCCTGTGGCACAAATGCAAATGCTTGAAGTAGAAGCATGTAGGCTACACCTTTATATATGTTCCCCTTTATCTACCCATCAACACTGCTCCTACATTAAAAGAGATGCTTATCTTTGGAGCTGAGCCATCTATTTGAATCTGAGCACTTAACACAGATGGGTCACGGTCAATAGCAGAGGGCTCCCCAGGGACTCATTAGGACTGCCAAAATTGTATATAAATACAGTATATATGCATATATATGCTTCTCTGGCTCAGAAAGCTCAGGGGGAAATCCCACTTTAACTGTAATATAAGTCAAAGCCCAGAAAAGTAGCGGGCATCTTCGCAATCACAGCCAAAGCAGTAGGATCTCTTTCTGTTCATTATGAATTTTGTCAGCTGAAACAAGCTGAATCACAATTTTTTTGTTTTAACTATAGGTCATAAAAAATCTTCCTCTATCCCTTATTTACCAAGTGAAGCTTCAGTCTGGCTGAGTAGGACCTGAGCATAGCTGTCTGCAAGTGAGCTGAATCCACTGATGCTGGAGTAACTTAGAGACTTTCTCTGAGCCCTTAGGGAAAGCATATGCCAGGATGATCCATGCAGGACAAGCTACAGGGCGATAAAAAATTAACTGAAGAAGGCAATTTCTTCTAATTCTTGTTTATCTATTTCCTTTTTTTTCCACACTGCCAAACAATAATTAAAAAACAAAAACACAAAAAAAACCCCAAAAAAACCAACAAACCAACAAAACAAAACAAAAAAACAAACACCTGTCCAGTGATACTTCAGCCTATTTGTACAAAGTTTTAAAAAACAGTGTCTGATACTTTCATGGTTTCTTTTATTTTTTAACCTCTCAGTAGTTTGCATTACTAAGCTGTGAAAAAGCACTAAGGGACTGTAACCTGCAGCTCCCATCCATATCAGTAACACTGTGTAACTACGGAGCAACTCAAACATCTGTACCTACTGTACAGCTTTGAACAAGCGTTAAGTATTAACGTAGCAAACAACTTGTTAAATGTATGGGCTACTATGGTAGTTAACAGTTAAGGGAATCATATTGCTCTAAACTCCTGGGTTTAGGGTAAGGATATCTTGTAAATCATGACTGTCCTCCCTTTTAGTCTGAGGGAAGGGAAGGCAAAAGGAAAAGGCAAGGCAAGGCAAGGGGAAGGGGATGAAGAAGAAGGGGAAAGGGGAAAAGGAAGAAGGGGAAGAGGGAAGGGCAAGAGGAAGAAGGGGAAAGTGATAAGAAAGGCAGAGCAGTAGCAACCATTTTGTTTGTAAGGAGGTCTTTTGGTCAGTGTTGTCCCCACCACAGAAGTGAAAGGGCTTTTATCTGAAGCACAGCAGTGCTCGTGCTTGTAAACTGTAGTCTACAGCATGTCCTGGCAATATTCTTTTGGATATTAAGCAGGAGCTTGTTATATCCGATGGCAAACTGAGGATGACCAAATAGTGGAGCAACAGTGAACTGTGGAGAACTGGATCTCAGTGCTGCGTAATACCAGTCCTAATGACACACCCAGGCATACCACAAGAAAAATCTTAAGTCATAAATATTATTCTAGGGAAAGTGCCTGGCAAGGTTCAAGAATCAGGAGAAGAAAGTTAGTGTTTACATTTCTGATAGAAAGTACAGTCTTAGATATGTCAACCAATCATGTTTTGATATGGATAATGCTCTGAATTTGCATGTGTTAACAAAATGATTTAACCATTTTTGACACAAGGAATTTAAGGGGAGGAGAAGAAGAGAGAGTTTCATTGTGCTTTTTCCAATCAGCTTAAAATGTAGGAGGTCTGAGTCACTGTGCTAAGGAAAGGAGAGGAAGGCACATGAAATATCTATGGCAGTAATTCAGGTTCTGGATTAAATTTCCTGATCATGCTTTCTGAAGCAAGAATTACTTCCTTTCCATCATCTGGAGCAACAATGTTCAACTGTTGCAGATAGGCCATGTGTGTATTAATGCAAAGAAGAATGTGAAGTTGTTAGATATAATGTGATAAAACTCTGAAGTTGTGTGTGCTACCCTAAATACACAGCATCAGACGGGGCGAAGACTGCTACTGCCCATCTTAATACAAAATGTGTTTGGACTTGTCTAGTTGGATTCTCAGCTGCCCTGTATGTCCAATGTTATCTTCTCTCTTCATTAATATTACTTTTACACTTGGCTGTAGATTTCCCAAAGAATAGCGTGGCTTGCTGCAAGAAAAGGACACCTGCTGGACTGCTTATTGCAAAATCACTCAAGAACCTCTAGTGATTTGTCGGCTTCACGTATAAATATCATCTCTATGATTTTGAAAAGAGGGTTACAAAAAAGACTGAAACACCTCCTGCCTTATGCATGCAGCACAGGGCTCGATTCAATTGCCCGTACATAGGCATCGACCAACATCTGAAATACCCTGTGGCACCCAAGAAGCACACAAAGGTGGTGGATAGGACAGAAGACTTAAAAGAGACTCAGGTCCTTTTGGAACAGCTTCTGGGGGCCAGGTGGAAGGGTGTGGGCTCTCTGAAGTGGCACGAGACAGCCATGTGTGGAGAAGTGAATCAGGTCTAAAGAATGGGATTCAGTTTGTGATTAAGACACGCAGGTGTAGATATCTCTATATGGGTATCTGTATGTGTGGTAGATGGCCAAATATCTAAGTTCCCAGTATAGGTCAAGGAGATAAAGAGCCCAATTAGTTTGCTTGACCACAGGTATCTAGTGCCATATGAGGTGGGCAAATGAGACCCAGTGACCTATAGCAGACCTGTGCCTTTCTGCAGTATCAGCTGGAGACAGGTAGGATATCCTAGGACATCTTAAATGAAACTAGACACCCATGCTGAGGCAATGGCATGGGCAGGGGATGGGGAGAGAGGGGCTCTTTCATTGCAGCTTAGAAAGTTTCTCCAGAGTTGACACCATGGAATCCATTCAGTTGTCCACACCAATGTGGACAATGTGGTGTATGCTATCAGAAATGGTCTTGCTGGCCTCTGCCCACCCTCCAGAGACAAACAGACTGTGGTGGGCTGAGCCTGGCTGGATGTCATGTGCCCATCAAAGCTGCTCTGTCACTTCCCTCCTCGGCTGGAAAAGGGAAAGGAAATACATTGAGGGGCTCATGGCTTTAGGAAAGGACAAGGAGACATCAATCACCAGCTACCATCACTTGGCTCTGCTTCTCCTTCCTCCTCAGAAGCAGGGCTCCTCACACTCTTCACTGCTCCAACGTGGGTCCCTTCCATGGGATGCAGCCCTTCAGGAACAGACTGCTCCAGCATGGGCTCCTCTCCCCGTGGGGCCACAGGCCCTGCCAGGACCCTGCCCCAGCACGGGCTGCCCACGGGGTCACAGCCCCCTTCGGGCACCCCCTGCTCCGGTGTGGGGTCCCCAGGGGCTGCAGGTGGGGATCTGCCCCACCGTTACCCTCCACGGGCCCAGGGGCACAGCCGGCCTCACCAGGGGCTTCCCCAGGGGCTGCCGGGGAACCTCTGCTCCGGGCCTGGAGCCCCCCTGCCCCTCCGCCTGCACTGGCCCGGGGGGCTGCAGGGACGCTCCGCTCACACAGCCTCACTCCTCTTTTCTGGCTGCTGTTGCACTGCAGTTTTTTCACCTCTTTATAATATGTCATCCCAGAGGTGTTACCACCATCACTGATGGGCTCACCCTTGGCCAGCGGTGGGTTCACCTTAGAGCTGCCTGGCGCAGGCTCCATTGGACATGGGGGAAGCTTCTGGCAGCTTCTCACAGAAGCCAGCTCTGTAGTCCCTCGCTACCAAAACCTTGCCAGGGAAACCCAGCACACAGAGCTTGCCCTGGGTCAGTGCTGTAGCTGTCAGCCCCATCTGGATGTCTCAGATAGCCAAATACTACAAATCACACTCAGATCTTCATTCATTTCAGCCATTGCCTAAAACACTGGTTCACATGGAGACAACTAAACTTTGTCAGAAAGGATAGCAATGACCTGTTTTTCATTTAAACAGAACTAAAATACGGGTGGGGTGGTTGTTTTTTTTTTTTGTTTTTTTCTTTTTTTCTTTTTTTTTCTTGGAAAGAGAGCTATTGCGAAAAGCCTTCAGGAGAAAAAAAAAGTTACAATGAAATTAAAAAGTTCTTTTGACTTTTGGTTGCTATGAGGTTCTTTATGTCTCAAAAGCAATTAACTGTTTGCATGCCAGTTCTGTGGAAATCTGTAATTAATGGAGATCTGTTTAACATCACATTTGTTTATCTGAGTGTTTCCACTCAGGACTGCCTCATTATGTCTTATTATCTTCATGTTTCAGACCTCAGATATCAGTGTATGGATCAATTATAACATTATATTTTCCTGTTAGGAAAGAAGTTCATGAATCAGTGACAGAGTGCTGAAACAGCAAAAATATTTTTTCTGTAAAAATAACCTTTTCTACAGCAGTCTTACTGATAACTTCATTCAATTATGGAAGATCTCACAATCCCCATAAGTGTGCATAGCGGTCTCCCGTTAATTTTCTCTGGTGAAACATTTGCACTTACCAGAACCCAGCTACAAAAAAAAGGCACTCTTTCTCCCTCATTAATCTAGACTTATTTTCCGAGAATGACAAGTGTACTTGGGTGGTTTGGTTTTTAAGTGACTACCTTGAAACACCGAAATCTAATCCAAAGTGCCAGCCAGCTCTCTGAGAGTTGGCTCCCATTAAGCATTTAAGTTTGTGCAACCCAAACAGGGTAAGTTAAATCTCACATTAAACTAAGTATACTTTTAGATGTTAATGGCTTGTGTTGCAATTGGAGGTACAAAGTATCTGCCTCTAGACAACTAGAAATGCAGATATGTTTCCTTTTGTTTCCATTAGTCTGGTGCACACGTAGGTTTTTTCTCCCAGATATGAAAACTACCAAGTTCACAACAAACTTCAGACTTAGGCAGCCGACCCCTCCATGCTTCTCCCTCAGCGAGGAAGATGTTGATGTAATTTATTATTTTCAGATGCTTACATGATATAAGCCTGCACCTTTCTCCTGCTTTTTGACCCTCTACACTGCGGACAGCCGGTCAATTTGTTTCAGTGTCCATGTCACATCGTTGCTGTGGCCAAGCAGAAGCAAGACTGGGGTGCAGCCCTGCAGCCAGGGGTTGTTCCCTGGTGGGGTCCTCAGAGGAGCTCCACAGCCTGGAACAGTTCCCACCTGCAGATCGCTGACGCCCCACAAGCTGATGTACTGGTGGGGAGACAGGCCACACTGCTGGTCTATGGGAAAGGGTAGGAAAAGAAAATGGTTGAGTTGCGTGAACAAGGGGGCTGCAAGGTGCTCTTCCTCCACAGAATAAAAGCTTGGCTAGATGAGTCTATCAGCAGGATTTAAAAACCAGCTCTGACAAGAGATGGCAATACAACATTTGTTTCTTCTGGTAGATTTTGCAATTCAGATTTAAGCTTGTGACACTCTAGTATATGAGAAAGCTGTCAGAAGCATTTTAAGCACAGTTATTTTTCTCTTTTCTGGGCTGTGTTAAGGTAATCTGGGTTTGTAACTTGAAGAATTAAAGTAGAAGGTTTCGTAGAATTCCGAAGTATTTCTTAAATACTTTCTGTAAGACACAGCTTATGCTGCATATGTGGTGGTGAGGTAACGTTTATTAGTATTCACTTGATATAACCTAATTTATTCATTGCTTCATCACCCCTGAGAAATATGCACCCTCCAAGTGAGATGACTAAACCTTATACCTTACCATCCTGCATTCTCTTTCCACAAGATCCCACAAACAGTAAGTGTACGGGAAATATGTTTCTCCCTCCAAGATTGATCTGTGCAGTCAGGGAGCCTAGGAGACAGGACAAGGCTGATGTATTGTACAGCAATTCATTTCAGTGACATAATTCTACATAGCTGTTGATAGAGAACAAAGTTGGAATTTGCTGAAATGGTTGTATATAGTACGCACTAGCATCTCAACAGCAGGAACCTTTTAGCAGTACAGCAGTTCATTCCTAAAGGGTTCTTTTCTTAAGCCAAGATGCAGCAAAGTTGGCAGCTTGGCCCAATTCGAAGTGGTGCTAGACAAGATGCAGAACCACAGGGTTTGGCCAGATGTACCACTGGCAGATGGTGCTGAGATTAGTCATTATCAATCAGCTTCAACCTGCATTTATTCCTCTGGTCCAATGCCAGTCAAAGATGAACCCTGACTGATAATGCCTTATTCCTGGCTAATATTAAGAGTTGTTGACTCCCTTGAGGACATGGAGGCATAGACCCTGCTCACAGGAAAACAAAAACACACCGAGTTTGCTCATTATCACTAAGACTGCTTACAACTCCAGCACCAGCTCTACTGGTGCCACTCTGCAGAGGGATCAAGGGTTGAATACAAGCAGAAAGACCAGCTGCCACCCATCTCAGACATAGTTCCACCCCATTAAGGCTCTAGCATGCTTTTTGGGATAGCATAAGACTAGCATAAGCGGGCACTAATAAGTAGAAATCCACAACTGGCAATGACATGAATACTAATGTTTACATCAAAAATGTTAAAGAAATAGCCTTTTATTTTAAGTCCATATTGGGTTTAAGCAACAAGGTGACCCTGCCAAGGTCAACCCATTGCAAAATCCTTAACTACGGCCCAAAAAAGCCTCCATTTTTTGTTGTCTCAGGGGTATGAAAGAGTACATATATATGTATGCACATACATACACTTATGTATGCAAGTATGTTGTACAGAGACATACATTTATAAGAAGGCAGATGGAGCTGTACATCTCTCCCTGTCTCTCCCTCCATTATACAATCTGATGATGTGGCGGTAACAAAGCAGGGCTGGCTGCACTACATCCTCTGTGAGCACCCATAACATTGTAATATAATACTAAAATCACCCCCCACCTCAAAACTACGAGACTGTAATATAATACTAAACATTATTACACTAGACTCAGCCTTGATTTACTCAGACATAACTCCACTGAATCCCACACCAAGACTGAATTTCTTCCCTTGACATTATGGAGATTGAAAATTGATACTAAAAATAAAGATAGCTGTCCTCACAGTCTGACTAGTATCTACAAAGTATATTAAATTCGTCTAGAGAAAAAAAAAAAACAAAAACAAAAACAAACAACAAGAAATTATAAGCAGTAGACAACATATTGCATGTTCATTGTTAAGGTATCACAGAAAAGTTTTCCAAAATCTTCATTGCTGATACTGACTGGAAGAAACATAAAACTATAATAGATAGCTGGTTTAACAAAACTGTCCTAGCATGTCTTATATTTGATAAGGATTAAAATAAAATTACTGCATAATGCAATATACCCAAGTCAGCACACCAGTAAGAGGAGTCATTTTATCTACAGGATTAAGTCTCACAATAGAATAATCCATAATGGAAGTTACAGGAATTGAGCAAAAGACTGCTAAAAAGGTTGTTCTTTGCTTCCCCCCACCCCCCCACCCCCCCTGCCAAGTGTTATAAAAGGATGATCTAACGCTATGTTTCCATAAGCAGAGTTCTTTCCCAAAGCATTTCCCAGGATCATTTCTTTTTATATTTAATAAATTTCAGGAAGTGAGGAAGGTGGATGTTTCATGCTTAATGTGGTCCCTGAAGAGCTGAATACAGCCGTGAATATATTCTATGTAACTTATTTTATAGCTGCCAGAAACGTGTTTTGGGTTTTTCTTCTTGAACAAAGACTTTCCAGCACTTTACGAATGCAGTTAGATGTTCAGACATTTCAGCGCAGCAGAGGTTTTACCTGTGCACCTGAGGATATAGGGACTTTACAAACCTCAGGTTTTCAGCAGAAACCTGCCTCCAAAGCAGTGTTTGGGAACCGATTTCTCCCCTGCAGAGAGCTAGGATGTCATCACAAAGAGCCCCCCAAACTGGTTTAATACCAGTGCTCTCCAGCGTAGGCTGGGCACAGTGTCCGGCTCCCTTTCCCAGGATGGAAGAGCCTCTAGGTGAGGGCAGGAGCAGCGGGGTGGCTGCAGTCTGTGCTGAAAGGTGAAGCCCAGTGAGAAAGCCGAGCTCACAGGAACGACCACCATTATTCAGTTGCATCTTCCACAAGGCAACATTCAAGATCCAAGTCATTTCTGATATAAGACATTTCTCTGCAGGGTAGGAAGCACGGGTGAATTCAGAATCTCTGTAGATAATTCATGGCACTTCCATAGGTACTTTTCAGAGCTAATGTCATCTACTTAAAAAAAAAAAAAAAAAAAAAAGGACATACTCAGAACTGATTCTTCAATAGAATATAGCAAATTTGAGCAATTGGTTAGAAAACCACACCTAGTTTCTCAGTGGGAAATGCAGAGAAGGAAGGTAACATCCTTCAACATTATTTTATTTTAAATCGTAGACAGGCTTTCAAGTAAATAACCAGTTGGTAGAAAATCAAACAATTTGAAACATTTTAATTCTGAAGCTTATGAGAAAATAATCTGAAATTAAAACTGAAGTTTATGAGAAAATAATCTGAAATACCTTACATGTTATCAACTATTTTATGTGCAAAATATTAGATTGGATAATGTTGTACTTAATAGCTGAAACACAAGCTCAGCTGGAAACTGACACTGTTATTTTGGGGAAAAGACAAATTTACCAAAAGAGTTTTCCTGTCTTTTTAAAAATCCCATAAAAGCCAGTGCAATTTGAAAAATAAAAAAATAAAAAAATTGAATCAATTCCAGACAAATGTACCTGAAAAAAAGATTCATACCTTAAATAATAGAGGTCTGAACTTGCAGCACTGACATAGACAAACAGGTTGCCTAATGTGTTGTTTACTGTGCTATTGGACCTGGAGCATGATAAAGTAAGCAGAAAAGGGACTGCATAAGCTTTGTCTCCATAACAACCAAGAAAAGAATGATTGCAAAAGAGCATGGAAAAGCCACCTTCACAAAACAGGCTTTAACCTTAGAGCAATGGGAGCACCACGGCACAGCACTGCTCATTTCTAAATAAGAAAAGACACAGTCCTCGCTCAAAACTATTGCGTCTCGCACCAAGTTGGATGCTCCCGTTGGAATAACAGCTATCTAATACAGCAGTCATACCGAACAATAAATTCTTTTAAAGGAATTGAATTATGACCAGTATGCTAGAGAGGAAGAAAAGATAGTATTGCATTAAAGTGACTCAGAACATACCTGTATATCAAGGCATCTTTCACATAATATTCCATTTAGCACATTTCAGGGTATTAAGTCATTTTAAAATTAACTAGTTTTTCTTTTTTTTTCCACAAGTTTGATAATTCAAAAAAGCTCTTCACTGTAGTTTGACCTAGCTGGGTGAGTTCTTTACAGTTTTACAAGAAAGACAGCATTCAAAAGCAGCCTTCACAGAAACCTCCTAGCTGAATAAAAAAGAGGACCGATGTTTGAAATGAAGGGGTCATCGGTAAGGTAGACTCACTTGCAACCTAAACCTGTTCCTACTCAAAACGCTGGCAGAACTCCTGCTGGCTTTAATGAGCATGGGATCGAGACCTTGGGTTTTCTCTTTAGATTACAAATTAAGCTCCTTGATGTTAAACTACTTTTAGGAGAAAACTGCGGCTTTAATGTGCAAGCCTTCCGTAACACAATGTCTAGAAGAACCTTACTTTGGCCAAAACTCCTCGGGGTATTTTTCTTCCTTCCAGGTACAATAATTTGTCGATGGAAATGGTGCAGACATGCTACAGGCACATGCAGCCACACAGAATGGGTACAGCCACCGTGGCTGCCACTAGCAGTTGTAGTTAGCTCTCCCCTTCTTTCACAGCCCACAGACTTTGCGTGATCTCTCTCATACAGCCTCATCCCAGTGGGTTAGAAGCAAAATGAGAATGTCCTTGAAGAACTTAAAAGTTCTTTTAACTGGGACTGCTTTTACCTGGGGAAAAAAAAAAAAAACCCAAACCTGAAAATAGTTTGTATATTTTTCTGAGGCTTCAAAATCCTTGTGAAGAAGGGAAGGTTGAGGAGGCTCTTTTTCTGGCAAATAAGGGTTCTAGTAAACAAGAAGCTGTGGCACAGCTTTTCATACAAACATAAAACAGTTTGGAGAGGAAAAAGGCCATTTTCAATCGTAAAGCTCTTTATGAAAAATAATTTCATTGGCTCTAGAGAGCAACCCTGACTCATGCAGCAGATCCCCTGTTCCCTGCCCTTTCCACCTTGGATCCTCCAGCCTGCAGCAGGGAGCAGTCCTCGTGCCTATGGCAGCCACAGCACACCAAAGACAGGATGCTTTGACCCAGTATTGAGACAGCAACCTACTTACATGAAGAACCCTCACAAAGGCTTCCAATCTCCAAATATCAATTAAAAATTTTCTAGGCAGATGTGTTACAGGTATGTGTACAAAGCAAATAAACTGAAAGTTGACAGAAATACAACTGCTACAATTAGCAAATATGCATGTAAGATGTATTCAAGCACTAGTCATTCAAGACATTATTTATTCTTCTTTTTCTTCCTGCCATATGTCTCAATCAAGTCACAATTTCACTACTACCTGTGCCAAAATATCTGAATTGCAAAATTCTTTCGCCAAAACAATGTATAAGAAATACAGTTGTAAAAGGTCTGCCAAGGCAGATGTTTCAAGGCAGATGTTTCATATTTGCCATTTCACTATTACTTTTACACTGGAACATGTAACGTTAAAGAAATAGACTATTTTTAGGCATTTTGGTTTGGTTTTTTTTCTTGGTGGTTTGTTTTTTGGTGGTTTTGTTGGGGTTTTTTTTGTAATTTTAATGCCCTGCTCTACTAAGTACATGACATGAAGGTGGTACTAATCACAGGAAAATGAGAAGCTAACATTTGCAGATGCAGGTGTAAAGCTGCTTAGGTGTGACTCTGCAGCAAGACTAGCCTACTCGGATACTAACATTGAAATACTACCTACCAAATTAAGTCAGGAATACTGAAAGTGGCTGTTTTAGCTTCAGTAAAAGACCACAGTAACTAGTCAATGAAATCTGTTGACAAGAGCCCTTTCTAAATCCCACAGAACTGGATATCTTACTTCTCATTCTGGGAACAAGTAGATTCAGACGTATTGCTGTCATGACTGAAACATGGAAGAAGGGCTCCCTACGTAAAATCTTCCACCACCAATTCTAGCAGCTATACACAAACTTACTAATGAGACCAACAAGGCAAAAGTGTGAACATTATACACTTGCCAAGCGACTACAGAAACTTCCTTTTTTTGGATGCAGTTTCTAAATGGCAGGATAATATGAGATGTTATATAAAAATCTTATATAAAGATAAATTTCAGTGGAAGCCAGACCAAACAGAAGGTCACCCAGACAGGGCACATCTGTGTAACAGCAAACCAACACATTCTTTACAAGCAGGGAAGCACTTGATCCTTAATAATTAAGACCTAAACTGAGATTTTCTTCCCAATCCGTATAGTTATTCACAACAGAAGCTAGGCAGGCAGGAAAGCAATTCAGACTTTCCACAATTTCTCCTTCATTTGCACATGCACCAGTAGAGATAAAATAACCTGACCTTCCCTCACCTCACCTGTCCTTTCCTTTGGTTATACCCAGCATGGCAGCTGGCAGAAGGAGGTGTCAAAGTGAGTCCATACAGCAGCAAGGAGCTCTCTCACAGCCCATAATACAGGGAGTGAAGTTAGTCATACAGCCCTCTTCTTTATGTTCTTCTAAAGCAATCCAGAAAGCTTCTAGAGAAGTCATAGCCTACTGAAAGACCTCAACTTCACCAGCTCAGCCACTATCACTTGTTAGCACTGCACTCAGAGGATCAAATCTTCAAGTTACATTTAAATGACTGGGAAAATTCATAGTGTTGCTACCTTTTCCCTTGGTTAAGATTTCAGTGTTTACAATCTGGGATGCCAGGTTCCTTTCATATCCATTCAGCTATCTGTGTTCTTTTACAACACTTCAGTGTATTAAAAAATACAAAAGATTAAGAGCTCCATATCTGGATGGTTTACCTCAATTTTATCTTCAAGCAGAGTGTAGATATACTGGAGAAAAAACCCACCATGTTTCAATCTGCTATAATTTAATCTTATATAATTTTAATGGCCTCAGTAAAATTATTGGAAATTCATGTTGCACGTATTGCACTGTTGACTGTACTCCTCCATGGCTGAATAAGATCTTGCTATGCTCAGTACTGCCCAAATTTGTAATAAAAATTGTTTCCTTCTTCATGAATCTGCAATCTAAATGATATTCCACACTCTTGACAAGTTTTTGGTGATTGACATCAGCAGAATAGCATTGCTTCAGCATCGTTTGGAACCTCTGTTTGAACCTGGCTCAGCTATGAGCAAAATTAGCTTGGCCAATTTACGTATATGATTAACTCAGAGCAGGATGGTTTCACAAAGCTAAAGCACTTCAGTTCGCATCCTGAAGAGCTCTGCGAAGGCAAGTACCTTTCCTCAGGCAATCAGATTTTGAACAGCTTGGTGACTAGCCTGCACATGACAGGAATTCCTCAATGTCTGCAGATAGCTTGTTATTGCCTACAAACTTACTGCCTTATCCATACCTCTTTCTATAGAAAGGTTTAAGATCCTTTTGAAAGTAAGCAAGCACAAACAAGCTCAAAAGATTGAATAACAGAGAAAGTTTTTCCTAAGACACAAAGAAAATTTCAGCACTTTTCTATACGTGTTTGTCTAATGAATCTTGCTGTGAACCAGTACAATGACATTTACAGCAGCGTAATCGTGACACAGTGCTAGCTCATGGCAGCCTGATCTTTGCTGATAGAATTCAAGTAACATGATAAGGGCGGACAGATGGAGAAATAGCAGCTCCTTTCTCAGCATCTCAGCTCTGGGAAGTCATTCCTGTCTGTACATACTTCTGGGGTGGCTTCATGAAAATAACACCATCAGGATACTACTGGCCTGCCGTAATCATGCCATAGTGTAACACGCTGGATCTGCCAGAAATACCACAGACTGATCTTGTCTCCTGACAGTCGGGAGAGTGAATTCCACAGTGTTTCTAGTGCTGAGCTGTATATTCAGTCAATTTACAGTTCAATACAAGAACGATGCAAAGTCACACAGTGATAAGCAGCAACAAATAACACCCTGTTCCCCTTCGGTCCAGGCAGTGAGGCACTTTGCTTTTCCAGGGAGCCAACACTGCCCTCTCTGCTGCTTTAGCCTACTCATTCACAACTGCTTCTTCTTTTCACTCTCTTTGCTAAAAGAAACACATTAGTTCTTCCTTTCCCTCTGAGAATGCACACTTTGAGAATTTCCCTTTATTCTGGGTTGAAAGGCAATACAGATACCAAATCTGGAGCCCTTGGTCTCATTCTCATGACCTGTGCATGGTTCCCACGCAGTCTGGGGACAGCTGCACTTTCAGGCTTTTAAAATACTTGCATGCCTCTTCAGGATTCAATCAGTTACAATATTGATGCTCCCTGATGGTCCTCTTCTGGAGACCTCACACTCTGCCCTCTTCCCAAGGAGGAGCAATTGGATGCAGACCCAGGCCACTGCACTTCGTGCTTTTTATGTCGCACAACTGCAAGATACAATCTGCACTACTTCAGCATAAACCGTGCCAGAATCTTGGGGTTTTTTCATACTGTTTTGTAATTTAAACAGCAGCTTTCCCTTCCAATTGTATTTCTTTTTTTTACTTCCTTATTACATCTGTCCAGAAATATTTTTGCCCTGCTGTTCATCTGTGCTACCACTGCACTGTCCTGGGCATAGCCAACAAACCCATCAGCATAGTATCTAGGTGCTGGTAAGGTAAGCCTATCTGTTAAGAAATCAGAGGTTGTTGGCAATGAAATTGCTATCTGCGAGAAAGTTCTATGAACTTTGGTTTAGCAACAACAAGATACGTGGCATTTCAACCTTTAGTTAACTAAATCTGGAGAGATAGGAGGAGAGGAGTGGAATCGCTACATCCCGTAGTGACCAACATGCCTGCAAAGGAAGGATCGGCTTGATCCAAGGGGAGAGAGGCTGAAGGAGACTTAAATGCCTTCAGAGGGCTTGATGATCAGGAAATGCTTAGCTATCTCCTAACTCCTCACCCATAAATGACTAGTTATTTTTGGACCTGAAGTCACTAGATAATATTAATCCATGCCCAATTCTAATATTTTGGAAAAATACAACTATTCACGTAGTTGTACATTTAAGTATGATGTTTAAAGATCAGCATTTAGAGAAATACAAAGCTTCCAGAGCCATTTAATATATGGGGGCTTTTTAATTAGCAGCACTATCTCCGTTCTGCTTGTTTGGTGGTGTTGCACGTTATAGTAATAGCAAGACAAGACTGGAGGCAATAGTCACCACAACACAGGATAGATCTAGATTCCTATTTTAGGTTGGAGTAGGAGTTCAGTTTTGAAGCATCACATTTGCCACAAGCTGGTCTGGACTGCAGAGCAAACATCTTTGAGCTGAGTCCATGGACAGTTGCATTGCCTACTTGAAGTACCTCCAGCACACAGGCACTGAAGAGCCAGAAAAAAGAAAGCTGAATATATAGACAGATGGCAGTGTTCAGCTCTACAACATTTTTTGTAGATCTTGAGATGCTCAGTACTTTCCCAAAACTTCAGCTCCAGAGCTATGTTGTTGCCTGAAAGTCTCTGATTTCATTAGAAAAACATTAACTTTTGGTTCTCAGGAGTTCAGAGAAAAGCTTAGCAGTTCTAACTGTAGTGACTTTAAAACTAATCTCATTATTTGGCAACTTTTCCTCTGATTTTTTGATGCTTTAAGCTCACATCTTTTTTTTTTTTTTTCTTTAGTGATAGTGGCCCAGAATAATCTGTGCCAAGCTTGGTTTTTGACAGAAAATTGAACGGAAAACAATGATAAGTAACTATGTATATGTCTATGCCTAAATTTATATATATATTTTATATACATATATAAGTAATATATATAAACGTAAAATCTGGAAGCACACACAAAATACCTTTTGACTGATGAGCTAGTTATTCTAGACTTGTTTCAATGTTATTACTCTTCAGTGAGAAAATAGCAACACTTAAAATCCTTGCAGAAATTATGTGTTCTAAAACATCCAAATTTACTCCCAAATGAAAACAAATTGTGCAGAACATTCTAGCACTGTATTTGACCTTTATTCTCTGAAATGTGACCTTTTGATGGTTCACTTATTAATAAACTTGTGCATATGATGAAAAGTTCAGAGGTTCTCAGCTTTCATCTGAAAAACTAAAGCCATTAGAACCAGAATTGATATGTAAACGGGAAAAGAGCTTTCTTTCTTTTTTTCTTTCCCTCTTGTACATGCATTGTCATATGAATTCTAGATACTGCCTAGTAACTCATACAGAAAATTCTGAATTGTGAAACTGAAATGATTTCTAGAGGAAAGGCTACTGACAATTAGTTATACTTGTATTGATTAATACTTCACTTGGAAATAGAAGCAAGCTTGTATGCTTACTTATCTTTTGACATAGATTAACTGATCTGAATTCCCAAACATTTATATGACCTTATGATAATAAACCCATGATATTTTAAATACAATGGAAAATACAATAAACGGGGGTGGGGGGGTGGGGGGTGGGGAGGGGCAGGAATCCTTTCTTAATTGAGTAACTCACATAAGAGTCAGATGTTGCTAACAAAATGTATTTAATAGAAAATTGGTTTGGCTTTGAATGCAAAAGAGAAATTCTGGTGAACATCCCTCATGAGTCATACATGCTTTCCATGAACTAAAAGGTTTTTGTAGCTTGAATGACTATGTGTTTTTCTTCTTACAAGCCTGTTCGTACAAAAATAATATATCATACTTTCCCCAAATCCAAGATAGGCCAAACTGGAATCACGTGAACCTCAGGCAATGGAAGGCCTCCATACAACTGCTGTCTTTTCTTTCCAGGAGACCAGGGATAGCTGCTTTGGCATTGCATAAGGGTCCAGTATCAAAATGGTCCAGAATTTAGTCCTGAACTACTCCGTGCATTTAGGGAAAGGGGCAGATACACAGCACCTCCTCTGACCTTGTCTGCCCCAGGTGCTGCGGATGCTGAATTAATGCAGCCCGCAAGGGGCAGGGAGGTGTCAAAGCATGCAACCTGACTCCATGGTTGAAGAAAATTGGTCTGAGATGGCCACATAAACTCTCAGATTTCATCTATGAAAGATTTTGTGTTATCTGTGCTGTCATCTGCGATGAAGACACCATCGAAGACTAGATCCAGTATTGACAAGTGTGACTAATCAGGGAGCACCCTGAGACTGTGGCATCACATGCTCGTACTAGCACTGTTGTGCTCTCTTGGCACCACAAAGAAAGAAAGAGCACAGAAAGACCTCATCTTAGGAAATTTTTCATGCTGGGTGATGCCTGTGTCCAATTAGTTTTTCTGGGAAATGATGCAGTCATTTCTAATAGTGAGAGCAGATGCAATATAGAGCTTTACCTATGTGAAGCCTGGCAGTCTTATTGTAAACCTCTCCTGACCTCACACATCCGAGGTGGCAGCTGACATCAGTCAGAAGAGTTAATTCATACCCCTCACATGAAATTTTATCAAACCTGTGAAAACTTACCCATATTCAGCCAAGTGATAAATCTCTGGAAAACCTCCAGTCCAAGGACTTTTTTTGCTCAATTTCCTGTCTCTGACAGTGACCAGTAGCTTGAGGAGAAGTATCAGAAAAAGGTAGGTATGTGGTACTCCTTCCTTGGCATCTCTCCAAGCCTTGGCCAATAATTGAGATTATCCTTAGAAAGTGATCTTGATCCACTCTTGATTTCTGAACAGCAATCAAATATCCCTTACATCCTCACCTAAGGTCTCACAAAGATCAGTTGAACAAAAAATAAAAAGAAAATAATACTTTTTTTTTTTTTTTTTTACAATTTTAAGGGCTTAAAAGAACTAAAATACAATCCAGACACTCAAGAAAAAGGGGGGGGGGGGGGGGGAGTGGGTGTATGGATACAGAAAAAAAAGATAAAATGTCATTTTCCTATAGGATCACTTATCACATAATTAATGAACAGACACATCATATGCTTTCACAAGGAAACAAATACAATTTCAACATACAAATTATTAGCAGGTATTTTCCAATTATCAGGTGTTTTGCAATGTAACCATAATAGTGTTCCTTAATAAGGAAACTTGGCTAGTGACCAGAAGTGAATATAAAAAATATTAAATGGTACACAGAATAAAGACATCTCCGGATTTAAGAAAATATGTTTTTCTTTGGTAATTTATGATGATTGTATAATTTAAAAAATAGAATAATATTTAATACCAATTTAATATGCCATATTGATTCCAGTTTATTAATATACCTGCAGTTTTGAAACAGAAAAAAATATTTTTAAACAAATAAATAGAGAAAACCCAGAAATCCTTTCTCTAAATCTTTGTTAACGTTCTGTCATGATATATGAGGATATGAGACAACATCTCTCCTGGTTTTCTCCAAACCCCAGATAAGGATTTGAACCATGTTCTGTACAAGAGCATACAATGACAACATACATATAATAGCTGTATGGAACAAATCATGATAAAAAGGTATAGGTGATTCTATAGTTTCATCTTTGATCTTTCTCCTTTTGTGAAGATAAGAACAATGAATGTTGTCTTTTAATGATTTAATAACACATATGGATCACCTTTCTAATACAGAGAGAAGGAATGCCTCCTTGATGTACAAAGGTCAATTATGCCTTGAAGGCTTGTAGAAATCAACGTAACGATGATAATGAAAGGTTACAATTTAGATGAAGCCTAGCTATATAATAAGTTAAAATCCAATAATGAAAACTCGAGAAGTGCTCAAGATAAACCCAACAGTTATAACTAATGAAAAAGTCCTTCCAAGTATCTTCTTCAGCATTAAAAAAATTAATATAAATTTTGTGTTTGAGATAAATTCTTAAGTCTGCTCAGAGAGATAACCAAATTATAAACTTATTAAAAGGCCATCTGAGCCTCATACCCCTGCATGACTGCGTATTTTAACTGGAATTAAAAATGGTCACCTGATCTCATTTTCAGTAAATAAGTTGAAAGTAATTTTCCCGGTTAAAGTGGTGCCCACTAATGTTACTACAGATAAGGGTCTGACAGCATTTTCATTATGCAGCCCTATTTTTAGAGATTTAATGCAAGTTGGCTGTCAAATCCAGTTCATTGTTGCAATAAGAAAAACAGTGACTCAGACCAGTGAATGTGCCTTCATACAAGAAAAGAAAAGAAATCTTGTGTTTAACAGTATTTAGGCTAAGAGGTGCAAACTAAATGTTTTTAAAGCAAAGATTGGCTACAGAGCAAACATTTAAACTCAAACAGGTTTATAGGACCCTGTGGCCAAGTTATACTTTAATTCAACGACTACATTTTATGGCAGCTCTCATTTAGTAAAGATCCTGATCATGTAGGTAACTTAAACGTACAGATATTCCTTGCATACCTAAGGTAAGTCATACATCTAAATGATTTATTGGATTAGAGAAAAAAAACCTCAAAGGCACTTTGGAGTGCAGGTACCAAGGATGGGACAAAGATCCTCAAAGCCATATGGATAAGGAACTATCCATGCCTAAGGAGCGAGATGCTTGACTTACAGCGTCTGACTGACTCCCTCCACATCCTCCTCCAGCTGGGACCCTGTGCAGCCGACTCTCCTCTTGCGAACATGCCCACAAGAGACAGCAAGGCAGAGTCCTCTGAGAGGTGGACAAGCTCGTACGCTTTCCTGGGAGTGGGTTCCAAATCTTCTTCCTGAATCACAGCAATACAAACTCAGGTCTTTCTATTTAGTACTGCGCCACTTCACACGATGGCAGCACGCTCATGGCGCTATTGTCGGAGCTAAATGTGGAAGGAAAGTTAGGCTTACTGACCTTCGTGGGTAGGGTTTAGGGCGCTATAACCAAATCTCTTTACATCACTTCATACAAGTGGCGTTTTTTTGTGTACAAAAGACTTTGCAAGCGGATTAGGCACCAGATCACATATAAACCAGTTGTTTATTGGTCAATACACACACAAAAAATCTAAGATTAATGAGCTTACCACCCTGATAAAATATCTTTGCTGGACAGATAGGCATTAGTTAGATGGAGAAGATCTGACTTCCACTGGTCCCAAGAGAAGGTCCTGCATGCTACTGACTTGCCATCTTCCAAATCCAGGGGTCTTTCCTCCAGGATTATCTTTCCAAGTTGGGGTTTCTCCTCCTGAACCCCTGAGCTGTTAATGAGCCCAGCCTCAACAATCTCGCACCTGTCTGCAATTTTGCCTTTTTTGTGTGGCATGGCATGACTCCACAGCCTTTCTTATACCTCTTTCTCACTTCCTAGCTCCCTCAGAAGTCTGAGCCAAGGTTATGCATATGGACCATACCAGAGCTGGAACTTGGATTCTTGGTCACAGATAGCTGAATCCCAGGGTCATAGCAAGGTTACTGTCACCCCGGGGCTGTAGAATAACAAAATTCAGGTTCCTCTCTGATTAATATTATTAACTGGATGAGCTACAGTACGAGATGTATCTTTTTCTTCTCAACTAGTCACTTTCACTCATAGTCTTAGGGACTGAAGTGCAGTCAGAGCTAGTTAACATGGAGAAAAGTCTCTGTTAGTGCCTAGCTGCCTGCCCACAAACAAGATTCAGGCACCGACAGAGTAAGGCAGCACAGCAGCAGTTCTGCAGGCATCGGAAAAACAGTTCTTTAAACAAAATGCATTAAAAGTCCTGGGACCTGGAGGGACACTGAAGCGAGAAAGTTTCTCCTTTAGCACCCTGAATTAATTACATAAAAGATATCCAGCAGCATAATTCTTTTTCTTTTGTACCCGCTTGGACCTACACCTATGTTAATCCATTAATTATACTGAGAATGGCTGACAATAGCCCATTTGGGAACCTGGTAGAAGACCTCCTTTTCTGTTTCTTTGCCAGGCAATGAAAGGTTTTGTTTCAAAAAGATAAGGGCAGCTTTGGGCATGTTCAGGACCTTAACTATAGTTCCTGGCACACAATAAAATGAAAATTATAGTGTCTGTGGAGGCAGAGAGGTGACTGGAGTGGAGCAAGGATTACAGTCAGAAACATATAAAGCCCATCTTAAACTCCTCCTTAGATACCTATCACCTGCTCCTTTAGTATATTCAGTGCTTTATCTAGGGTACTCAACTGATAAAATCAGGGCAGTGGATATAAATGAGTCCTTCATTTTCAGTATTCATGTTGCATTCTGTGGTAATGATTTAGATCCAAATTCTATTTAGAGCTAGGGAAAATATCTTTTATAAAGAAGTCATTGTGAATTTTGGCAATTTTTGCATCACTTATTCACAGTCCTTTATTAAGCCAGCTCTATAAATGGCTAAACAATATCATATGAATAACATCCATTGCAGATTTTTGCGCTTTTTTCAATGAATAATTATCTATCTTGACATTTTCTAGTTGCTCAAACAGCCCTTATTCTCAGACATACAGATACACCACTACTAATACAACATCTGGAATATGCTGAAAGTCCAAAGTATTCAAGACTACATTTTCATACAATACATAGACATTATAGCATGCAATGCCCATAAAGTTTCCTAAGAATTGAGCTGCTGAATCCACATTCCTGCATGATGTCCCAGAGTATAGAAGAGAGAGGCATCCTTTGTACTGAATCCAGTGTTAATCTTCATTCTGTCTCTTTTTCATGGTGGATCTCAGTAATTCCTCTCAGCTCCCTAGCTCACAGACTAGCTTGAATAGTTTGTGTTTAATGCCATCACCACATAAAGTCCCCATAAATCCTCCTACTGGACTAGATAGCTACAAAATGTGCTGCAGTCTGTATTACATTCCCCATTTTGAAAATTTAGGGGCAAATGCTAAAAGAATGCTGTGATTAAGTTGGGTATTTTGATTACCAGTAAGCTGAAGCACACAGGTGCCATGATTTATACTACTTCAAGGAGTGGTGAGGCTGAACTGGATATTTCTGAAGTGAAAAGAGATATGTTATAACATCAGCTGGTTCTTCATTTGCCAAGAGAAAAATACAGCTCCTGGAAGCATCATTCTTCACAGGCTTACTGGTACTTGGCATAATATTTGAATGTAGCAGATACCTAAAGCCAGGTGGTAACACTGAGCTTCCTTAATCACAACACTATTAAATATTAAGGAGTGGTGCTATTTTTTCCCAGTACTTAAGGTAACAGCCTTTACAAAATTTCCTGTGCCTCCTTTTTCTGTGGAAAAGCACTGGTAAGTCCTTGGGTGCTGCTGCTGAAGGAGCAGTCAGTGTGGGATGGCCCACGAACCGCCTTTCCCTGAAGCAAGCTGAACAACGGTTCTGATTTTCCTGTGTCCTTCCTCCCGCACTTGCCTCATGATGTCCTGCCTTCCCCCACCTGTAAGAGGAGGAACCCAAGACTGGGTTGTCTTAGCCTTGGCTTGTCATCTTTCAGACTGTAAAATTCAGTTCTGCTCGTTGTCCTAGGAAGTCTTCAGAAGCCCCCACTCAGAGCAACCTTAAAATAGAAGGGAATCAGGCCTGACACATTTTTAGCTGTATAACTAAAGTGTTGCCCTCAGCTGAGGGAGGTTATTACTGGATCCATAGATTGATTTTCACGGGAATTCCATACCTAGGAGGTGAAATTCCTGTCTTGGCAGACATACGTGATAAAGGCCGTGAGCTGTTTATACCACATCTTGCTGTTGGTGTTTTGTATCTTTTAGATATGTTTGCAGGCACCTGCAGACAGGTGAATTTCAATCCAAGCTAGCTTAGGGTCAGATTCTAAAAATAATAGATGCAGTCACTCATTGCAGATCTGCAGTAGAAGCTGTAGCTTGGTATTTTAATGACCATGTTCCACATAAACATAAATTAGATGTAAACCCTACTGTGCTTAATTTGAGCCAGAAAACTGACAGGAGCTCACAAAACTGAAACAGGGATGGAAGCAGACACTTACGGAGTAAACTTGAATACAACCTTTTTGGCTTTTTTATTTGTCTTTAAATTTGTCCTGCATGAAAGCATTATAATTTAATCTACACAAGAACTTTAAACTGTACGTAATTTATGAGGGATAAGAAAATTTCTTTTTCAACTGTTCCGGTCTATTGGATCCAACCGCATTTGAGAAACACATAATTTCCTGCATGAAGCAGCAGATATTCTGAAACCATTTGAACGAGTACGTATTCAACCAACTTTTTAATAAGAGCTCCTATTTTGATCTGCACTTAGATGTTGACCACAGCTTCCTGCAGGGCTTGGAGGTCAAACTGTAGCTGTGGGGAGCCGTGGGGACAAGGCTCAGTGCTGTGCCAGGGCCAGGCTCCCTGAGCAGCCAGGGCTGAGCCCCAGGGCAGGGCAGGCAGGGCAGGATGGAAGCCAGGAGCTGCAGCCCTGAGTCAGCAAGTGAGGTCAAGATGAGGTCTGGACACAGGCATCTGGGTCAGCCTCCTAGGGTGCAGCCAGAAAAACCCCTGGAAGGGGAGGCTGTTCATGTCCCTTGCCATATTAATCTGACTCACAGACTTGAATTAAGGCTTATTGGTTTCCTGGTTAAAGATGGTCGGTTAAAAATCATATTAAAGAAAAAACTACAGTGGTGACTTTTCAGAACTTAAGTACTGCATGGGAAGAAATATTCTTTTCAAAGTATTTTTATACCTCACATATATATTCACTTTAAAAGTACTATTTTACAAATATTTTTTCAAAGTATTCTTCACTCTTTTAGAATCACAATGAGTGGTCAGAGGGAAATGCCCCTTTCTTGACACTTTCTGTCCTTCGGGTTGGCCTTCAGGTATGAAAACAAATCCTCCCATTTGGGACAAACAGCTGTGCTTCACAGAGCCCTGACTCATCAGATGCTGCTGATCTTCATTTTCTTGTAAAAAAAATGTATCAATTTCATAATAAAATCAAAATGCCTGGCAACCTCAGAAACAGGAGTACAAAATTGCCAAGTATTTCTTAACATGGACATTTTTGAATACATTTCAGAAGAAGGACAGAAGAAAAGGAAGAAAAGAAGAAAAGAAGGACATTTTTGGTACAGCTGCCACCAATGCAAAAGCTACGGTCCCCCCTGGCTGGCTAGAGCCTGACTCTGCATAGGAAATCTTGGGAGTATGCAAAGCACATTGAAATAAGCTTGTGACTGGAATGCTAAAACATCCGGGGGGACCTGCTTTTTTCCTCCCTGGGAACCACGGCTCAGCACTCTTCATGCCTCTAACATCGACCTACTGGTAAGAGTCACTCCTTTTTTTTCTGAAATCCTCTAATTGCCAGTTTTGAATTCTAGGTTAGTCCTCAGTCCCACAAACAAAACTATCCCCCACTGACTTAAGGTGGAAACTTGCAACCCTGTGCGATTTTGTGTATTTGATGCAAATATCTCTTTGATTGTCTCAGTTTTGTGATTCTCAGTGTGAGCAATAAGTAAATTTCAAGAGGAAAACTGAAGAGAAAATGTGGCAGGTAGGAAGCCTGGATCATTTTTTACAGGTTTGGACCATCCCCGCTCCAAAATCTTACATGCAGTGATAAGAAGTTAAAACATCATGAATGACATTCAAGGAACTGTTGTCCAGGACTCAAATGCTTGAAATTTGGAGTGCCAGCATGAGGTGATTCAATATGTCTTGGTACAGATCTTAGTGAAGTAATAAAATTTTAAAAATAATATATCAAGTTTTATATATGTATGTGGTATTTTATTTTTATATATTATCTATATAAATATATATTTATATAGATAAAATGATATTTTTTATATAATTTAAAAAAATATTATATCACTCTAAGGCTTTTGCATGTCACTACGGAGGCAGAAAGGGATTTTAAGAGATCATTTATCCTGTCCACAACGCAGGACTGGCGCAGCTGTGTAATTCAGTTCACCAGCAGGTTGGAAACTGAGGTTACAGCGATGTTGTTGCACTGAGCGGTGCCAGTGCCAGTGCCCACAGCACAGAGCTGGCACAGCAGTTGCATGAACGGCTGTCCCTGCACCAGCCCCACAGAGTTTCTGGCACAGTTTGGGAGCTCCAGCATGCCAGAGGCTGCCCACAGAAAACACACTGCAGGTAGAAAATTAATGTTTAAAATTCTATTGATAGGCAAATGACAATGCTGCAATGTTATAAAATTGGGAGGAAAAAAAAAAAAAAGAAAAAAAACCCAACAAACCACCAAGCAAGTCCTTTCTTTTTCTGTCATGGTGATTAACATGATTTAAATATATAAATTAACTCATGGGCTTATGAACAGAAATAAATCACAGATTCATAGAATACTTTGTGTTGGAAGAGACTTTAAAGATCATCTAGTTCCCACTGCCCTGCAATGAGCAGAGGCATTTTCAACTAGACCAGGTTGCTCAGAGCCCTGTCCAGCCTGACCTTGAGTGGCTCAAGGGATGGGACAATCTCTCTGGGCAACCTCTTCCACTGTCTCACCACCCTCATCATAAAAAATTTCTTCCTTGCATCTGGTTTGACTCTACCCTCCTTTAGTATTAAACAATTACCCCTTGTCATACAGGTGATTATTAACAAGTCTGTCCCAAAATGTCTTCTCATGGTTAGAAAAACACCCTTCTTTTTATTATCAAAATAAGACAACTTCAGAAGATCTCAACCACTGTTGCTCAGTAACTAATAAAATTAAAGTATCTTATATGGTTTTTTCTTGTTAATTATTCTGTGGCTTACAAGTCAATTCAATTTAAACACTGTCAAATTTTGTTTCAGCCCAACTGATTTATAGCATATTTTGTGACCTCACTTTATGGGGAAAACCACATTGCAAAGAAGGGCAATTTTGCTTTAAAAAGCACTGGTATCATCTAATAAATCTCACTATACAAAAAGTATTATTGAATCAAATTTTTGTCAGGCATAGCCTACCTTTTCCTCTAGGAAAACTTATTTCACATATTAATTCTGTGGGTTTATATAATGTGAAGATACAGGAGTAAAACTTGTACTTTGATAGCAAAAACGTCATACTACCTGCCCAGGATCTAACTCATACATAGCAACAGAAATTTTTTAAAGCAACTATAGAATCATATTATGTGATTTTCAGTAATGTCAATAACTGCCAGTCACACAGCATCTTTTAAATAATCAGGTTGTTTGCAGCATTTATTTGGCAGATTAACAATTGTCACTTAAAAATATATTGGTCATAAAGTGTGTGGAGTTGACCTTACTTTGGTAATATTCCCATCAGTGTAAGTATTAAGTTTTAGACTGCAAGGATTAGACAGAAATAATGTGACACAAAACTATGTAATTTAATTATTTTTTTTTGCCTGGTTTTAGATGTCTGCTCTTGATTTATTTGAAAAGAAACCCATTAGCTGTGCTTCTGAAAATTCATTTCTAAATCAGGTAAGCTAAATTGCTTATCAACAGGTTATCTGTCATCATTTTGTTCCAAATGGTTATTACTACCTGCAGTTGGTCAAAAATTTTTATCAGAATGGATTTGACGGAAACTGTGCTATAAAACTATTTAATCAGAAAACAAATAAGAGAGAAAGAGCTTGAACTTGAAGCGAATGCAAGAGGTTTTAAATCTCTACTAATCAACATCTTCCTTAACATTGTATGTTGTAAATCTATGAAAATGTAATAAAAAAAAGTAGAAATACAGATTACTTTTCAGACATTTTCATGAAAGCAATTAAAATTTGCAAGTTACGTTTTTTGAAACCCCACACCATGGGAAATACCAAAAATATTTGTGATGTTTCATGAAAGCAAACTTCAAAGTATCAAAACTGTTCACAAGTGATCAGTTCAGAGTTATGACCGGCTCTGATACATACAGAGAAAAAGGACAGGATATGTAATGATTTTCTCAATCAGCCAATAAAGATGGGAAAATGAAGCATGAAGTAACTTATGATTCTGCTTTTCATAGGTGAAACAGCCAGGAAAAATGAAACAGTATGCTGAGTTTCCTGCAACTTGCTTTTGTTATGTTGAGACTCCCACCGACAAATGTTAGACGTTTCTTTCTGGTTCTTGGTCCACAGATTTTGCTGAGGGGCTCGAGCCTTTCCGTGCAATTAAACAGTCCCATTTGTTCACAGTGAGACAGCCAGGACGTTTTTCTGTCTGTTTCTCTGTTTTTTTGTGAGAACATCTCTTCAGGCATCTTTTGAAGTCATGTGAATCATCTATTCTCTACCTCCATTTTCTCCTTTTAATAGCTAGCTATGTGCTTAAAGTTAAGCAGGTAGTCATGTGCTTTCCCAGACAGAGGTCTCAATTAAAAACAGGCAAAAATATATGCCTTAAGAATATTTACAGTCTTGCTGTATCCATGGAAACATGATGGGTGGAGGTAGTTCCAGCAGATGACTCTTTCCCCAGATGTATTAACACATACGCACACAAAGATACATAGAAATGTATCTTTTTTTGTCGCCTTTTCCAAGTTTTCTTATTGCTCTACCTTTCAGGGCAGAGACCCTCAACACAGAATGTGAGCATCTGTTTTCCTTCTGTGTTTGCGGGAATTCCCATTTTTATATCATCTTCAGGCTACCCATATGCGTTTGGTCATTATTTGAAATAATTTATGGAATTATTAAATATACTGTAGTTATTTTTATATAATTTATAGTTGGTATAATTTTGATCATGACATTTGTATAAATGTCAGCCTAACCAGTCACCATCTTAACAGTTTCCCTCATCTCAATAAGGCAGGAAAGAGAGGATTCATAATTATTATTTTTTAAAAGTCAGATGAAAAAAATATAAATGAGAAAAACACACTAGCATGTAAGGGAACACTGAAATTCATCTGTGCTCAGTCATACACTCACTGCTCATTTACTCACTGTGTTATTAATAGTCAGAGGTTCTATTTTTGTTTAAAAGGCTCAAGTCATATATTCTTTCCATTACAATACTCAGGAGCACTGTAAGACATTCAGGAACAGGATTAGAATAACAGAAAAACAACACAGAAGCACATTGTACTGAGTCTTTATTTGTCATAATCAAGTACTAGAAACACAGAAAAGGAACGCTTTCCTGAGAACTGCCTCCTCCCCAGAGACACTTTCACAACCCAAGTATCCTTCTCATACTTCTTCCACACATGAAACACCTTGCTAACAAGAATTACAAACACAGAGTTGGCAGTCATTAAGAAAATATTTCAAGCTAAATGTCCAAAAGCAGTTAGGTTTCTTGCTTTCAATACGCTTATTGGAAAACAACTGCCCACCCACCTTGTGATCAGAAACTATTTGATAATTTCCATTCAAAATATAGCAAATTAAATACCATTCAACCTTGAGGCTATTTTGTTCTTTAACTCAATGAAATTTTCTTCATCTCTGGTGTCTACTTCCTTTGCATATTTACACACACAACCCTGACCCTTCTAATCTTTTGTTTGGCCAGACTGGGGAAAGTAACTTATTTTATGGTTAGATTACTTGAACAAGAACTCATGCCTTTTATCCTTCTAGCCACCTCATGGAAGCTGCCATAATATTCTTCTTGCTAAGTCCAAGATAGCTTCACTTGCAGGGAGAATGAAGAAAAAGTACCTTGAATTTACCATGAGACAAGTGTAGGCAGATAAGCACTTAGTAGAAACTGCTTCATGAGAACTAGTAACCTTCCCAGGTCTGCAATGACTCATTCACATATCCATATCCTGAGACTCCTCTTCTATTGCAACACCTATTCAGTTGTAATTTTTTAGGGATTTTTTCACGTAAATACTTGAATATACTCTAAAAAATGTCTTTTAGACCATTTGACTAATGGTTTTGTCTATTTCTAGCACTGGAAATACTTTTCATGTACTTTTTTGACAGTCATATCCTTTAAGTGGCTCACAGGCATTCTCACACTTGCAGACTTGCCCTCCTTTCTCATTTGCACCTGTTGCATTCCCAGTTTATGGCAGTCATTCTTCTTCTTAGTCCCTGGGTGCATGATCTTGCACTTGGTACTACCTGTTATCCTCCTGTTCCTATTACTCCAGTCCTCAAGGTCATCCAATTCCTATATGATATTCTGATGCTCCTTTGTATTGATTGCTGCTCCCAGCTTCGTGTCATCAGCAGATTTCATCAGCACACAGCTATTCTTTGTGCCAAGGTCACCAGTAAAAACATTACGTATAATTGGCCTCGTGACCTATCCTTGAGGAATTACACTAGCTACCTTTTTCCAGCAACACCGTTCTCTTTTTAGCAGTCTCCCTGTTAGGTTTCTTCCTGCTTTACACCTCTTGTGTTGTGCTCTCTCATCCCCAGCAAACTGTATTCAAGCACAAGTGAATTCATCCTTTAAGACTTTGCTCTCTTTCCTTTGCCTGTAATGCTTGCTATGTCAACACAGACAGAGATCAGGTTGGTCTGCCATGATCTGTCACACATTATTCCCCATTGCCTTTTTTTGCCTATTTTCCATCTGCCTCTCTGTCTGTCTTTTCCTTCGGATGTTCTAAAGCTTTACAGACTATTCTAACCAGACTGTCCGGTATATAGTAGAAGAGGCATATGTGACTATGAACCAGCTTGTGAATAATTAGCAAATGCAAATTCATATCATTTCCATGGGATATAGTGGTAAAGCAAACTCAGAACCATTTCCTGCTGTTATTAGAACAAAGCCCTAAGGTCAGGGCTTAAGTCTCTTACCTCTTCATAAGTACCGCAGCTGCCAATCCAGTGGTTAAAAGGGCAGTAGGACTCACTCTTCCAGTCATCTCTTGGAATAAACAATTTCACTTTACATGCTGAAAACAAGTAAGCTCAGTTCCTTGTTAAGAAAGAGGTGCCCATCTCTGACTCAGAGGATTTGTCTGTCATAGGCAGGATGCAAACACTTCTACTCTCCATTGTATTTCTGTTTTACTAAACCACTTTTTCAGGCTTAAAGCTTTCTCCTTGCATTATATAAGAGAGCATGAGTGCCTCACCCAGGATTGTGAATTGCATTGGGTTCCAAGGAACCTGAAATTACTCATTATTATTTCCATTTAAGAACGCTTCCTAATGTGATCTAGAAACTAGATTCTTTAAAACAACATAGAGTCTTCAACAGGAAGGGTTTCTTTTATCATCATCCACTTTATCCTGCTTGTAAACAAGGAAAAATTGATAGCAAAATGTCTTCTGAAGGTTGCAAATCTTCCACTGCAAGTCACAAATGCAGTGTTTGGTATCATCTCATTTCCATACTTTATCAAGTTCATTCACTTATTTTTGCACAGCATACCAAAAGACTCACCTCACCTTTATAGTATTTTAACCCACCTAAATTTTTAAGAGATTTCAAAGGCACAAACTAGAGTAAAGTAGGCTTCAGCATTCACAGACATTCTTCTATGCTTTCCTGTTCTCACATCATGTGCTCAGAGATAATTCCTCTCCAATTCCTCCTCCCCAAATTAGCTATAAAGAAGCGTATGATACTAAGGTGGCATTACTTTATGCATGATGGGTTTCCTCTAGCTTGTTTCTAACATTTGCTGCATCATTTCGGTTGCTTGGCCCTTCAAAAAAGCTCTCACACATTGATCAGATGCAGCTTTATGATCTTTTTTCATGTCCTCAAAAAAGAAAATCATTTTAGAACTTCTAACCTTCTTACTTCTAGACAGAGCAAAAAATAAAGCTCATTAATCATGTCCTGCAGAATGCCGCTATTATAGATGCTGTGGAGAGTTGCCACAGTGGCAGTAAAATATTCATATTTTCAGAAAACCAATTACAAGGTACAGTAAATCACTTAAACGTGTTATTGGTGATATTCAGAAAGCAGTGAGAATTTCTTCCTGTACACATAATTACCTGAGGCAACCACTTCTTTTCATGGTCAGTGAGGGGAAAATGATAGCTGATGGTGAAAAGAAGAACTTGTGTTTGCAGAGACATTTCCTGGAATAAAAGTCACCATTTTTCGCCCTTGACTTCAACAGGACCCGAATGCAGTCTTCACCTCAGCGGTTGGCAGAAAATGAGCTCCAAAGATCCCTTTTTCAACCTTGCCAATAGCCCACAGAAAGTACAATTTGATTACCCTGACCACTGCTGTCGTACCCCTGGTCTGTTTGGTCTGTGCTTCCTGTGAAAACCCGATCCGTGAGATTTTTCCTAGCATTGTACAAGGACGTGGTTACTTTGCTTTGTGACAGTGGGCCTTACGCTCATTAGTATTCCTCAACTTGCACATGAATGTAAGTTTATGAGAAATAAGCGTCGCCATTCCTCACAGTCTCAACTTTTTATGGCCTAAATCCTCTCTCACAACTTTTCTTACCACAGTGCTGACAGGTCACTGGCATGTAGCTTGGAGGAGACTGGTTATCATCTGTGGCTTATGTGACAACTGTATACGTACACGAGGAAACCCATGGTTATTGTCACCTCAGCCTCACCCTTAGGTCCTCACCCCTTATGCATCTGCATGTCTTTTGCACCTTATTATAAATTTGGACTGTTGGTCCTCTGGATTGGAGAATACCATTTTCCTGTGCGTTTGTATTTTTTATATCAAGAAATTCCAGGTGCTACCATGACAGTATCAAACAACAGTAGGAAAAAGCCCCACAGGTGTGTATTTTAAAACTGTTGTATACAACCGAACAGCACTGGGTATGTGGCAGTGTAATTGTTGAACAAAGACTGCTCGTATTCTCTTTGCCTGCATTCTGCTAATAGTTACTATGGAAATATAAATTAAATAATTGGTGATGTGTTGGACTATAAATACACCTGTAGGTGTTGTCCACAGTGCCCAGTTTTGAAAGCAAAATAATTTTGCATTAGATGTAAATACAAGAAATGTATTTTCCTGAAACCCTAGAGATCTCCTGTCATCTTTACTGAACTGCTCTCTAGACAACACTACCAGACCGGAGAAGATAAGTTGATTTTGGCAAAAAAGACAAGATCTTTTTCTCCTCCCTTAACCTCTCCTTGTTTTATTCCTTTCCTTCTTTTTGTCTTTCTTCCTTTCTCTTTTTGTTGCCTTTTGTTTTTTATTTTTCTGTTAGATCATTTCCTTTGTTCTCCTTGAAATCTTTTTCTCAAATACCATTCCTTCAGTTTTGCCATAGAAACTTTGTGGAGTTAAACTGCAAAGTTGATAAGATGGAGAATTATTTTTAAGCACATTTGCCTGAGTGTAATTGCTTTTGCTTGGTAATCACTCTAAATCTCTTTCCTGTGCTAGACCTCCTTCCTTTGCCATGAGTGGCTTGATCTTCATAACCTTCTTCTCTTGCCCTGCCAGTTCTCCCAGAAAAAAAATGGATACTTCAAAGTACCACTGACCTCCTTTTGACTATAGATGGATTATGTTGGGCTTTCCAGAAAAACATGTCACCCAAGAGCCAGCAGAGAGTAACCTTGGGTTGCAATCAGGGTGATTCTCTTGTGTTTACACTACCATAAATTGTAAAACATCCCATTGAATTCAGCGAGTCAACTCTGCGCATTGGTATATATCTGAAATGAAAATCAGACCTCATATGTTATTATCTCCATATATTGATGAAAGCTTCCACCAGCCCCACTGCAGTATAACGTCTACACATGGCAGCTTTAATACCCATGGGCGGAGTGCTTACTTACAGAAGTTAACTGAAATCAAGTGTCTAAATAAAGACAGGCTCCTTGAAGATCAGATACAGTTTTCTGTTGCTTCACTTTTGTTATCGCTGTTGTGAAGCAATACTGTGATAACTGTCTGGTGTAGAAAGGTACCTGACTTTGTTTTATAGATCAGGTGCTCAGAACAAGAGTGACACTTGGCAGCACACTGACCACTTCCATTTCTTATGGCAGGACTCTGAGATGTATTTGTAACGTGTTAGCCCTCCACACACACATAAACATAACACATTTGGCTTGTAATTGCACTATTCATATACACATAATCTACTTTACATATAAGCTGTCCACGTGCTTTGTGCTGGCCTACGAGACTTGAAATACAGCCACATACTCAATCACTTAATGCTGACTACACAGACAGAAATCATGACATTATATCTTCTATTTCTTAAAACAGGTAAAATGATTTGACCAGAAATTTTTCTACTGGTGCGTGTGTGTAATTACACACACACATACACAAGTGCATGCACAAAGACACACAAACACACGCATCTTTTAAAAAGATTTTAAAAACAGATTTCATCTGTGTGAAGGCAAACTGATGACGGACAAGAAATAAATTACAGTTCCTTGCCATTTGACTACCTTGCCTATGCTTATGACAATGCATCTCCCTTGGGAATGCCTGTGACATAGCAAACCTATGGGCCTCCCTGAAAGACAGCTGAAAAAGTTTTAAATCAGCCTCCAAGACAAATCATTCCTCTTTCTTCAACATGGAAGACTTTCAAGATCCAAATAACATTGTATATCTGCATAACAGGTATAATAACTTAATATTGTTGTACGTCATACCCTATCATGAACTTTATTGCACCTGCTACTAGGTAACTTCATTTAAATCCTAGTCTTCAAAGCAGACAGCATAATGCATGAGACTGCATACTATGGAGACATCAGTAGTTAGCTCATAGTTAAATGGTTTGAGATTTGCAGGAGTAAAATGTCACTATTTCACACTTTAAGGACTGGATTTCATGTCCAAATTTAATAAATTAATTCTTCAAAGGACAAATGAATTGCTATACTATTTTTGAATTTGATACTCATTGATTACTGCAGCAGAAACAATTAAAATGGGTCTGCTAGAGCAATTACATATCAAAAAAATAATTAATTAAAAATTAATTAAAACTGTAATCCCTAAAACTTTCAAAAATCAAAGATGCATTTATTGTTGCAACATCTCATGGAATATTTATCAATACTTAAACATAAACAGAAAACGTTTCCAATTCTTTTCATAAAATGCCAGTTTACAACAATACCGTGGAATCTCTCATAATCATAAACAAATAGACAGCCTTAAATCTTCTGAACTTTAAGGTACTATAGATTTTCTCTAGGGTTGGAAAGTGAAAGTAGGTATGTCAGTAAATGTTTTTAAGCTTCCACCTAATCTGAACTAGGGCTATAAAAGCATGGATGTGCCAGTTCTAGTTGCACCTTCATGATGAAAGAAAATTCCTAAGGAATTCAGAGGTATGCAGCTACATTTGGGTATGTTTGGGTAGAACCTTTCACCAGACAGAAAGAGACAGGGCCAATTAAGTGTGATCCATAAGAACATCTGCATTTCATGGTAGGAAATACCTTGAATGACAATGGTAACTGTTAAGTAGTCGTTACTGTTACAGATGTTAATATATGATATCCCAAGCATTTGAATGTGTTTTAGGAACTAGTTAAAATCAATATTAAAAGATCCATACTTTTTCAGTGATGAGAGTATAGTACTTGACAGACTAAACACTGGTAAGTTTACCTGTCATGATTTGAGGCTTTTGAAAGAGTCAAAGTGCAATAATTGCAATAAGGGACTCTGTCTTTTCTCTGAAATTCTGTTAATTGTAAGAAACCTGTGGAATTTCATTTAAAATTGTAATATAGGGAGAAAATTCAAGTTCCTGTTGCTGGGTGTAATGGCTGTGCCTGTATGCAGACCCAGTGCACTTAGGCATCATTTGGCCCAGGAAATCCTTAGCTAGTCCCTGCACAAGGACATAAATAGCTTGACAGGCCATTCCTGAAGATGCAGAAATGTTCACACAGGACGGTATTTTGTAAAGTATTTTGTTAAGATGGGATATTTTTACACAGAGTTCAAGATGGTGAATAGCAATGGTTCATGCATATGCTGGAGTAGCCACACAGGACCATGGTCCACCCGAATTATAAGAATTTATTGGAACAGTTCAGAGAACCTCATTTGATATAGCTGAAATTGTCACTGCAAGGGACACTTACAACAAAGACTCCCGTCACCTTCTGGACAATGACTGATCATACCATTTAGGAAACCCAATCACATGCAAAAACTTGTCCTTATGCAAAAGATCTTCATAAACTAGGATTTTTAAAAATGATCATGTCCATGAGTATCTGTGCAAAACAACAGGTGGATCATTCAGTACACTCCTTTCCATAAACCCTGTGGATAGCGCATATATTCAGAACATGATTTCCCATTAAGGTGTCAACTAGCCTAGAGTCTGAACTGGTACTTGCAGTGCTTAAAACCACATTTGCTTACCTTTCACCTGGTATTTTCTGTTCTGTGTTTTCAGAAGAAGCCACAGAGTCAGACCTCAGTGTAGCTGCTTACAATTTCTGTAATAATATTCCATGGCTAAGAATATACATACATAAATATCTCCTGGCCAACAGAAGAATGACCAGCAGTCTTCAAAGGAGTTTTAAATTCCAGTAACGTTAGAGCTTTGCAGATATGCTTAAAATATCAGAAAGTGTTGTTTAAAATTAGCAAGGGGAAGCCCTTTGAGAAAGAGAAGTGTGTATGGAGCTGTAAAGGCAGGAAGGCAAACATCATGAAATCTTGAGATTTGCTGCAAACACTACTAATGAAAAAGACTTTCTTTATTCTTCTCTGACGAATATATCAGGATGGTAGGTGCCAAGTGTGGATTAATGAAATCAGGAATGGGAATGGGCAAAGTCTACATGAGTTGCTTTCTTTAAACAGAAGAGAATTCTGAGCCAAAGAAGCAACGGGATGCTTCCCCACAAAATCTTGTGTGGGAGTTTGAACCTGAGGTTTCAAAAGTGTCATTGTAGCAGCCAAAGAGGACAGTGCAGGTATCTGTTAATATTGGGGGAAAAAAAGGCAAAATTAATGAAGTTTTGTAAATATTTCTGTTCCTAAATGTTGTCAACCTCTGTATGGCAACAGTTTCTTTGTGGGTTTTACTGCAGCCATTTTTTTATTTATATGATATATGACTTTGTGTTGTGATTTTACACACTAAGATTTCACAAAACAGTACAAATGATTAATCACAGAAATGTCTACCACTTCTGTTTCCTTATTCAACTTAAAACCAGTGATCTTCAAGGATATTTAAGTAAGGTATTGCTGTCAGGAAAAATAAAATAAAAAAAAAAAAGACCAAAGAAAAGAGTAACATTTCATTAGAAATAAAAAGTAATTATTCCAGTGCATTCTGTTACATTCTTTCATTCACAGTGATTGCTCCCCTTCAGCTGGTTCACTTAAATTGCTGTTTTAATCACGCATTTTATCAATTTTAATTTATCTAGACATAGACCTGTAAATTAAAGGCAGTAAATCAGGTAACAAGTAATAATGACAGATAATGCAGTTACTTTATTTCATTCTCCATGCGATACAATGATATGGCTTTATCAGGGACTAAAAAAGAAACATTACCTGATTTGTCAGTGGTCTGTTTATACATGCAACAAAGCAGGGAGACTGGGGTTTGGGTCAAAAATTACTTGTTCTTATACAAACAAACATAGTCTGGAAGAATTGACCTCAGAATGTTGAGACTGGAAAAAACAGATTAGCATTGATCAACACCTGTACACAAGAACTGGGGCCTATTGAGCTGAGAGTAATTTTTTTTTTATAGGGAGCTGCAATAGCCCTGAATTACTTTCCTCTAAACTTTGCTTAGCCCACACCTGTGTACCTGCAAAATGTCAGAAGAATGAGTGTAGGATTGCATTTGTGTGCATGTGCACATGCATGGGTACACATGTACATACATAACCAGAACAAAAGGCATGAAAAAGGTCCGTGAGTGTTAAGATGCTACCCTAAATTGCTGACTTCTTGAAAAAAATATTTCTGTCGGCCAAATGCGTAAAGGAATTTCACCAGCTATTTTAGCAGTCCCAGTGACTGGATTTACGAATGGGTCCCGAGAAACCTGTTCTCCCACTGTCTTAACAGTCTTATTCTGTAAATATGTGCCTCTCCACTTGGGAATACTCAGGCATGTGATGTACCTGAACCATTCCATGCACAGAAATTCAAGTACTTGAAAGTCTATTGAAAGCAAAATAAAAGTAAGACTGACAGACCCAAAGCAAATGTTTATTTTAAGAACTGAGTCACAACTGCGTATTTCATATTTTTTTAAATGTGCAGAATTTACACAGCTGTCATATGCAAGTTTTGTGCTGAATAGCAGAATTGGTTGATGATCAATTCATACCTGTCTTCCTGTTTTCCAACCACATGTTGACATGAAGCATAAAAATGTCACTTCTGAATAAATATTTTTAGAAAACACACAGTGAAAAATAGGCAAAGAAAATTAGTGACATTACAAAATAAAACCCGTAGTAGCATCTAGAAAACAATGTTGATAATTATCCACTTTAAGAGAACGTTATGTTTAACAGAGATAGCAGTCGCTTAGTTTTATCATTATATTCAGTTCACATAGACACAATGCATAGGAATATCTATTCAAACAATGAAAAAGGCCAGCTACAAGTTTTCAGAACAAAATACCTTCAGTTTTCTTCACAGAAGCTGGTCAAGTGTATTTGAACTTTTAAAGTAAAACTGTTCACCAAACTTTATTAAAAAAAACCTTCAACTATTCCTAATTTTCTGCTTTGTTCTGTGAATTTATTTTTAATACACAGACTGTTACAATTTAAAATTTACTTTGGCATTTAGAATGCCAGCCATGAAGGAGTAAAATAATTTCATCAAGTTTCTAAAAACAAGCACAAGTTTGTAAAGAGTCACTTTTCATTCTGTCCCCAGCAGATAGTACATTTTCCTCTTTCCTTTCCCAGTGTAACCTCGTATGTATAGCACATTTTTCTATACATAAATTTGCACTTCAATCCTGCTAGTTACAGGAATGCCCACATAAAGCCCCTAAATACTGTCTTGAGAACATTTTGCCAAAATAGGCTAAAAATTTTCTCTGCCTTGGAACTCCTGACACACCTTAATAATCACAAAAAAATCAATTTGCTGGTGATATTCTAGGAGACTTCACTGCACACCACAGAGATGTTTAATGCCTTTTAGGGCTGTCAGAAATATTCACTAGAGCATATTCCAGCCCAATTCTTAAAGTCATTTCATGCCTGTGGTTCTGAGTCTCATTTCCTGGGAAAAATCTGTGGCTGCTTTGATAAAGCTTTAGTAGCATCACTCTTCTGATGATGAAAGAGTGGAACAGGATTCCTGGGCCTAAGTGTCTTTTTCTACAGTTGTTCCCATGAACAAAAGATCTGAATTTCAAAATCTGCTCCAGCAAGTCCCTACATGGTCCTCAGATGTTACAACTTCTGTTCCTGCCGTCTGTTACTATCTCAAGTGTCTAAACACCAATGCAATTGTGAGCATGTTTTATTCCGGTCACTTAATTGGAGACTTTTTCAATTAATCCATCTTGTGTTAAGATGTGCTATATTTCTCATAAGTGTTTGCTGATAGTCCCACCTTTTAATCTCTTATTCAGGGCCATGAACAGCACACCAGCCTTGACTTCAGATCTTTCTATGGCCCCAAAGCTACATCTAAATAAGTCTTTCTACATTAAAAAAAAAAAAAAAAATATTCAATACAGGTCTTATCCAATCACTTAGCTGAAATTCTTGCTAAAACCCTCATCATTCCATACCTGTCATTGCAGTGATCTTGATGAATGCAGTTTTTTGCTGCCCATGTCCATTGAGGTTAGAGCTGCAAAAATAAAATTTCAGTCTAATTCTTCTGCCCTTTCACTCCTCTGTTTCTCCACTGGTTTCTTCAAACTCAAACACAATGTAGTCATCTCTATTTCCAGTGTCGTTCTCCATCTCACACTCTTGACACTATCAACATGCATTTGCTGGTTTACTCATGACTTGTGACCTACTAACGACTCAGTCACAACTGCATCTTAACTTTTACACTCAAGGTCTTTCTTCCTTATTGCTTTTCATGCTTGAGAAGTCCTTCCAATAACTGTCTCCAAATCTACTTAATTGTTGACTTTCAAATTCCCACATAAATCCACCTGTTCTGTCACATTTAGAAACACCTGACATGAGTTAGGCCTGTTTAACACCTTCAGTTACTGCTGCCTAAACATTTCCTTGTGTTCTTTTGTCTGTATTACATGTTGTCTTTTGTTTCAACTTCAGATTGCAAATACACCAGGACAGACACATTTTTGTCTCTCTTCCCACCTCTTCAGACTTTACCATTACATCCATGACTGTGAGCCAAAATAATAGAAGCAAAAAATATTGATATTGAATCGTGCCAGTTGCTGCATACTAAATGTGAAATGTGTAATGGAAAGCTTTATTTTCGTACTCCTTTTTCATGCTTCTCCTTTCTCTGACTTCTCTCCATAGATTTTCACATTTTTGTCTACTTTCATTTAAGAAGTACTCCTTCTGCCTTTTCCATTATTACTGCCTTATGCTTGTTTCTTCATCTGTCTCAAACTGGTCTTAATTTATGTCTCTACTACATACCCTCTTCATTCCCTACCTGCTATGCCTCTCTCTCCCACCCTCTCCTTTTTATCTTCCTTTTCCAATTCTTTTGGAAGGTTCAACAGCTCCATCTGCATAAATGGAAATAAACTGAAGTTATTCTTGACCTTAGTATAAACACAGGCATTCAGAAATAAGTAAGTTATTTTTGTAATGCCTTTTTCACTAAGTGGCCTGTTGTATATGTACTGAGATCCAGCTTCTGCACTACTCTCACCTGATCAAAATGCAGACTGTCTCATTTTGCAGCTTTTGGTCTCCAAAAAGTCAAGTATGCAAGAGCAGAAACAGTTGCACGCTGGTAAGTGTGCTATAAAACAGACTTTTGAGAGGGCAGACCAATTGCCTCAGATCTATTTCTTTTTGCAGGTGTGAAGAGTTACCACTATTACAAAAGGTGCAGCATTGCATTTTTCTGTGACTTAGTGTGTTTAGATGGGTGTAGGATACTTCATGAAACCCCATCCTTCCCCATCTATTTTACTAGTTTTATTTCAGCCTATATTTATTTATTTCAGTAGAGGCAAACAAGGTAGAGCTAGTTAGAAATATTTTTTCCTCATTCTGGGAAAAAAAAATCACTTCTGTTCTGTTAAAGGCTGAAAACAATGTATTTTTCTATATTTTTTTTAACAATAAACTAGAAGCCTCTGCTGTTTTGCCAAGACAGGCTTTGAGATGATCATAGGATGCTTCTTCCTTCAGATTCCTAAGAAGTCAGTAGCTAGCTGACACTTTCATCTTCATTTAGTTAAATCACCATTCCTATTGAAAAATCCACTTCAACAGATTTTTTTTATCTAATAATGGTATCAAGCTATCAGATCAGATGAATAATCAGGCTGTACAATGTTTTTTCTGCTCATTAATTTTTTTTCCCAGTTTTTGCCTGAAAGAATTTGCATCATAAATTACATCATCACAAGGACCATTGTGGGGGGATACCGAGGGTTAAGATACAAACATGGGAGCATACATAGCGGCTAAGAAAGTGCTAGTGGAGGATAGTTTAATGGAAACAGCACAAGAAATCTGTAGATACCAGGCGGTTTTAATGCTGCTGTCCACAGAAATTTTTCTTTCTGTAATACCATCCGTACTGTGGTCCGTAGAGGGCTTGAGCTCTAACGGAGGACTGATCTTAACTCACTGTGGTGGGTTATTATCATTATCCACCTCAGCTGTTTCTTTCCTTGCCTCTATTGAAGGCGAATGCTCTCATAGCAAAGGCATTAAAAAGTAGCCTGTTCCCACGTCAGCCACTCCAATGCACAGGGTTCTAACAGCCTAAACTGCCTCTGAAAGGATGCTGAAACACTGGTTTGCAAACTGCACCAGCTAAGGCAAGCTGGCTGCTTGCCACCCGCCGATGTGTCTGCTGTGGCAACCTGCAGCAAAAGGTTATTCCGCTCTGCAGGACCAGTGTGTCCCGAACCACTGAACCCGCTCGTTGCTCCGCAAACATGATTCAGAGCCTGTAGACCACATCCACCCCAATAAAAATTGTTCTGTGGTCAAGGTGTTTGTTATACTGGTTGCTGTATTTTTTGTCACAGTATCCTCTCATACAAAACAGTACAAAATAAGAAAAGGAAAATGACATAAAATATATTGGATGGGATTCACTGGGTGTGCTGCTGTGTAAATCAGGACTATGATTACAGCGTATTATGAGAACACAAAACCAGGTCAGGGTCACCATAATAATGATGCTGGCTGTTCTTTAATTGCTCTGCTTTATGTTGATTCAGAAAGTGCTTAAATTGGACCTTTGTGTTGCATTGTGAACTTCTGCAAAGCCATTAGACTTTGTCTTACATCAATTAACACAGCTGAAACACTTTCTCTGTGGGAGTCACGGCGTGCCCCAGAGCCTTCAGTGCCACCACCTATGGCCCTGGGAAGACATTTCTGCTTCCTTTGTCCCATGTGGTGCCACCTCCCCACTGTCTGCACATCTCCCTCCACTCCTTTCTGGCTGCAGGGGAGGACATGCAGGGGAGCTGGGCACTTGCTAGGACGTTCCAGTGTCCTGCTTTGTAGATTTGCCCCTCTCCTGGGCAAGCGATGCTGTGTCATTATGCAGCTAACCTTGGAAACACCTGTCCCCAACCAGGTTAAGGCAACCGCTACTCGATGTAATTTCCAACGCAAATTACTTGAAGAAAGGAAATGACATCTACTGCATTATTTGATCTGAAAAGCACAAGCGTAAAAGCTCTTGAATACTAAAAAGGCTTTCACAACATTTTAAAGATTTGCTGATCCGAAAAGCAAGTCTGGAAAACTTTTTCTTACAAGAGAAAGGTTCTCCATTGCCAGCGTGCTGACAGTTTCAGTGAGCTTCCTCTCACAGCAGTTTATTGCTAGTGGCACTAATGGTTGCGGATCCACCAGTCAATATGCACAACACGTTTCTCTTCCAAAGTGGCAGTCACATAAATGTTTGGCTCATGTATGAATTTTTGCAGTAAACAGGGAAAAAAACCCACCAGTCTCAAACTACTGTATACCCAGCTTATACCTCGCTTCAGAAAAGCCAGTACACCAAAAAACTCTAAGCAATATCCAGTACTGGATATTAGTTAATAACTAGGGTTAATTTAAACAGAGTTGTTTTCTTCTGTATTATTTTAAATGAAATCACTGTGAAGAAAATAGCTTCCCAATCAAATAACGCTTTTGATCACCCAGGGGAGAAATAAAAACTGTCTTAATCTCTCCTTGAAAATATTTGCCTTTAATTCTCCAGGTATTTCTGTAGCCCAGCAGCAACTATCTACATCACAAGGCACCTAACTCTTCATGCTTTTTTCCCAATCCATGACGGGTCCTTCCTTTAGCTCTAGAAGTCCTATATCTTGCCACAAGTTCTCAGCCCCACTCGGAGTCCAAGGCTGTGGTACTCCTGGCCTGCTGATGCTGTGATAAGGTTGCAGCCACAGATGTCCATCATTGCTACCATGGTCGGACAGCAAGCACAGCAGCCCAGCTTGATACTGCCAAACTCAGGAGTCTGACAAAAAATCAGATTCTGGTTTGTAGCAAAGACACACCACCACGAAGCAAGGGTAAGGGGAACTGGAGCCATTACTTGTAGGTGGTCATCTTTTTCTTCTTTGATCATTAGAATAAGTAATACTTTAATATTTATTATACTCTCTTGCACCACAGGACATTAAAACATGCATATGACTAGCTGTAAAGAAATTATGAACAAAATACCTATTTAGAGAAGAACCGAACCCACTTTTCCTACAGAAAATCTCCGTCGCATGCTTCAGCAATGGAAAATATGTCGCACTACTCCTGCTTTTAGTTACTGTGGCAAAAAGCAGAAGCTTTGAAGATAATCTGCCACTCGTTAAGGAAAAAAAGAGAACTCACCCCAGATGACAGGGAGTCAAACTTTGCAAAGCTGCTTTAATCTTGAGGCAATCTTTTTTTCCTCTTTTGACTGCTCTAGGTTGTCCTAGTTTATGTCAGCCCAGGCCTCTAGTCCAGCTGGCCTATAGATGAATCTATCACTGTTATCTGTCATTTCAAACTAGGTTTTTTTAAGTTATGGTACATACAGGAAGAGTGAGAAAAACAGACATAAGCAGATTCTGGTTGACTTTTCCTTACTAAAGAGTCAAGAATAACATTATTATTGACTCTTCTTGCTTTTTATATAGAATAAAGAGAAGAAAATGAGAAACATTAATTCACTTGTTCTGCAAAGACGTTGTTAAGCACAGTAAATTCATTGTGAAAACACCAGCTTGGCGTTTTAAAATGGCATTGGCAATATTTAATTAATTATTTTCTTGGATTGACCTTGTCACCACCAGGAACTCATTTTGGTGCATTCCACAGTTTTACTTTTTCTCTTGTGTATTTTCCTGCTAGGAGTCTTTCCCAGACATCAATGAGGAGTGACTTAAAATGCATAAATCTAAAATAAAAAAGAAGAAAAGCTGCCACTTCAGTCCCCAGGCTCCTCACTTGATATTCTCTAGCCCCCTCTAAGCTGGCCATCAATGCCACTAGCAGTGAAAGTGAGAAGCACGATGTTGCTGATGCTAGCACCTCTGTGTCAATTGCTGTAATATCCAGTGTCCTTGGGATGAGAAAATTTCTCCAAGCTGCAAGCCATTAATGCCACTGTTAAGTGTCCTCCTTCAAAAGCCATTGACAGAAAAAAGAGTCCTCTTCCTATAGTCAATAAAAATAAAATGCAGTATATGGGATATTCAGGTAATTGCAAGAACACAGAGGCACTTCTAAAATATGATTTAACTCCTTGGGCATCCAGCATAATTACAGTGCCTGTGAAGAAAAGCAGGAACTGGGATTCATCTGAATTTGTGCGATTTCAAAGTGCTTGTCAAAAATATTGTACAGAAATGGGCACATGCAACGTTCTGTTTATGTAAACTCTCTGACACATAGTCAAAGCCTATCTGAAAATGATACAGGAATGGATTTTCTAAAGAGATTTCCAGATTTCACGGTCTTTACTGAGATGGTCATAGTTTCTCTCCCAATATCTTCTTCAATCCAATATCTTGCAGAATCAAAAAAAAAAAAAAAAAAAAGAACGAAGAAACATCCCAAAATACTAATGCTGTTATCCACACCTTCCTGTGATAATCTTCATTTTCATTTTCTAAATCACCACAAGTAGGGCAGTATAGACATGCTGATATCTTTAGAGTACCTGTAGTCACTTTGAAGGTAACATAATCGCAGTGAACATCTCCTTTCACTGGAAAAGCTTCAGGATGGAGTGGCAGAAAAACACAGCAAGAGCATCCTTCACGCTGCAGGTGAGAGGTACATGGAGCTGGCATCACCTATCCTCACTGAGATTTAAGTATAACTGTTGCACGCTAATGCACAGCAACTTATTATGCCACAGTACATTGACCATGAGAAAAGTCTGATTTTTGAATAAAAAGCAAAATTGCTTCCATGTTCCTCCAGCAATATAAGGTTTACAGCTGTGGTAAATTGCTTATCTAGCTAAGCCTTCACTTAAATCAATTGGTGGCCATTTCAGTTATTTTAAACATTGATATAAATCAAAATGCATCTGCTTTTATCTACAGCCCATGCTACAGACACAATGTTGATAAGCACAGTACACAACCTAGGTTGAATAACACTGACTCCTTCCACCCATTCTCACTCTTCCCTGAGAAAAGAATCAAATGTTAGTTTCTGTACTAAAAATAGCCAATACAATAAGATGTATTAAGAAAACCTTTGTCAGAATATTATGATTTATTAAATAAGGGATGCTTTATCTAGAATACTAAATAATAATAATAATGCATTTACAAACATAGGGATATTGATGAAATGTGTATATTAAAAATTAATGAATAATATGATTACATAATGCCATGTGAAGTTACCAAAAGACATTACTTGAGGGACAGATATAAATTTAAATTTAGGGATAAATTGCATTATGAAGTTTAAATTAAAGCCCCTAAACAATGGAAATTAATATTCATCATGAGCTGAACATGTTAAAAATACATTTAATAAGAAGATTTTCTCTGGACATTGAATAAAGTCTTTTTTCAGTGTTGATAATGTAAAGTCGATATACTTTTTAAAGAGCTTTTAGAGAAAAAATGTTAAAATTAATACAAATTACAAATCCAAATTCTACTTTACAAATAAAATTACTAGAAGCATCTTTTTTTTTTTTTTCTGTAAACTATCCTTATACTAGTCATTTTTGTGAAGAAACTTTCCTTTGCATGGCTTGCCCTGTAATTGTCTTCTTCAAGGTTTCTTGCACATTCCTTCGAAACATTTAGAAAAGACCATTATTGGAGGCAAGAAACAAGTCGTGATCACTTGTGCCTTTATTGACAGGTCTTTTCATCTGTGCTGTATCAGTGCCTATCAGTGCATGGGATACCACTGGTATACCACCACAGTGTATAACAAGTGTGGAATGAACAAGGGATGTATTTCTTGCTGACACTCCATCCATATCCTATGCCCCACCAGAAAAGCTGTCTCTGCAGCTGCCTGTAGCTCAGATCTTCTACATTACATCTCCAACTCATTTCTGCACTGGTCGAAATGATTACGTGTGGGATGTAGCTGAAGCCTTATGGAAAAAGCTCTCACAGTGAATGGGAAAAGGAGACAAAACTGAGATATGATCCCAAATCTGTGGTTTGGGCCGATCTTTAGCTAATTTAAATACTCAAGAATTCCTGGATGAAGGGGGAGCAACAGATGTGTAAAAAACATTATCATCAATAACAAATCAAGGTAAAAGATTCGTAAATGGGAATAATTGTAGTACTGGGATCTATCTGGAAGAACAATGAATGATTAGACATATTTGTGATATGAAAAAAACCTGCCCCAGTGCTATTCAGGAAAACGATTTATTTTTCCAAAATGTTACTGGCTGGAATTCTCCTGTTTTAAAATTAAGTAAAACTTTCAAAGTCAGTTATTACCCACCAACTACTTTGAAAGCCAGATGTTTTAGAGAAAAGGAAATATCCATTCGGTTCTGGTAAATCAGGCAGTAAGTGCAGGACTGACAGATCTGATGGAAGCCATCATGATTAGCCTCATCTATATTTCCTTGTTTATTACAGCCGTTTTCTGTTTCAAAAAATACTCCCATCTGCCTACAGCATAGCTTAGAGCTAGAGTAAAAAACCCCTTTGTTTTCTCACCATACACAAGCAGACTAAAACTGAACAATCATTAGACAGAACAGACATGGAGAAGAGAAATAGAAACTCGAAATGTCACATCATCAATGTCACATTCTCATTTCCTGCAAATCCTTTCAAACTGGACTTCTGCACACATCAAAAATAGCCAGTTAGGGGCTTATATCACCCTTCCAAATCACATCCAAGTAGCTCCTACTTATTTCTGTCCTATCAATAACGGGATAGCTCAGTCACTGCGGTGCCAGTGTATAACAAACGTTTATGATGGCATTGTGTTTTTTCATCTAGGTACCTCAGGCCAGAATGCTAACAAAACTCATGGGAGAGGAACAAAGGGGGAATGTCTTGAAGATCCCCCTGATATCCCTATCAGGAGGAGTGTGTGGTAGGCTATGCTTATTATCCATTCCAGTCCTGTGACACCTGCAGATTTGAAAGCATCATGGGGGAGCAGCAAAAAGACCACAGTATCTTTGTAAGGACCCAGTGACCTTTGCAGACCCAAGGCCTTCTAACTTTCTTGCAGTTCTCGTTCCCCACTTCTGCATCTCACAGCAGCCCAGCTTTAGCATGCCTGTCTACCAAGGCACCTTACCTTCCTCAAAGGTGCTACTTCCCCTACCCATCTCTGTGAATCCCTAGGACTGCCGTCCTCTAGCACTCCCATTTTCCAGCTCCTTCACCACATTCAATCCTCCAACAAAGCAACTGTTCTGAATTTGTATCTATTCTGCATTTGTGTTCTGAGACATATACAAACCCTTGGTCTTCTGCTTTGATATACAAAAGGTACCTGCGTGCACGTTTAATTTTTCCATTCCAATTATTTACATATAATTAGTTTTCCAGTCCTGATAGTTAAGACTGATTATTTGTCTCTTTCTCCAGCCATATCTTTGTTAAATGTCTTCAATCTATTTTTTTCCCAGATGTAGTTGATCGGATGACTCAACTCTATCCAAAATTGCATTGGCTAAAGAGATGTCCGTTTCTTTCTGCTCTAAATGTTTCAGCTACAATTGAACTCGATTTGCTTAGAAGCTAAAATTCTTAGATTAACACTTTAAGATTGTATTTATTCAAAACTGCATGTTCTTTTGATCGATTTTCAGCCTTACTGAGTCCAAGGAAATAACGGAAAGGAATAGTAAAGATTAGATCCCCTTCCTTGGCCAAAAAAAAGCCCTAACTCTAACCCCATGTATTGATGCTGACCAGGAGATTGTTACACATCTGGGAGCTACACAGCAGTTATCCTGAACAGGTACAGCCCTGCCTTGCGCTCTGTAGATCACTGGGCGCACGATGAGCTCAGCCCCCTATGACAAGGCCACTCGCGTGCCCTTGCCTTTACCCAACAGTGCAGCAAGAAATTGTCATGAGCGCATCCTTTACAAATAGAGTTGCTCTCTTGTAAGGAAATCACATCATAGTTTGAACGGCTAAAAGGGAGAGATCCTCTCCACGGACAGCATCTGCGCACTGGGGGAAAATCCATCCAGGCTCTGTCTAATGCTGTACAAATGTAGGGTGCCTGGCACCTGAAGGGATGTTAAGATTTATTCACTGTATATCTATTCTCATTCTGTTTATTGAAGCAGTTATCTTATTAAGCCATTTGTTGTCAAGCTTTTCTCATCAAGGTGCAGAAAGAATCCTGCACTGTCACTCTCTCTTCACCTTCCCTCTGCCACAGCTGGCACAGAACACCCTGCGACCCCAAGCCTCCAAAAAGTCTTAGGATACTGGTTCAATACCATTTTCTGTGAAATATGTCTTACCAGTTCCAAACTTTAGCTTTGTTTTCCAGTTGTCATAGTCTAAACATCATGGGATACTCCATTGTTTTATGTAATTTAATAGCTGGAAGTAATTAGAAATAATGTCTTAATCATATTTCAGAAGGAGCCTTTCTATAGGTTTTTATTTTAGGAGGACTGAAAACTCCCAGTTTTTCCACAAAAAACACATGAAGCATTTCCTTGAATATGAAAGATGACTCATTTTAAAATATTGTTTTATTCTGTAAAATGATTTGGGAAGTAATCAGCCACAAATGGATACTGACTGTCACAGTCTAGTTTCTGCTGGATTGACTTTCACTGATTTGAATAACCCTGGTTCCTAATGAAGCCAAATGGAGCTTCAAAATGTTCAAGTCCTTGAAAAATCAGGCCACATCTAAGTGCAGGGTATATTCTCTTTTCCTTCCTGTACTTGCTTGCCTCTTTAATTCATACAGGGTATAGTAACATATTTAAACATACTCTGTAGATTTTCTGGTGATTAGTTCCCTGACCACATTATTTCCTCAGGTCATATGTCAACCACTGACTAGATCTTAAGTGGCAGTACAGGGGAGACAAGTAATAGAAATGTGTGACAATATTTGGCATCCAAAAAACAGCTTAAAATGAGTAGTTAGGAAGATTTGTTAAATAATTTAGAGAATTCTCAGGTATTAGGTATGGGACATCCTTTCACCAAAAAATATTTGACCCCAGTACTGAATTCTGTCTGATTATTTATAATGGCAAAGCTCAAAAGTGTTAGGACAACGCCAGTGCTTCTGGAATTGTCTCATAATGTCACTTGGGAAATGGTAGAGTCAGTCAGCTTGACAGTAATTTTTATATCTTACTGGAAATCCGTTATTCTAACTGCATAACTTGACATATCATACGGCTGTCAGGACAGCATGTGGAAAAAAAGTCCTTGTCAAATATACCTTCCAATCTTTTCATCAAATTTAGATCAAAATACTACAATGTCTAAGGAGACTGGTATGATACACACATTTCAGCTTCTGTTTACTTTTTAATGAACTAAACTTTCATATGTTATTTACTTGAAGACAGATATGATTGATGTCAGTCATTCTCAGATTGGGTGTAGCACCTCAAATATCTCCTGCTGCAATGCTTTGGCTTCTATTGACAACACCGTTCACCTGATAAATATGAACTCTGGACACCATTGCCTGTGGAAAACCAAAGAAACGTGCTGCTGTAAAAGTTGCGTCTGTGCTGTCATATGGTATAAAAAAGGAATTAAGAGGACTCTGCATTGATAATGTGAGTACAGAAGTCCTGAACATCAGCAGTCATTAGTTAATAAAAAATTCTGAGTTTTGTTTTGAGCCCATTGGTAGCTGGATGATGGAAGAAGTTATGACAGCAAGAAGAGAAGCTGTCAAAGGAGCACCAATGTGTAATGAGAGAAGACATTTCAGAAAATAGAATATGGCTCCATTTCTGCTTGTCAGGATTCATTGAAGCTGAGTAGCTCTGAATTCACTGCTCAAAATGGACAGTGTACACTGATGACTAGTAGCAACCAGCCGTTCTTCAAACTACAAATCTGTCTCGGAATGTAATGCATGCCCAAGCACTTCCAGAGCATGATGTCTGGTTGCATAAGCTTGCTCTTTCATGGTGATTAATGTGATTGTCAAGCATTCCCTAGTACTGGCACTTTAGTCCATTTACAGTGGAAAATGTTTATTACCAAAACCTGATTTCTTCCATTTTTATAGTATGTGCTGCAAAAGGAGTTAGTGCTTCCTTTCTTTGGCTTGCAAAATTGATGTGTCCCTTGAAGTAAATTCATTACTGGGAAAGTAGGAGAACATGAAAAGAAATACATGGAACATTTCTTAAATCTAGACAGCTATAGATTACTATATATGTCAAGAAAGTGACATTTCAGTTAAATATAGTGTAAATACAATTTAGTTTTGCATTGTGCTTTCAAGTAAAAATCAAGAAAATACATGTTCTTTTATCTGTACAATCCTTTGAAAGACTTGTGTCTAGTGAATCAGAGCTAGATATTCTTGGAAGCTCAATGTCTACAAGCAAATGTGTAAGCTGCTTTCTTCTGGAAGGAAACCTCCAAGGCTTATTGGCCCAATGTGCTAAATGACATTTTTCAGACACAACACAAGATATGTGTCCTAAATACACTGATACAAGATAGTTCCTTCATAAATTTCACATGAAATTGACCTGAGAAAGCTGTTGCCTTACCTAAAATTGTTTGCAATTTCAGTCTTGCTACAAAACCTGGGAGCTAAAGAGGAAAACTCACGTTGATTTTAATGCTGACCAAGCTCTAAGATCAACTTTGTGACTTGTCTCCATCATGAATGAGAAGAGAGGAAGCCACTCTGCATTAGGTGAGAACCACACCTAGAGGCAGGTGCAACACACCAAATCAGCTCTAACCCTGCTAGTTCGGTGCTCCCACAAATCTTTAGAAATGCCTCCACAGACGTACATGGGAATTTGGATTTGGCATCTAAAGGTGGATAAATACCTCAGCTTGATTAAAAGGCATACTGCAATCTCATTGAATCCCAAAGCAGCCATCTTCTACCCCACGCGGAGAAACAAGGTGTAGAAGCAGTCCAAGCACTCTGAGGAGTCCATGGATTTCTCCTTTCTAACAAGAGGTAAAGGAAATGGTAGACTCATAAACTGCAAAGACTGGGTGAAGATTTGGGTAGCCATATGCTCTCTTTAATCAGTCATAAATGAACATAAGCCAGACAACTGTTTTGTTTGGGAGAAGGATACTTACGATTACTTTGGATTAGGAATTATTTTGAAGAATAAGCAAAATGGCCTATGGACAAGGGTTAACAGCAAATATTAAACCACAAAGAATTGCAGGAACCTATTGGAAGTTAGCATACATCTTCTAACAAGCCTACCTGCCCAGGAAAAACTCCAGAGCTCTTCATGAGGTGGTCCTAGGAATGGCCAGATGCTCCACCATGAAGAGTGATATGGTGGAGTGTGAGTCCCACCTTTCTGAGAGATCTGGCACTCTGCAGTCAGAGACACAACTCAGACACAGCCCAGCCATGTAACCTTGTCTCAGGCTGCTCAGGAAACTGAAACTGTGAGAAAGTTCACTGAGAAGGTACGTAGAGCACAAACAGGTAAGACAAGCAAGGTAAAATTGTAGACGCCAGTATGTGGAGAAAGGTTGCTAGCAGCTCAAGGAGGAAAGTTCAAAAGGAAAAATATGTACCTTGTAAGGTATAAATTTTATTTTTTTTATTATTTATCAGGCAAATATTTTTACAGTAACCAGATTTAAATTTTCTTATTTTCAGGGGGTAAAATTAGCTCTTTGGCTGTTACTGGAATTGCCTAACTTCTGCACCATCTGACTTGCTAACAAGCTTGTCACCTACGTACATTAATGCCAAAGATCTGATATCAGGGACACGTACCATGTTGGTACAGGCTGTGCAGTCCAGAAGCTGATATGCTCACTCTTTGGGGTAGGTGGATAAAAAATAAGGGAAAACCAGGGATTTGGAAAACAGCAACTCACCACCACTGAGGAAGTGCTTCAGGGAGCAGTGAAGTCCAGCCCTTCCCTACATGACTGATTACTGATAACCAGTGGTGGCTCTGTGATGAGCTAACTGAATAACATTACCTAGCTGAATAGCATGGTAATCATTGCTGGCTTTTATTTGTGTTAGCCACTAAATAATGATTGCGTTGCATATATCCTATTTGCAGTCCCTTTGCATATAGTAAAAGGTGCCTGTACAAAGTGACCTGGAAAATTACAACTGACACAGAGAAAATGAGCAATAAAAGAAAACTTAGGATAAGGAATAGGCACAACTGAAAACAAAATAAATAAAATATGACCCTGAATAAGAAATGGGTGTGTGCCCACAGCCTATTTAGCAAAAGCTACCAAGAGAGATTGTTGTGACTCCCTGCTGTGCCAGTTCTCTGCAATACATGATATTTATTTAAAAATAAGTATGCACCATCAGAAGGTGGATTTCTGGTGAGCACCAATGATATCAAATAAAATGAGCATTGCATTTCAGCTTTTTACATACATGAATTGTTAATCTGACATTAGTTATGACTGCACTGCAGTTGCAGACTGGCATCATTGCAGCTTATACTTTACTAACTAACTAGTCTAAATATTGGTGGCAGTCTAACCACAGCAGAAAAGAGGTTTTTTTCCCAAGCAAAAGCTGACAAATTCTTTCTACTTCAACAGGCTGAGCACCAGGATACTGCATCCAGGCCTTTGCAAATGTTTGAATAAAGCCTGCATTGCTCTATCTACGCTGCAAATAAACTGTTTTGCTCAAAGAGGGGGACAAAGATCACCAAAAAGAGTCACTTAAAATAAACTACTAGAAGCAGATGAGAATGTTGTTGATCAACAGCACAAGGCCATCAGGAAAGGCTTTTGAGACCAACTGTTGAGCACTTCAGAAAATTAGCGCAAGCAGTGAGTGCCACAGTGACAGAGAGACCTGGACACCGCTCCTTGTCCCCGACCTGTGGCAGAGCAATAAGTCAGCCTCTTACACGCTTTCAGAAACAGAAAAGTATTAAGCCAGGGTAAATCTTGGGTTGCAGCCTTAAACAAAAGGCTTTGCAGGATCATAATGTCTAGAAGAAAATAATGATGATCAATAAATCTTAGGACTAAAAGAAACTACGAGTGAGATGAAGAACAAATGGAAGTCAGGGAAGACCTAGAATGACTACTGTTATATAGAATGATCAAATACTCTGGAAACAGTAAATGTATTGTTTTAGCAATAATCTCTGTTTGCCACTTTCTACTGAGAGGGAAATGAATTAATAATAGCACTATTTTCTCTGTAAAACAAACCTGCTTTCTCAGGCAAGACTTAATTTTCTTTGGCAAGCAGGCAGGAAGAAACATCCTCATTTAAATTTGGGTTCTCATGAAATACGAAGTTTTTGAGAGGAACCATATTTCATGGTTTTCTCTCTTCCACTGTTCTCTGTTATTCCTCACTCACTGTTTCGATTCTTGTTAAGCTGTCACTTAGCATTTTTTCCCTCTGGAATGACAGCAGGGCATGCTGCTTACACTGGCTAGACAGATGCCTACCCCAGAGAGTGAGCATATCAGCTTCTGGACTGCGCAGCCTGTACCAACATGGTACGTGTCCCTGATATCAGATCTTTGGCATTAATGTACGTAGGTGACAAGCTTGTTAGCAAGTCAGATGGTGCAGAAGTTAGGCAATTCCAGTAACAGCCAAAGAGCTAATTTTACCCCCTGAAAATAAGAAAATTTAAATCTGGTTACTGTAAAAATATTTGTCTGATAATTAAAAGAAAAACAAGTTCCTGCAACAATATTTACATGGTTAAAATGTACCTATAAACCCAGAAATAAAGAAAAATACCTACAGTTTAGCCTGATTTTGAACAAAATTAAAAGGAGCCATATTATTACCTTTGAATCATCTAGGACACCAACAGAAATGCAGCTTTTGCTGTGAGAGGCAATATAATGTCTTGGTAAGGTTTCATTGTTCTAGAGCAGTCTCGGAGGAGCATTTTGCAGGACTGGAACTTTGAAAAGATGTAGTTAACCTTCCTACACTAGCATACAATTCACCAAGAAGAATCAGGTCTCTTCCCTGCTAGCATTCAAGTTGCAAGGGTAGCTGCATTAACTCCATCCTAACTTATCTGCTTATAAGTCCAGATAATACTATTAAGTCATTGTGAGTCCTCATTCCCCACTTTCACTCCTGCTGAGTCCCTCGAATGCCAGACTGGCAATGTCTTAACCAAGTTTTAACATTTCTCAAAAGAAAGAAGACAAAATCATTGCAGTCTTCTGAGGGGCTGTTTTTGACAAAGTGCAAGTGATTATATGAGATACAGAAGAATTTAGAGCAAAGGGTTCAAATCCACACTTGCAGTAACTTTAGGTCAGGAGGGATTCCAGCATATTCAGTGACTTTATTGTAGATTAATACAGTTTGAACACAGAGATTTCAGCTGAGCCATCACCAATCTGGTTGAATATACCACACTTAACACAGACATGGGGTTAGATCCATCTGATTCACTACTGTAAAAGTTTACAATGTAGACATCTGCATTTGCATTGAATTTGTAAATTGCACTGTTTATAGAGGGGAAGTAGGTTATTCTGCAGTGTGACTCCTCTCATCCTAAAGTATACACATAAAATAGATCAGGCAACTTAAGCCTTGCAGGTGCATCTATTTCTCTCTACTGACTATCACGGGAGTCAAGGCTGGCTAATGTAGTTGTCAACATTACTTACCTCTAAAATCAGGACGAACCCCATCCTGGTGTCCACGGAACACCTCTGGGACACCCACTCCATCCGTTCCAAAATTTGACACCTCCGTCAGTGGAGAATTAGAGAGGTGGATTTGCATAATGGTTTTGGTTTGCATTTCCCCTTGGAGGGCAGACTGCTTCAGGTTTTTTCTTGCCTATGCCATACCCAACCAGTACTACCTGTGTGCCTTGGCAAAACACACTGTCCCAGCTTACTGACAGCTGCAAAATGTGTGAATGGAACATTTTCATACTTAAGAGAAACTACAGTGAGAATTTCAAAGAGCAAAGATTTGACACAGTTCTCATTTCATCCCAGTTGATTCTCTCCTCCTGAGGCTCAGGTAGGTTGTCAGCTTTCAAGTGGTAAGAGATCCATTTAAAGACTGTGACATTGCAGGTGTCACAAAAATCACAGATTCTACTTGAAACCAGCATTTTTAATTACATTTGGCATTCCCATGCATATTGCTGTCAGTTCTTTACCACTGATGGCAATAGGCTAGGGAATGTCCAGCATAATTAAAAATTTTCATTTCTAATATATTCCCTGACTTTTATGTGCCTTCAAGCCTTACAACTGCTGTACTGAGCATGGTGGAAGGGAAACTATAGGAATCTGACACCTCAAACACCACTTACAAAGTAAGATCCTGCCTAGGTACTGCCAAAAAGTGACTGCCAAAAACAAAGCAACAGGAAGCAGCTACTTCACTCTCCCACCCCTCTGCAGAGCCTGAGTCCTCTTCTAGCAGTAGCTGCTTAATTGATCACATGTGCTTTTGAAACCAGGTCTGGAAGAGAGGTAATAGCATTAGTGCTGCTCTCTGTGTTGTTCAGAATAGCGCTGTAGTGAGGTCACTCACCTAGAAAGTAGAAAATGCATTTTAGGCTCTCTTTTAGCTGACAGGTTTCAAACTTCCCCAGAAGACAAACACAACAATAGGTTAAAGTTGCTGTTCACCCTCCTGCCAGAGCAGAGTCTGTATAAGACTAAGGCAGCAAGAGTCATGGGATCAAAAGATCAAAAGTTGAGCAAATGAGGAAGATGTCAGCACTGTGACCTTGTGATTAGGGCACTCACTCAGAACAGGGTAGGAAAAAGTGGTCCTGATCTCTACTCCCAGGAGAAGTTGTGCAGCTGACAATCAGGTGAAAAAACCGGCATGATCCATAGTGCAAGGCACTCAAGTTTTCATCCTCTTTTTGAATTACTTCTCTCTAAGAGAGCAAATCGGTAGCAAGGGTTTTCAAGGCTCTCCTAGATTAGCTTCAGTAAAACCTCTTCCAAATATATACTGAAGCATTCAATTCCTCCACCTTCTTAAAACAGCATAGCGACAATCTTCTACAATGCAATATTTCTCTCTGAGCAAAGCTTCAGATCTTGAGGATATGTATTGTGATTTGGTGTCGGACACTAACTCTTCCTGCTCCACAAGACACCTAAAGGAGAATTCACTTATGGTTGCTGAAAGCAGGTAGTAACATAAGCTACGTCTGATCCCTTCCTGAAGTAATTTTTCAGAGACATGATCTGTAAGGTCAAATGGCACTATGGTATCGCTGAAGTTCTTTTTAGAATGAATTAGGGAAAAGGGCAAGTTGGAATGACAGTGCAACACATGGCTATCCCATAATGTGACCTTCATGAAGCAAAATTTTAGAGTGGCCTTAACTTCAATAACTAGCGCAGACCAACAGTCCAACTACACATTTTGCCTGTAACATTTATAAGATAGTGAGTCACAGAACATCTGATATCACACATCCATTCTTGTACGGGAAACTTGTTGCTTAGTACGAAAGATCGATCAAGGCATTTGAGCACATTTAATCATTGAATTGCCAGGCATTTCTGTAGTTCCTCTTAAATCAGTACATCAAAAGAATTTAAATTGTACTGTTGTCTACATACTTGTAATGAATGTAAAAATTTCCTCCATGCCATTGATCCATGAGCCTGGAGACATCACGTTTTCTATTTTCTCTTCACTCTTTTTTTTTATTATTATTATTATTAATTACAATAGTTCTGCCACCACGGGACAGTAAGTCCATAATCAGAGAAGTAATTTGTCTCAACTGTGGGTACCACCAAAACAAAAAGTACTAGACTTGCTGTTGACTGAGCTTTACTCTTCCAATGGAGTTTACACAACAGCAATCCAGCACTAGCCTGAAATGTTGCAAATCAGTGATCTAGACAGTTATGCAAATGAAGCATAATTCTGAACCAGCTTTGCATCCTCTGATGACAAAAATATAATGCTTGACTTTCAGTGATGCATTTGTAACAGCAAGGCATTGACTGGTAAGGTTTCAATGCACTCTGCAAAAGTGTACGTCACAAAAAAAAAAAGACAACCAGTTGTCTGGTAGAACATTTAACAAAGTTACAAAGAACTAATGATGATGAGTTAATTATCATTGAGAGAGAGAGAGAGCGCCCTGGATGAGGAGAGACTAGGAGAAGGCAGCAGAGGGACTAGCATGAAGAGTGTCGGTATGTGATGGTAAAAGACCTTGTTTCAGCCAGCTAGTTTGGAGAGTGCTGCGACAACAGTAAACTTTTTAAAATCTTGTACACCATCAAAACAAAATGGGATCCAAAGTAAGTAATTACTGACATTTTTAAGTGTGTAGAATACAAATCAATATTCAAAAATACAAAAACCAAGCAGCTTGGTGTAACAAATGCTGTCAGGTATCTGCTGTCCTAATAATGTAATGGTTCACATGCTATAATTTAGAACTGAAATGAACAAGCAAATTTGTTCCACAGCGTTCTAGAAAAACGTATTTCATATGTGTAAGTGATTCTCAGTCACCCTAGGTCTATATCTGCAAAACTAGACAAGTACTCCTAGTCTTTTTTCATCTGCTTTGGGGAAGAGTTGTCATCAAGCACTAAGAGATCTCATCAGAAGATGTTTCTTCACTGCTGCTTTACTGGGCTGCTTTAACCACTCACAATAAAAATTCTCCATTTCTAATGAAGAATGGTAAGTGATGGCATTTGTCAGCTAGCTGTCATATTTGATTGGCTTTTATTTTAGCAGACAAACACTTCTGCAAAGCAAAAAGCAAAGCAAAAGTGGGGGATTTTTTGTACTGTGCCTACAAAAGCAGAGGTTCGAACCCTCACTCAGGAAGCTGAAGATGCTGAATGGCTGCCAGTTCATGAACTAGGTGGTGCAATCCAGAAACCTCTGCCCAGGATGGAAATATGGCTATGCACAGTTCTGAATTAGTAGGCAATGGTATGTACCAGTCTAAGATTCACCTGAAGAAAGCCAAACACTGGTATTCAGTTCCTCACATAAATATACCCTAGGCTCAGAAAGCAGCAAGCTTCTAAAAGATTGTAGGTACATTGGGATAGTACCAAAACCTCTGATCCAGTATCTAGCATTAATTCAATACCCTGAAGCTCGTTTCCTGATGTATAAGAAACACACTATTGCATCTGCAAGGTATTTCAGACAGCTTCTGTCCACATTCAGAACATCAGCATCTGGCAGAGCAATTTCATGAGTTTTTTGGTTAGACTGAGAACTACAATACACCTTCACAAAATGTCCAGCCTTTCTACATGCTTGCATCCCATCCTTTCTGCAGAATCTATAGTGAAATATGTCCTTTACTGGGTAGGTTCACAGCAGCACGATGAGCTTGCTTTGTGTATTTTGAAACTTCATAATTTATTCTCAGGCTTTGTTTTCAGCCACATTTGTTGTTTATGTGATATGAAGAGTGTTTGAAATCCCTTGACTTAATGCTTTTATGTCTGCCATCACCAACTCCACTTGGCTAGTGAAGGATTTAGCTCTATGTAGTGTCAGGTCTGATGCAAGTAGTAACTGTTCTCTGATAAGAAATGCAATTATTTCCAATAACAGAAATTCCAATAACAGACATCTCCAATAATGGGATAACTCTCATAAACAACAATCAGGTGCCTTAAAGAAAGTTCTGTAGAGTCTTTCTTTTCTTTTCTCCCTTCAATGAAATTAATAGCGTTTAGTCAGTTTAAGTGATGTGAGGCCTGTAACATATTCATATTTGAAAAGGAGTGTAAAATATATGCTGATCTCTTCTACCAAAACGGTGCATAAACAACACAGCTCACACACTGCAGAGCTTTTTGAAATTCATACTGAATTTTTGTTTTCAACAACTTTCATCCAAAGACGAAAAATAATTGAAGGCTTACCTGGGCTTTGTAGAGGATGCATAGGCAAATTCAGGCATGAGCAAGCCATCCTTGTTGGTAATCCACTGTGCAACAAGAACAAAAAAGCAAACAAGTTTATTAGTCAGATTATTAAACAAAGCACAGTGAACACTCAAGCAGTGGCAGGACCAAAGGCAGGATAGCCCCTGCATCTCCATGGTGGCCCTGGCTCCTCCCTCCCTCCCTCATCGTGGCCAGTTCCTCTTCCACCAACTGAGACATGGACATCTACACCACGTTCAGCATTGCTTGCCCTCTTTTCTTAAATCCACTACAGAGGTCAATCACATCTTGCTTTACATGTGGAATGTGCAAAGCACCTTATGCAGCCAGTGCTATACAACAGGCGGTATATGCCTCAGATTTTGTTTTAAGACTTAAAACACCACTGTTGCATCAAGACTCACATGCTTCAAAACTTATATTGTCAAACTGTTTTCTAATTTGCAATGCACATGAAGCACCCACAGCAGCAGGCTGGCTGTAGAGTTAAGTAGCCACTTTTTCCCTTTTTTTGTAGCAGGGAAAACATGAGATACCTTAGGCCAGGCTCAGCTCCGTGATTGTAGGACCTGACCACCATTGAAGATGTGTTTTGCTGTGGCACCTCAGATTCCACTGTCATTCCAGGAGGGCATGAGGGCTCTCTGAGGTAAAAGCCCCCTGTGGATGTCTTGGAAATGGAGGGTATATTAAATGGCCATAAAAAACCACGTTTAAGCAGCTGGATGCAGCCGTTCCCTTGGGAGTCAATTTGAAACACATCTAAATCCCAGTTTTGCAGGGGAGTGAAATCACGTAGGTAAGACATGTGCTAGAAGTGATACCATGCTGATTATACTGGCAAACTCTTCCTCTCTCCCATTTACGGACTGAAACCTTACAACATTAAGGAAATAAGGAGTGTCATCACCTCCATTTTGTAAAGAGTGAGGCTGAAGCAAACAGGATTAAGAGCTGGCCTTGGATTTTGGTCTGGAGCAGTATGCACTTAGTGTTTCTGAAAGACATGTGCCAGCGACAAGGTCCACAGAAGGCACTCCGGTGTCTGGTCTCAAGTAACTGTACAAAATTTTAGAACTCTAAACATGACCCAAGAATCCATGCCCAACCACTTGGTGGTCTAGCCACTGTGGATATCCTGAATTTTTGCCTGATACCAGCCTGTAAAAGTGTTTACTTCATTTTTGTGTGGTATTGCAGTTCTTCGGACTGTTTGAGAATCCATGGTTTTTTGAAGCTTGCTGTTAAGCTACAATCTGTCAGTGTACTTAAGTACCTAAACCCTTTGTTGCACTGGGTGTCCACGGCGAGGTGCTGGCGGTGGGGCTGGGGTGGCCCCTGTGAGGGGCAGACGGGGCAGTGGTGGACAGGCATGGCAGTGGTGCCTCGGGGAAATGGCTTTAAGAAAGGGCAAAAATGCCCGACAGAGAGGAGTGAGGGAGCAAAAAGGAGCGAGAAACAGCCCTGCAGACACCCAGATTGGAGACATCCGTGTTGGAAAAGTTTGTGAATGACTGCGTCCTGTGGAGGGACCTCATACTGGAGCAGGGAAACAGAGTGAGGAGAAGGAGCAGCAGAGAGGGGCTGTTATGATCTGACCGCAACCCCCATCCCCCATCGCCCTACTGCGCTTGGGGAAGGAGAAAATAGAGGAGCTGGGAATGAAGAGGCAAAGTTGAGCCTGAGAAGAAGGGAGGAGGGGGAGAAGGTGTTTTAGTTTTTGTCTTTTTGTCACCATCCTACTCTGTTGCTAACTTGCAATAAATTAAATTAATCCTCCCCAAGTGGAGTCTGTTCTGTCTGTGACAGTCACTGGAATGATCTCCCTGCCCTTATCTCAACCCATGGGCTTTTCACCTTATTTTCTCCCCCTGTCCTGTCGAGGACGGGGAGCGAGAGAGCCGCTGGGTGGGCCTCTGGCAGTCAGCCAAGGTCAGCCCAGCACACATTTGTAATGACTGGTAGCTACACCGGCTTCACTAAGGAATTTGATCTCAGCATAGACCTGGTAAAAGCAGGCTCAACAGGGCAGCTGCAAGTCCCCAGGTTATAGTGCCTATCCATAGTTGTTACGAGTGATTCTGTATGTAGTACAACAGTTTTTCACACGTATAATCCTAGTTTGATGTATATTCATGGTCCCACGCAACCCCACCTTCCACAAAGCTGTCTTACCCACACCGTGCGGGCTGCTGGCCCTGTAGTTTCCTTGAGTTCTCTCTGGTCCTCAGACACTATATGCACAGTCCATTTGGTTCCTTTGCCCCATTTTTGCTTATGCCTCCAACTTCCAGCTCTCTTTTCTAGCCTAGACCAGTACTTCTTCCCCATCTCTTCTGCACTGCAGCTAGGCAGACCTGTGCACAGGGTCCGTGGCCAGCCAGAGCCCAAAACGAACAAATAACTGTTTAGATCACATATCAGCAAGTGCGGGCATTTAAATGGGTGTTTGCCAGTGTGGGCTTTTATTCTGATTTCTTTCCTCTGCTTAACTGCTGCTTTTTATGACATTTTTAAGAGCTTCATGTCTTTGAGACTTCACTTCAATTTTGGGGAAATTGGCCAGTGACTTTAAAATGTATTTGTGGTGGGGGAAGTCACTGACAGAGACAGAACAACCACTAAAAAAAAGGGAAAGCGGGCTACCACTATATTGAGCTAAAAGTCTTTTAATCTTTAATGCAGAGGAAGAATCTGCAGAGACTTCAGAGACAACAGATGCCATCACATAACATTTCATCTTGATCTAAACAGCATGAAATTTTAAGTTTGTATATTTGTACCTGTGACTCCTGCCATCTGCCCCTGAGATCAGGCTGGAGCACTATATGCTGGGACTGCATATCACATTATGAAACACTACATGCAGCGACCTTCAGTCTCTGGGGTCCACACTTGAGTTATTAAAGATGAAAGAGGCAGCAGACTTCTCCATTTGATTCCTGGAATAAGATCTCTCTATACAAGGGATTAATATTATTTTTTAAATTATTTTCTATAACTGTTATGTATGTATTATGTCAGGTTAGTGGAATCATTTTCTTAAAAAAGAACTGAACCATGCATCCAAACCATGTTGAAAGAACAAATCTGAAAGTTACTTTAAGATGAATGCAAGTCTTTTATGCTAGGGTGAGTAAATAATAACCTTACCACTAAGGCTTCCTAGGGAATCTATTAAAATATGTAACTGTCATCATAGTGCTTCCTCCTCCACATCTGAGCCAAGAAACTATCTGTGCCCCTTAGCCAACTCATCACGCCTCAAGAAAGTATCTTTCTTCCTTCTGAAATGGGAAAGCAAGATTACAAATAAGAACACGCTGTATCTGTATTGACACTCCATTTCTATTAAATGTCGTGTGCAAATATTAGTGGAAGAAACGTTCTTCCATCGGTAAGGCCAGTCGGGGACTGGACACCTGAGATCCTCACTCCGCCCAGGCTCCCTCAGCGCATTGAATTCCTTTGGATGTATCTATACGGCAAAACTTAAAGCTGTGAAAAGGCAGGGAAGTTAGCTAACATACAGGAGATATGACTGAATCTTAATTTTTACAGTTCTGGGGTTTTTTTAAATTTTTTACAAATTTTACTGTTGTGCACAGGCTCAGTACTGTATACTTAATGCTCATTAACAACAGGATATATCTGCTCTGGAGGAGAACCAGGGTAGCCTAGCTACATACTTCTGCTCTCCAGGCTAGCACAGATGGCTCCACAAAGCATGCTTTGTGCTGCACAGTTGTATCCTAAGAATCCTAGTCAACAGAAGAGGGGAAAATAGCCTTCTTTGGAAGCTGGTCAGAAGTTAGGAAACCAGCATTTCTTCCTGCAGAAATATGTACCATTCATGCTGCAGTGCAAGACCCCTTGCACAATTCTTGTCAAAATGCAGGACAAAGTCTTTTCTATGGTGACTTGACAGATGACACAAAAGTACAAAATAGGAACTGGTCTTAATGGTCCTGCAAACTGCCTCAGAATTCATAAAGTTGGGTCTAGCCCTAAAGGGACCCAATTTGCCAATCCCATGGGATTTTAACTTCTCAAAGACATCCAGCAGAGTTAGAGGTATAGTTTAGTTTGCACTTTTTCTAATTGTTCCAACATTCTCCTCCCATCAGAATTAAAGATTTCCACTTCTCTGGGGGCTGGTAGGCTTAAAGAAATTAGGAGAGATCACAGAGAAAGTTTCAGAGTTTACTTAATGGCTGTTAAGTCATTTATATGGTTCCTACATTGGGTTTAGAAATGGGAGTTGAGGCTGAAAGGCTGATTTTATCACAAATCAAACACTCACTGTGTTGTGAGGTAGCCTGTTCCTTTCAATTTATTGGCAAAAAAGGAGAGAGCAAGCCCCCTGGGATCTCAAAAGCACTCCTGGGCTGGTAAACAATGTCGGAGAGGTGAAATGAAATGCACATAAAAGTGAATTCCATCCAAAAGTGCTCCATCTTCACCCACGTATTCTGCAGTCAGAATACCTGGCCACCATAAGCAAAGCAGTGGGCTATTATCTTTGAAGACATGCTGGAAATTTTCTTCCTGCTGCCTGTTTTCTCCTTCCCCCACGTGTCCCCCCCCACACACACACACATATGAGCAGAGGAGGGGTGTCCTTGACACACAATGCCTCCAAGGGCTGCTTTTGTGGTGCTTCAGCCTGTGTCGCTTGTCTTGCACAGGTCTGTGCCTAAAGAGTCTAGCTCAGAGGGCTAACAATAAACATGTCAGCATTGTAATCAGGCATAAGAACATTAAACTAACTGAAAGAACCATGCTACTTGTTGTCTGAGCTGAAAGACATATGAAGTATAAAAAGTTTGCAGAAATTCTTTTAATATCACAAGATACTGTTAGGTACTGTGTGGTGTTGGTCATTGCACCAGGAAAGTATTTTAAATATGATTTTCATCTTTATGATGACCCTCAAATATGGATTCCATTTGCATTGTTTCCCATCATTTTGGTCCCCAGGAAAAGCTCTTCAAATAAAGATACAGCTGTAAATAAGCCATAGGAACAAGCAATTCCCAACGGGCTTAAAACTACTTATCTCTGCGTGTCCCCCCACCCCAAATCTCTTCACGTTACGTGTAGCACAAATGGAATGCATAATGTCTTTTCTCATCATAAATTCTCATTTAATTTAAAGACCTAACATCTGCATATTTTGGCCAATAAAATAAATTAAAAAATGAGAAAAGGTGTAGGTGGTTGGGGTTTTTTTGGTAAGACATGCATAAGCTTGTTTTATCCTGAAACCGTATCTGCCTGTGCTTACCTATGTTGTTCACCACTGACTATAGTTGCATGAGGATCAGTTACATGAGTTGTTACCTGAACATGTCCTTACAGGACTGTATCCAACAAATCTTGGAGAGGAAAGCTGTGGAAAAAAAAGCTCAGTGCAAAACATATTGCAGCATTAAAACACTGCACTGAATAGCAACTGATCATCATTTTCTTGGTATGGTTCAATCTGCCCATTTTGTACATTTTAAACAACTTACCTCATCTCTCATGTTTTTCAGAAGGAAAGGAAGAGAAGCTTACCAAGGGCGTTTTGTATTTGTATTTCCAGTCACTACTACAGGCTCTAACGTAACTGGCATCACACTGAAACGTTGATACAGGAGACAACGTGTCACATAATGAGGATGCCTCTCTTTTGTTTCCAATCCTTTTCAGAACACCACGAGACAGATGCATTTCCAACACATGTGCAGGCTGTGTGGCACGCCAACAAACAACTGCTGTGCAGTTTGGGTTTTCAGTATTAAAGCATTTATTTCGGTTTCCATTTTGAAATGTATTTCTTTCTCAGTCTATGTCAGTCACCATCACAACTGACAGATGCGTGTAGCATATGCCAGCTTTGTGCTCTGCATAAGGTCGTTCTTTGTAAGTGCTCTACTTTTGCCAAACTATCTTATCTCTCAGCAACCTTCCTGGGACAGGTATGCAGCCTCCAGTAGCATTTGAGTGTTTTGGATATGTGAGCACGAACTGTATAAAGTCTATAGATTTCTTTGATCAGAAGTAGGCAATTAGACATACCAAAGAAACTGAAGTACAACAGGACTATAGGTGAAATAAAGAGGCTACAGCAGACATGAATGGTGTGTGACAGGCTGGGTCCTATGAAGGTTCAAATGGGAGAATGCAAATGTGTTCTCTATAAATCTGAGATAACTAATTCAACATTTGCCTACCTATTTTAGCTTCTGCTGCATATAAATGATTATATATTATTCATAATATTTCCTTCATTATGATTTGATCTTCCCACTCAGCTCTTAATAAGTCTTGGTTTTAATTAGGCCACCTGCAACTTGTAATGTAATGGAGGCACAACTTTAAAATTATGAATTCAAAACAGTAAAGTGCAGCCTCACATGAAGAAACTTATCATGAAAAATAATTTGGCATTATTGTTTGAAGCTTTGCATTTCTGTAATGTGATAAGTGAGAATAATTTCATCTTGCTGTAATTCTTATAGGACACAATGTTCATTTAATACAGAATTTAACAGAACAGAAAGTGCTCATCTAATGGTAAAAGATTAGAAAAAGAGGTATGCAGCATGCATTTCAATGCAACCTTTCCCACACATCTATTTTAGTTATTGCAGACCACCTGTTAACTAAATGCCTCCTGTGACTAGAAATAAGTACCATGTAACAGTCTGGCTGTGCCACTTTGGATATTAAGGAAGAGTGACACTAGTCATTCACATCATTGGCTTGACAGAAGATAGCAATCCAATTTTCTGATAGTTGGCATGTATCACTATGAAAGGGTACACTGCTGAATTGTCATTTGTTATTTAAAGGCACAGTAGTTATAACATTTTTTGTTAAAACATTCAAGGAGTATCCTAATGATGTGTAAGTAAAGTCTAAGCAGCACATTGAGATTCATAATGATTCACCACAAACAAGCATTCTTCAAAAATAAGGGATTTGCAAAGACACACCATGCAAACTAAGGCTTGTGAGCTCAGTCCACATTCCAAAGTAATCTTGTTTCAGTTGAATAAACAAGGATCCAGACACAAATAACAAGAATTCATGAATAATAACAATTCATGAACAGTATTAATTAACTATTCATCCGCAAGTTGATAAAATGTAGCTAGATCTCTAAATTGCAATTTATGTTTCTGAAAATACGTAACTAGGCAAAAACATTTAATGATCCGCTAGAGGTTACATTTTGAATTGTTTCTAAAGGACAAAGTCTTTATAATTTCATGGTTTACTCATAAAAGAGTTACCTTAAAAAATGAATGAGAACATGCCACATGCTAAATGTATTTGTTATTGCTTATGTACTAAGAATTTTTTAGTGTAAGAATTAAATTGGAGAGCATGCAAACGTGAAACCAGATATGACTGTGATAATACCATTTTCTGTCGGGTTCTGCTAACTAAATTGAATAAGCAGAAATGTTTTATCTGAGATAAGCCTTTTTCAGTGTGAAGTTCCATTGCTGACAGATTTTATTTAGCTTCCAAAGCTCATTTTCCTACTTCCATATCACATCATTGCATGAAACTGTGGCAATTAATTTTGAAATTTTCCTTCTGCTATTTTTTAATTACATGAAACAAAACTATCAATATGCTACCTATCACTGAAAAATTAGAACTGCTAATGTTTTTTAAATTTGTGAACTTACTGTGTGATTACTTCTCACTCTAGCAGAAGAATGTAAATATACTCTACAGTGAGTCTGCAGCAAGTCAGAAACTTTGACACAATATTGTGCAGCTATTGCATGGCTTGAAAATATATGAAATCATTTTCTTTACCTCTGTGCTTGAAAATTGTTTCTACAGTTGAGATTTTGGCTGAGCATTTCATGATTTCCCTCCCACTCATGCCTTTCCCAGTCCAGAATCACTGCATTTCCTGACTATTCCTCCTTTAAATCTGTTACAAGTTCAATAAAAGTCTGTGAGACATTGCTTCAAGCCCTTCAAATATGCTTCAAGATGTGCCAAAGTTTGCCTAGACTTGGCAAGTCAGAGCATCCTTCCTGCCTCATGAATTGAAAAACCTGGTTCAAAAGTCCCCCAGAGACCTATTATCTGCGGATCACTGACACAATAAACCAGAATAGCTTTCAAGGAACCATTTGGGTCAGCGTTTTCACTTTGTACACGGTGCCGGGGAGTCTTTATCATTCATTGATACAATTCAGAACCATTCCAGACTACTTAGGCTTTGCTTAGGGAGCATTAAGGCAATAAATCTGTACAACCTTGTAAGCCCAGCCTCCTAAAAATCCTTACTGAAGTTTCCAGCTAAAATGATTGATGAGTCTGTGTATGAGCAGCTTTCCATGTGAAGAAACACAGTTCTTCGGTGTTCTGTTTTTCAAGCATGTGCCTGCCACAACATAACCCTGCAGACCACTCTGACACCACCCGGAGACCAAGAACTGTGTCACCTTCTGGGCGCAACTAAAAGACATGTTGTGGTCCACAAGAGCATTAAGGATACCGCCGTAAATATCCTGTCACAGCTCAGGAGCACCATCAGGCTACCAGTGACCTGACCAGCCTGTAGCTGCCCTTCTCCACAGTTGTGACCTTCATTTAACTGCTGCTCAGATTTTGGCTAACACACCTCTAACGCCAAGGCCTGGTGTATGCCGGAAGCAGTGCCATTAGGTCAAAGCAATGGCAACACACAGGCAGGACGCGGTGGCCAGAAAGGCCTAAAGGTCACTGCCACCTGCAGCTTGCTGTCCCCTGCAGCCACAGTCCTTGCATGCTGACTGACTGGCACTTTTCTTCAGAACCTGCTAACTCGCAGAAATGTGACAGACCAATCTTCCAAGCTAGAAGGTATCAATACACCAGCTTACCCCAAAAGTTTCTGAAGTGGTTCTAACAGCAGCTGGAGTGCTGAGGCTTTTTTGCCTCCGAGCGTGACAGAGGGGATGCCCGCACGGTGACAGAGGAGGAAGGATGAGCGCTCTCACTGTTGGCTAGGTAACCATTTTGCTCACAGGTGCACAAGTTATGAGTTGTGAGTTATGAAATAGAGAACTGAGTTAGAAACTGCATGAATTAAGTGATGAATTAGTGAATTCACATTAGACTAGTCTGTGCAAAGGGGACTGAGCCCTTGTCTGTTGTGTTTGTTTTCTCTCCTAATGAGTTCATAGAATAAATTTTATTTTACAGACTACGTTATCCTTTTAAAATTGAAAGATTCAAATGGACCATGACACTAGTCCTCCTCTAGGGTGCACCTGCCCATGCTCCAGGTCTGTCCTGACCTACTGCAGCCACGTAACCTGGGGTCCAACTTCACAGAAAACAGCCAAGTTATGAAAACGGCCATGAAAAGGGACCATGAAAAAACTCCTCTGGGGCCTCCTCTGAGATGAGACCCTCACTAAGCCTGGGCCTGCTTCTTTGGTGATTGCTGGAGGCACCTTGCAGCATTGCCTGTGTCCAGCCTTGTGCCCTGATGGTCTCGATCCTGACCCTGGATCCTGGGCTTTCCGTCAGGGCCCCAGATCTGCCTTGTGGCTACAGCTCCATGGGGCACTGGGCTGCTCCGATCATACCCCCAGCCCAGACACACTCACCCACCAGCCTCCTTCTGCCCACCCCTGGCATTACCCAGATCGGGAATATCTGCAAGGTCCTGGGGCCAGGCTGAAGGGCTGGGGTCAGGCGGGAGCATTGTCAGCAGAGACATGACTCCTTCCACGGTCACTTTCCCTGTGATGCTGGGCAAAGGCAGCGTCTTCCTCATGTCACAGGCTAATCTGTTGTAAAGGGGTTGTGGCAAAATACAAGAGCCTTGGGAAAGGTCTAAATGCAGATGATAAAGCTAATCCTATCCAGAATAGCGTACAGCAGAGGTGGGGGGGGTGGCAAGTCAATTTGCTAAATATCCTAAATGTCTGCATATCTTTGCCAGAATTGTGAAGCTAAGTAAGAAGATCTGGAAATCTTACTACACGATTAAGGACATGACTAAATAGTCATAGCAAGCATTTTGTGGAAAATCTCACATGACTCACTTGACAATATTAAACGATATAGCTTTATCACTACAAGCAGGCAAATAAAGAGATGTTACCCTGTACGCTCAGCACCCAGGTAACAGCTTGGAGGCCCAGAACATGGAGAAAGTTGAGCCAACTAAAGCAAGGTTTATTCAAGGTGAAGAAAATAAGAGTGTAGGTACAGTCATGGGGAGGAGCTGATTACAGACAAGGAAGATTACCCTAAGGGAGATTTTTTATCTGCAGGAGTTAGAAGTCTGGGACCTTTAGGTAATGGAAAATCTCAGCCTGCTGAATGTCTAGGGAAAGAATCGAGCAGGACAGAATTGTCATACTCAAGTTAGGGAAATACGGTCTTGCTCCATCTCAGACTGCTTGATGCAAAACTGGTTGGACAACCAGAGGCTAGAGAGCAGCTGACAGTAGGTAGCTGTCAAAAATAGATGGATGTATTGAAGTCCCACTGTAGTCTGTCTTGGCTTTAGTACTAACCAACATTTTCATTAAGAGTCTGAAGAGTAAATAGAAAGGCTTTTTTTTATTGTATTATTACAATTATTATATTTGAGACAGAAAACTAAAAGGGGCTGCAAATATCTTGGCTAGCATCATTAGAGTTCAAATATTCTTAACAAACAAGAAATGATCTACTGAAGAACAGGAAACAATTCAGCATGAATAAATGCAGGTTTCTATTCTTAGCAATAATTGACTGCACAAATGCAGGATGTACATTTGATTTAGGTAACAGTTCTTCACAAATTGATCTTAGGGATTACAGTGGATCACAAACTGAACATGAGTGAACAATGTCCTACTCCCAAGAAAAAGACAACCAGCCATGCTAGGATTTATAATTAGGAATATGTGAAGACAAGTGAAATAGTCCCCTTGTTCTGTCTAGCGTGGATTAGGTTTCAGATGGAATATAGAATCCATTTCCAAGCACAGAATTTCAAGAAAGATGTAGCATTCTAAGCATAAAACAATGGAAAGCTGTGGTTATTTAATCAAATAAGATACAACTAATTTGGAAACATAACAGTCCTCATGTACACTGAGAGATGCTGCAGAAAGGAATGAAATACTCTGTTCTCCGTCCATGATGCACAGGACGAGAAGTAAATGGCTTAAGCTGGAGCAATAAATATTCATGGTAGACAGTGGGAAAATCTTGCTAACAGGGAGAAGCAACGCCCTTGAACAGGCTGCATGGGGATGTTCTGAAATCCTCCATATTGGAAGCATATCAAAAAGAGTTATATACGTGCCTTTGTCAGAAAAGATATATGTTACAGGACCCGCCTTGGATGTGGCAGGTCATTCTAGCCTTTTCCGATGATTAGAAATAAAGTACCACAATGCTGCAGGGAAAAACAATATTTTAATTATTCTTTTTTTCACATTGTTGTAGCTTTTTGTTTGTATTACAAAAGCAGTATTTGTCATTATGATGTTTGCTCACTTTTCATCTATATATGATCTTTTTCCAAAGCCTGTTTCTTTCCTTAATGAAGCAGAATTTTTTTAAAAAATCATTACTTAGTCTAAACATTATCAGACATATAACGTATCTGATAGTTAAGTTATATCTTTACATGCAAAAGGAATACTTTCACAAAAGAAATTAATAAGCATGTATCAGATTCAATATTTAATCTCCCAACAAATGCACGAGTATATTTTATATCATCCTAGTCTTAAAGCTGTATATCAACATTATTAGGTTATATATTGTGTATATTCTCAGTATGGTTTCCTCAGCAACTATATTTTGGGTAGCTTTGCTATGGCAACCAAAGACGATTCCTTATTTTACTGTTTCAATTAATAATCCATGGCCTGAACCATAAAAGCAATACTTAGATAATACATCTATGAAAGGGTAAATAAACATATGTTACACAAGTGCAAGCCTTCTGTAAGAGTTATTTCTCTGGTGTAGGAATAATACATAAGTACATCACTAATTAGACTCTGTATTTCAGTGCTTAAAATAGAAACACTGGGCTCAATTCTAGCCTTATAGAGAGGAAGGCACAATAGTGGGTTTTGCAACATATGTCACAATCATCTATTATGCGAGAATCACATTATGTCAGAAACAACTCCTTATTTATGAAGGCAGGAGAATGAATTTCCCAGTATGCCCTTCCACCCCAGTCCTGCCCTCAATTACATAGGAACAAATCTGTTAAAGTCAAAGGAGTCTCTCTGTAAAGCTGAAAGAACTGGGCCTTTGTCAGTTGTGCTTGCAGAATTTCTAACCACACTTAGCTGATCCACTGATTTTGTTATATAATGGGCAATGTATGTCTCTGTAAGACTTCATAAAACTGGTGACAAAATATTCTCAATCAAAAGCATTTCAAGTTGCAGAATGGTAAGTGCAAAGCATCTGTAAGTGAACATGATTTTCTGTCTGTAGCTTGGACAAATATAAAGAGTATATAGATGATCTTAACCCTTTTGTAATTTCCACTTATATAAGAATATTTTTTTTCAGCTTTCCACATTTCAGCACTTTGTCATCTGACTATGAAGTGGCTCCCAGATTTAATTATAAATGCAAGTCTAGAAGCCTGGTTTATGTTACCAGTCTAGATTTGAACACTGCTTTCATAAGCCATGTCCACACAATTTTTTTCTTATATCAGCAATGTCCTTACATTGCATGCAGGTCAAATCACCCACTCTTTAGAAGTACACGGTCAACCTATGTAAATAGACTTACGCAAGGTCTTAAAATTAAAACATGATACATTCTGGGACTTGTGCAGGTCTTAACATACGGTATTACTGTAAAAATTCTGTCATCCTTTGATATATATTATGTCACAACCGTGTACTTGGTGAACAGGTAGCAAATACATGCAATGCATAATGTCATTGCATGTAGACAGCAAGGTTCTGAAGGCAGTAGACCATGGAAATCCAATGGAAAAAAACCAAGAATCTACACAACTATACTTTTTTCTTTTTCTTTTTTTTTTTTTGTTTAGGTCTTGGCCTTATTGTCTTGTGTCTCAATCTATCCATAGGAGCACCTTTCCTACTTCAAAACATTTAAGATTTTGAGCTATGCACATGATACAGTAGTATCTGAAGGTCTGATGTGATTACATAAATAGCTATATTATTCTCCATGTCATTCAATATTTGACTGTTCAACTGTTCCAACTCAGGTAGGAATCCATGACCAACAAAATCACCCCTCTCCACATAAACCAGGATTCTACAGTTCTAATGATCTTTGATGCCCAGATCTTAATGGAAACACTTCAGTTAGTCCATTTATCTGGAAAACTGAATAATCCTAAAACAGCCACTCTCACCTAATCTTTTCCTTTTTATAGCAACTTTGCTAGCTGATGCACTTACCCTGTCTCCTTTTAAAGGTCAAACCAAAGTAGTCATTTTCTGAAGACAACACAGGGATTTCTGAAAAGAACATTACCTCCTGAATAATCTGAATGAAGGTGGAAATACAAATCAAAATCCTCATGTGCAGGTGCAGAAGTACCCATTGAATTTTTAAAATAAAACACCTATCTATACAGTCCATGAATGAATACAGAAGCTTTCACTGGTTCATAACACCATCACATTCAATGTCAAGATGACCTTACTTTTTCTCATGAAATTTTCCAAGTGCTCTAAAATCCACATGCTGACCTTGATTGCCTTGAAAACGTCCAGATCTTAAGACATTCAGACAAGAATGTCTGAGCAAGGCACAATGCAGACAGATACCACACTAAAAACAAAACAAACAAACAAACAAAAAAAAAAAAAAAAAAAAAAACCAAAAAAAACAAAGCAACCCAAACAAATAAAACACCCAACAACAAACAGCATTCATCATTTTTTCCTCCATACCCCCAGAAATTATGACTTTAATGTGTCTCAAACTAGTGTGCCACGCTTTTTGGGGGAAAACAGTCCTTACAATTTTTTTCATAGTGAAATCTGAATATCTGAAAACTCCAGGTAAATCTGATAAATAGAGCCTTCCGTGAACAACAGGTTGTTTTAAAGGTAGCCTAGTGATGCTATAGCAGTGTCACTCCCCTTAATGTGGATTAATCACAGACTACCTGTCATATCCTATGAGTCTGGATCCCCAAAAGCCTGTTTACTAGAAGTACGTTATTCTCCATCTATACAGCAGTGAATTTCTCCCAAAACTTCTGATTTACGACATGATGGATAAGATTCATTTGCTATAAATTAAGACATTTTCAAATACGGACATCAAAGTTTGAGTGAGTTACCCAATGACCAGTGGACAGAAAAAGACATCTAAAAGAGGTGTTTTATCTCAAGAAAGATGTCTAAAATAGGTTAAATAACTTCTAGAGATGCTCATTTCCTCACTTGTGAGCAATTGATGACTAAGTCAAGTTGATGCATGATTGTGGCGGGGGTGGGGGCAAGAGGAAGACACAGGACAGAAGAAAGTGGAGGAAACCAGAAGTGGGAGCAGCCCTTATGTAGGAAGTTGTGCCCAGCTGGACAAAACTGAAGTATTGTAAAGTGAGATGCAGCTACAATAGATCTGGAGACTCCTGCCTTAAAGAAACAATATCAACCAGTGAATTTCCTTGTGCAGATACCATTCTCCATAGAATGGCACTCCAAGATTAGGACCTCTCCTGGATACCAATGTTATGTCCTTGGTTTTGCAGATACTAGCGCAACAGTAGATACTCCTCTATAACCAGATTGTTTTATTTTATTTTCATGTCATTTTCCTTGGGATTTTACCAAGAAAATTCTCCTTCTATTTCAAGATGATAATGCCTCCACTTTTAGTTTGTAAATGCATTTAATCTTACTTAATAAAAAGCCCTTACCAAATTGTAAATGGTTAGTTTCACTGAAATTTCTGGACAGAATTATAATAAAATCACTAAAGACAAAAACAAAGGGGAACTCTTCCAATAAATATCATAGTAGAATCCTTAAACAGAAAGGAAAAGAATAAGAAGCATTTTAGCAACAAATGTAGCTGATGAAGATCTCCTACACATATTGGTTACCTCAATTTGAAATGAATTTTAACACTTCTAGATATTTCAACAGGAAATACTACCAATTCTAATTTTTTATTCATGTTAAGTAGTGTAACTGGCTTCTAGAATCACTTCCAGGAGGAACACATAACTGTAAATGCGGTTAGAGACTGATCTCCCTGCATAATGCATGTATTTGTGTTGGTTTTCACACTTTAGTAATTAACAAGCAACTTGCCAATATTAAGCTTAATTCTTGCCAAACGCCCTGTTCTTGTAGTAATCAATCAGCATTTGTTCCACAGTAGTTTAAGTTCCACAGAAACATTCAAAATATGCCACAAAGTATAGGACTACTTGTGAGAAAAACGATGCAGACACTGTTTGCATCGCTAACTGCATGACTTTCTCCTGTTATGACCTCAGTAAATATGATTACAGTAAAAACACTGCTTAGCAAAAAAAAGATACTTTAAAGTGTAATAGGTAGTAAGCAGGCAATTAAGCCTCTGAAATCAATTCCCTCACAGTGAGGAGATAAAAACAAGGGTGAAAATCAGCAAATGTTTTCCAGGCAACAAAAGAAATGTTGCCAGCTGAACAATGACCTCTTTAGGGCTACAGAGGTTTGAACTCACTAAGGTAAAAGATCTGGCTTAGAGAGAAAATGATGCGGAAGAAGCTACAAAAAAAGGAGGTTACTGACTTCCAAATTAATTATTGGACCAAAAAGCACTGAGATGAACATTGAGGAGCACAGTTTCAGATAGAGACCCTACAGTAAGGAGCCTGGACTAAGACATTTTTGGCCTTGATACAAAATGCCAGTGCACGTTGTTTCTTCAGAATTATGAAAAGGATAAGAATTTGAGACTCGATTGTGAATAGTGGGAATTTCTTCCTGCTGATACATAAATATATTAAAAAATCAATAAATGTTGGTATATCAACAATTATGATAATGGGGGGAAAATAAATATAAGACATAAATATATGCTAGAAGAGCTTTTTGTGGTCTTATTGTTAGCTAATGAACCACCACTAGGAAATTCAGAAAAGCTGACGTAACTTCTATAGGAGCTTACTTAAATGTATTGATGATTTCTAGGTTATGCAGAGAAGCAACAGCTTGCTAGTATTCAGAACTGGCTGAGCTGTAATAAGAAAAAATTTAAGCAAGAACTGTTCAATTTACTTGGCAACACGCCACATGAGGAGTACAATGGAGCAGTTCTCAAATAAATCCTAAAAAAGAGGGTAAGTGTGAATATTCAAAAGCATAGGTATATAAATTTCAAAGAATGAAGAACAGGAAACAAAACAAAGTTCCAGCAAGTTCAAGAGTTATCCCAAGCTGGTTTGAAATGGACATAGCTCCCCCAAAGACTCAAGGCAGGATGAGAAAAATCATCTTCTTCAGCTTCTAACAGATCACGTCGATAGTGGCATCTATGTCAGAATTGCACATCTGAGGCCCACATCTTCAGCAGCTGTAAATTACTCTGAAAAAATAGTCCTATTATTGCCTCTTCATGTGTTGTGAATTTAACAGTAACAATGAACAAGACTGAAAGAAGATCTTTGTAATGTTATGATAGTTGAAATAAAACCTATTTCTTATACTCAGTCTTAAGCTATTACAATCACAGTGGGAGGAAATCAAGCTGTTCCTTTGAGAAAATAGGTATTAAAGAACTGGGATCCCTTCAGTGGGTACAGTGTGAGGTGGCTCCTGGCCACGATGAGTCTCAACTTCTGCTGCCAAAACATATTTCTAGGAGCAGATTGCCACTCTAATAATCTGCAGCTAGTGTGTGTGTGTGTGTGTGTGTGTGTAAGGCAGCGCAGATGTATTGGCTTTTACTAAAATGTCTGCAGGTTGTAACTTTTTTGGTGGGGCGTTCAACACACATGGATGCCTACAGGCATGTCCACACCTGACAGTGTGATTCTCTTCATGTGCCTTGCTGCTGTAACTGCTTCTTCTAGCATCAAATCCAAGTCAAGCTGCAGCCTGTCTGACACGCAGTCCTTATGTTACATGTGAGATGAACCCACACATTTTGTACAAAACTCTTTAGCAAAGCCAGTGTTGCATACAGGTGTGAAAAACTGCCAGAATTTCCCAAAGATAAACTATCCCCTGTAAACTAAAAGGAAAATTTTTCTCTTCCATAAAAGACATTTCAAAAGGAAATAAAATAGTTATCCATCTTACTGCAACAGTGTTAGATACTCTTACTGCATCACTCAGGAAATTAAAGGACAGCATGATATCTTAAACCATGTCAGATCAGGAGGAAGACAATCTTGTCTTTGGATTTTTTAAAAAATTCTTAAATTATTTTTAATTTTTTAAGTTAAATTTAAATTTAGATTTCCTAATACTTTCCAAATCCTTCTGCACCCCATCCCTCTCCCCACAGTCAGATACAGCCACAACCGCAGTAAATGTTCCCAGAGGTAGTTATCTGGAAAACAAGAGCACTGAGTTTTATGGGGGCTGTTTATACACAACTGTCTTCACAATCATGAAGACTGTCTTCAGATTGCTCTTACGTGGTCATACCTCCACTATACAGTGTTTACTGTGACTGAAGTAAAAAGTGCCTGCATGCTTTGCTCTCTGCAATATGTCTTCATTCATGCTCAGGAAGACACTGGCATGAAGCAAGACATGAAGAAGACATGAAGACTAGTACTGCCTGGATAACCCAGAGAAAGCTTTACACCTCCTCTTCCCTCACACAGGGGACTTATGCCCTTACACTGTCACCAACGTCCCCAACCTGTACTGCCTGTACCACCTGTTCCAGCCTGCCCTGGCATGGTGGGATGGACACTGGCAGGGGTCTGAGGAATTCAGTCCCTCAAACAGGCAGAAAAATAAAGCCTTATTTCCTTATTGAAATTAATGCATTTGCAAGGGCAACGCCAACACAAGAGGGAAGAGAATCAGGCCTAGATTTGTGCTTACCCACTTTTCTAATGACATAAATTACAAAATGATTTTATGGCACTTCGAGAATAGCAAATGCAAACTTCCACAGCAGTACAAAATAATATTACATCATTATTACTGTATTATTTGAAAAGTAACATGAAAAATTTCATTTCTAATATCCTCCAAGAGGCCTTCCTTCTTCAGAAAAAGATGTTATTTAAGGCAGCATAAAAATAAGAATAGCAGCAATGACAGCATGCTCACAGCATCCTCCCTGTGACAGACCTGCTAATGGACATACACAAGAAGCTACACCGCCCTTGCAGGAAGATAGCCATGACATATTAACTTCAGGAGATATCTCTGCAGTTGCTGATGCAAAAGACCTACCTGCAAATCTTCTAACAAGGCAATATGCAGGAAGTGCAAATCCGTGTTTTACAGTGCGTACATTTGTTTTACCGGAACCGGATTAGAAAAGAGATAAAGAGCATCCTACCAATACACAGCTATTTAGTGCACAGTGATACCTTTGACACGCAATTTGTCTTTCAAGAGGGGGAAACCACTGCCTGCATTTTAAATCTCTTTTTAAAAGATTATCCAGGCTGACATACTTTTGTGTTTCCTCTCTGATCTGAGGTAGCGGAATCGACAGTAATGTTCCTTGGTGTCACAATCAGGCTGCAATCATCAAGATGCCCACTTCCAGAGAGGCAAAAATTTACCATGTTGACATATTCTTACTGGCAGTGTAGCTGTTTCATCTCACGCAGAAGGAACATACTGCTGTGTTAGGTTTTGACAGGTCACCGGAAAAAAATTGTACTTCGCTGGCAACTTCTGTGCAGAGACACCGTGATATCTAACCCACTTTCATGAAGACCAACAGAAATATTTTCATTATTATTGACAATCACCATGATATGGATTCTCATTATAGCATATTGTTGTTAGTAGGTTTTTAGTGAAGCTTTAAGATTAAAAATACTGTTTTACTAGAATCTAATCTCTACCAAGAAATGAAGGCCATCAATAAAGCTGTAATAACTAACTTTTTTTTAGTTTGTTAGTTCCTCCCTCTATGCCAGTAGCTGACTGAAAGAAGTTTTGACATTGTTACTAACTCTGTAGAAGACACTGCCATTTGAAATCTGAAGTCTAGGATGTTGCTGTCTGTGACCCCTTGTTTACCTGAGAGAAGTTAAATAAATTCAAACTCCTTTGTCTTCATGCTGGCATCTGATCAGAATTGCTGCACTGTTAAAAGGCAATGATCATTTACTCTTAACGCAAACATACTCTCTCTTGGAAAAAAAATGCATCCTAGTTTGGCATGGGTTTTATAGTCACCAAACTAAACAGCATGTTACTATAATTGGGGGATAAATATTCTGCCCTGCTGCACGCCCTTTCCTCACTTTGTTTTCATGATGTTTTTCTCTGGGTCCTGACCCAATTATTTGTCCTGAGTTATCCTTGGTGTGATCTCTAACGCATTTGCTCCATGGTTCACTGTACTGCTGTGCTCTGCTTTTGGTTACTGAACAAGTCTGACTCTTGGGGATTGTACCTGACAGAACATATTGGTGGTGGTTGTTATCATCATCATCATCAATAGTAATAATAATATGTGGATCACTTTAAAAACTGTGAACAAACATTACTAATTAATTATATAAAGCAGCTGGAAGGGCTTACAGATAAATATTTTGGATAGTAGCTAGACATAATTGTCATCACTTTATAGTAGAGAAGCCAGAACAGCATTGGGGATACAGGGATCTGCCCCAGAATATCTAAAAATTTGGTAGTGGTGCCAGGACCAGAATTGCTCCAGAGGCAGCCTGCAAGGCAAGAACGAGGTGTATATTTGCAGTGACTGAGCAGTATTGGACCACACAAAGATCTCAACAGGGTAGGGTGAGAAGGGACTCAATAAAATTACCCTGTTAAGCTGGTAGCACCCAGATACCTTCTTTCTTACATTTAAACTCCCTATTTGTCCAAATAATGGTGTATGAAATCTTTCCTATCAATAATTTTTTCTACTTGGTGCTGTTCCTACCATACAGGCTTCTAATTCCAGTAGGATAGAAATGAATCTGTGGTATTTGTCCATGACTAAGTACAAAGATAATCTTCATTTTTAGAACCACCCATACCAAGGAGAAACGTTAATTCTACGTTACACTGCCAGCCAGAGCAGCTAGGCCTTGGTATACTTCTCACCAGTTAAAGAACCTGAGATGGGTCTGCCATGCCCTGGAATGGGAGCAGAAGAGCCTGTGGTAGGACAGTGATGACAGTACATTGGTTTGCTGGATTTCCAGCACACAGGAACCTTACCAGAAAAGAAAACTTATTAATCTGTTTGGGCCCTGCAATAACAAACCTTAAAGTCGTTCTGACAAAGGAGTGAAGAGAAGGGAAATTAATCATTTGTGACTATAAATTGCAGCTTCTCAGCTTGTAAACTCTGCCTGGCATCTTATAGAATCATAGAATCATTTAGGTTGGAAAATACCTTTAAGATCGAGTTCAACTATTAACCCAGCACTGCCAAGACAACCACTAACTAAACCATATTCCTAAACATCACATCTACACATCCATACATCCAGAGATGGTGACTCCACCACTTCCCTGGGCAGCCTGTTCCAATGCTTGACAACCCTTCAGTGAAGAAATTTTTTCTAATACCCAATCGAAATCTCCCCTGGCACAACTTGAGGCTATTTCCTCTTCACTTGACACTTGTTACTTGGGAGAAGAGACAAACATCGACCTCACGGTGACCTCCTGTCAGGTAGTTGTACAGAGTGATAAAGTCCCCCGAGCCTTGTTTTCTCCAAGCTAAACAACACCAGTTCCCTCAGCTACTCTTCATAAAACTTGCTCTTTAGACCATTCATCAGCTTTGTTGCCCTTCTCTGGACATGCTCCAGCACCTCTATGTCTTTGTTGAAGTGAAGGGCCCTCTGAACACAGTATTCAAGGCAGATCCTCAGCACTGTCTTCCCTAGTCCACCACCCACACTGTTCCTGATACAAGCCAGGATGCTGTTGGCCTTCTTGTCCACCTGGGCACCCTGCTGGCTCATGTTTAACCGGCTGTCAACCAGCACCCCCAGGTACTTTCCCACCAGGCAGCTTTCCAGCCGCTCTGCCTCAAGCCTGTAGCGCTGTGTGGGGTTGTTGTGAACCAGGTGCAGGACCCAGCACTTCTTGTTGAACATCCTACAGCTGGCCTCGGCCCATCAACCCAGCCTGCCCAGATCACTCTGTAGAGCCTTCCTACCCTCAAGCAGATCAACACTCCTGCCCAAATTGCTGTCATCTGCAAATGTACTAGGGTGCACTCCATCCCCTTGTCCAAATCACTGATAAAGATAGTAAAAAATGCTGAGACCTTGGGAATACCACTTGTGACCAGCCACCAACTGGATGTATCTCCACTCACCACCACACTGTGGGTTTGGCCAGCCAGACAGTTTTTTACCCAGCAAAGGGTATGCCCATCCAAGCCATGAGCAGCCAGTTTCTCCTGGACAATGCTGTGGGAGATAATGCCAAAGGCTTTACTAAGGTCCAGGTAGGCAACACCCACAGCCTTTCCCTCATCCACTGGGTGGGTCATCTTGTCCTAGAAGGAGATCAGGTTCGTCCAGCAGGACCTGCCTTTCATAAACCCATGCTGGCTGGGCCTGATCCGTCCCTTGTCTCGCACATGCCACATGATGGCTCTCAGGATGATCTGCTCCATGACCTTCCCCAGCACCAAGGTCAGGCTGACAGGCCTTCAGTTTCCTGGATGCTCCTTCCTGCCCTTCTTGTAGATGGGCATCACACTGGCTAACCTCCAGTCTTCTGGGACCTCCCCGGTTAGCCAGGTTTTTTGATAAATGATGGAGAGTGGCTTGGCATACTTTTCTGCCAGCTGCCTCAGTACCGTGGGGTAGATCCCATCCAGCCCCACAGATCTGAGTGTGTTTAAGTGGAGCAGCAGGTCACTAGCCGTTTCTTCCAGGACTGTGGGGACTTCATTCTGCTTCTGATCCCTGTCTTCAAGCCCAGAGGGTTCAGTACCTGGGCAGGTAACTGGTCTTGCTATTAAAGACAGAGTCAAAGAAGGCATTAAGTACCACAGCCCTTTCCTCTTCCTCTCTTACTGTGTTTCTCCCTGCAGCCAAATACGGATGGAGATTATCCTTGGCCCTCCTTTTGTTTCTATCTATTTGTAAAAACATTTTTTGTTATCTTTCATGGCAGTGGCCAGCCTGAGTTCTAGCTGGGCTTCAGCCTTTGTAATCTCCTCCTGGCATAACCTCATGACATCCCTGTCATCCTCCTGACTTGCCTGCCCCTTCTTCCAAAGATGGTAAACTCCCCTTTTTTCCCCAAGTTCCAACAAAAGCTCTCTGTTCAGCCAGGCTGGTCTTCTTCCCTGTCAGCTTGTCTTTTGTCACACGGGGACAGCCTGCTCCTGCATCTGAAGGCTTTCTTCTTGAACAATGCCCAGCCTTCCTGGACTCCTCCGCCCTTCAGGACTGCCTCCCGAGGGACTCTGTCAGCCAGTCTCCTGAACCCGCCAAAGTCTGCCCTCCTGAAGGCCAAGGTGGCAGGTCTGCTGACTCCCCTCCTTACTTCCTTGAGAATCAAAAACTCTATCATCTCATGATCTCTATGCCCAAGACAGCCTCCAGCCACCACATCACCCACCAGTCCTTCATGGGAACCAACAGAAGTTTGGAATCAGATAAAAAAAAAAAAAAATCTTTAAGTTCTGCAGCCCGGAGCACTGCAGGGTTTAAAATACTCGGAATCCAAACTCCTGAATTAATCCCCTAGGCTTCCTCTGCAGTGTGTGGGGAGACCTACAGCCCAAGGACAGGACTCTAGGAAATCGGCTGAGGAAGGTCTAGCCTAGTGCCAGCCCTTCGGAAAGATCTGCGGACAGGCACATTTCAACCGCTGCTCCTGCCAATGACTCAGGCCCTTCTATGCTGCAGGGTAGTGCTTCCCTACACCATACACAGGTTTGCATTCCTGCACCTTTTCGCATGACCTGTGTTTATTTTTTTTAACCCTGAGATATTGTACAAACATGTTCTCATGTGGGTGCTGGCTCTAGACCCACTCCAGAGCAAGCACTGCCTGCAGAAGCTGATGAGAGCAGTGAAGGCCACCTAGCCAGCCCACAGCAGTGCTGCACCAGGACTACACAGGCAGAAACCAGAGTGTGAGGTGGGGTGGGGTGGTACACACGTTTCAGCCTTCTCTTAAAAACCAGATGCAGGGCAAATCTAGATATGGGCAAAAGATAGTTCGAGAAATTACTACCTTAATACAAATCAAATACAACCACCCCCACCCCCCCACTGAACTACACTTCACATCCTAGAACCCTCATATATGCTTTCAAAAAATAGCCTGTAGCAAATTTAAATTGCAAATGAAGCTACTCTAATCTTAGCTATTTCAAATACCTTACTACATGGATCCTTCAGGGTGACAGATGACTAGATTTAGATTTCTTTCAAGTTAGTCTCATGACAACTGTCTGTGAGATAATACAATCTCTTATTTTTCTGTAACTCTGAGGTAGGCTGTGGCTGTTCAATACACACTAAGGACACCTTTGTTCCAGCTCCTTGATGTCCTGCCCAAAGGAAAGCTCAGCTGCTCCTTAATTCTTAGCCCAGGGTCCGTGTAAGCCTCTGTCTGTCAACAAAAAAAAAAAACCTAATCACCAACACTGTGCAAACTGTTGCTGAGGATATAGCAACTACATCATCCACCTGGACAATTACAGCATTTCTAGTGTCTAAACCTTTCTGGCAGAGTGATTTGAGATTTCTAATGCAGGGAAAATACTGTCTAAAACTAAAATCTACTGCATGTTATTTATTGGTTAATCACCAAACGGTAAAGTTATTGGGACAATTTCTCAGTAAAACTATATTAAACTCAATTGAAACAATTTAGGAAAAGAGATAATGCTCTGAGCTCTAATAGTTTTTTAGCTGAGTGTTTACTATTGATAAATTTTTTGTGGACATGTAATTTCAAGTGACACATTTCAAGCCCACAAATCTTGTGCCAACATTGCTAGGAAAAAATGTCCTCTATTACTCCTCATCTCAGTAGCTGCAGTGGGATTAAATCAAGGAGCAGAGTTCTAAACTGAACCATTACTATTCTCATTGATGTAAATAACAGAATACTTCAGAACTAAACCCACACAGGGAGAAGTCAAAACCTGATTGGTTTTAGTTTTGCTAGATCACGTCGTAAGAAACTCCTATATCAATGTCAACATCTAGAAATTCAGAGTGAAGACATCTTTTCATTTTAAATAGTCTGACAGAAAAACTGATACCCATATTCTTCAAGTAGAATTAATGACCCATGCACAAGCCCCAGCATTGTTTCCGTACATTAGAAATAAATCTGAACTGATGAGTTCCTTTAAATAAAATATCTGCAGCTATGTTGTCACACGGGACATTTCTAAAAGGACATGAGACTTCTGCCTTAGGATGACTGTCATAAGGGTAAATTACTTTTATACCATTTCCTACTCCTTCTACAGGTTTTATCGGGAAAATGAGTATATCTTACAATGCATTCTGTACTTGCAGCAGTCTGTCATAGGAATGAATTATCACCAAATTTTAATGCTTCAATACTGTGCATTTTTATTCTCATTATACTCTCCCTTTTTTCTCAATCTTGTGAGAAAAATTATAATAATAAAGAGAAAATAGCAGAACATTTATCCATTTATCCATTCCCTTGACACCCTTAAGATTGTAACCAGAACAGAAAATTATATGAAAATGATTTGTTCTTACACTAAATATAGACACAAGGAAAGGAATAAGTTTAAAATTAATCAGTTCCCTGAAGAATATGAATCCTTGGTCCATCTTCAGTGCCCTAAAATGTACTTCTACATGGAGCATTGTCATCAATTAAAGCTATAGACAGTATTACACATTGACATCTGCTACTGTGATGTGGACCGCTGTGAAGTAAGACTGCAGCTGGACACGATACCCCATTTTGGTACAATGAGGAATAGAGAAAAGAAAGGCAGAGCACTAGACCTCTGAAATGTTTTATAAAAGCATAAATGTTAGGAAATCTGAACTTTACAAGTCTTTGTCACTAAACCAGAGAGGGATACACTTCTGCTAAATATGCAGAATATGTTATATTTAATGGGTTTTGGTCATTCCTTCTTTTAATACAGAATGAGATACAGGTGCATAAATTAATTTTTTTCTCAGTACATAATATTTCCATACCAAGGAAGAAAAAGAACACCAAACAGGTGTTTGTGAGAGTACCATTTTATAAATATTCTCTCTTTAAAAATATTTGTATATATATATTTACATACGTATATGTATCTATATGCACACATATATATACAGAGCAATGATATTCCAAGTAAAAATAGTTGAACAACTTTTTGTGGGTGACCTTAGGATGAGCTTGCAGCTAAGTAAGCTGTCGTAACTGTCTGTCTGCATGTCTTTACCCAGGGATAAATGTAACAAAAAATATCCTGGATGCCTGCAGAGTATGCATATACTCAATAGCAGTGACCATGGTCAAGTTCAAATTGCATCTTTTTCTGATGTGACTGGTTCACCTATATTCCCAGTGTCTGGTCTGTCCTGTAAGGCACTTTACCATCATGCAGTCAATTGCTATTCCTGTCCCAAAGACATAAACTGTATCAGTGAGAAATAGAAGAAACTGAGGCACAAAGACTGACCAAGGGCATAGAAAAAGTCAGTCATGAATACAATCTGGGTTTCCTGACTGTCATGCCAATATCTTTTCTTTTTCTAGGAAGCATAATGTCTATTGACCAACCTGCAAAGCAAGATAATTTATTGACTGGAGCTGAGGTGAAGATTTTTTCTTTGATATTGGTGGAATACATCCAAATGCACCTGATATTTTAACCACCTTTAGAAAACACCTGGTGCATCACAGTTAATCTAAAGAATTCTAAACATTTTTCAAACTACAAGTAACTGCATTTAGCTATCTATGTATTCAAGCTCGGATCAGAAGCAGTGTGAGTGAATTCAGGGGCTTTAAATCACATCATGGGACAGACTCAGATTCCCTGGGTGATGCAGGGAGGGATGCTACAGTCTGTTTCCCTCCCCTGGTAAATCCCTACATCTGCCCTGACCCTTATCTCTGCTCATAATATTGCACCTTCTTTTTAAGGACAGTTAGTTACTAATAAAGTATATTCATTCTTTTGCCCACAGTATCTTCCACTGGATTCTAAGAACATGAAGACATGTTCTCATAAACAAGAGAATAACTAGTAAACTAGTTCTAGTTGTTGTGCTAATAAACTCATATTGATGAGTTCACACCAAAATCAGCACTCCCTGATTTTAAGCAAACACAACGCGACATAAACGTTTTAGCTTAGCACTTCACTTTGGTCAGGTAAACCATAATTCATGTGGAAGAATCAAAATGAATCCTTGGTTTGAATCTTAGTAAGCATAACAATTTATCACATGCCATACATGGCATCATCCCCACCCCCAATGCATTGGTTTTGCTTAAAAATAAATTTCTCTTATTGAATTTAATTTAAAAAGATAAGTTCCGTCCTAGAACTGAATTATATCACTTAATCCAGAATCTGAGTTTAGGAAGGTCATAATAAATTCACTCATTATTGGTCTGAAAAGTACTTTTGTGGATATACACAAAAAAATCTTGTTGATAAGAAACAATTAGCTACAAGCCTTAGCAGAGTCTTGAAGTAGTTAAAAGTTCACATTATCTGCAAAACTAATAACGAAATCTGTTAGCCATGTATCTGTGTTGTAGGCAAGCTTTAATAATTTAAAAATCAAATAAGACCTCCATTATCCCCAGTAAGTAAATGATTTTTGTATTAATAATACAGTGGTATTATTATATTACCATAGCCAAGCTCTTTTCCTAATTATGCACTCAATACTGGTTAAAAAAAAAAAAGGAAGTAGAAATCTACTAGTATTCAGAAAGAAAACAGAAAATTATGGTCAAAGTCCATGGCAGTTGGAGAAGACGTCAGATTTTGTGGACAAGGAAAACATAGCTATCTCAAAGATCATAAATTACAGAAACATGGGTCACCGTCTAAACCATATAGAAAGAAAACACAGTCTTTGACTTTGTTATGAGCACGTGGTAAATTACTTCTTTCAGACAGAATCCTTTTCTGGTCTTGGTCAAAACCTTGGCAGAGCTATTTCTGCCACAGAAAGTTCTCATGAAATTTCAAGAAATTTTCTGGATCAGATGTGTGGGCAATACATGAGAACAACAATCCATAGAAGTCTGAAAATAGAACCATAGAATCAATCATAGAATCATTTAGGTTGGAAAAGACCTTTAAGGTCATCAAGTCCAACCATTAACCCAGGACTGCCAAGTGCATCACTAAACCATGTCCCTAAGCACCACATCTATGCAGTTTTTAAGCACCTGCAGGGATGGTGATTCCACCACATCCCTAGGCAGCCTGTTCCAGTGCTTGACCACCATTTTGGTGAAGAAATTTTTTCTAATATCCAATCTAAACCTCCCTTGGCGTAACTTGAGGCCATTTCCTCTTCACCTATTGCTTCTTTCCTGGGAGAAAAGACCTACCCTCACCTACCTACAAGATCCTGTCAGGGAGCTGTAGATAACAATAAAGTCCCCTTTGAGCCTCATCCCCTGCAGAATAAATAACCCCAGTTCCCTCCGCTGATCTGCATAAGAATTGTGCTCCAGTCCCTTCACCAGCTTCCTTCCCTTTCTCTGGGCGCGCTCCAGCACCCATACCTCACTCTTGAAGTGAGGAGCCCAGAACCAAACACAGTATTCAAGTTGCAGCCTTACCAGTGCCAAGTACAGGGAGACCATCACTTCCCTGGTGGCATCTGGGCACCCTGCTGGCTCATGTTTAACCGGCTGTCAACCAGCACCCCCAGGTACTTTCCCACCAGGCCCTTTCCAGCCGCTCTGCCCCAAGCCTGTAGCGCTGTGTGGGCTTGTTGTGAACCAGGTGCAGGACCTGGCTCTTCTCCTTGTTGAACCTCCTACAACTGGCCTTGGCCCATCAACCCAACCTGCCCAGATCACTCTATAGAGCCCTCCTGCCTTCAAGCAGATCATCACTCCTGCCCAAACTGATGTCATCTGAGGGTGAACTGATCCTCTTGGCCTGCTGCCATGTAAATTGACCTATGTTCAAAAACCCCAAAATTCAGCCAGTGACACCAGGCCTGGGTAGAATGGTTTGGGCTGGAAGGGACCTTAAAGACCAGGGGTCCTCAAACTACAGCCCGCGGGCCAGATACAGCCCCCCAGGGTCTTCAATCTGGCCCCCAGTATTTACAGAACACCCCCCACACACACACCACCACCCCCCCGCCAGGGGTTGGGGGGGAAAATCAAGCAGCCGCAGGTGACTTCCTGCCACTTCATCCACGCGCCAGCCTCCTGTTTAAAAAGTTTGAGGACCCCTGCTAAAGATCATCTAGTTCCAACCCCCTGCCATGGGCAGGGACACCTTCCACTAGACCAGGCTGCTCCAAGCCCCATCCAGCCTGGCCTTGAGCACTTCCAGGGATGGGGCATCCACAACTTCTCTGGGCAACATGTTCCTGTGCCTCACCACCCTCACAGTAAAGAATTTCTTCCCAATATCTAATCTAAATCTACTCTCCTTCAGTTTAAAACCATTCCCCCTTGTCCTAGCACAACATATCCTTGTCAAAAGTCCCTCTCCAACTTTCTTACAGGCCCCCTTTAGGTACTGAAAGGCTGCTCTACGGTCTCCCTGAAGCCTTCTCTTCAGGCTGAACAACCCCAAGTCTCTCAGCCTGTCTTCCTAAGAGAGGTGCTCCAGCCCTCTGATCATCTTTGCAGCCCTCTTCTGGACTTGCTCCAGCAGGTCCACATCCTTCTTATGCTGGAGGCCCCAGACCTGAACTCAGTACTCCATGTGGGGTCTCACGAAAGCAGAGCAGAGGGTCAGAATCGCTTCCCTCAACCTGCTTGGTCACGCTTCTTTGGATGCAGCCCAGGATACAGTTGGCTTTCTGGGCTGCAAATGCACACTTGTGAGGCCATGTTGAGCTTCTCATCAACCAACACCCCCATGTGCTTCTCCTCAGGGCTGCTCTCAGTCTGTTCTCTGCCCAGCCTGTATTTGTGCTCAGGATTGACCCCAACCCACGTGCAGGACCTTGCACTTGGCCTTGTTGAACTTCATGCGGTTTGCACAGGCCCACCTCTCAAACCTGTCAAGGTCCCTCTGGATGGCATCCCTGCCCTCCAGCATGTCAACCACACCACACAACTCGGTGTTGTGAAGGGCAGTATAAATTAATTAAATTTAATGTCTGAATTTAAAACGGCAAATCTATGGAATTAAGATTTTTTAAAATGGAAGAACTTAAAGAAGAAACCAAAACCAATGTAAAGAAAAACCTTTACATTCACCACAAAACGCAAAAAGGTGTCTTAACTTCTTCTCTAACTCTTAGCAAATGATAGCAGACTTGAAAGAAGTAGCAAGAATAACAAGACTTAAGATCAATGAAGATATAAACAAATTTGTGCTTGTACATTGACAAGAATAACTTGCAGAAGCTTATATAATAGTCAACAACCAGAGATATCAATGTAAGAATCTTAAACACCTAGCAAAATTAATTATTTAGTAGCTATTGGATGAGGAGGAATATTAAGACATGAGAATTTTTTTTTTTTCCTCTCTGATACTGCTTAATTCTAATGATCACCATGAAGAACCAATTTTAAGACAGCTATGCAAATCTCCTACAGGAGACCCTTCAGATGTAAGATATTAACCTTTACAAGAAGTAACTAAATAAGCATTGCAATGAATTTTAGAGTCAGAAAGAAAGATTAAGAAAAAGATTTAACAGGAAAGTGTGGAAGCCTCAGGGACAACATCTGTAGCAAATACAGTGAAATTCTGGCAGCTCTGATGGGTGGGCAGTACACTGAGTTAAGACATAATGCATATTCTCTAAGAATATGAATTTCCCTCTATTAGAATTTTGCAAACTTTTTAAATACCTACCTTTTCTGTACCCTTTAAAGACCCTCTGTGGCTACCACTGCGTAGCCTGAGACAGTACAGGTCAGGGTCTCTTGGCTTTTTTGCTGTGCAACCAAGAAAAAGGATCTTACTATGGATTATTAGTATTCAGAACAAATATGGTCTTAGTGAAACTGCGAGAGCAGAGAGGGACCTTTCAAGTGCACAGTCTGAGCATGCCAGGAGTCTGCCATGCTAAACACACTGTTCTAATACAGAGGTACTTTTGATATGACTCCTCTCACTACCTTCCCTCCTGACTATGGTGGAAAACTGATGGTGTCGTCTCCCCTTCAGTTCTCCTCCAGGCTAAACCACTCAATGCTTCTCCATAGCCTGATGCCTAGAAAACTTACAACAGCAAGTCATCATTTTTCCACAATCACTTATCTGATCTCCATTTGTTGTGCTCTCGGGTGTTACAGTCTGTTTTGGGGCACTGTTTATCTGGATGTCTTCAGCTGGGTGCAGGAGCGGTCTGCAAACTGGGACCACCTTGCTGTTAATTGCTGGCAGTTAACCACCAATCGGGGATTGCCTAGGATGCAATGCTTAGCTTCAAGAACCAATCTGTTTAAAACGCGCAGCTTCTGAAAGTGTATAAAAACTCGTGCTTCTGTACAATGAATCGACATTTGCTTGCATCAAGCTGCGTCCCGTCTCTTCATTCGCCGCAAATTGGTGACCCCGACGTGATGCGTTTAAGGATCTAACGTGAAGGGCTCTCGAATCGCCTATCTGAGCGACATGCAGCGAATCCAACAGAACTTTGAATGATCTGCTGAAAGGAAGCAGGAGCCGGCCAGAAATCCCTCCGGAGTTGAGAGGTGAGCTGTGGGAAATCCGTAATGGGGAATCAGGCTTCGTCCCCAGAAAGAGACGTATATGGACTCATGAAGGGTCTTCTAGTCAGATCGGGGAGTCCGTGCCTCAGTTTCCTCAAATGGTGACCCCTATGGTGGTGTTCCGAAGCCTTGGAAGAATAAGGACGGAACTGGTCGATAAAAAAGACAGCTCGTGGAAGAGGGCTGCGTTCCGGAGGAGACGGCTTGGCTGAACGATCGTCTTGCTGTCTGGACCAGGCGGACAACCTAAACCCCGAGGATAACACCTGTATTCATCGAGACAGGTGAGCAGCCAAGAAACTTTAGAGACTTTGAAAGAATGAAAGTGTGCACATACAGCAGCCAATTGTATGATGCTGCCGCGGAGGGGAACTCCGTGTCGGGAATGCATTTAGCACCTTGGTGGCAAATTCTGACTACTCTTTGCCAAGTGTGGACTAATTCTACTAACGGTGCTAAACCAGAGGAAGCTGTAAATTCCACCGACAGCACGACTCTTCTCAAGACACCGTCAGCGATGGCGATTCCGTCCACACCTCCTCTGCCCCCAAAGCTTCTGTCACTGATTGCAGCGACCCTCACAACACAGGACCAAGCACGGGAACAGGACAACTCGGACAATGATTTTATTGACACTGATAAACCTTTTGATCCAGGTCCTACAGATCTGGAAAAGGAGCTAGACCTTTCCCCCACCCCCTTGTCTCTCCTGATGCATTGATTGTATTTTTGGGGAGGGTGAAAGGGAGTCTGAGGGATTGGTGGCAGGAATGCAAGTGGGAAACACTTCAGTGATGGGTTTTGGGAGTCGCTATGGCATGTTCAGTATTTTGTCAGACAAATCAACCTGCAGAGTGGCAGCCTGTGCAATACGAGGCTGTTAAAAGAGTTAAGCAAAGCAGTGCGGGAAGGGAGGATTCATAGTACTTTTGCTATGTCCCTTCTTGAAGTGATGGCAGAGCCTTATACGCTCACACTGCATGATTGGAAGTTATTGCTTTGTATGGTACTAACTGATACAGTATATGATGTGGTTATCTGATTTTTGTGAGCTATGTATAGTGGCCTTGATTGAAAACCTTAATCGGGGAATTGCTGTTAACTATGAGCAGTTGGCTGGAGAAAATTAATTGTGCCGATTCTGTGACTCAGGCAAGGTATCCCAGGGACAACTGTTTGCAAATGAATGAGATGGCTATTAAGGCAGTCCGGATGCGGGAGTCTTGCCACAGTCTTGCAGGGTCCTAGAGAGTCACTAACTTTAATACTAACTTGATCGATTGGCTTCAGAATATTTTGCAACAAGTCGAACATCAGGAAGCTCAAGGGTTGCTTTTAAAACAACTAGCTGTGATAATGCCAATGAAAATTGTAAATGGGCAACTTTCACAATCGCAACCCCAACATGTGTCAAACGATTGTAACGCAGAACTCACAGCAGACTGTAATTCTCAGGCTGAGTTCTGGAATGCAGCATAACAGATTTTTGCTTCTCTAATCTCTTCTGTAAGAATAGTACACGCTTTTAACTTGCTTAGTAAATTAGGCTGCTAGCTTGCTAAACAAAGTAATACTACAAATACTGTTCTTTTTTTCTGGCTTATTAACAGATGTTGATTCTGTCCATCATATGTTGCTACAGAACTGAGTTGCTATTGATTTTTATTATTAGCACAGGGACACAAGTGTGAAGACTTTGATAGGATGTGTTACGTGAATCTGAGTGACCACTGTGAATTAATTTACAAAAGTATACAAAACTCAAAAGCCTTAAAACAAAGATCTGCAACAGAGCCAGGGGCGGGATGCCTTTGGTCTCTTCTCACGGCTGGGAAACTTTGGGCCATGACTCAAAAGTATTACAGGATTTATTATAATTATCTTTAACCACCTTACTGATGTTTGCCTTATGTCTCCCATGCTTTTTTTTCTGTATTCAGTGTTTAGTTGATTGTAACATAAAGCAGGTCATGGTCACCCAGCTACACACACCCTTTGCCTCCTCGCAATTAACAAGCAAAAAAGAGGATAGAGAATGTCTGAAGAGAGAGATAGGAGAGGAAACTGGAGAATATTTGACCTAACAAGAGATGAGAGAACAGCTGGGTATTGTGAAGGAGAACAGGAAAGATAAACATGGTTATCTAGTGTTTAATAGGTGTCTGCACGCTTGTAGAGATATATAGCTATGTAACTGCATGAATGATTTCTGCCCTGAGCCTGGTGGAGCATACAGCTGCGGTTTGCGTCCGGGCTCAGAGATGTAAATAGGGGCTTCTTTGTTACGGTAAAAGTTTTTCTCTTTGCATAAAAAAGAGAGGGAACGAAGGGAATGACCCCAGAGGTATGTTCAAAGAAGGCATGCTATGTTTCGAACTTCTTGACTGAACCAGTTCTTGTTTGGTGTGCCCTTCCACATATGTATAATGTTAATCCAAAAGAAGATGATACTGTTTACACTTTGAATGTCGATAATTGTCTTTCTGTAGATGTTAATGTAGTAGGAGACTGTGATGGGAACGTGTCGCAGCGGTTCTTCTCTTATCCAGAGTAACAGCAGGGAAAGCATTAAAGAGTTAAATCACCTTGTTTGGTAGGCAGTTAAGAATGTGAGTCAAAATTGCCACTGCTTTTTGTTGTTGGTTCAAGGACATGGCTGTGAGGATTTTGATGGTATGTGCTGCGTGGATTTTAGGCGCCCCATTGCAGCAACATGTTATCAAAATCTGAGAAAATGTCAGCCTTTTTGGCATCCATTCACTCAATTGGCAGTGTTGTTTGTTTGCTATTACCTTGGTTGCTGTCATGTTTGCAAGGGCCCTGCAGAACATGGCAAACCTGGTACTAGCTGTTCAAAAACAAAAAGGGGCAATTGTAAAATTGTACGGAACAGAGACAGTGGGTTATTTTGACACTGATAAGATGTCTTAGTTGCTTTTTTATTTGTTCTATTACTTATACCTTGTTTTTACTCGTTCGGTTTCAAAGGTTCTTTTTGTGCAACAGGAAGGGGGAGATGCAGGAGCGGTCTGCAAACTGGGACCATGCGCGGCAATCAGTTAGCTGAGGGGAATGTGCTCGAGCTTGTCTAGACAACAATTAACATGATGAGGCATGTTTGCAGAGCACAGGGGGGTGGGAGACGGATGGCGCCAAGGAAAGGTAACACCTTGCTGTTAATTGCTGGCAGTTAACCACCAATCGGGGATTGCCTAGGATGCAATGCTTAGCTTCAAGAACCAATCTGTTTAAAACACGCAGCTTCTGAAAGTGTATAAAAACTCGTGCTTCTGTACAATAAATCGACATTTGCTTGCATCAAGCTGCGTCCCGTCTCTTCATTCGCCGCAGCTGGGCACTGTATTTGCAAGTGGGATATACAAGCCTAAAAGTAAAAAGCAGTTTTATTATCATGACTAGCTATTAGGCATCAGTACGCTTACTAGCCTGAAAAGGTCTTTGCAGGCTGGGAGAGCTCATTCTCTGCAGCTGTCTGGAAGGGATGTATTGCTGAGCTGCCATCCCCCACCAGCTCCATTAACACTGGTAACTACAGTGACTCAATTCAACGTCCGCATGATTCCTGGACTAACCCTTAATGACCCTCCTTGAGATTTTCTTTTCAGGTTTTACACCTGTCCACGCTGTATTTTCTTCTTGAGTGTTTCAACTGCTAACAATCCTGTCTCAACAATATCACTTCTATCTATAAGTTTAGCTTTCTGATCTTTCTCAGAACTTCTCACAGGTCTTTCTCAGCAGTATGAGCAAGCGTTATGCAGTGGGTCTGTATGAGAACCAGGACTTGGAGCCTGGGAGACAGCTGCAGGACCCCTGGGTCCATCTGGGTGCACAGAGTGTATAGTCCTTGCTATTCTTTGCCAACTTCTGGATCACTGTTCACACATTCCTAAGAAACTCTCTCCATTAATAAAAAGTTTAAGAATTTACACAAGTTACCGGAAAAAGTCATAAGCCCGCAAGTACAATGACAATAACTATACAATTAAATACCCCATGAACATACCCAGAGGGAGCACTGAAGAAGACCTGTTACCACAAAATGATCAAAATGAAGGACCAGTGTTAATGCCATGATATCTACCTAGTTTGGATTTGTAGAATTTTTACACTGATTGGCAAAAATGAGGTATTCTTACTACATTTCCCCAAGATAGCTACAGCTTCAGTTAAGTGAGATTTTTTTTCTGCCAAATCTGCTTTTGTCAGACATGCTGCATCTGGCAGAAGTGCCTGACAATGGGCTTATAGCTTGGAGGACATAAATGTAAGCAATTTAAAATTATATGACTACCTATACGATACTGATATGAACTCCCAATCAAGGATAAAACAATGTTAAAACAATAAACCAGTACCCAGATGGTTGGTCTGTCTGTCTTCAGTGATACAGAAGATACAGGGTGATACAGTTATTAGGGCTTACTCAGTGTCTCTTGAGTTCTGATCTGGATATCCTGAGAAGCTTTATATAGATGCATTGAGATCCTGAAGACTGCTGATATAGGTATCATTAACACATGCCATTTCTCTGTTGCTCCTTCTGGTGCTTCTGCATTTCCATTCCCTCTCCACTCATATTAGTCTTCATGGTTCTTTATAATTCCTTGCATAGGTAATATAACCACAAAATTATATCAATGAATCATATGCTGACAGCTCCTGATGCTAAACAAAAACAAAACACCTGCACAGGTAGAAAACAATGTCAGAGTCAATGAAGAACTGCAGGATGAGCAAGAGTCAAATTTGGTTTTAAAATAGACCTAGCAGTATTCCAGGAGCTGCCACCGGTTCCTGAAAATGACTCCGTTCATCTCTGTAATGAGAAACTACAGTCAACAATGACTTTCTCCAGAGGTTGCCCCATGGCTTATGCAAGAGTCGTTCTCAGAGAATAAATATGAGACATGGACAAAGATGTTTAGGAGACTGGGGAGGAGGAAGGACTGAGAAATGCGCCAAAGAAGGCCACAGACAGGGAACAAGCACAATAAAATATCTGTAGCACAAACAGGTATCTGCACGTGCCACCCCCAAAAGCCATCACACTAAGGGACCGGCAACTCTTTCATCCAAGCAACTCAAAGATTAAACGAACACAGTTAGCACAGTATTTATTTGGCTGTTTGTTAATGTGTTTATAATGGCACAACATATTACTGGTATTTTTAATATAATTTTTAATTGTCAGCAGGAAAAGGAAGAGATGACATTGGCCAAAAATGCTTTCAAAGACTAAGCTTCCCAGGCAGAAAGTCTGTGTGCAGCACAGCAGAGCCTTCGAAGCCCCACACTGCTGACCGGAGCCAAACATGGACTGAGCCTGACTCCTGGTAGGATCCCCAGCACTGCACAACCACAAGCGGAGGATGCTACATTTTTTTGAGAGTTCCTAGCTCTGGGATGCTCTCAGTCATGGCTGGAAGCTGATTACCAGGCATCTAAGCCCTCTGCTACTAGTGCAGGGACACACTGGAACATAATTCCACCATGGCATAGCACAGTCCCCAGCCTCTCCTTGCCACTGTGCTGTGTGGGGTGAGGGGAGGCCAAAGACTCACTCTACGAGATCCTCAGAAGCCATGTAAGATTTGATTGCACAGGAAAAAAGTTTGGGCTCAAGCGAAGCAGCTGACCTCTCTGGGACCCCCACTCATTTCTGCCTGGAACACCAAACTGTACGTCTTTCTGTATCTAAGGACACTTAGCCTTCCTAAGAGACAGAGCAGCTTGGCAGCCAGGACGCTCCTGTCTTATATCAAAAACGCAAGTTCAAGTGCCTACTTTAAATCAGGTCCAAGTAAAGATCTGAATTTTTGGGGTGCAAGGTGTTTCTCCATGCGGTGCACTATTCTGTATGCAGGCGGGCATTTACACACCTGGTTCCTGGGCTGCTCCTGGAAAGCTACCTCCAGCTGAAGCACACCACCAGCACAGCCAAAGTCTGCGGCTACACTGCCATGGTGGAGACACCTCCAGCTGCATTAAGGATCCCATTTCTGGAGCTGTCCGTTAACATCTCTCCCGAACAATTAATGGGTAGCTTGTTAACCATGGAGCAGTATAAACCCAAAGATGGTTCCGTACATGCCTGGTGACATGATTGTAGACACTCACGGGTTAAGAGGCAGTCAGGTAGTATCCATGACCGTGGTATTACATGGATATACATATAGGACCTAAGTCTGCTTGACAAATTTGACCTATATTTGTTAAGGTTATGGCTGCAGTGCTTTTGAGGTTTGATATTTTGAATTGCCTAGTGCTTTTCCATCAATAAATTGCTATTGGTATTGATAAAGCCATCAATACTTTAGTTCAGATTCTTGCTCATAATCAGACGTCACAACTGAAACACTGAAAACAACACTCAAGAGCTCAGTTCAGTAATTCATAGAAAGAGTAAGCATAAAGAAAAAAAAAAAAAAAAAAAGGTGCTATGCCAAATTTCCTTAGATGATCACAGGGAGGATTAAAGAACATTCATTCTCTCACTACTCATCTCATCATAAGGTCAACTGCATCTAAAGGCTAAGTAATACACTTTTCTGTAACACTGAGATCTTCAGGCAAGTATGACTGCTGTATCTTACGGCTTGGAAATGTCAATTGGAGGAAGTGAACGAAATGAGACGGTAAGGTTTATTCTACTTTCGCAATTATCCTAAACTTAGAGCAGATACTTAGAAAACTGTTAGAAAGAAAAAGAATAAACACATTCCACTTTCAGAAATAAGTTATTTTTCTAGTATCAGCTAAAAGGGGGAAAGACTTTGTATTGAACTTCAGCACATTAACTCCAGATGCAGCCCTGAGCCTTGATCTCTCTATTAGTCGTTCACTAGGGTTTGTAATGCTAACAGGTAGGAACACTTTTCCTACCTCAAACTGACACCAAGGGATTATCATTTGCCCTTCATGTAAACAGCAGGGCAATTGACATTCCACAGAGACATTAGGAATAAAGCCAAACACCATAGGATTATTAAATAGTCCAGGTACTTTCCTCATCTTCCTAAGAGCAGGTTTTGCACACTATAACTTTCTACAAACGTATTATTGTCACAATGACTTACTGTTGAGGTTTTTAGTCCAGGCACGACGATAAAAAGTGATCCTGTGCAAAACAAAGGACTACAGTGTGAAGAATGTTCAGTAACAGTTGCTGACCTTTCACTACAGAAAACTGTCAGAGCAGTGAAGAAGGAATGAGGATTTCTCAGTGGCTGCTAAGGGGTTGTGCAGCCTTTCATCTATGTACTAATTCAAATCCCACCTGCACCAGCATTCTTCTTCCAGCCACACTCAGCTGACGATTCCCCTGCTAGTGAAATGATTGCCATCAGCTTGAGTGTGGAAAAAAAACGTTAACTCTTAGCCTTTTTTTTATTATCCAATACAATCCCAGTTCTGTGGGACTTCCCAAGACAGACTCAGCATTATAGAGCAAGGCACCGGGTCCAGTGGCAATGAAAGTTGCAGAACTGATCAGAAATTACTGCTTTACAGCAATAAATCTAGGTCGCCTCCATCTGACTTCACATCTTAATACTCCTCAAAACCAGTCTTCTATTTCTTTCCCATAATGTGAAGAAGACAACCGCTATCTGCAGCTTGCAGTGTAATCTTCTACCCATACCTTCCACCAGGCACCTAAATGCCAACAGATCTTGACATAGCTTTCTCTTTAAACCAAAATCCAACCTTTTCACTCTATACCTACTGTTAAAATACTACTCCATGCTCCTGTCAGCTCCCTCTTTAACCCATATAACCTTCTCCTTTATGGCCTCCCCACGACCTGCATAAATCTTTTCTGATGCATCAAAAATAATAAAAAGGCATGAAACAGAAGGACAATGTCTTTAAGGAAAGCAATGTCTAAACCAATCTGCATATAGCTATTGTGTTCCAAGATATGCAGCCTAATGGATATATGCTTTCTAATTGTCTGCAATAATGGATAAATAAGAGGTTACATTACTACAGACTGGTGAAGAGAAAGTGTGACTTATTATCTCTATTTGGGCTGCAAGTTGTGAAAGAGTCAGAATAAATTCTGAATCCCTCAGTGCTTGACACTTCCAGAAGATGACAGATACTGGCAAAAGGCATCCCCAGAGACGATGAATATGAGCAATTAGCACCACCTATTAAATATTTTCAAGATATTCTGCAATGGAAACAGATGGACAATGTGTTTATAATTTAGTCAAAAGCGTTAGAATGCAGATGCTCAGACAAAATTGGTTTCAAACGTAGTAATCTTCTATCACCCCTTTTTTAGGAGTTTATTCTCCACATTCTCAGAAGCATTACACATCAGAATCCATTTTCAAATGGTCTTTAATGTAGATGCCTTTTCTACACGTTTGCATGTGACTACGAAGTTTGTCTGAACAGTCATTGCTGTTTTGTACACAGAGGTAGATAACACTGAGGCATAAAACCTGGCTTCCATACACTGAACATCCAACCTGAATGCTTAGAAAAGTCTCATCAAAAAGTGGGATGCCAGTTGCAGGAATTTATTGCCTTCTCCATTTGCTGGGATACATGTTTAGGATTTTATCTGTTAAGTAACTGAATGTGCTGCTCCTGACACTGTAAAGCAATCAAGCACGTGAGTAAATTTAAACAGCCAATTCATCTCATGGATTGTCCAGATGCCACATATATGCGCTTCATGGGATGTCAGCAAAGACGTGCAGACTGTCACACTGCTCAGACTAAGGGGGAAGTAAAGCATCCTAAATACTTTGAGAGCGTATGTGTGTTTATGCATATGTATATACATAGGTACATATGTTTACATACATGTAAACACATATTTGAGTGCCTCTGTTTTATACATTTAAATTATCATAGGCATTGGGTATTTTACCTAAGTGACAAAGTCTGAGCCTTGCCCTGTTGATATTGACGGGTTCACAGACAAAGATTAAATGATTGCAGACCATGTTTACAGACATTTTTTAAGAGAAATAGCACTTCCCTAATGCATAAAATGTGTAATTTTCCCTACTCTGGCCCTGGCGTAAGGTCTGTGATTGCACAAAACAGCAGCCTCTGCTCCATTTGACCTCAGCACTGGTAAAATAAAATGGTTTGTAATTTAAGATGCTACCAAGAAATTTTGAAAATATTGACATAAGTATATATCTATGTTTGTACATATCTTTACAGCTACCATCACAGTCATCTTTGCATCTCTGCTGGAACGTAAGTCTAGTGAGCATGGAAAAGGTAGAATTTGTCATTGCAAAAGACATGTCCTAAGATACTCATGGACTTGGTGATTTCAGCAGGAAATTCCATGCAACTTGACAGAGACTTCTCAGTTTCACAGAAGGATTTTCCTTTTCTGTTTCCAGAGAAATCCATGGAAGTTATCATCAGCTACAATGGAAACAGAAGTGGCAAGAATAAGAAGGCACAGGATCCTTTCCTGACTCTGCTGTTGATCTTCAGCAACAATTTCAGGAATTCATTTCATCTTTACAAGACGTGATTATTCCAGATGCAAAATAGGGATGACCATCCCCTCTGTCCTTCATAACATGCCAAGAAAATCATGCATGAAAGCAAATATTTAAACATGACCCAAAATATATAAATCCATGAAAAAAATTTTTCATTAACTTTGGTGGGTAAGTTTGCATTGAATGCTCTAACACTAATCTGGCTATTATTAATTTTTATATATACTTATATTATTCTTAAACATACACATAATATATATATAGCTTGCCTATTTCACTTGCCTTAGATTTTTATCACCATGGTCACTGGAGCCATTAAGGTAAGATGTGTCAGTTTTAATTACATGTATTTACAACAATATTTCTCAGTTTACACATCATGAGTGATATTTCTCACTGCATGAATTTTCAGACTGGTAACAGAAGCTAAATGCATTTTCCTTTAAAAGTTTGTGTAATCTGTGAAACACAAAGGCATTAAGCAGTTATATTTTTGTGAATCATGGTGCCTTTTGTAACAACAGCTGTGTATTTAGTTCAACAGTAAAACCTCAAACTGTTTTGCTAATGAAAAGGGAGCCAAATAACCAAGTGCTGGAATGAATGGCAGGCTATTGAAAGCGGACAGTTGGCTCATTACATGTGCCCCTCATGAATGATGTCCCTTCCATTTAGACTGGCATTGAAATAATTCAGATATACTTTGTATTCTGCAAAGTATTTTTAGGGCTTCCTATGATCAAGATAAGACAAGATACAGAAATACATTCCACAAATAAAATACAATTTGTTAACTTGCAGCAGCAAAACTTCAGCATTTACCAAACAAATGCACATAGCTTTTAGGATAAGTGACTTTCAGTGTAATTGTTTATAGGATTTCCTGTGGGTTTACCACTATCATTGGACTGCCACACATGCATCAGAAAATTTATGAAATTTTGGCAATATTGGGAAGAATTATTGCCCCTATTTTTCAGATACAGGTAGAAACATAGCCTCACTGAAGAAAATGGGAAATTTCCAATACATGTCAATGAGGCAATACTTCATATAGGGAACTCAAGCTCAGAAACACTAAATAATGACATCTAAGATGAACTGAAACATTTTTATTAGTTCTGAATAGTCTCATCTGCAACTATGACTTCTTCTTCCTTTAAAGAGTTGAGTTTTATTCTCTTCTCTGATTCCCTTTAGCAAGTCTCACCCTCAGTTTCACTCTGTATGGCTTAGATCCTTTTTACTCATCCTTCTTTTCCTTCTATAGGCTTTGTTCATTTTTAATTCTGTGTATAAATTCAATTGCTTCTTGACTCAGACATGCTTCCACAAGTCTATAGCTATCTAAACTTTTTGTGCGTGTGTGGCAGGACTGCTCACTCTGCACACATAACAGCCAAGCAGCCTGGGTCCTGACCAGGATATTGACAACAGACCATGACAAAAGGGTTCTGAAAGATTTGATTCAGTTCAAAAAGTTCCTTTTGAGCAAGTTCTGACCTGATGAACAGAAATACCGAGCTGCCTTTTTAAGGATCCATTACAAGGACTACACAAAAGCATGTTTTAACTAGCGCCCTAGAACCGTGGAGCATTTAGTGCGAGCCTGGTAACTTTAACAGCTGTCCACAGGTGTATAAATTACTCCAAAACCTTTCTACTACTCAGATCAGTGTAGAATTTGGAGGGTGCAGCAGTATTGTAGGGAAATCCTGTTTGCCAACAGCATCCTGGGCTGCATTAGAAAAAGCACTGCCAGCAGGTTGAGGGAGGTGATCCTTCCTCTCTACTCAGTCTTGAAAAAAGTGCATTTTAGGCATGCAAATGTAAGGGAAACTTTTTATAATACCAGTTTTCTCATTTATGACAAACACACTCAGATTTAGATGGCTAGAACTCCATAAAGTAGGCAAGCTTTATTTCTAATAATGCCTAAAAGCTGAGGAATTTTTTTTAAAAAAAAAAAAAGCTATTGACATGTTCCTATAGATAAACTGGTATCCAAATATGGATTAGATCTAAATTTGAAACATATGATAATAGAAGTTTATGATGTTTAAATCAATTTTTACTTTCATGAAATTTTTCGTACTTATTACAACCATATGCACAGAAGTCAAGAAAACATCTGACAGCATTGCTTGGAAAAAAAGATGTACTATACAAAACAATATGTGGATGACAGCTGCTACTCCCCCTTTAAATCTCATTCTGTCCTTGTGTTGAATAGTATCTTCTTTTGCTTACTATTCAATACTCAATTGAATATTCAATAATCAATATTCAATATTCAATGAAGGTGGCATCCCCAGGCCCTCTGAAGCTGAACTGCTTGTGCTGTATACACTTCCCTTGCTAATATTTTACAATAACTTATTTTTCTCAAAAAGAACCAGACAAACAACACACAATATTCAACCTACCTGTGGCAATACTGATGAATAATGTGAGAACATCTCAATAGCTTACATTAGCACAAAGACTGAAACCAGGAAGACTGGATTAAGACTTTACTTCCTCAAAGCTGGAGGGAGTTTGGATGCATCATTCCAGTTGGTATCTACCTCTGCTTCGTTATGCTTCTACAAAAAAAACAAGAGCCTGGCCCTCAATCCAGAAAAAGCATGACGGCCCTCACAATAATTGCAGGGAATCCTCAGATTTGCCATTATTGATGGGTAGCTCCCACATTCCCCTGTGGAGTTCAGCAGGGAAGTCAATCAGTGGGTGTTTAACTCTGGCTGGCATCCTCTGCACTCACTCCTGCAGTTTTGCTGCTCCTGCCTCCTGCCAGCACCAACTCCAGAGCTTTTTTCTGCAGGGCTGGCAGCTGCCTCCATGCCTCTCCGCTCCAGCCAGCACTGCACAGAGGCATCTCTGAAGTGCTGGCAAGAGAACTCAGAGATTCCAGCGAGCAGAGGCGATCCCCTGCCAGACTAAAGGAGCAAAGAACTGAGGGAAAAGGAATCACTGGGCTATTTAATCTTTTATATTCATGACTGTATAAAGGACAGCAGGAAGTGTGTGGTACCAAAAGAAAGAATTTTCCATCAAAAAGCGATGCAATTCTCTCTGTACACCTTTCTGTGCTCCCAGAAAGAAGTAACTTTTGCTTCTCAGAGGGATCAAAAGGAGTCTGCTAGGGGTGACAAAAGAAAAGTAGAAGTTAACCTCCTGACATGGCAATAGGATAAGCCAGTATGAAGGAAGATTATACTGAAAGACCTTCTAGGACTGAGAAGAAAATTGTCTTTGGTTCAGCAAAAGAGAAAATGCAACACCAGAGAGGAAATGTAACACTAAGAAGAGAGGGAACACAGCAAAAACGACAAACCAGAGGCCCCTTCGCAGCAGCACTTTGAATAAACAAAGCTGCCAGGGGTCGCAGAGAGAGACAAGAGCAACTGTCAGGACAGGACTTTAGGTCATACAGTCAGAAGAGAACTGTTAGGCCTAGGAGCTGCTGTGCTACATGCAGGAAGACCTGAACACCATCAAGTGGGAATAAAAAGAGAGGGAAGACAAAGAAAAACATGAGTTAAGGATGTTATTCAAAGCTATGTTTGTTGGTAAGGCCTGCCAGGGACAATGTCTAGAGGAAAAAACATTGATGGATGCCTAGCACACTCTCAGCAGCAGAAAAGGAGGACTCTGCACTAAAGATTCAAGAAGCAGAAGTGAAGACCTGGGAAAGGAGGAGGGTTTTTTTAATGGAAGGGTTGGGGGGTTTTAAAGTCTTTATAGATTTAGGAAGAGGAATGAGAGTTTCAAAAGCAGTCCATCGGTCAAAGAGACAATGATGAAATACAGGCCTTCATGATTGAGATGCTAACTAGAGATACCAATGTGAGCAGCTCCAACTGATGGAGGAAGGAATGAGCCATACGGAAGATGTAGGATGCAATTACAGCATTTTTGGACAGCATGTTTGGAGAGGTTAGAGATGACAGGAATAAAACGAATTATTTGGTAGTTACAGGAAGGGAATCCAACTGGTGTTTTCATGACAGGGAAGGTCTGTGACTACCTGCATTTATTTGAGAGGAAACTTAGGGACTTTGAGAAGTAGAAGGAAAAAAAGAAGGCAGGGTGAAGTAGTCACACATGATATGAAGGGCAGGGATAATGACAGAGGAAGAAACAGAACGGATGAAGTCAACATTTGTGTGACAGCAGGCTGAGAAGCAAATGTGGAAAAGGTTAATGACAGAAGAAATTCATGCTGTATTTGAACTCTGTTTTTTTTCTGCAGAAGCAAATGAGGTGGTTGTGGTAGAGTCTATTTTCTCAAAGAAAGGGAAGCATCCAGTGAAGTCCAAATGAAGCATGTCAGGTTTTGTACAAGAAAAACTGGATGTAGATCTGTGACTGAAGTGAAGAGATGAGGACACAGTGACAGGCAGCTAAAATGTCAGATTAAGTATCAGCAGGGAAAAGTAGCTCAAGGGTGAACATGTTGATGTAGAAGTGATAATCATTGCCCTGTAGTCAATGTCTTATCGGTAATCTGTTAGCATTTCTCATTGCAGCAGTACAAGTGAAGCCCAAAAGTTAAGCAGAAAGTTTCTCGGATCAGTGTGGTCATGCAATAAACAAATGGCTCCCAAAGGAAGATGAACCAAGCAGGAGCAGAAAAAAAAAACCAAACCAAAACCAAACAAAACAACAACAACAAAAAAAACAAATACCTCCTTCAGCTATTCAGGTCTTGCTCTGTAATTATTTCATAACTTTTTCCTCTCCAGAAAGTGCACTTTTATTTTCAATTTCCAGTCTCACGTATACCTCCTTAGCCTTGTGCTCAAAATTTACAAAGCTTTAGCTTGTCAGCTCTGGGAATTCTCAGTCTTTCCTCTGAATATTAGTTACATAATAGCTTGAGCTAAGCAATCAAAGCGGTGATAGGTCAAAAGGAAGATTTGCCTGAGGTCATGCAAGAAGCTGATGGCAGAGCTTGAAGCTGAATACACATTTTTTCTGCTATTCAGACAGCACAAAACCTGACAAAGCCTCCCTCACCGTTAAAATTTTGTTGGCTTTTTTCCAAAGCAGCGCTGTTTCTGAAGCCAAAGCTACAAAATGCAATAGCATTGAAAGAGCTAATCAGCCAAAGAAATATCCCCAAATGGCACTGCTTTCTAACTCTCAATAGCACTTCCATGATATTACTAATAAATTATGTATCTTACAATCAATATTTTCCACATCCGTCCTGTACTTTGTGTCATTTCTACTGCCTGTAAATTTGTACAGTTGTTGAGAAGAGGGACGAGACAGTAAAATTAGTATGTTACACCCAGTTTTCCCCTTGGATTCTACACTTGCCTTCAAAATACTAAAGTCCAGAGATGCCATAGCTCTTTGGCACTGACATTTCTAGTTATAAAAGATAAGACTTGAGAGTCATTGTTCGACTCTCTCGCATCTGTTTTGTGGGACTAAACGAGAACTATTGTAAATTTTAGTTGGTAAGCAGTGGTGACAGCAAATGCAGCACTGAAATGTACAGGGATGATTGAAACATTTTTTGACATTGCAAAACAGTCTAGTATTTACCTGTCAACAGTGCAGGATGCAGTAAATAGGCCAAGCAAGGCACCAGAGGGCCAAGACTCCAAGGCCCACTCTCTGAGATGACAGAAGTGATTAAGATGACAACTACCTCCTGTACTTCAAATTGCCACTCGTCAGCATCTGTAGGGGTTATGGTTTATCTGTGATTCACTAAGGAACGGGCCAGGCGTCATAGCATTACTCCTCCATGCCATGAGAACTTGCTCGGAAATGTCAGGATTTTTCTCCAGTGAGTGTATCTGGCATCAGCTTCTTGAGAAAATGCCTTCAGAAGTGAAAATGAAGCTTCAAGTATTTCAGATCTGAAAAACTGTGGAATAGATGTTTCATGAGTAGAAAGGACGCTTACGAGTTCATACAGATATGTGTTATTGTTTGTATTATCACAGAGTCTAGGCACTGCTGCTTATAAAGAAGATGCTTTCATGCTACTTGGTATAAAGAGGAAGCAAAAAGACTGTTCCTCTCCGTGGAAGTTTATTGTCTAAGACAATTGACAACTGATGGATCCAGACAGATGGGGGAAAGAAGGGCACTAATAAAAGAATGATGAACAGCACAATAGTAACATCCCACCTGAGACATAAGTAGTTCCTATAAGCATGAAGAATGGGTTGCTCAAGGGCAATTATAGTGAAATTATATAAGGCAGAGGCAAAGCTGTGTGTATGTCGAAGCCTCTCTGGGTTTCTACTGCTCTTTAAGAAGCTCATCAGAAACTCCTTCTGTAAAGAGAAAAATTTACAGAAGTTGGTTTTTTGCACAAGTCTAGGGAAACTTTGAGAACAGGCGTTCCCACTCATGAATTGATGCTTGATGCAACAGATTACAGATTCTAGGTTGATTTTGACATTAGATTAGCAGAGCTTCCTCTGGCTGTTTCTGCGAGCATTCCAAAGACACATATACTTTGAATCTGTAATAATTGCTTACAAGTTGCTGGGTTTTTTTAATTATTAAAGCGCACACTTTCCACTGAAAAATAAAAACTGAGCTCTGACTAGGAAGTAGCTTTTATCTCCCCACAGCATTTAGAAAAAAAAAAAAAATTTAATCCTGCTTTGGGTATTTCTACAGGCAGCTTTGTCCAAAGCAGAAATACGATCAAAATCAGGACAAGCTTGACTTAGGTTTTGGGGGTGATCTCAGGGAATTACCTGGTAACACTTTTCAATGTCTTAGGGGTTTTTTAGTTTTAAAAGGCATCAGGCTGCTCTCCACCTCCTTATAAAACTGCTTCAACTGCTCTCCTCAGAGCAGGAATGGGTTTTGATGGCACCGAGCAGGACTCGTACCACTGCTGCACGGCAGCCGCAAGCTGACACGAACCAGGCACCGTCTGCGGTCACATCGCAGGCGGCCTGCGCGACCCGTTTGTTTTTCAGCGCGGAGCGCGGACAACCCGCCCGAGTCGGTACATTTTTATCATTTCACTTCAATAAAGCTGCAGCACGTACGCGCGGACCCTGCGCTCGACTGACCCGCGCGCTGGCCGGAGGCTCAGCGCGACGCCGGGCGGGCACCACCGGGCTCCGGCTGGCCGCCGCTCCGGCAGGAGCCGGGCACCCCCGGGCCGGGGCTCGGGGCCGGCCGCTCGCGCCGGGGCTCCCCGGAGGCGCCCGGCCTCTCCGCCGCCCGCCGGCCGCTCCATCCCGCCGGGCCCAGGCCAGCCCGGCCGGCCCCCGCGGAGCCCGCGCCCCCAGCCGCCCCCCGGAACCAGCCCGGCGCGGCGGCGCCCCGGCGGCGGTGCGTGCCGGGAGCGGGAGGCGGCCCGGCCGGGTCACGCTCGCCCTCGCCCCCGCCCCCGCCCGTGCCCCCGCCCCTTCCTGTCATGGCCGCTGCGGCGCTGCGGGAGCGCGGCGAGGCGGCGCGGGCCGGTGCCCCCCGGAGCTGAGGGCCCCGCCGGGGGCGCGGCGCGGGGGCGCCCCCCAGCCCAGCCGGGAGCCGGCCGCAGGAGGTGACCGAGGGGTGCCGTGCGGGCAGGGCCTGCGCGGGGGGGCTGCCCCAGGGAGCGGCCGGGCCGCCGCCGGTGGGACGGGACGGGGCGCGGAGGGGCGGCGGGGAGCGGCCGGAGCCCCGTCGCTGGCCCCCGCCGGCGGCGCTGTCGGAAAAGCCGCTTGTTCCGGGTGGCCCCGGCGGCCGCGGGCACGGCGCGGTGCCTCGGCGCGGCTTCTGCCGGGTGTGCCCCGGCCGTGGGCCCTTTCTGCGGGAAACCTGCGGAGCGCCGGGCCCGCCGTGCGCCGCGGGGGGCCGCCCCCGAGGCCGGAGGAGACGCGGAGAGCGTGTGCCCGGCCCCGCAGGTGCGGAACGGCCCGTGCTGGGGGTCCCGACGGTGCCCCTCGCAGAAGGCGCGGGTACGCAGCGCGCAGGCGGCAGCTACCCAGCCCCGAGCGGCCGGTGACAGGGGCCGGTGTAGCACGGCACGGAGCAGGCGCTGCTGGCTGCGGGCGGGAGAGCCCGTGCTCACTTTTCTCCCATGGCAAGCCTCCGAATGATTTCATTTCCACAGAGTTGTGTAACGAGGTAGCCAACCCAGCGTGCCCATCTCACAGTAGTAAGTCATTTACTTTTGTAATTGTGAAGGCAAAACCTGAATTTCCCGAGTCCCATGTGGATATTTGTAATACATCGATCACATCAGTTGGCTTTCGGCAAGACAGTTTCAGGGGGAGGCCAGCAAAACGGTTAATGCTCCTTGTGTTTTCCTTGCAGATACCAGTGACGTGCCTGCTTTCCACGGCTTTCCTCGTTTAACTGCCCCTTGGGATCAGCTGGTTGTCAGCATGCCTTCTACCAAGAACACCTCAAAACTTTTCCTGGTCCTCCTTTCATTGCTGCTGGTGCTGCCAGCTGTTGAAGCCCTGGATGCAGGAGATACCATCGCCTTCCTGCTAGGCCTAGGTGTCAGCGTCATCGGATTCTGTGCCTGCCTTGGCTTTTATGCAAGGAAAAGGAATGGGCAGCAGTGATTTCAAGAAGATGCTCAGATGAAGTGAATTTCCAAACATGGCTTGGGGTTGAGATCTGGGGTGTAAGACGGAGCTTTGGTTCTAGATAACTTTCAAAAACCACATAGTAGATATTTCTGCAAACCCCTCTTTCTGGGCAGTACAACAGCATCAAGACTGTACCCAGTAAAAGGGATTTGTAGGATCTGTCCTCATGACAGTAAGATGATTTTATATAGCTTTTGATTAAATACTGCCTTAGAGAACGGTAGGAATTATTTGAATGGGGAAGAGAAACCAAAGAGTGGTTCACAGTAAATGTCTGTAAATGGAACGTGAGGAAGACTGTCAACAAGTTCCACAATTTTGGTTTCAAGGGTTAATCAGGAGGAAGCAACTGTTAATCTTCCAGTCAGGGTGACAGAGCATTGGAAGTACTCCTAACTAGATAGCTAGGGAGCAGACTGAGACTACGTTGACTTGTGTGCGTGTGTGCTCATGCTTTGTAATGAGTTAACACCTAACACCTCACTTCTGTTGCCACAGGGATGAGACTTCAGAGAACTAAGAAAACATGGAAAACTGGGTTTTCTTACGTATTTTTATTGTAGAATGTGCCTCTCCTCTAGCCTGTGTTCTTGTTACCAAGTAAATACACTTAAGAATGGGGCCACTGTATTTCCTTAACATGTATTTCACAGAAAAGTACATGTAAGGCTATGTAAATCACATCAGGGACATGTTGTTGTCTCTTGTTTATTTTTTGTACCCGGCTTTCCTTTAGGCACACCAGTTTTAAGGCATATTTAATCTGGTATTTGCATTTTTTTCCCCAAAACTGAAGACTTACTTGTTTTAATGAGGAATTATGTGTAGTATTTCTGCTTTAGGGAGTTCCTGGAATTATAACAGGGCAGTTGTGCACATGTTTCTTTTGCAATATAGAAATAACGTGTTTTTTTAAAATCCTGGTTTTAGTCAATGGTCCATTGTTCTCCAGTGTCTTCCTCATGACGAATTTGTGTTGCTAGCTAAACATGTAGGCTTCTTACCTAACTGATGTATATGAGTTCCACAAAGATTCGGACCAAAACCAAAGTAAAAATTCCTGATACAAAATGGCAGGTGTAAATTTTATTCATGCTCAGTCAGATTGTATGTATATGGTTGACAAACTCTACTCAGTAGCATATTCAGGACTAGTTTCTTTAAATACCAAAGGTGAAATGGCACAGCCAGGAATGTCTACCTGTGGCAGATTCCTCTGGCTTGTTAGGGAGTTCTAGCTGTCCACTTGAGACAAGGAGCATAATCTAACAGCAGCAGAATAAAGGAGCATAGGAAGATGAGCTCTCCGCAGTTCAGACAATTTCCCTCTGGTCTTGTGCTGTGGACACTGCCACATTTGCTAGAAATCTTGTCTTCTTAACTTTCAGAGCTGGGGAAAAAGGTTAAATGTGGTGCAGAACAATATATTTTGATAACTGTTCTTCCCCTTCCTCTCGAAGTGTCTCTTTTCAGTAGAGCACAAAGCAATGGCTAGAAGAGTTGTCTGGCAGGTCTTATATAAAGTAATTGTGTGGGCAGATGATGTTCTCCAAATTCAAGTATGCCATTTGTAGCTGGTTTGACTTGTCTCCAATCTCTGAGGAGGCAGAAGCCCTGGTTATTTCAGTCTTGCAATTTATGTCCCACTCTCATCATAGATAGAGGGAGAAAGGTAGAACAAAAGGTTTCAAAATTGCATGGGACTGAAACTGTAGGACTAACCCAGCAAGCCACAGGAACCTAGGTTTCTGCTCTCAAGTTACAGGAACAATAACAATTACTCTGATGAGATGCAGTCTTTCCAGGTAGCTGTTCTTGAACGCTTTCTGTGGCTTCCAAAAGTCAGAAAGGGACATGATGCACAATTACTAGGTACAAATGAAATCTACATCCCTAAGAGGAGCTTCGGAGAGTAGTGTCATGTTTGAAAGCTGCCTAGCAGCAGCAGATGAAGCTGTATGTGATTATTCGACTGGATGGATAGAAACACATCGTGTGATCTTCCATGTTGCAGCTTGGCTAAACCATCGCCCTTAAAAAAAAACCAAACCAACAAACAAACCACAAAATCACCACTCAGTTCCTTTTATAATTCCCAAAATTAGATAACTTTGCCAGTTTTTCAGTAGAATATTAACTGCTTTCAATAGAATAAATTTTATTGCAAGCAGCTTTTCACAGACTCCTTTATCTTCACATTGGAAAAGATCCCCAGCAATAGTTTTCACAGAATTGTGCAACAGTTTCACTGCAGGAGAACAAAATTTTAGCAGATTAATTTGCGTCATGCAATAGATACGAGGAACTGTGGTGTTTGCCCAGAGCTGTATGTACTTCATTGCAAGGTGTCCGCACAGCATAATGGCGTTTTCTGGTTCTGAGAGAAGCTTTGTTGTTAAGACTTGCATTTGTTCATGACTTTAGTGTAAAATCTGATACCCCTGTTTTCCTTCTGTCTTAATAAATTTTGACATGATTTGTCATCAGCTTGAAGTGGTTCTTATGAAAAGGAAAATAGGGATGACAAATTACTGAAACTGCTGAAATTCTTTATATGAAATACTATCTTCTTACATGCTTTTGCTTATGTTAGGTGACTTTACAAACTGATGTGGCATAAGGTATGTTTTCAGTTGAACTTTGGTACAGTGAGTGTACTTCTCTGGGTCCTATTACCTACCTCATTTCAATATCAGTTACTTTACAGCACTTCGAGGGGGCTGCTCCCCTTACTTTGAAAATGGCAGCTTGCAGTTGTGAAGAAGCTCATTTCTCTGGTACAAGGGAAACTTGGAAATACTTTTGACTATGAATTTTCATCATCACTATTACATAGTTGCCTCTGTGCCAGAAAAACCATTTATGGCAGTCTTCTAGCTGGAGACCCAAGAATATAAAGGACCGTTTTCTTTTTTGCTAAATAAATATGTTCTAGTGCTTTATAGTTATTTGAATGATACTTTGCAGTTTTTTAGACTTCAAAACTGCTTGTTTCATCCCAGTGTTGTATTAAAATAGGCTTCTAGCTCTTTCGGGATTTCAGCTAGTGCATAAAGCAGTTCACTTTGCACACTAAACTAATACCATTAGTGGCTGTCTTCAGAGGAGAAAGCAAAAACAGCCTGACAATGCCCACCTCTTAACAAATACAACCTACCTTCTAATCAGTGGAAGAAAGCTGCCATTAGGGAACATGCAGCTTTTGACTGCTATGATTTCCATCTGTGTTAACAACAGTGTAGCTCAAAAGTAGCCATCCTATGAACATTTAACAGTCAGCATATGGTCCCTTTGTGAATGGACAGAACTCCTTCACCCCTTACGGCATACCTTCAAGTGCTGCACACCAGCTAGGTGGTACCATTCTGCTGGGTACAGCAGTACCTGGAACTGGAATACAAATGCTTCGCCCAGTTCTGAATGCACTCGCATCTCTGGGTATATGAAAACTGATAAACCACTGCTGTGAACCCTTCCTCCCACTCAGATAAATCCTGCTGCTGGTTGTGATGCTGCTTTAATACTGTTCTAAGACTTGTCAATTATATGGCATCTTCCATCTGAGAACCCATACATGCTTACAAGTATTAATGTTTGCATCCCTGTCATATCCTTTGATGAGTGGGACAAGTGGAAGGAGAGTCGGTGACTTATGGTCATGTTCAGGAGGTAGGTGGTATCTCTGGGATGCTCACTGAGGTTGCTGGAACGTGTTGTGCTTGTGGTTCACAGCCACCATGCCCCTGCCATGGGATCTGCCCCTGAACCATCCCAGAGACTCTTCTGTACTGAGCAGCCACAGCCTGAAGCTCTGGTTCCTCTTTGACAAAGCCATTTACATAAGCTGTGTAAGAAGAGGGTAGGGAGTTGAGTTCACCATGTATAATAAGATAAAACATGACTAAATGGATGAACTGCAGTAGGTAGGTCACTGTGGTAAATGCTCTAATTTACTGTACTACAAAGGTATTTTTTCTGTTGATTTTTACATCCGATGAACGGTTTGGCAGATATAAACTGATGTAATGATGAGATTGTTAGGAGTGGTGGAAAGGAGGGTTGGGTTGGGCTGTCCTCCAGGTGTACCCTTGAACAAATTGTTAGTAAACGGTTTGAAGTCAACAGAAAGTGCAGGTTGTTCACCAGATCAGAAAAGACCACTAATTCAGAACCAAATGTAGCAAAACATATTGGGCAAGATTTGATGTGACTAAAGATGCACAGGGCCCAAAATGCTTAATTCCTGCTGAAATCAATCTTCAAAACTTTAAATGGACAAGTTTTTAATACATTAGATACTGGCCATATTGCTAAGTGTTAAATTGTTAAAAAGGGTAAGATTTTCAGTTCACATGAATACACAGTAGCACCTAAATACTACTTTTCCGATATTCAGAGAGCAAGCTTTCCAGCAAGCAAGCTGGAATTTACATACCAAGCTACAGTATGGTAAATACCGTAAAAGGACATCTACTTTGAACTAAAACTAAGAGAACAATAAAAATATATATATATATTCAAAACACTTCCAGATGTTGTAGTGGTCTCAGTTTCTCTGTAATAAAATCTGTAAATATGTGGGATGCTCTGTCACATGAAGGTGCAGGCACACTAGACAGTCAGCATAGCCTTTTGTTTCTGGATCATTCATCTGACTATATCAAAACAGATTTTTTAATGAGAAAAAGATAACAAACCATCCTTTTAGAGTGCTAAGCAAAGAGACCTGTATAAGCTCTTAGTGTAAGTGAAGACCTGAAAGCAGAGTGGCCTCCAGCAGACCTAGGAGCTGTGACCATTAGAGGCAGGGAAGAAAGAATCATGCCCCCAGACACACTACTGTCAAACACTAGAGCTTGCTCCTGGGTTGGGTTAAAGTTTGTGTTCTGCTTGAACCTTCCTGCATTGGCTATATTCCTCCTCGCTAGTCTTTGTCTTGGAAATGTTAACTGGAACCAACAATACTGGCAGCTTTCCCAGTTGCCATTCATTTGAGGCACTAAAATATTTGTGGACATCATACTGCTACTCTCCACTTTGCAAGTATGAAAGCATGAAATTTACCTTCTCTTCCCGAATGGGATCAAAATGCTGCAGAGCAACGCAGTTCCATAAAAATTACTAGAGGAGGGTTTGTCTTTTTCTTCTGTTCTTCTGTTTGTGCAGCTCTTTGCACACATTGTGATGATACTAATAATAAATAATACAACCGCATGTCCATTTCCTACCCTCTCGCAGAAAAGCAGCAGTCCTAAAACATGACCAGTTTTAATCTTGGCACAATTAAAAAAAAATTTTTGCTTTTATCTAAGTATGTTCACTTTCCATTTAATTAATTAATTGTGCAATGAGGATGTCTTTAATTAATTCTAGAACTGTTCAAGGACATTTTCTGCCAACCTTTTTCTGAACTCAGATGGCTATGGAAATTACATGGCCAATACCTGCACTTACTTCTCAGCCTTTAACCTAACGTGATTCTTCATAAGTCAGATGGCAGCAGTTTTAAACTTTATTTTAATCTATTCAAATGAACTGGAGGATTACAAAAGCCATGTTGACTCAGTTTTCCTGGGAAGCACATATTTATTTCAGTGTCTGCATGAACAGCAAGGAACAATCATGCCTTTTTAAATTTTGATCTTTTAAGAAAGGACAATTTTGGTCAATTACCAATCTATCTGAGAAGTGGAGACAGTGTATCATCTATATAGACTATAGTCTAGATCTACTAAAAAAAAAATAATTTTCATAAAAAGTGATATCACAATGGGCCTTACCTAAGTCACTTTGCATCTCTTCATAAAAATTAAAGATGTTGTTCATGTATCTGGAGCAGTTGCCAGTAAGAAACCAGTATTCAGCAATAAATGTCACAGTCATGTTTTTCATTCAATTGTATTTGCAGAAACGAAACAGAAACCCCAGAAACTATTATATATTAAAAATAGGCAAAAAAGTGCTTTTCCAAGAACAAGTCAGTGTTATCTAGTAATAACTATGGCCCTGAAGAAAATCTCAGTCAAGCCAACTCAAAAAATTTTATTGTCCTAAAATGAAACCAAGCTGTTCTAAAGGGGTGATGAAACTGAGCCCTTTGAACCCCATACAACTTGTCTATGACCATCTCCCACGCCAGGGTTATGGCCGCAGGCTGTCCTGATGCAAGGGATGCTGGAAACCTCAAATCCTGCCTTGGAAGTGATGGACAGCTGGGTTTCTCCAGGTGCCAAATGCACACCCGGGCCACCAGTACTTGCTCCACGGAGCATCTCCCTCTGTGACAAAAGCCAGACAGGTGATTACGTATTTATTTAGACATTCAGGAATAGCTGTGTGACTTGTACATCTTTAACCTCCTTCCATACCAGATTTCACATTTCAAAATGTAGTATTGTATATTACACTTTATTTAAAAAAAAAAAAAACAAAACTGTGTATAATCTTTTAAAATACAGAATGTGCGTGGGCCAGGGTGAGTGATTCCATTTCAGTGAAGTATGAAAACAGAGGTCACTCTTGTCAGCTGAAAGGGTATTTCTGAATGGTCCATCTACAAAAGGGGGAAAAAGAGATCATCTTTGGGAAGAAACTGAGCCAGGAAATGTACAAGGTGACCTCCAGAGGTCCTTTCCAACCTAATTTACTGTATGATTCTATGAAATCCTAGTTGTAAATGGGATGCATAAACAGCAGCTCAATTCACTTGTATCTTTATGGCAAACAAGGATATATTTGTGGTGAACAAATCTAATCACAGTGTGAGCCCATAGGGAACCTGACTGCAAAAGCTGTGAGGCTGTTCAGTTATCATGTAAGACCACAGGGAAACCAGATGTACCAGGATTCTCCCACTGTGTCTAGTGAAACTCAATCCCTGAGGCATTAAAAGGTTATGGAAAAAAGGGAGCAAATACAGCATATGTACAGTAATCCTCTTTTCAGAGTGGGATTTTTAGAGATGGGTTTATGGGGCTAGTACTGTATTCCAAATGGAATCCAAATGCTTCAATGCAAAGCCCCAAATGTGAATTATCTCAACCCCCGCCCAAGTCAACATTTTGAAAATATTAAGATTTGACAGCCTGACTAAAAGACTGTGTTGCACATGGAGTTCCCATCGGCATCAGTGGGAGTTTAGGACAAGGTCAAAAACAAAACACAGGTTTGGATGCAGTAGCTGTTGACAGGATGGAGGGGTCCCTGTCATTTGACCAGTAGTGCATCTTACACCAGATGGTGCTCATGGGGAACCGCAGCCACATCGGCTGCATCCCCGTCTCTTCCCTTAGGACAGTATTAGCTGAATTATTTACTGTGGTAACTGAATGCCAAATTTTCATCTGGTTAAAAAACAGCCTGAAGTTGCTGAAATCAGTGCAGTCATCCTGATTTAAATTCGTTTTGAACAAATCACAAGAGGCTTCATTCTGACCTTGCACCAGCCCTTATACTTCTGTGTAATGCAGCAGAATTATTCTTGATTTCCATTTATGTGAAAATTTAAATTGGTTCTTAAAATAGATGCTGTCTTTTTTTTTCCTCAGCCTGCTACCACTAAATTATTTGACCTACATCTTAATAAATATTTGAAAAAAATATTCTCCCCATTCTTATTCCACAAATACACTTCAGATCTCATATATTCAAGTTAAGACTCCTTTGTTTCTCCCCCTGCAAGATTTATCAACCAAGGCAAAGGGAATGCACAAGACATTTGACTTGTCACCCACTCCCAATGACACCATACTAATACAATGTGCCTTTTCACACACTTTTAATGTATGTGTGCTGTACGCATCTGATGTACATCACCTTATAAATATATTTCCGTCTTGTTGCTCTTACCATTTCAGTAATAAGAGGAATCTGTTTTGTGTCTATGTTAAACTGTTCCTCAAGAACTCCCTTCACCTAGTCTACGTGCGCTTCTTGTATTAGATGAGAAGTACTCCATAAATTTTCTTTTCCTATCCAGAAGTAACAATGAAATCCCAGTGAAAAGGATTTCAGAATTTCAGAAGGACCAGCAAGGAAATTATTATAGCTGTAGACAGAAATATAAAGCACTCAAAATATGAACTTTCATGACTTTTGCCAGAGGTTTCTCTGCTTAACTCCCAATAGACTTAATAGGAATTAAGAATTTAAATCCTTTCTACTTCCAAAGGAATACTGACCTTCCAATAGCAAATGTAGAGCATGTGATCACTTTATGCACACTACCAAAATAATCTGAAATCGTTTGTACATAATAGTCAGACTGCTGCCTTAATATATCATAATGCCAACCGTCTTAACTCAGGAGAATGAAAATTGCCTGACTTAGTGCAAAATACAGGCATTGGGAAGCAAATGTTACACAAACAGGGTGAAGAAGCACTGACAGACATACCTTAAATACATTCTCTTTCATGTAGCAGTAGGTGAGCCATTTGCTCAGTAAGAATTCCATGTCCTCTTACAGGACTGGGCTTTTGGGTTTTCATTATCAGATTTTGAAAACCCACTCGCCTTTTGTCCTATGTTTGCGAAAGCTGAACTCTGGTTTCACAATAAATAAATAAATGCTAAGAAGTAAACTTCATGAGTGAAAGACTGGGGCTTTTTCATTTTTGAACCAGTTGAGCCCTGCCAGCTGCTTACAGTAACAACTTCTGGTCTTATCACAAAGACTGAGAAATGTGCAGCTTATATGGAACTAGGACATTTGTAAAGAGTTTTATAAGTACATGTTTCTCTAAACTTACCCCAGAAATAATAAAAGCCCATAAACAACCCTGGTTCAAAAAATTCCTTCTAGGATGTTCACGCTGAACAGACCAGAACAAATCTTCCACCATCCCCTGGTACAGACATTTCAGAAATCCTTTCTTAAATCTGCTATATGGTGCATTTTTATTTACATTACAGCATACCTAACCCTTAAACCATAATGCTGATTCAAAGTATACTATACTTGTATCTTTTTCTTCATTTAAGCACTTGCAAGCCCAATGCTAAAATCTGAACATTTTCTTAGTGCCAATAATTATTCATCCTCTTACTCTTATATTTTTCAATTTCAGAAACCTCCCGACATGATTTAATATGTAAGTTTTTTACATTAAAAAGAAGCATTTAGCATTATTTTGTGTTTTGAAAGGTATCTTACTGTATCTGTTCATTAGGAGCCATATTTGAATATCTGCACCCCCAGATTTTTAGCAGATTTTTAAGTAAAGGTTAAATGGTTTAAGGGTCAAAAACCTACCTCACCTTAAAATAAGTTTGGTTTAAGTAGGTCCATAATTGCATTCCAAGACTGCCAAGTGAAGCAGAAGTCTGAAAGTTTCGTAATTAAGACTGTAACTTTAGTTGTCTGCAACTTCTCACTGTATCTAATGAAGGTTATTCCAGCCGCATTCATTATCTAACTAGGTTTGCCTGAATTGGCCAAAAGTGCATTTAAAACTAGCCTTGCAGTTCCACTAATTCTATAGTCTCAATTGCCTCTGTCTGCCTGTGACAGCAGAAAATAACTTCTTACATTCCTGCAACAAGTTTTTTTTCTTCTGAATTCTTCTGTCTTACTCCTTAATGGCCATGACATTACCTTCACTTTTTAAACTTTTACTTCTCTTTCAGTATCACTAAGTTTTCCCAAGATGTGATCCATGTTATGGTAACTAACCCACTTGGACAAATAAATTATTCTGAGAAATTGCCAGCTCTTTCTGTATGAAAGTCTTCCATTTGAATTCAGGTTGTTGGCATTTCGTTATGTTCCATGGCTGGCCTTGTGGCAATATCCTTTACAAATTCAATGCAGGAAAATTCAGTGTTTAAGTAAAAAGAAAGTAAAAACTGCTCTCTTTCCAATCAAGAGCATGCAGGTTGAAACAGATATATCTTGAGGACCCATGATATCAAAGAGAATTCCTAAGTTTTACATAAATTCCTCAAATTGCCACAGTTTTGTTATGCATGCATATTTATGAGGTAATATTATACATAATAGAGAGATACAGTATATCAAGTAAATGTTCTGTTAGCTTCTGAAGCTTACATTAATACAGATTTTACAATGCAGCACAGAATTACACAACAGGTACATTTTACTTGGCCTGTACTGTGAGGAACTGGTGTGTTCACTCATCAAAAGAGCTCTTTTATATCCAGGTACATAACCCAGATTAGGAAAAACAGATTGCTATTATTTAGATCTCTTACTTCCACATTTTATTTTAATAATGGAGAGCAAATAAATCCACTGAGGCTTAATAAAATTATGTAGTGAGGAACTGCAAGAGCTTAAGAGGTGATTTAGATACCTAAACCATGACTTAAACAGAATTTAGGACATAAAGCCTCCAGAGAGGGACCCAGAAATCCCTCACTGCAGCAACAGCAAGACTTCTCAGTGCTCACTTTTCAGTTGGACCTGAGGTTGCAAGCTTTCCATTCATGTCCAGAACTGCAAGAGTGTGCAGTCCAGAATCTCTGTGACCTAGATGTGAGACAGAGCATAACCTAAATGCCTTACTCCCAGCAATGTCCCTAGAAGAGTCTGATTTGAGTGGTGTGCTCAGGTAACATATATCAGCAGCAGTGCTGAGCCCACTGAATGCACAAATGCTGCAGAAAGCTCACCTTTTCCATAACCTCCTAATAGTTACATCCCATGAAACAGAAGATCTGGAATTCAAGCTCAGTCTCCCACATCCAAAAAATGTTTCCTGCAGTTCCAGGAGGTCCAATCCTGGAAAGCATGCTCTCCTGTTTGTCCTGGACCCTCTATGTATAAAAATGCAAGGGCAGTGGCACAGCAGGTGGTGGCATGTGGACAAGAGAGACTGATTCCCATGTCTGCTACTTAGGGTAGCTGCCTCTTATGTCAAGACTGAAGTCCAGGTCTCAGCTCCATGGCCTGATACTATGTGGTCAATCAGAAAACAAAGCAAAACCAGCACTAAACAATCGAGGTAGCAGAGACAAAATCCCACATGTTTCTCCTGCCAGCACAGGGTCTTATCTAGTACAGTGCAACATCTTGTTCCCACTCAGTTTTTTACCCTTTTCTTTAAACACCATACTCAAACATTGCCTAACTATATGCAAATACTAGTCCAATTAAGCAAACGATATTGCCATTTGCTAACATTGGGTTTGACTAGTTTGGCAGGTGACATTTCAATAAAACATTAATTCTTTCATACCTCCATAAAATAGGCAATGGAGTAATAAATGTATATTTACAGTTGCATCATAAGGCTGCATTCATGCAGTTCCTCCTACTGTGCCATCATAGTGCTGTTCTGATAGTATCTGCAGAATTCAGACTGTTGTGTTTCTTAACAGATGACCTACCTTTATCCAGAGATAGACTGTTCTCTGCATCCTTGCAAGTGTAAAACTTAAAATTGCTTCTCCTTGTTCTACATACAAATGAGAACATTTCATACTTAATATCCAACAAACTGACAAAATGGGACCATGGCATTAAGTTCTAGGTATGAAATGAGTTGCAGTGAACAAGTAACAGCTGAGTTGACACAGGAATATCCAAGAGTATTTCCGCTTTCTAGATCATAAAACCTGAAGCTCACTAGAAGAACATATATTCGTGCTAGCTGCTTGCAAAGCCAGTGTTCACTCTCCATCTCGGACATTACAGACTTGCCCCTCCATTGCCTCAGTTTTACACAATTCAAGCAATTATCATTCAGCAGTATACTTTTTTAACCAACTTATATTTTCTTTGCAGACCTTTAAATCAGTCCAGAGTCATTATACTGTACTGTCTGTATTATCTTAAATTAAAATTTGACAATAAATTAGTAGGAAGTCTAATGACTACGTGTGAACGGGTCATATCAGCAAAAATAAATATTTCTAACACTGACACTTAATTTTTGTGCCTAAGTACAGCCTGAAAGTCTTCTGAAAGCTGTCAGTGACAGTTATCCTGTTTTATCCTATTATTTTTAAATCCACTTCTCAGTATATTGCTAGAAATAGAAAATGCATTGCCAAGTAGTCTCTCTAATCCTACAACATACTGTCCATTCATTGTTCACCTCTAACCTAACCTTAAAGATGGCAGAAAATGGAAACGTTTATATATCTCAGCTCTACAAAAGTGGTTGATTTGACATATATCCCTACACACTGACAACAGTCATGCAAATAGTTCTATGACCACTGGAAGAAATGGAGCAGTAACTGCAACAGAAGCAAGGAGGAGCTCAGTAGCGTGGCTGTTGATCCGTTTGATACTGGCCTGACGAACAGCATGTGTGCAGTCTGTCACAGAACCAGCAAGGTCTTTGGGTCTAACACAGTGCTGTGCTAGCTACTTGCCATTCTGCCCCTGGATAGGGAAACCACGGTGACATATCCAGTGTCCTGCTCAGCCGCACAGCTGAGTGCAGCCAAGCTTGCACTCACAAAGAGTTTGAATTGGGAAGGGATCAAGACTCCAGGCCATGGCCAGTTTTGACTAGCAGATGAACTGCTGTATGGACGAGGGTCCCTAAGGAGTGGTGGCCAGCCTGAGAGCGGTGGCCAGCCTGAAAGAACAGCAAGGGGAAAAGGTAAATGACAGGACAAGCAGCCAACACCTATATTCACAAAATTTATAAGAGCTTCACCTTCCTCTGAGCCCCTGCTCTGATTTCACTAAAATCAGCCTCAAGGTCTAAAAGACATTGAAGGGGAGGAAACGTGCATAAATTCACTTAGTCATTATGTAGCTTCATGACAGAAAGTATATGAAAAATAATGAACCATAATCACTCCTTCATTAGGCCCCAACCATGTCCTAATAATCTCCAGTGAGCCAAGAGCACAGAAAAAGATGGGAGCAATATGTGCCAGCCTGGCAGTCTCCCCAGTCATCCAAAGAAGCATTCCACACATATCCATACTTGCTGGAAAACTATGGAAGAGCTTGAGATAGAGTAGGTTTACATAACTGGTATAGTTATGTGTATCTCAGACATGAGGCTGTCTATACTTAATATCAGGTGCACAAAAATGTTGGATGCAGCTCAGCTGGAAGAAGTCATCCTTCCCCTTTCTCTCAGGCATTTTCAGATTCCTCTCTCAAGGCAAGCATTCTGTTCCGTAATGTCACTAACCCCGTTCATTTTGCTCCACAGTGTTCCACTGGTGTCTATAATGGCAATAGGAAAAAAGTGTTCTGTGATTGGCACCGTTAATGACCATGACTCTGCAGAACTGCTGTGTGCTTCAGCAGTGGTTAGCTGATTTCAGGTCCTGAATTTCCACTTAGTAAGGTAAACCAGGAGCATTACATAGCCTGTGAGAAGGCATTTTATTGAAAACTCACGTGTTAGAATAGACAAAACTAGTATCAAATATAGTATCTGAGAAGGGGTGACGTTCACAAACAACACAAACCAAACACTTCCTTTGTTTAAAAGAGAAAATCTACAAACTTTTGTCCATCATCAGTTTCTAAAGCTAATAGGTGCTTTTAAAATCATACTAACAGATTCCTTCACTGGAGTAAATTACCAGAGCTTTCAATGTTAGTGGTCCTGAGATGCTGACTTACATTGGCTGCAAATCTTCTCCTGTGTGGGGATGCTCCACTTTTACCTGAACGTGGTTGGTAGAGTGTCAGAAGGCCAAGACAGCAAGTGTTCTTCCGAGGTCAGCAGCTCAGGACCTCACTGTAGATCCTGTCACTGAGGCACTTCTACAGTGTTGCCCATATTGAACAAAAACTGTTAGCAGAAAAAGAATTTCAATACTTCCCATTAACAAGACTGCAAGTCCAGAATTATCCACATTAAAAAAAATGTTATACAGACATACAACATATTGTTCACCCTCTGTGATTTAAAAGAAAAACAACCAACCAAAAAAAAAAACAACAACAAACAGGAGCTAAACAAATTACTAAAACTTTGAATTTTTAACATTACATTATCTATATATACAATTTATGAGGGACACAAGATGGCAATATTAAAGAAATATTCTTAACCATTCAAAAATATTATCTCAACAAATGTATCTCCTTGGAACTACTACTTCATATTCTATGAAGTTTCTTCTTTTACCGCTTCTGTGGAGCCCAACCATCAATCTGCATACTAAGGATGTGACTGGTTCTATCTTTTTTAAATTACATGTTATCACTCCACCTTGGCTGTGAAAACAATTAATTTGGTAATTCTTCAGTACAGGACAACAAACATGTGGTGCACAAACAACAGAGTGCATGTGAAGCTTTGCCTCTCTCTCTCTCTCTCTTTTTTAAACTCTCTCTAAATCATATATATATAAAGGCCACTTGTGAAGTCCAGCAATTTAAAAACGTAGCTTATCTTTTTGCAGGCGCAAGTAATTAGCAGTGCAATTTAACATTGGTAATTATTCATGGCCACACTAGAATCATTTGCATTTCTAACCATCTGATACCCAAGTGAAGTCAAGTAATTACATGTCTACACTACTTAAATTGCACAACAACTGAATCTAACACTGCAACACTGATTTAACAGTGTACCAAGGAAACCTAGATGCAAAAGACATGTCTGTCTTTCCAATGTATGAACCATTAAAAGGTGCTTAGCAGCCTGAGGATACAGGTAAGCATCTAACAGGATTTTCAGAAGAATATTTGTGCCTCACTCCCATTAGAGTCACAGATGTTCTCCTCTGCGGGACAAAACCTTTTTCATGTGGTCAGCAGATAAGCATATGCGTGTTTGCTCTTAAACCTTAATTTATCCCTGTGTAAATGTGCAACATAGATCAACTTTTAAGAACAAAAATTAAGTTTCAAAGGGCAGTTATGAAACATTTTTTTAAAAATACCTAATTAAATGTTTTTTGAGAAATAGTTACAAAACATCTGAGGATCTGGGGAGGTCCCAGAAGACTGGAGGTTAGCCAGTGTGATGCCCGTCTACAAGAAGGGCAGGAAGGAGCATCCAGGAAACTGAAGGCCTGTCAGCCTGACCTTGGTGCTGGGGAAGGTCATGGAGCAGATCATCCTGAGAGCCATCATGTGGCATGTGCGAGACAAGGGACGGATCAGGCCCAGCCAGCATGGGTTTATGAAAGGCAGGTCCTGCTGGACGAACCTGATCTCCTTCTAGGACAAGATGACCCACCCAGTGGATGAGGGAAAGGCTGTGGGTGTTGCCTACCTGGACCTTAGTAAAGCCTTTGGCATTATCTCCCACAGCATTGTCCAGGAGAAACTGGCTGCTCATGGCTTGGATGGGCATACCCTTTGCTGGGTAAAAAACTGTCTGGCTGGCCAAACCCACAGTGTGGTGGTGAGTGGAGATACATCCAGTTGGTGGCTGGTCACAAGTGGTATTCCCAAGGTCTCAGCATTTGGGCCAGCTCTGTTTACTATCTTTATCAGTGATTTGGACAAGGGGATGGAGTGCACCCTAGTACATTTGCAGATGACAGCAATTTGGGCAGGAGTGATGATCTGCTTGAGGGTAGGAAGGCTCTACAGAGTGATCTGGGCAGGTTGGGTTGATGGGCTGAGGCCAGCTGTAGGATGTTCAACAAGGAGAAGAGCCAGGTCCTGCACCTGGTTCACAACAAGCCCACACAATGCTACAGGCTTGGGGCAGAGCGGCTGGAAAGCTGCCTGGTGGGAAAGTACCTGGGGGTGCTGGTTGACAGCCGGTTAAACATGAGCCAGCAGGGTGCCCAGGTGGACAAGAAGGCCGGTAGCATCCTGGCTTGTATCCAAAACAGTGTGGCCAGCAGGACCAGGGAAGTGGTCGTCCTCCTGTACTGGGCACTGGTGAGGCCGCACCTTGAATACTGTGTTCAGTTTTGGGCCCTTCACTTCCAGACAGACGTAGAGGTGCTGGAGCATGTCCAGAGAAGGGCAATGAAGCTGGTGAAGGGTCTGGAGCACAAGTCCTGTGAGGAGCGGCTGAGGGTTTAGTTTGGAGAGAAGGAGTCTCAGAGGGGATCTTATTGCTTTCTACAAGTCCCTGACAGGAGGTTGTAGACAGGTGGAGGTTGGTCTCTTCTCCCAGTTAAAAAGCAATAGGTGAAGAGGAAATGGCCTCAAGTTGTGCCAGGGGAGGTTTAGATTGGATATTAGAAAAAATTTCTTCACCGAAATGGTGGTCAAGCACTGGAACAGGCTGCCCAGGGAGGTGGTGGAATCACCATCCCTGCAGGTGTTTAAAAAATGCATAGATGTGTTACTTATCAAAATGGTTTAGCGATGGACTTGGCAGTCCTGGGTTAACAGTTGGACCTGATGATCTCAAAGGTCTTTTCCAATCTAAATGATTCTATGATATGACTAAATATTAATATCTTAAAAATCCTAATTATTACCCCTAGGAACTGTTACAGTCACTTGAATGCCATTGTGTTACAGATGAAAACATGCACCACTGAGGCAGAGACCACTAGAGAGATTTTTCAGTGTGGAGTGAAATTTATGCCTGTGCCGAGAGCCAACCCAGGAGCCAGACACTACCAACAGATGTCTTTACTCTGCAAATACTTTAAAAGCTCAGGAACCAAATATATTGCAGGTGAAACTCTCCATTGTGCAAGGGTCTTACACAGGTCTCTGTATTACCTAAGTCATACTTAAATACTATTTTAAAGTTGCACAAATCTACTGCACAGGCAAGAAATTTCCCTTGAAAGAATTCCTTGAGCCCTTTGAAAGGGATGTACTTTGGTAGCGTCTGTCACAGTCTCTTAAGCAATACATAACTCTTGTGCTGGCCTCTGTACCAGAGGTGGGTACACCTTGCAGAGTATCTCTCTTGTTTTGTAGAAATGTTGCAAAATCCTACAGTGCTTTGGAGTTTGCATTATGCAGACTCGTAGATATTGCATATGTACAAATTTCAAGACAGCTAGTAAACATGTTAATTACTGAAATGATCAAGAGAATAGGGACATGAGTATTTACACTTCAGCTATTCACAAGTTCTGGCCCTATGCTGAAATCCTCATTCCACTGAAATTGTTGAAAGTTGTTACTGACCTCTGTGAGGCCAGTATCCCCCCCCGATCTTTTCAACTGTTACTTGCCACCACTAACCTGTCTTCTAGCCCAATGCCTTCCTCAGACTCCATTAGTGAGATTTCTCAGCGTCAGATTTTTCTCAAAAACCTCTTCCATTCTGAGGAAAAAGCTCAAAACACTGAGAATCATCTACCCAGCATCTTCACCTGGCTTACACCTGTGGTACAGGATTCCAGGGCACATATCCTCAAAGGAAATTAGGTGCCAAGTAGCCCAAAGGCTAGATACCAACAAAATTCCTCTGCAATAGCATTCAACTGTCCCCCAGCCCAGTGACCATGCTCCTGGCACCTTTGCCACGTGCACCCAGGCATCACCACCACCTGATGGGAATGAGCTGCCCAGGTCTGCAGATGATGCCAAAGACCAAGAATAACAAAGTAGGACTCTCAAATAAGGTGATCCTGATCTGGGAATGGACTTAGTGGGTCAAATTGACTGGATCCAGTCCTTTGGTCATTCTTAGACAGCACCTAAACTGAAAAAAAAATAACAATTGGAATACATGATCCTCAGTCACCACAATAAAGCCGAGTACTTCACTGGTTACTTTCTAGGCCATGATTATTAAATAACTCCAATAGCAGAAAATGAAAGAGCTCTGTACCATAACTGTCAACAACTTTGCAGTGGGGTTGCCCAAAGCTGGAGATGGTTCACAGCTTTGATCTAAATCAGAAAATGAGGGATATAGTCTTGGTGCTCTCATTTTCTAGAGAAAGTTCTCATCAGTCTGCTGCTAGCTCAGATAAAGTATGTGAATGGTCTTCCACTTACACTCCACTTACACTCCCACCCTTTACCTTTCCTTCTTGGTGAAAAGCAGACTTGAAACTTAAGGAGAAAAAGAAAGAAAAAAAAAATGCAGGGAAAATTTTTTACTCTCCTGAGAGTAATCACTTCTTTCCTCTGAATATAGCATATTGTATATAGCGTGCAGCTCCTCTGGGTTTTTTTGAACCTCTTTCCTGTTGCCCTTAGTGTTGTCTCCCATACATTCTGTATTGGGTAATTCATTCAGGGTTCAGGATCTTTCCTTGTGGCAAAGCCCCAAGAAATTCTGCTTGGTTACCCCTAATCTGCTCACCTTGCAACAAAGGCTGTCTCACACTTTTTTTTCTGAACCTTTCATATTATCTCCAGCCCAGCCATTCTGAAGAACTAGCTAGCACTGATCTCTTCACTTGTCCCTTCATAGCTCTTCTTCTCCCCTTCCAATTGCACATCCATTTCCTGGTTCATGATTCCTGGAGCGTTCTTTAACTGACATCTGCTTTCCCCTGCCAGATTCCCCATCGCATGGCTCCTGGATTTGCTTTCCCTCCATGGGGGATGTGACCTGCTCCTGGTAGAACAGCTTAACACAGCATTATGTCACACTCCACCAGAATCTCTCTCTTTGTAACAAGGGTTTCTCTTGCCCAACTCTACCCTTAATAAAGACAGCACAATCCATCTGACTTACTTTAGATGTGATTCAGAATGAGAGGATCTTCTCCCTAATGTATCTTGTTTTCACCATTGACTATGATGGGAAACTAGCTTAGTTGTGTATTGCTTCAGTCGAGATGTCTACATTTTGTTGAACAAAATTAGAGCACTGGTTCTCAGATTACACATGATGACAAATGGATTTATGCTGAACCAGTGGCTGAACACTGAATGAATTCCAAAGTCCACGCGTTACTTCTAAGCAGTTTGTGACAGGTCTAAAAGAAAAGCAGGTTCTTAAATGTTACATAGCAATATACTTCTGTAACATCTCTAAGAGCAAGTACAGACAGAAAATGTTAAAAACTACTCCACTGGATCTTTTTTACAATGAAGACGGTGTTGTATTGTTTATTCTTAACTAGAAATCATACATAGGAGTGTAAGAGCAGGCCCTGACCATGAACATACTATAGCCATCCTTTACCATATATTATAGATCCGCTTCCTAATCTGGCATTGTGTTTTATTTCCATGGCATTCAGAGGATTCTTTGCCATTAAAGACCATTAAAGTGCCTGCTCTTGTTGGCTTAGTAGACACTCCCTTGTTCTTCATATTTTAACATTAAGAATTACTTTGAAAGTAATTATTTATGTTACTGTGGGTACATAACATTTGTCAACAGAAAAGGGGTTGCTGGAGAAGTCTGCTTAGCTTACATGACCGTGACATGAAAAATGCAGCTTGAAGTAGTAACTTTAATAACCCTCCAAAATGCCAGTTTTAAAAGTAGAACTAACCCCAAAGACGATCACCAACACAAAGCCATCATAATCGCTTTCACAGAAAAAAAGGAAAGATTGTGTGGTACCTGAGCTCTGTGTGAGTTTTCTGCTCAAGAATAAATTTTATCTGAAGCAAGTCACACGCTTGAAACGGTGTGATTTTTGTTTTAAATAACTGTATTTGCCAGTGGCCGCAGAACTTTGGGCTTGATCAGGCTGTTACTGAAGCTAATATTTTGGGTTGGCCACCCCTTCCAGTGACTTTTAGAAAGTGCCAAAAGAAGAAGAACCCAAACTTTGACAACAGCCTTAAAAAAAAAATGCCTGTTGTCTACTAACGGTCTCAAAGAAGTGGCACACATTATGAATCAACCACATAAATCTATGCCCCAGAAGGATTTATTCTGACTTGAGCGGAAGCTCCCGGTGAGGAAGTTCCTCAGAATCCCAATCCCTCTGCCCAAAATAAGCCGTTCCTCAGCTGCCAGGCAGCCAAAACGAATCGCTCTTGGGCCAAGCCTTTCGCCGTGGTCCTGCCTCCCCCTCATGAACTTCCACAAACACCCAAAGGCGGGCGGGCGGGCGGGCAGGGGGCTGCGCTCCCTCGGGCTCTACCCGGGCCCTTCCCGCTTCCTCCCGGCTCTGCCGCGGTGGCACCGAGCGAGGGTCCGGGCTAGCGGGCGCGGAGGCCGGCGGCGGGCCCCTGCGGCGGCCCAGGCCACAGGCGGCCTCACGGCGCCGCCGCCTCGGCCCACCGGCCCGTATGACATCATCGGGACGGCTCGGTGTCGATCCCCGCCGGTTAACGGCGCGGGCGCTGCTCCGCGGCGGCGGGCGCCGTCACCGCTCTCGCCCTGCGCGCTGAGGGGGGGACGCTGGCCCTGCTACGGACGGAACGGGCTCCCATTAAAATTCATCACCGACGCCATGCAGCGCACTGACAGTTCTGCGCCGGCTTTGGGCTGAGTGTCGAGAAGCCGCTTTACGGGCTGCGAGGGGGGAAGCGGCGGAGCCGGGGAGAAGGCGCCCTGTCCTAACGGCCCCGCGGCGGATACGCCCTCCAGGAACCACGGTGCTTCTTCAGGAGTTAGAAAGAAGGAATTCACCGGGTGGGAATCGGGAGGAAAGAAAACGAGCCACGAGCGGGAGGATCCAGCCGCAGCAGCTGAAGAAGCCGCCCGGTCCCTCTCCTGACAGGCTGCGACGCGCACCACGGCGGCCGCTTCCTAGCCCCCATTTTCAGCGAAAGGGGCGGGAGGGGGAGTTCAAAGACATAAACAAGGAGCGCAGGACCTAATTCCTCCCCCTCCCTTTCCTCAAACTAGCTTGCCCAGGCCCGCCAATAAATCCAGCCCGGCTATGCATCGCATCGGGAACGTGCTGCCGCGGAGGCTGCCTTCCCCTCACTGAGGAGGCTGCTGTTGCTGCTGTTGCTGCTGATGCTGCTGATGCTGCTGATGCTGCTGATGCTAGTGCCAAGGCCGCCTTCCCCTCATCGAGGAGGCTGCTGCCGCTGGGACTGCCTACCCACCCCTGAGGAGACGAGGCTGCCTTGCCCTGACTGAGCCAGCAGCAGGTGCCGCCGCCACCGAGGCTGCCTTGCCCTCATTGAGGCGGCCGCCGCCGCTGCGTTACTGGGAGAGATTGTGCCGCTGCGACAGGGGAGGACGGGGCTCGGCGCGCAGGGAGGAGGCGCAGTGAGCATGCGCCGCCCGAGCCACTGACTGGATTCTTAGTCAAGGTACCCAGGCAAAAAAAAAAAAAAAAAAAAAAAGGGGGGGGGGGAAGGGGGGGTGTTAAAAAAGAAAAGAAAAAGGAAAGCATTGTGAGAAAGAAGAATGAAAGACGGCGGAAGATTCTAAAAGAGACCGCCAGGATAAAGCAGCCCTCGGTCGGCGGGAAGGAGCACCTCTGGCTTGTGGGGATCTCCGGCACCAACAGGTAGGAGGAGAGGAGCTGGGGGAGTCTGGGGGTGCCGAGGGCTGCCGCAGCTGCAGGTGCGTGTGGGGAGGGCCCCCCCCCCTCAGGGAGTGGGTCTAGGGGGGGTGATTTCTGAAGAAGCGGCATGATGGAAGTGTGCACAGACAATGCCTCTTCCGCTCCCCGGAGCTCCCCGCCGCGGGAGGCGCTCGCATGGGTCCGGCAGATGCGGCTGCCAGGCAGCGGCACCCGGGCTCCCTTGCAGCGCGGCGCAGTCCAGCCCTGCATGGCCGTGCGCGGGGGGGAGCGGGTTCTTCGTGAGTGTGTGTGTGTGTGAGTGTGTGTGAGTGTGAGCGCGAGCGCGAGTGTGTCAGCGCGTGTGTGCCACCGTGTGTGTGCGGAGGTAGGGCCGGCCGCGCGGCGGGGACAGCTCCACAGAGGAGGGGAAGCGGCGGGGCTGGCGGGAGGGGGGAGGGGGAGCCTGATTTCATGGTTTTAAAACGATGCCATGATCTGATCAGCCTCTGTTTACACAGCAGCAATCAGGCTCTTTTGTGGACGGTAAGAATGGAAGGATTTTGCTGGGATTCAGTGGGAATATCCTTTGTACACCCGAGGTGGCATAGGAAACACTTCGTGTGAATAACGAAGGAGCCTGATCATGCCTGCTGTGGCTCCTGTCCCTGGATCTGGAGGGAGAAAAAAAAAAATCCAACAAAAAACCCCACAGCAGCAGCAGACAGTTCTTTATTTTATTTTATTGCATGAAATATGTTCCGGTATGATTCACTGGGAGAATTAGTGGGAGTCGCGGAGCCCTAATTAGATAAAAAAATCAATTTATTATATGTTTATTTAAGAATAACCAAAACCAGCCCTCCCAAAAGGATGGGCATTATATCTTGGGTGTGTTGCCTATTTTTGCTCAGTATTTACACTGACCGTTGCTTGTTATGAATTATGTTGAAGCTTTACAGATTTGCATTAAAGCGGGGCGGGGGGGTGGGGTGGGGTGTAGACCCTGAAGGATAGTGCTATTGACTGTCTGGCATACCTGTTTATTTGAAAGCCTAAATGATAAAATTATCGTTTATAGGAGGAAGGGAGGGGGATAATGAATACTGTTTCTCTTACAGTATGCATGAACAAACACGGTGATTAATGTGCTTTGGTGACTTGGGTTAAAAAACATAAATTCTGCAGGGTTTCTTTGGGTGTGATCTGTATCAACACAGCAGCTGCCTCTAAAATATTGACAAATCCTGTAGCCATAAAATAAATGTAGGTAATGTCAAAATATCAGCAGTCTTTGGGGGTTTTTTTGAAGATGTCAATGATTAACTCTTGGGCTTGCAGACTGGGAATCTTTTGATTCATAAAATCTCTGAGGCTGTAACTGTAAAATTATATATGCTACCAAATATAAGGGGCACTGGTCAGTTCTGAAACTGTCACAAGCCAAATCTGTGAAATGCCAATAATCAATCAAGCTAAACAGTAAGTATATAAAAAAAAAAAAAAAAGCCTCAGGATTCTTAAAAACAAACAATAGTACTCATTTACAACTTCATTTGGTTCTCCATAAATTAACATCTTTGTTAGCACTTTCTGACATAATTTCTTGTTAACTTAAGAACTGATAGCTCGATTTTTTTTCAGATATTTTGATGGCATGACAAATCAGAAAGAAGAGGATGTACTGTATGACTAGACACAAGATCAGTTCTGTTTTTGGATTACATTTTCAGTAAGATGTATGGATCTATTTTTTCCTTGTTCTTAAATATAGATCATGAGACTTGACTGAGGCAATATACATATCATCCATCCATCTATGGCGAACTACAGCCATGCAGCTGACAACATTTTACAAAATCTCTCTCCTTTAACAGCTTTTCTGAAACTGACTTCACTGGGTTTCATAATAGGAGTCAGTGTGGTGGGTAACCTTCTGATCTCCATTTTGCTAGTCAAAGATAAGACCTTGCACAGAGCTCCTTACTACTTCCTGTTGGATCTTTGCTGCTCAGATATCCTCAGATCTGCAATTTGTTTCCCATTTGTTTTCACGTCTGTAAAAAATGGCTCTACTTGGACGTATGGGACTCTTACTTGCAAAGTTATTGCCTTTTTGGGGGTTTTGTCCTGCTTTCACACTGCTTTCATGCTATTCTGCATAAGCGTCACCAGATACTTAGCTATTGCCCACCACCGTTTTTATACGAAAAGGCTGACCTTCTGGACTTGTTTGGCTGTTATCTGTATGGTGTGGACCCTCTCTGTGGCCATGGCTTTCCCCCCAGTTTTAGATGTGGGCACCTACTCGTTCATTAGGGAGGAAGACCAATGCACTTTCCAGCATCGTTCCTTCAGGGCTAATGATTCCTTGGGATTTATGCTTCTTCTTGCCCTTATCCTCCTAGCCACACAGCTTGTCTACCTCAAGCTGATATTTTTTGTTCACGATCGCAGGAAAATGAAGCCAGTCCAGTTTGTTGCAGCGGTGAGCCAGAACTGGACTTTTCATGGTCCTGGAGCAAGTGGTCAAGCAGCTGCTAATTGGCTGGCTGGATTTGGAAGGGGTCCCACACCTCCAACCTTGTTGGGAATCAGGCAAAACGCGAACACCACAGGCAGGAGAAGGCTACTGGTTTTAGATGAGTTCAAAATGGAGAAGAGAATCAGCAGAATGTTCTACATCATGACATTCCTCTTTCTGACCTTGTGGGGTCCGTATTTGGTAGCCTGTTACTGGAGAGTTTTTGCAAGAGGGCCTGTAGTACCAGGGGGATTTCTAACAGCCGCTGTCTGGATGAGTTTTGCCCAAGCTGGAATCAATCCTTTTGTCTGCATTTTCTCCAACAGGGAGCTGAGGCGCTGTTTCAGCACAACCCTTCTTTACTGCAGAAAATCCAGGTTACCAAGGGAACCTTACTGTGTTATATGAGGGAGCATCTGTAAATCTTTAGCCTTGTGAAACACTACCATTCTCTGCTAAGCAATTGTGGCCTGTAGCCATGTCTTGAGGAGAAAATCAAGAATGGGATGTCAGCAGTTGTAAGGATTTGGGCAACATTCTGCAGTCTTTGCAATAGCTCACCTCTAATCCTATTTTAAACCTAAACATGTTCCTGCTGACCACTGCTGAAGGTTTGTAATTAAGAACAAAGGACTGAACTACTGCCCTGAATTCCTTTATGTGGTTGAAATCTAGATTATGAAAGTAGCAGGTGCTAAGTATCAGTGCTAAATGCTGTGTATATCACTACATAAAATAAGACCATCAAAAAGATTAGCATTGGACATCTTAATAAATTAAGTTGATATGAGGTTAATGTGTTGATAAAACTAATTTTAGACATCTGAAGATCTTTAAAACATTTCATACAATTATTGTTTTGCAAAGACTGAAAACTGGGGACTCAAGTACTGTAACTGATTAAAGATGTGCCATGCATTATTGGATTATCACACTTACAAATCTGTTTGCCTTGTGAGTAAGTTTTGGGGAGCATTCCAAAGCAGTATTTTTGTTCAGATTTAGACTTTTTTTTTTTTTCCAAATATATTACTCTTTCTAAATACCATTTTCCTTAACAGTGAAATTACTAACATTTAACTGTATTCTGTGGGTTTTGCTGATTTGGTAAAAAGTTTAATAGACTCTTATTTATATTTTTAAAAAAGCTAGATATCGGTCTGTTAGGCAACGTTAATGATAATATCCAGTCATAATTGAACAGTTATAATTATACAGAATAAACACATGTTGCCTTAAAGGGTTATCTAGTATCTTCCATTTTGTTTAGCATTGAAGCAAAGAAGCAAGGAAAATTGAATCAATAACTCTGGTCAGTCATTTGGGAGTGCATGAAAGATCACTTAGTCCTCTTTTTTCCTTTTTACTCCAGTGGTTCCCAAAATCAGTATGCACATCACTGGGATGATATGATTTTTTTCTAGGTGTGCCGCCCTTTCTAGTTTGTTCTGAGAAACACAGGCAGTTGATGTATGTTTATATTTTAAGACAGCTGTCATGGGGAGACCGCAGCCTTAGTATGATATCTTGCACAATTTGTGAAGCATTTATTCTACTGAAGGCACAGTCTTGTTTATATTTTCTGCACATTTTTGTGTATTGGTTGTTTTAAATTATTTAAGTTTTAACTTGTGAGAGCATATAATATGATTTCTTAGTATTTTAGAAATACATTAGAGTCTGTGAGTCTTTCCTTCTTTAAGATACAGATGTGTGGATTTCAATATAAAGTTGCATTTGCCAAAATTTACCTGTGTAGCTTGTTAATTTTCTTGGAATAAAATTTTACATTTTTCCAGTTATACAATTAACCTTTTTTATTTTGTCTAGTGAGCTAGCATGAAGTACTGAGAATGTAGCCATTATGAATTATTATCCTTTGCAGTCACTGTATTCCCAAACTGTAAATGCATGAATGATGGGCACCACAGGATTGATAAATGATATTATCTACAGTAGCACTATTGTGTAGTTTATCATAATTACCCATCTATCTGTTCTAATATGTCAGTTATATTTAAAGTTACAACACAGTATTTGACATCAACTTCACAGTTTAATTTTGGAAAATGTGTATATTTGAAGCACAACATCATGAGTTGGTCAATCATAAAGAACATGGATTTTTTCTTAATTTCTGAAGAGACAAGACTAGAGGTCTTAATCCAGTATTGGTATATCTTGTCCTTTGTTGTAGTTTTATGACCAGCAAGTTAATATATAAGTACACAAGCAGCAGTCAATAATGGAAATGCTTAAATTTGTATGATAACATTATACAACATATGCAACAATTCAGAGAGTTGTGTCTTATCTGTGATCAGACAACTTGATCAAAGATTTGGTGAGCAATCTGTTTGACCTCACTTACACTTTTATACTGAGGTTGATTGGTTGAGAGGCATGGCTTTATATACTGTGTTGAAACAGAAAAATTGCTAAAATAATGAGTCCTCATCAGTACAAGAATGTTTCAGAACGTAATTTGAAACGGGACCAATAAACTTCTACCAAAAGGACTTTTTTATTACACTGGAAAAGGCTTTGAAATTAAGATAGTTTAACAGTTGTCAAAGATAGCAAGAGCGAATAAAAACTGAATCGTATGTTGAGAAAAATTCTGAAAGTTATCCCACTTAAGTTTATTAAAAGGTTGATTGGCAATAACTTCAGTCTAATTTCTATAAAATAGTAACCTTTACAAGGAACATTGATATTACATATTGTAATAAAGAAGTACATATAAATAAAATTGTAAATAGTGTTATAGCTGTAGAAGTAGTCGGTTCTGAAGATTAGCCAGAAGATTTTCAACTATGAAACTTAAAAAGCTGCAAATTTAGGGCCTGACCTAACTCCTAATAAAGTCAGTTGGCGTTTTCCCATTAACTTCATTTGGAGCAGAAGCAGGCCCTAACATTTCTATAGTACTATGCTTCTGAAATACTAAGAAGGCTGTATTTACTATGCAGTGGGAAAAGAAAAAGAAATAAAAACAATTTAAAATTATTTCCCTGGAAGTTTTGCAAGCAGTAACTGATGTAAATTAAAATAATAAACAGTAAAGAAGTCTGAAAGCAAATATTTTGCTAAATGTTTTTCTTTTGATATAATTCCTTCGGCTAGCTGAAAACATGCAACTGTATTACTGCCTGACAGATGAGAGGTACTTTTTGTTAAGTGAATTTTTATAATTGTTCCAGTAAGAAGTCTTGTGACAGAAGTATTTCCTTTTATTTTCTCCAGTGCTAAAAGAACAAGGGGATGTTCAGTGAAACTGAAATGCAACATATGAAGTAATGTTTTATGCAAAGTTATTACTCAGTGGAACTCACTGGCACAGGATGTCAGTTAGTTCGCAGAGGTTCCTACAAGAATTGTATGCATACATGAATTGAAGTAGTGCTTGCAGGTTTTGTCACCGGTGTAATTTTTATCCTAGAGTAGCATATCAAACCTAATGTATCAAACCTAATATAAAATGAGCAAGAATGTTTATTCTGATTCAATACACGTGTGACAGTATGAAAAGCTTTTTGCTTTCGTTTTAGTACAGGAGTTAAGCTGTTGCCAAAGCTAGAATTCTTACAGGGCTGGTGGGTTACTCCTTTAATTTCAGAATAGCAAAGAATACCACACTATTTTGTATCTGCATTGATCTTGAATGCTCATGGGTAATGTGAAGTTAGTAGTTTTAATTTTCCTGGTGGCAAAAAAGAAAGAGTAAGGACAGATTCCATGGGGAAAGGCTGTCTGCCCCTGTTGCTTTCTTGCCCTCTGTTGCCCCCTTGGCCCTTTGGCAGCCTCTCTATCAATCCTTCAAGATTAAAAGTTTCATAAACCAAGTCTTCTATTTCTCCTGCTCCTTAAGGAGTGTCTCAGCCATCCCTCCTCCTCAGCAGATAAGTTCCTGCAGCAGCTTCCCAAGATTTGTCAGTTTCTGGGTTCCCTTCCTGAAGACAGAGAGGGATCACCGGTTGGCTCCAGGTGCCTTTGTATAGTTCATGGAGTCTTGGCTAGCACGCTGGGTATCTCTGTCTCTTGGCTTTGGTCATGAAGGAGATTCTATTTAGGTTATGCATTGAAAAATGAGAGTGGGGAAGGGGCAGCAGGAAACAACTTCCCCACTCCCAACTCCTTCATAAAGAAACCACTGTTATTGTTGCATTGCCCAAGAGCATCTGATTTTTTTTAAGCATAGTTGGTGCTAATGACCCTCTAAATGATTAAAAATGTCCAGTTATCCAATTAATGCAAGGGTTTTGGTACAGACACAAAATCTTATTATAAAATTGCTTTCTGTCAGTCTGGGCCTTGGGGGCAGAGGAGTCCAGTGTATCTGTTTCCTTTTAAGTGCACTGAGTTTGTTCACTTGCACTTTCTTTGCTTTGCCTTTCAAGCTTATGAACATTTTACTTATATTAATAGGAATCCAGTATTACAGCAAGCTGTTATTACTCATGGGTTTAAAAAATAATATCTAGGGGAACTGATAATTTTTGAGGTGAATTAGAGAGGTATTTTGACAAACAATTGCTTTTTAGCAAGTGTTGAATAAAGCTGTGGGTTGCTGGGCTCTTTCATAGTTTCACAGTCAGCTTTCAGTTATTGAAAAGAGGAACGGAGTAGACTAACCCGCATAGAGCTAAAACGTAGGTAATACAAAGCATATGCGCATTAGATAAGAACTTTCTGTGTTTATTGCATTTATCGAGGAATGAAGTTATGCTGAAGTAAAAAGTAAGATCAGAAATTCAAAGAAAAACGGTGGGCGTTTTCCCTTTTTTTTCTGCTTTGTTTTAGCATAGCACTGCTAATCTGCAACCTGGGTTACACACCCACAGACAACCAAGAGTTGACTGTACAATTCTGCATACCACATAGACAACTTCCTTCTAGTTTATATTCATTGAGAGCTGTGTAAGTGCACACTGCTAATCTGATTGACTTTTCAGAGAAAAGGGAAGGCTTAGTCTGAGATGCTGTTCTTCACAGCTAAAATTCAATGTATGTTCTCTGCTTTTGTTTGCTGAAGTGATTTCGAGTGTGAAGAAACTGGTGATCTAAATCAGTGATGATCATAAGCATTCTCTGGCCACGACCATTAACAACAGGACATAGTATTTTGCAATGCGTATACCAGCAACAAATCAAAGAGTTTGATATTACACACCATGACTTTCCCTGAGTGGCTGGAAAATAGCTTATGCTTTATATTCAGAAAAAAAAGATAATGAAGCTGTCCATTTAAATGGATAAAGTCTTTAACTAACCAGTGTGGAAGAAGAAGGGTGAATTTTAAAGATTGCTCATTATAAATAGTGAGGAGGTTTTGTGGTGGTTTTTGTTCAGCTGAACTGTGTAATTACATAATATATGATGATCAAAGGAGTGCCACAGTAAGTTAGATTTTTTTAATAGTCTAAACAGGACATAAGTTAAAACAGTAACAGAAGTCATATAAGTAACAACAGCCATTTGAAATAAAATAATTTTAGTCATCCATACATTTCCTAGAATTTAGATAGCAAAACAATTATTGACATTTTCAGTACTTAGTGATTTTATGTACGTGATGCATTTAAAGAACAAAGTCTTTAGACAGTGAGTTGACTGATGCAGCCCATTTTTTTACTATGCTTCGTATTTAATAAGCACAAGAGATATAAAAACATAATTAATCTGGTATAATCTTCACCAAACTGCATAAGCTACAACAAAACTTCTCAAAAAATCAGGCAAATTACTGTCTCCAGAGATTATTCAAAATTATCCCTTGGTAATTCATGAAAAGTCTGCTTCAACTTTGTTACAGAGCCACCTAGTTAAAGATGTGTATTTTTTTCATCCTTTCATTGGTTGGCTAAGGCAAGTTCTGCTGTAGCGTACAGTTAAAAATCCCAAGTACAAAATTATTATTTTGAATTTCTATTATTATGCCACCCATGTGTGACATTGTTGTAGTCCCATTTTAAATAAACGCACAAAGTTTATGGTTGAAGAATGTAAATAATCACGATGCAAAAAAAACCCACCAACAAAACCAAACCAAAAAACAGTCACATGCTTCCAGTTCATTCTTTCTTATTTCCGTGGAATGCTGAAGGTTCAATTTTAGAAATGCAAAGGCAAACCATGAAAAACAATATGTTAGAGGGGAGAGAAAGAATAGCCAGAAATACTTCTGTTAAGGTTATCTTTGCAATGGAGAAGGTTGTTGTATATGCATTGTATCTTCCACATGGTTATAATCTATCAGCTTGCCTACTTTTTGCCAGTATATGCAGCGTAGATACAATTAACTGCAGTATTTCCTGAGCTCTTTTAATTTTCATTCTATAACCATCAAGCTCAGGCATGCTTACATCCTTATGCAAATTGAAAAAAACTGCTAAAATTAAAAAGTTTTGCACTCTAATACTTGGCGGGTCAAGTCCTTGAGGTAGTTTAAAAGGGTGGCACAGATAGTTGATGACTACTCCAGGTAGCAAGTTGGAGGATACACAAAGTTTTCACCCTTGTTGATGAGCCAGCAGCCCACCACAGGCCTGCTGACCCACTTCATGCTGAGTTTAAGTAGGCCTTTGTTTTTTCATACTCAGTACTAATGGGTCAAATTCAGCTGTGAGCAGAGATAAGAAATGCCTAGACAACATTCATAGGCTACAGACAGGTGATAAGTACTTCTCAAAACAAGAAGTAACAGAAGAAACAGAGGCCCAGAGGTGAATGTTTTATGTGAGGTGGTTGGTATTTCATGCTCCGTTGGCCCCTCAGAAGTGACTGAGAAGATCTGTTCTATTCTTGATTCTGTTTATTTTTGGAAAATGCATGCCATCTCAGCTACTCCATTTCATCCCAGCCATTACCACTTGAGCATTTGATTTTGTGCTTAATCAAGTTTGTATATTCTTTAAAATACATACTTAATAGTAAAACATATTTGTAGCTTCACACTGATTATGGAGATACGTATCAGTGTATGTACTAGCTTATTTCCATAAGCATTTCCTGTGTTACAGACACACAAATCCTATTTTTGAAATTAAGGCACTCTACAATTATGTTTTTCCTGAATTCTCTGTGAAGACCTTAAGCTTTGAAAATTTCTCCTGTTTGATCCAAAACACTAAATGCAGATTATTATTAAGACACAGGGCAGGGAACATTAGATTTCTCTGACTGCAGGACTGTTTGGACATCATGAGACTGGGAATGTATATTTAGCTCCTGTATAATAATTTATGATAATGACTGGGCAATAGAATCAATAGTGGTGGGAGTGCTAGAACAGTATTATTTCAGTAACTGCAACTTTTAAATTACATCGTAAGACATCTAGCACAAAGGAGAAATGCTCCTTTTGTAAGATGATTATGTAAATGGTAAGTAAACACACACACAAATGAGTACAGTTCTATAGGATTTTGATTAACATATTCAGTCATAGCTATAGCAAGATAGGCATAAAGCAAAAAAGAAAAAGAGAAAGTAGCGTACCATTTGATATATAATCCTTGTAACTTTGGCTCAATTCCTGCAATCACTAGTCCAGGAAAAATTTCTCTCTCCTATGTGGAAATTTGTCTCAATAAAGACTGTAAGATCTTGATAATAAACTTAAATGTTTATGTTTTCTACTTGACTAGTTCTCAGTGAGAGCATGGCATAGTGAGACTCTAAATGCAATCTTTGTCATAGTCTATGTGCAAAAGAAATCTTTTGATTGGTTCAAGAGGGACTGTATATGCATCTCTAGAGAGACTTTTCTCAGACTCCAAAATAGAGTAGTGTGGTTGGTACCGAGCAGGGCCAGCTCAGGCCCTGGGGAAGGGCACAGAGTATCACACTGGAGTACAGTAACTGAGTATAACCTCAGGTGCAAGGAAGGTGAGGGACATTTAGTAATAGCTTCCTATGACAACGCTTGTAAATAATGCTTTTGGTCTCATGCGTAAACCTGCTTGTAAGTTCCTCGGTGGTAAGGGCATCGCAGTAAGGTGGGGTGTAGTGCTGCAGCTGAGGCTTTATCGCCGCTTCTTTATGTAGGGCAGACGGAGAGCAGTACACATTATAGGCTGGTTCATGCACCAAGCGCCTTGTGTGGCCTTTCACTAAACTCAGCAGCCTAAGGATTTACCCAAGATAGATTACTTGGTTACTGTCAAATCTTTGAAACTTGTTTTTCTTTCAGTGTTTTCTGAGCAGTTTCTATTCTTAATAGGTAGAAAGAAGTGCATGTAAGGTGAATGGATTGGTTGAGCAAATCCTTCTCAGCCCAGTCTTGGTGTGAGGAATTTCATATGGATGGAGATAGGTGTGGAAGCCCCTCGCAGTTTTACCAGATCTCTCAGACACTGTTGTATTTCACTGTGGTTAGCATATATGCACAGAAGGGTCAAATGGTCTGCCCTCGTCAGCACTGATTCTGTCTTTCCAATGTACATACCCAGAAAGACAGACACCATTGGTTGTGGAGACTCTTCTATATAATGACCTTCCTCTAAGCAAAAAAGCTGAAATTTGTTGTATCCTTTTGTATTGGAGAAAACTATTTGATTTTATATCTTTTGTATTAAAATTTCATGTTAAATTCGTTTCTTGGCATACTAACTTAAAGGCAGTATCACAGAAAAGCCCGTTGCCCCCTCCCAACTGGGAAGACCACCAGTCTAACTGGTAAACGTAGTATCAGCAGGAATATTACGATCCTTTGGCATCACTTAAATAAATGCTGATACAATAACCATTACTGCAATATTTGATTATACAAAACCCCTGAAGGGGTTAAATTCCTGCTTTGACATTTTCCTTATGCAAATAACCTCATTCCATTTCATGCAAGACAGGTTTGGCAAATGTGGATGCTTTGGGTGGTGTTGACATCTAAGTTATGCCATCTAAGGACAAGCGCTGGCTGCTAAATAATTTATTCATTTAAAGTTCAGAAGAGACTGTGTAAAACTAGCTACCACAAAAAAACCAAGCAATGTTTTCTGAAGTCATGTATGTGATCCATTAAACATTGGCTTTGGTACCTGGATATTGTCAGAATTAGCATTCAAAACTAATACAGAATTAGAACCCAAGCTGTCAAGATAATTTCTAGTCACTGAATACAACCATGAAATGTTATTGTTACATATATTCTCCTTGACTGCTCCTTTGCAAATATTGGAAAAGTGCATATGATAAGGCTCAGTTGGCAAAGTCTTGACCATCTGAAATTAGTAATAAAATGCTTATTGCTTTCAGTGAAGGCAGGATTCTACGTATAAATCTTAATTTCTAAAGAAAATAGGTGTATGCCATACAATTGATGTATACATTACACTCATGTATACCCAGCATGTCTCAGAAATGAGTTGTTAAGGTCCAGTTCACATTCTTAAGTTTGTTCGTTCTGTTTTCTTCATGCCAAGGTCTTCATATTATGCTCCTACAACAGTGAAATCAAAACTCCTGTTGTAATTTGTATTTATGTAACCATGTTGCTCAATAGCCTCTTTATAGATAAGTACCCCTTTGTATTAGGTGCTGTGAAAATACAGCTTTTGTCTAAAGGCAAACAACACAAGATGGGTACAGACAAGTGGGATTCCAAGGAAATTACGTGACAGTGCTGGTAAGCATGATGGGCGAGGAGATCCCAGCCATGTTCAGGTGCTTTTTTTGTTGAGATATAGAGAGAGATGATTGAAAAGGGAAGTTTTAAAAGAAGTGAAAAATAACAAGGGGATAAGATTCTCAGAAGAGAAGAGCAGCTTGATAGAAAGTACAAAGGCCGTTTCCTGAAAATCTAATTGTCAGTGATAATTGTCAGTGATAGCCTGTCAACATGAGCAGATTGGAACCTCTTGATAAAGAAAGAAAGATGATAGGCCAAGAAAAGCAGAATGAAATGACATCGAAGCTGAGGGAAGTACAGAAAATAGCTGCTGATTCACAGCATTAGGCAGGAAGAGGTTATTAGGGGTCATGTTGAAAGTAAGGTTCAATGCTTTCACAACTGGTGAAAGCCAAGGAAATTGACTGCAGGTAGTGGTTGCAGTCGGTGATCTTAAAAAGGAGAGGCAGACTAAGATGGCAAAATAGTTGTCAAAATAAATGGGATACAGACCCTCCCCCCCCCCCCCCCCCCTTTTTTTTTTTCTTTTTTTTTTTTTAAAGTTAAGGAAGAGACTGCATAATGCCTTCATTGTTACGGGAGGAAACAGGGGGCAGAAGAAGGTGGTGAAACCAGCAAAGGAGTCATTGAGGGTCAGGACTAGATATCGGAAAGGATGATGGGAGGTGAGGATAGCTGGCAGAGAGACCAAATTTGGATGAACGTCCTTGGAGTAGAGTGGGGAGATGAGGATTTGAGATCCCGGGAGGACTCTAGGAAAGATGGAAAAGCTGACAGTAACAAGAAAGGTGAATGGGAAGGGGAGGGACAAAGCAGCAGTGAGCAGCTGTCTTGCAGGAGGATGGCGAAAGCCAGCCGTGCGGGGTACCCAGGCAGGAAAAGGTTGCTGTTCGTTAGAGGTTCTGCTTAGCACTGACGTTGTGCCAACCCATGGCACAAGGAAGCGATGCTAAGGGATTCTAACATTAGTGAGGTCTGAGCAACGTAGCCTCAGTGCTCTCAGTGTCCTGTAGCCAGGATTGTGTCTGAGTTCAGTAGCAGCTTAAAGAAAGACTGAATAGTTTCCATCATTTACCATTCTTTCCTTTTTAACATTTTAACAGGATTTTCTGTTCTACTTCCATGTTCTTTTGCTTGCTCTTTTTGGAATGTTACTCTACTAAGGAAAACCACGTGCTTAGTAACTGACTCTGTGTTTAGAGTATGTTGGCCCAGCAATTTTGATAACTTTCAGACTGAATGATAGCTTTTCAGAACAGTGAAAAGTGCGGTTTCTGTGCAATTTAAGAGCACTGCAGTGTTTTATTATCATTATCTCACATAATGGTGGTATCTTGGTCTGGTGAAGTGACCATTAGGATGAAAGCCAGTAACTTCTAGGTTGTCATTGCAGCTTTGCCACTAACATAACCGCATGGGTGACCTTGGGTGATTCATATAGGCCAACTTTTCAGCTATCCACTAATTCTAAGCAATTCAAGGACATTTTGGGTTCCCGGTTTAAGATACTAGAGTGATTCAATTTCCAAGGGAAGGCAGCACCCATAAGTATAGATTATGTTAATGTGGTAGGTGCATAGGTGGTAAAACCAACCAAAAAGGTTGTATTTAACCTGTTTTACCAAGTCTTTGCCTTCTGCAGGAAGTTTTAACTCCCACTTCTCAGACTTTTCTTTCCTGAGAAACCAAAAATATTCTGTGAAGAGAAGTTCTATTTCCTGACCACTCTAAGACTAGGCCCAGCAGCATTTCCAGATAGTCTTCAAAAAGTAAGGTGAACAGATTAATGGTCAGCTTGAAAATACGGGTTGAGAACTTCTTTTTGCATAGTTTGCCAGTTGAATAAAATGGCTAATAACTTCCTTGAAGGATGAGAGATTTAATTATGTGATGTTTCTAGATTTCTGTAACTTGTTATAAATCAGGATTTACCCCCTGTAATTGACAAGACCATGGTAAGATGCCCACAGCTGCCCTAGGCAAGCAAATAATTGTTAGAGTTTTTTCAGTTAAAGGCTGGTGACACAGTGTGCTGGTCAGCTTTCATTGCTGGCAGGAGACTGCAGCCCAAAAGTTTGGAGACAACTGTGACAGATTATTTGGGATGTTCAGATAACCTCATCTTGCCAAGAGATATGTTCATTAAGTTGTCAAAGACCTGAAATGTATGCGTTGCCCATCCATCTGGCATATAATTTAAATACAGCTGAATTCCTGACCTCAGATATGATATAAGCATTTCTGAGTAGACATGACTGATAAATTTGCATAAACAGAGGCTCTCAGAATAAAAATGCATTTTAAAGGAGAGTAAAAAACCCTCTACTTCTGAGGTCTAGAGACTTGTGACAACACGGATAGATGGTAACATACTCAAATAAAAAATATTTTACTGAGTACTAAATAATATTTTTAAAATGTTTGCACAGGATTTTTGGTACAATTAATAAAGTCTCTGTGTAGCCTGAAGAAAGGTGTCAGCAGTTGAAGTGCCTGAAACTGAGATACTGAATTAATCACAATGAGTTTTCTGAGGTCTGAGTAGATAATCTGCATGATTTTAAATATTAAAAGCCTTTGTCAGGGTAGATGTGCCTGCAAAAATGCAAGCTGGCAGTTACACATGATTAAGTCACAGTTGTCTGGGCAATTCAGTATCTGGGTTATCACAAGATATTATAAATAAAAACAAGTATTGATACCTGATTATTTTTTTTTTAAATTACTTCTATCAGGCAGCAATGCTGCCATCAGTTAAGTGGATTTTAGCAATGTTATTTTAACACCTTCATGTTTGAAACCCAGTCATACCAATACAATGTTAGAATCCAAACCTGCAAAACCCGGGTGATAACCCTATAGGAACAGTTGTATGAGCAACCTAGTTCCCTTGACTTTCAGTGGAGCTTCAACAAACAGATCTGGAGAGAGGTTTTCAATGTAGGCACCTCAATCAGAGCCTGAGGCTTGGTGGTGAACATCCTTTCAGTGTTTCTTCTGGTCTCTCTGTGAGAACACTGCCTGGCTCTCAAGGCTGAATGTAACGAAGAGCGTCATTCTTCTTTCACTGTGCAGGAGAGCTGGTGCATGAATTTAAACTTCTACACAAGCAGATGGCAACATTTTCTTCTCCACTCCCTTTTCTCAGCATGGAGAGCATCACTGTCTTCAAGTCACGAATCTGGGGATATGTTTATCAACAGAGCTAATAGAAAAGCCTCCCTCTGCTGTATGAGCAGTTTAAAGAGTGGTGTATTTCTCACAGTCTCATGAGCATGTTGAAAACCTGCTTCACTTGTGGGCATCTCTGAACAGCCTTGCAATAGCTGTTCCTGTCAGTGAGGCTCTTGTGGATACCCACGGGACACCCATGTCACCACGCGTGACCCTGCCTTTTAATAGTTCCTCAAAATCCACATGGAATTTAGTAGTTCCGTAGGGCAGAGACTTCTTCCAGCACTTAGGTGAAGAATGTAAATGCAGACTTTTAACGTTTTGCTACCAGAGGTAGAGGTATTAGGTATTTCTATGACAATTTTCCTATTCCTATTCCTATTCCTACTCTGCACAAGTACTGCCCCACTCGTTGTCAGTTTTTCCCTTTCTTCTTTTCCAGTTGCTACAGCCTTGAGACATTGTGTTCTGGGAGGGCAACAACTGCAGAACTCAACAGTATTTGTCCCTACTCAACAAAAATTCAGCAAATACTAATTCATGTCCTGAGCTAGCTCTGCCTGAAGCCCCTGTACTTGCTTCCAAGTGTCTCATTGTAAGAGGGCAGAGTTTGTTCCCAGGTGAAAAATTAGGTTTACCCTGTCAGGACTGCTTAAGTCTATAAATATTTGCAGCATCTGGTCTTTAGTCTATCTGCATTTTTCAGTGGTATGGAGGCTTAAAAGCAACCTAAAGTGCAAAATGCTCCATGACTGTTGTTCTGTCCATCATAGGTCCTTGATTCAGCTCACAATGACCATCCTATAGTAGCTTCCTATACCTATCATCTAGCAAAGAATCCAAACAGGCTGGTATTCAGGGATACCTCTGGTGACTTCAAGCCATGCTGTGGTCAAGCCAGCCCCACTGTTAGTGCTTGAAGGGCATATTTAAAAAAGGTGGCATGCCTGCTCTTGAAAGCCTCCTCCAGAATGCAGGCTTGCATCCAAACAGTTCAAGCTATGGCTGTAAGCCACAAACAGTTCACAAGGTGATTTCTACAGTCTGAGGGGGTAAACAAGTGCTTCTCTACTCAGGAGCTGTGGTGGCATGGGCATGTCCTTAGCCAACTGGTTGACTAGTCAGGGTACTCATATTTTTGTTGTCATTGCCCATGCCTCTAACCCAGGCAGCACACTGAGCAGCAAGAGTTGTCTCTGAGGACCAAGGAGAAGACAAACCATGGGCACTGCAATGTGGGCAAAGGGAGGAATGGCAGCTGGAGGAAGGAGATGACATTGCATTTCAGTGTGAAAGGGGAGGGCATACAGATGACAGAAATGAGTGTCAGGAGGCAGGGTACCTGGGAGCAGTGTGGATGCCTGGGGAGCAGAGGTGATGTGGACAGACTACAAGAGACGTAGGGGTCTTGGGACAAGGACCAGAAGGAATACACGGGCAGGGAGGTGGATGGGTCTGGGTGGGAGAGTATGGTGTTTTGAAAGGCTGTTGGAATGTAGCCATTCATTAGTAGCCATTCTGGGCATTGGGAGGTTAGTTTTAGACACAGCCAAGGTGTCTTCGCTTTAGGGGGAAATGTGAAATGTGCTTAAATAATGAGATCAATGCAACCAGAAAGGTCTCACTGAGTATGGGGATCAGTGGCAACTGGACCTGGTGATGCTGTTTTTTCCAGGTCAGCTAGGAATTCTGTTGCACACCCCATCGAGGGCAGGACAAGGCAAAGGGAAGGTACGGCAGGCCATACTTGAACAGGGTGACTTGATACGTTCCTCTGCAGCCTCTCAGTGTGCTCCTGCGAGGACTTAATTGGAACTGAAAACCACTGCTCCTCCACAGAACTCCTGAGGGAGAAGGGGAACAGCATTGCCCTGCACCCTCGTGGGGATGATATCTTTCCTCCTTTTCCCACATGTGACACAAGCAGGGAAATTAATATTCCAACCCATTGAGCCTGCTTGGTGAATCTGGCACAGCATTACTTAAGATGACTGCGTTTTTTATTTTTTTTTTTTTAATTGATTCCATCATCTCAAAAACCTTGAAGATCGTATTATGTGCACAAGCATAGTTAATTTATTAGTTGCAAGGACCTCGGTCATAAAATTTCTATACCCAAGGCCATGGTGAAATTAAGACTTAAGGCATTTAAGCAAGTCTGCATGTGAGTAAATAACGTTCGGCTCCTGGTGCCCAAGAAGTGTCCAGAGTGCAGAGAACCGACACTTTCAGCACAACACTGCCCTCTGGAGCTTTCTGAATTTCTCTCATTGCAAACCAAACAAAGGACATAAAGGAGAAAAATAGGAAAAGGGCCTTGGTCTCCAAAGTAAAACTGTGCACGGTGTGCACAGTGCAATGAGTAATGAAAGCAGCTATACTGCAAAGGCGATGGAAATATAAAGACATTCATCCCCATCACAAGTACCAACAAATATATTTCAGCATTGAATGGAAGGTGGAAAGAAACTGAGAATTTTAAACAGACCTGGAAAGAATGACATACAATAACAAAAATGCTTTTTAATTTTGCTTAAAGGTGTTGGCAGCATTCTAACAAAGAAAAATCAACAAGCTATTGGGAAGGAAAAAAATAATTTGCTCTCTCAAAAATCTATTTTGGATGCAGATCTTTTTCTGTTATGCATCCTTTCACATTTTGATAGTGTTTATGTCAACGCAAAGATGATACGTTACCTTGTGCTGTCAGGAGCTTACCAAAATAAACCTCATCAACAAGGCATTAAATAATAATATCACCTTTCCTGCAAAGCTTTTATATTCTCTGTGATGTACTTATGCATATTTTTAAAAGAACTTAAATTATTGATTCCCTCCTTCCATCAAACCTGTCTAACCAGTGATGTGTATGTAGAACGTAGTCTTGTACTGAGCTCTGTTAAAGAACAACCCACAACCCTTAATTGAAAGCATGGGCTTGTTAGAAGTGAATTTCCTGAATTTACAAAGGACCTAATCTGGCAAATACAACCTGTAACCAGTAACAACTCATCATTGCTGGTATTTCTGATAGCAGGTATTATTCTCAGTAATACGTGTGTGCAGAATTTGTTTCAATAATGTAAGAACCGTATTGCAGTACCTTCTTAACCATTATCTTTCTATTAAAGTGAATGATGAAAAAGCTGAGGTTAGAAGGGACCTCTGGAGATCACCTTGTCCTGCTGAAAGAGGGTCAGCTAGAGGAAGTTGTCCAGGGCCACATCCAGTCAGGTTTTGAGTGCTTCCAAGGATGGAGAGTCCACAACCTCTTCCGGCAACCTGTCCCAGTGTTTGACCACCCTCACAAATCTTTTCTTATATGTAAGTGGTATTTCCTGGTTTTCAATTTGTTCCCATTACCTCTCATCCTGTCACTGAGAAGAGTCTGACTCGGTCTTTGCTCCCCCAGTCAGGCATTTATACACACTGATAGGATCCCTCCATAAGCAGTCACAGCTCTTTCATCCTTTCCCCATATGACACATGATCCAACCCCTAATTACCTTTGTGGCCCTTCGTTCAACTCTCTCCAGTATGTCCATGTCTCATTTGTACTGGGGACCCAGCACTGCTGGACCCAGCACTCCGGGGGTATCTCACCAGCGCTAAGTAGAAGGGAATGATGGCTTCCCTCAACCTGCTGGCAGCGCTTCCGACAGAGCAGCCCCAGACGCACAGGGGCTAACTGATGGCCCATGTTCCATCTGGGGTCCACCAGGATCCCAAGGGTTCTTCTGCAAAGCATCTTTCCAGCCAGCCAGCCCTCAGCCTGTACCAGTGCCTGGGGCTCTTCCTCCTGAGAGGAATTCATAGTGCAATTCAATATTTTCAGGGTAGTTGCTGCCAATATTTGAAAAGAACTGAAATAATGACTCGGGAATAAATGACTTGTGCTACTGTAGTTGAAAGAAAGGTTATTTGAATACCAGTAGACTAAGGGGAATGGATTGCAATAAACAGGAATGGCAAGAAAAGGGAAGCAGTGATCCCCTGGTGAGTGTATGCCTGATCATAGAAACAAAACTACTGAATGATTCACTCAGGGCTTTATCTAGTACCTCTTTAAGCCAGTGAGAGCTTCCCCGTGGTTGGGGAGGGGGTGAGGGTGGGCTTTTTTCTATCCGTCTAATAATAAGCATGCAGCAAAGTAAACTTCTAGAAATAATGGGAAATTCTGAAGAGATTTCATAAAAATTTAGAGTACTAAAAATATAAAATTGTCAAGAGCATTGGTAGTTTTAACTTCAGTGAGATAAACAATTGTTTAGCAGCAAACAATTAATTATGTAAATAAATGTTTGCAGGACTAACACATATATGGGAAAGGATATCATCCAAAGTAAATAACACGGAAATTCTGGAGTCCTCGCTCCATTGCTTGGGGAATAAAAACTAGCCTGGCACTACAAGATTTAAATTCATGTAAGTGTCATAGGCAGTTGACTGGTGTGCAAGTAGTGAAGAAAGAGAAATTATACATTTTACTCTATGAGGCTAGTTATGAAATACTGATGCCAGCACTGCAGTATATAATAGAGCTAATAATAATTAGCAGGTTTCATCCTTAGTGCAGATGAGCAAGTTTAATAACATGTTTTAATTTCACTTCAGATCCAAATGGATAGCATGGGTCAGCTTGGCTGATCTGCATATGTGTGTATCAAAAAGACTCTTAAAAGCCACTTTTCCCTTAACAAACTCTTGAATTTCCCCAATAATTTATTTTGTAGAATTTATAACTCGGAAGCTAGAATTCAAATACCTTTTCCTCTTCACAGAACACAAGTTGGAATAAAGTTGAAATACAGAGTTTGTGGAACAAGTGTCCTGGTTAGGCAGGAGGTAGGATCAGCATTTAGGACCATGGATTAGGTCTGCTTTTGGAAGATAAACGATGAAGCAGATTGGTCCCTTCATTCCTGTCCTAAAATGGAAATAGATCCGAGAGATCTGAGGTGTTTGGTTTTTCTTTTGTGTTTTATTAGAAAATCTAAATTTCCTATACAGTGTTCAGAAGTTTGCTTATTCCTCTCTTTCATTAATAATTAATCTTAAAAATGTAGATGGGAGCTCTTATCTTTCCAAGGTGAAAGGCTCTTCACCTCCCATGCTCACTATGCACAGCATTTTATATTTGGTGTACAGGTACACTGAAAAAAGTTTAAACTTCTTATTTCTGAGATTCTTTCCAGATAAGATTGCCAAAGTAGAAACCGGTGATCAGAAATCACTGCGTGAATTTCTTTGTTTCTTCCCATTGTTTATACAATTATCTCCATCATCCAGCCACATTTTGGTGGATGCCAGCTTTTTTCACTTGAGACCTTTAGGATTTTTTCTGGTTTAAATACCTTCAGATACAAAATCTTTAAAGCATTCCTTTCTAGGTTTGGATAGTCAAATTTGTCTTAAGTCAAGCTTTCTCGCTGATAGCATTGTTATAATTGTCTAATCATTAAGAAAAGTAGAAGGTCTTGTCCTCCAACTCTGTGTATGTATTTAGCTAACTCAGGGGACATGATGTGGCTCATAGTGATTAATAACTATGTTCTCCAGAAGCTGGCATCTTCACCGAGGTCCACAGTATATCTAATTGAATTGGACCCACTGAATTTAATCTTGAGATCCCCAACACACCAAAATTAAGTACAATTTTAAGCATAGTTATTAAATTATACTTTTATTTTACTAGGAAATATGGGCATGCAACACTTCAGTGACACATGAGATGAAAGATTAATAATATCTCAAGTCAGTTTAGAACAATTTACAACTTTTATTTAGGAATAAAATGGCACTATTTAGGGGAAAAAAAGAACAATTATTTGAATATTTACCTAATATAGGCTCAGAGCAAAGCCTTATTTATTGGAGGTCATCTGATATTAGTGAAATCAATATGCAGTTGATGATGTGGACTATCATCTAGGCACACTGCCAGCAAAGAGAATGACTCTTTACCCTTGACTTCAATAATATCAGGTAGAGAACCAACATTACTATCGAGGTGACCATGATTTAGGCAGTGGAATGCCTAAAGATAAGGCAATTATTTCATACTTGTTGATTCAGAGGAGTGGCAACATATCCTGAGAGAGTATACCAAATTAACAGGAAGAAGGTGCTTACACAGAAGGCAACCAGGAAAGCCTACAAACTGAGCAAAGTAAGGAAGAGCTCACTGGCAAGTGACAACGGGCACAGAAACACTCTTCTCACCTTCTTTCCTGGGAGGCTTTCCTGTCCTGTAAAGATCCAGAGCACAAAATCCTCTCCTGAGGAAGGCTGATCCTTTTAAAACAGAGCTCTGCGGATGATCAGAGATGGGATAACTCAATCCCCCCTCAGCATGAGCGAATTCAAACCTTCAGTTCCTTCATCCTGTGACCCAAGATGAGACAACAGGATAATCTGTTTAAGTGGATTCACTGTGTAAACAGCACTGTGAGACTGATGAAACTGAAAGAAAAGCTTGGATGAATTTGGCATTATAGCCTAGTGATTGTAACTCTGCTAAGAGGTGTGTGTCCCAGGGTATAGCCTACCTGATAAACTCCAAACCCATTGATGATAATCTTGGGTCACTGTCTGCAAAAAGAGCTTACTTATGCGGGGTGAGTACTTCTAAGGGTTTACTCAAGTTGCAAAAGGACGAGTCTGGTATCAATATCAGGATAGATAAAAACCTAGACAAAAAATTAGTCCCAATGATGGGATTAGTGAATAATTAATCCTAATGAAGAAAAGTTCTAATTGACCTATACTTCAATACTTCTGACTGAATTACAGATTTAATTGTTAAAAGCAATATTGGAGATGTAACACACTTACATGTTGGTACATAATTTGACCTAGACTTGTACAACTTCTGCTTAAGAAACAATATACAAAAATAACTGATTAAAGCTATTGAGCACTAAGTAATTGACAGCGTGAAACTGTAGACTCTGAATCATCTCATCAAACGGGAAAAGATTTACTGCAGCTTTCAAGGATTTGTTCTTGGCCTCAGGTGCTTTCATTTTTTTAATCAGTGACCTGGAAGAAAAAAATATCTTGAGTGACAAAGTTTAAAGGGATTGAGGGAGCAGTAAACAATGTAGCTGACAGGTCACTGATAGAATTTGGATTGTGTTTTCGAGCAGGCGCAAGCAAACAATATGCATTTCTGTTCCATTTATTGGCTCATACTTAAAGATCAGGAGCTCTGTACTGATGAGCAATCATTCCGATGATGACTTACTGTCCTGGTAATCAGCCAGACGCCAGTTCCCAGTGCACAAGTGTGGCTGAAGGGCCCAAATGAAATCCTTCAGTACTTAAACAAAGCCACGTGGAAAAGGAGTAAAGAGAGCAGTCTCACTTGCACATTTGATATGGATGTGGCTGCCACCAGAGTACTGTGACCAATTTCCAGCTGGGCAAATGCTGAAAAATTGATCAAGATTAGAGAAGCCCACAGCAGCACTTAAAAGAAATTAATGAAAAAACTATTAAGCCTGAAAGGCTAGAGGAACTGTATTATTTTAGGCTATTGCTTAATCCCACCCAGGAAAGAAAGATTTTATTTAGCTGATAGATCAGGCTGGTATAGGTCAGTAGAAGGGTTGATGAAACACCAACTCTACCAAAATCCCTTGTTGGGTTGGTTGTGTGTTTACAGGAAGGGTTAGGAATGTAGTGTCTTAACGCTGGGGCCCTGCTGGAGTGAATAGTTCTGCAGCAGCAAAAGCTTGTAAGAACAGTCTAAATGAAAGAAAAGATCCCATGACTCAGCCCCTCATTGCTATCACTGCTAAGCAGTGCCACGTGAACAAAAGAAACAGAGAAGGTCAGATAATCATCTTAGTCTTGGTGATTATCTGAACTGTATGTTTATCATACCCTGCTTTAATCATTTGTATCAGCAGAATTATTTTATAATCTCATTAGAACAAAATGTGCTAATTTCATATTTCACATGTCTAGTCAAGTCACCATTCCTGGGAAAACTGTGTCTTTCCATAATATTTCAGCACTGTCTGGAAGCGCACCAGCTTGTAAAAATGAGGATGGAGGGAATTCTTAATTAAATTTCACCATTAAAATAACTTAGTCCCTAGGGAGGGTATTGTTCAGGTTTGGACAACAAATTATTATAACTAAAAGAGTATAGGCATCATTGTTTGTTAGCTTGGAAGTGGCAAAAATGCAAAAGATAACATTTGTGATGCAGTAACCCACTGCAAACAGCCCTGCATTTGCTGGAGTATTTCACATGCAGGCTGCTTTCCAATCAGTACAAGCCAGATGAAGTCTTGAGCACTAAATATTACCTGGTGAAATGATTTTGCACAGTAATTGACCTCCTGCCACATGTCACTAATACAGTGTCCTTTCTCCTAGCTGTGGCCTGTAATAGAAGTTTTTGGAAGAATATTAACCTGGCTGTATATTCTTTTCTGGTTCATTAAATATAATAGCAATTTTGGCAAGGCCTTTAGTTGGTGAGAGAAGTTTGCCCTCCACAAGAAAACATTGTCACAATACTAGATGCTGTATCCTTACCCAATTTACTTACAGCCAAAACATTTTTGAATAGATGGAAAAACCAGAAAGGACAATTTGTAATTTACAGTCTATAAAACTCTCCCAGTTCTCAGCTTTACCTCTGCTGGCAAGCACTCCCATAATCCCAAAAATTTTAATGAGTTTTCTTTTGAGTATAGGCCTTCAGCTCCTCTTCCCCTTTCGTTAGGACAAACTATTTTAAGTCTTTTATGCCCTTTTGTGGTGGGGATTCTGAGAGAGGAGCAAGCATATCACCCTCTTGGTGGCTTCACTCCCATACATAGGAAGGACCCTATAAAACAAAAAGGTTCAAGAGTCAATGCTTCATCCAGCTTTAAAGCATCTACTGTTGCCCTTACAGTATCTCTTTCAGGCCATTAGTCACTGTCCTCGTTTGACTGGCAGTGATAGTTCACCTTTACTTAGCACCCTGCAGATATTTACTTAGTACTTAAGTATATTTTCCCTTGCGTACTAATAAAATACCTACATTTACAGAGGACCTTTTATCCCAAAGGATTTCAATGAGCTCTGCAAGATATAAATTTACAGCAGTACTGTAAAGGTCACGTAGCTTTTTGCTCAGTACAAAAGACAGTAACCAAAATCTGGGAATCCTGATGTTTCAACAAGCAAGTGCTGAACGCAGAACTAAGGCAGAAGGATGTGCATTTGGGGGGAGGGTTAATCTAGGGCACAGAGCTAGGTTCAGCTTTCTGCTGAACCCACAGCCCCAAAACCTGCACTGGCGTCCTGTGTGACTCGGGAAGGTGCTAGTGCACAGACTCACGGAGCACATGGGCACCTGACGTGGGACTTCAGTGGAAATGAAGCACTCAGTGGTGCAGCCCTCAGAGCTACGCCTGGCTCCCTAGGCAACAGCAAATCTATTCAGCACCTACATACATTTTCACGTTGATGATGACGATGATGATTAAAAAAAAAAAAAAAAAAAAAAAAAGCACTGATGCTAATGTGCATACCCATGTGCAATATTCAAACTTCAAGCATGCTGCCCAGACTGAAAAATTTAGTGTTTGTCTCACACCCTTACCCAGTCAAGACTTACAGACAAACTGTCCATGTCCTTGTCAGGCCTCCTCCATTAGGTAGTTTAAGTCAAGCGTAAGGCAGAGTGGCAGCAGAGTTTAGTTCAGTACTAAGCGCAGTAGGACAACTGCAGTGGGAGGAATCCTGGTTCTGATTCTTGGTCTTGGCAGTGGCTGCTAGAGGCGAGCAAGGTGGGGAGAGTGTAATGCTTTCCATCCAGTCCCATCTGAGTATGAAATAAAGGGACAGAAGAATGAGAAGTTTCCTCCAGCTTTGCCTTTTGGTCAGTGTAGGGACTAGTACGACTAAGGCTGAGGAAAGCCTGAAACTTCAGCCTCCTCCTTCCTGAGCAGCCATGGTAACTGTTAGACTGGTTTTACAGAAGACAGTGGCTGGTCTGAAAGGAAACCGTGAGACTTGCTCCACCTTTAGAAGAACATTGCTGAATGTTAAGCCTTGGAAAAGGACTCTTGGCTATCTGTGCCACCGGGATAGAAATATGGATGCAGAAGCTGGAAGGAAACTGCTGAGCAGCTTAGCAGATCCCTCAAGGTGAAGGACAGAGGGAGGAGGACCTTGAGTTCAAGTGGAGAGGACATCCATCCTCAGCACAGACATAGCTTTCATCTCACCCATTAAAAAAACACACAGCAAAATCAGCTTACCCTCTCCACACTAGGATGCTGCACTGATACGGTAGCAATTGAAGTTCAGGATTATTTCCAAGTTTAAAAACCTGACGTATTCAGGATCTGACTTGGCTTCCATGAAATACATACCTAAAATAAGCAGTCATTTTTTTTAATTTTTGGCCTCAGTATCAAAAGTAAGCTTTGGATGACACCAAGTTAAAAAAATATAAACCTTTATATTGGATTCATATCATAAGCCAAATGCAAATTATTACTTGTCCTCATTTTCAGTTACCTCCGGCTATTTAATCCATCCTCCATTAATTCTCCTCAGCATTATTGGTCTGGAATTTAATCTACATGATGAGAATCATTTAGTTGATAGCACTTTAAACTCATCTATAAACAGCTTTTGATGACTAATATGCATTTTTCTGTTCCTGCAATAAATTTGTTTCAAGCAAAAGGAGACTGTTTGGAAACAACACCTTAAACTTCCTGATAAATCAACTACTTAATATTTAATTTCAAATCATACTGGGAAAACAAATCTAATTTTTTTCTCAGCCTAACGTCTGAAGGGAAAAAACTAAAAGAGCTGCAGAAATACAGAATTAATATTATTCTGATATGGCATGTGTCTTCTTAAGCCATAAGGAGAATGATTTTATATGTTGTTTACATTTTTCTATCTTAAAAGACAGCCACTTTAGATTAATTTAATTTGAATTCCTACATGGCCTCTGTAAATAAAGAGAATGAATAACCAAATGGAAAATGCCTTTACTTATTCCCAGTTCTGAAAGTGATTCATTATTTAAAATATTACCATTAAAAATGAACCATTTCCACAGATAAAATGAAACAGGTATTTTTTTTTACAGGCATCCTTACAACTCTGGAAAACGTGAATATCTGTTTACTGGCAAGCTTTGAAGAGGTACCCTTAGTAATATACACACAAAGAGACATCACAGATGTCTTCTGTCCTACATATTTTATGCCACTGTCACACTAAATGGCATTAGACCTTATCGTACCTTGATCTTAGATTCTTCTTTTTGTGCTATATCCAGTCCCAACTTGCTTCTGCAGTTAAAACCAGCAGAGATCCCAGGTTTCACTGTTGCTTCTCCTACTCTGTGTTATAAGACTGCCACTTAATGGTGCTGGGTTTACACTGTTGCTCGATCCTGCCCAAGGACAGAGGGCATAAGTGTCCTGTTCAGCCTCATCTAAAACAACCCAGCCCACAGCATTTGTGCTGAGCATATTTTGTGTTCCTATCAGTGGCTCTGTCACTGGGACAGTCTTACATGGCTGCCCGCATTTGAACTGGGGAAAAATTTTTCAAGTAGTAATAAACATGATCTGGAGCAGAAACTCAAGGATAGGAAGCGCTGTCAAACCAAAATATGACGGCCTCACCTGTCCACAAAGGCAAAAGCTGTGATTAGAGAGGATTCCTGATGCACTGTGCTGTGCTGTGGGGACACATGCAGCAGCGGTAATGGGGAGATGCTGCGAGTACCTTGGCATCCGAGAGGAGCAGCAGTTCAGGTCGTTTGGCTGATCACTTGCCTTTCTGAGTTTCCTCATCATTCTTGGGATCTCTGTTTCAGCTAAAGCACACAGCAGAGAACTGCATAAGCTAAAATAGTTCTTGAAGGAGACAAATTAAAGTGAACTGAAGAGTGAGTTAGAGCTCGACATTAATATTTTCAGGAGATAATGACTCAGCTCAGTCTTATCATCATTCTGTTGCAAATTCAAACTTTCATCTTTGTTTCTGCTGACTCCATGCAAAAGATTTTGCTAATAAAATGGAATCTTATTTTCTGATGCAGGTCCTTACTTGATGCCAGTTAAGCTTTTGTGTCAGTGGAATTACAGGGCTGTCTATGCTGTTGTGAGTGTATTAGGGAATTGTACATGGTATTTATTCCTTAAAAGCTACCAGATCTGTTTAAAATGACTTTATCTACTAAGTAGGGTTCAACCCCAACACTAGTACCATACATGGTGGCATGTGCTCTGTGCTATGTGATGGGGCTGGTTTTATTGCTTTATAACATTTACCTACCACAGAGAGAGAGCCTCCACCTCTGCAACTAACAGCTGATAATCCTTGCAGCAACATTTTTTTCATTTATATATGCAAGACTATCATACATAAAAGCTTACAACATTCTGTTGATAATTTTAAAGAAAATCTCCTTTCCTTGGAAGTCAGTCAGTACTCTGAGCTCTTTTGGCAGTCTGTCTAAAGGTTGAGTTACAGGTAATATTTTTAGCTGTCAGGTCAACTCAAAGAGTCTTACTCGTTCTAAGAGGCTGTTCGTGCTCTTCACCATGAAGTACGAGTAATTCATGGCTTTAGTCCACTCAGGTTCCTTTACAATAAAATCTACTGTACAGGAGCATAGCTTCTTGGTGTAATGAATTTCTCCCTCTTCAATAGTCTAATTTGACTGGTGTAATTTGACCGGTGTAACTGCTGGTCTTTCTGTTTAGTGAAATGCAAATACAGAGATCACGCATTTTAGTTATTCAGAACATTTCTAATTCAAATATGTACTCTTTTGAGAAACACTTAAGCAAGTTATTATTGAGGTAAATACTACATGTAAAAAAAAGTGATTTTTTTTAGCTTACTAGCTGGAGTTGATGTGAAGGTGGAGTTTTTCAGCTCAGTTGCAGAGTTGCACCATTTGTCAGACTTCAATCAGGCAAGTCACCCACATTCCTTTAACATCCTGTTCAGAGTTTTGCCCCGTTCTGTTTTGATAAATTAAAAAATGTTGCTAAGGGCCCTGTTTATCAACAGGACTTCTGTTTTAAATAAGCAAGAGGCATTTTCACTAACCCAAGCAATCATTTTTCTGCTTGCGGTCTACAAGTTGTATCCTTCCTTATCATTCAATAAGAAAGTGTCGGCATTATTCTTCCCGCAACTTGGAAAAATTTGTTACTTTGTGCAAACTAGCTGGTGCCATCACAATCTATGACATTCTGGGCCTTATCCCAAACATCTGACATGTTAGCTCTGGTCAGTAGCCTGCCCTCCCATAGTATTTTCTTTTGTGTTTTATGAAAGTAATTCAAGACTATCCCCTTTTACAGTGAATAAAACTAGCTACAGGATAGTCGGGGACTACAGTGTATTTATGTAACATCTCTGAGTATTTCTTAATAGTCCTGTACTTCTCCAATAGCTCCTTATTAAGGCATGAAATCGTTTGACATTTTGCCTGGTTACCAAACAACAAGAGATAATCTATGAAAACATCGTTCTTGATTATTGCTACACTTCAGTGATACAGTTGTTAAGAGTGCTTCAGAAATAAAACTCCCCCTGAGGAATTCAGAGTCAGTCAGCTGCCAGTCACGTCTTACAGTAACCTAAGCCATAGCGTTAGTTGCCCTTTCAAGGCTTGTATTTCATACCGGTGTCTCTTTCAATTAAATGTATCCATTCAGAACGAATACTTCTCGGTTATTCAATTGTTGAAAAGTAAGCGTGATGCAGATCATATTTCTGTTCAAATTAACGTGGTTCAATATTTGCGGTATTTTGTGGACACAGCTGAAGGAGCTTATACCAAAATGCCTTTCGTATAGCTTTAGTTCTCTGATATAGTTTCTTCAATGACATAATTTCAATTTATTTTAGCTAGTAATAACATTACACCATATGATACTGTGTTAAATGTTGGGCTTGATCTCCTTTATCTTTACAAATGCATAAGCATAAAGCATATAAAACAGATGAAAAGGGTAAAAGGGGACAGCAGTTCACAAATTAGCAAGGTTTTGTAGTTAAGGCTATCTGGTTAGCTGTTTTACTATGCATCCTACGCATCCCCAGTGCAAAGCTTGTAAGTAGCATCTGCTTTTTGCCACAACTTAAAGACATTGGCCTAAGTTATGCATAGACTTCAGCCTATGTGTGGGTACGTAGCCAGCATGAAATGACATCTGAAAAACTGCTACTATTAAGTTGCACATTTTCTGTATTGTGCTTTGTGTGTTGATAGCGGAGGCTCTTTGTATCACCACCTCACCTTCACTGCGTAGGTTAACAGAGCAGCTTCCGAGAAGCCGGACAGTGACGCATGGCTCGTGTGCCAAGATGTCCCCTGACTGTGTGCATTTCCACCAGACCACTTTTCCGGAAAGCTCTGTAGAATTGCAATCTTATCTAGTATTTAGATGGCAATTCTTAGGTGTCATTTATTTAATCTGAGTAATTTAAAAATTTAAAATTTTAAATTAAATTTAAATTATTTATTTTTATTTTAAATTTATATTTTATATATAATGAAATGTATGTATAATAAAAATAAATTAAATTTAAATAAAAAAAATTAAATTTAGTAAGCTAAAAAAAATTAAAAAGAGTAAAATTTTTGTCTTAACTTGTGTTCCCCAGCCCTATTTTTTGTCTCTGCAGAGAAGGAAATAGCAGCAGCAGGAGGCTGGCTGCCTGGCTCTGCTGGGGGCAGAACTGCTCCTCTCGGCTCCCCCCATGGCCGCTGCGCTCTGCTCCTCAGAAGAGACCATGTTTAATAGCCTGTTTTTCTCCTTGCCTTGTCTAAAGCAAAAATTATGTGAGGATTTCTTTTCACAAAGAAACTAAATTGTTTTCACTAAGACAATTCCTCCATGATTCTTCTTGGTTATGCCATTGAATTTAGCCTTGTTTCACAGCGGTGCCTATACAATACCAGTATTGCAAATAACCCTGTGAACTCATTTAGGGAACGTCTTGTTGAATGAGCTGGGATGTTTCTTTCATTCTCTGCTACAAGCTACTAAGAATAAATCCTATTAAAAGTAATGCAAATTGCAGTCATTAAGAAGATAATCCTGTCTGGCCTACATATAGTTCACATTATTCTCCAGCAAAACATCACGGATTCTTGGTTTGTTCATCAAGAAGCGTATAGACTATGCCACTGTTGCTGATAAATAACAGAATATTTTCTTTTCTTTTCTTTTCTTTTATTTTCTTTTCTTTTCTTTTCTTTTTTTTATTGTACCTGCCCTCAAGTTACCATAGTTTTATGCAAAACAACTGGAAACCCTGGAGTCAGCCTAGCAAAGTTTATAGGTGAGTGTTACCTGAAGCAGGTATCACTGGTATCCTGTGCACGTGGTCTGAGACACTGACCTGAACAAATTTGCACATAATCATTATAACTCGTAGTACCCAACGCTAAAGACCATGTTAATTGTAATGATGTATTATACTACATATCGTACAGTCATTCATACTGAGATCTTGTCGGTGAGGAAATGACAGCTGATCCTGTGACAAAAGAATCTTATATTCTAAACCAATGATTGTATGGAAGATGCCATAGTCTGTCTGAATGCAATCTGAAAGACTGGCATCCCGTAATCTCAGTTCACAGTCCTAAAAATAGCATGCTGTCCTTTCTGAAAGTAATATAAACCGTCACATTAACTCACTCTGAATATTCTAATGCACAGTTTAGCTTGGAGATGGAATAGATTGAACAGGCAAATTGACTGCAAGTATTTCAAATATCAGTCCAAAAGCCACCATTTGTAACAGAACATTCAGTTTTATTTGGAAACATGGGGTTTCAGCTGGTGCCCAATGCACACTGTTAAATGCAAAGTTGAAAGTTTACCTTAAATTACCTCATAGTTTTCCACGTGTGATTCAAGATAGCTTTGCACACATTCTTCCTTCAGGGTTCCCAAACTTCTCAGGGTTCCTGGAAATTCAACTTACATAGCGTTACCGAAACATTATATGTAAAAAGAGCATATTGAATTAGACTCAACATATAGTATTTCTGTATATGGATGGAAATACAATGCCTTTCTAATTGTTTATTAGTATCTTAAAATCTGTCTAATTACAGCAATGTTAATAGCAATTACCAAACTTGTTTACAAATTCTTTTATTCTCTTCAGGCTACAACATGTCTCATCTTAGGAAAATGCCTGAGCTACTGCCCACAAGCATTTTTAGAAAAAAGGAATTATTAAAATTCCCTGTCATAACAGTGCAGGAAGAACTGCAAGAGTGATGGGACCAAAGGGAGACTGCATGGGCAAAACCCAGCATGGATTCACAAAGGGGAGGTCATGTTTGATGAACATGAAATACTTCTACAATGAAATGACTGGCTTGCTAGATGAGGGGGGTGCAGTCAATGTTGTCTACCTGGACTTCAGTAGGGCTGTCTCCCATTATATCTTCAACGAGAAGCTCATGGTCTGGATGAGCAGTCAGACAGATTGAAAACTGTCTGTACAGCTGGGTCCAGAGGGTGGAGATTCATGCTACAAAGTTTTGCTGGAGGCCAGTAGCTAGTGGTGTACTTCAGGGGTTAATACTGTGTACAATCCTATTTAATATGATCTGGACGATGGGGCAGAGTGTACCCTCAGCAGGTCTGGTGATGATGCACAAAACTGGGAGGAGTGGCTGATACACCAGAGGGTTGTGTTGCCATCCGGAGGGACCTTGACAGGCTGGAGAAATGGGCTGACAGGAACCTCCTGAAGCTCAACAAGGGGAAATGCAAAGTCCTACAGCTGGGGAGGAGTAACTCCAGGCACAAGTACATGCTGGGGGCTGGCAGGCTGGAAAGCAGAAAAGGACCTGGAGGTCCTGGTGAACACCAAGTTGACCATGACTCAACAACGTGCCATTGTGGTAAAGGCTAATGGTATACTGGGCTGCATTAGGAGCGTTGCAACAGATTGAAGGAGGTGGTCCTTCCCCTGTATTCAGCACTGATAGGGCCATTCCTGGAGTACTGTGTCCAGTTCCAAACTTCTCAGTATAAGAGAGACATGGACATACTGGAGAGTCCAATGAAGGGCCACAAGGATGATAAGGAACTGCAGCATCTCTCCTATGAGGAAAGGCTGAGACATCTGGGGCTATTTAGCCTAGAGAAGAGATGGCTTGGCGGGATCTCATCAATGTGTGTAAATATCTGAAGAGTAAAGGAGACAAAGCCAGGCTCTTTTTAGTGGTGCCCAGTGACAGAACCAGAGTCAATGGGCACAAACTGAAACACAGCAGCTGCAGGCTGAACATCACCTTATGTGATGATGACTGAGGCCCAACACAAGTTGCTCAGGGAGATTGCAGAGTCTCCAAATTCAAAAGCCATCTGGACATAGTCCTGTGAAATTTGCTCTGCTTTGAAATTTGGTCCTGCTTGAGCAGGGAGGTTGGACAAGATGATCTCCAGAGGTACCTTCCAACCTCAACCATTCTGTGGCTCTTTGATTCTGTGAACTGGAACTCTGCTGTTATGGTTAGATATAGTCAAGGGAACAGAGTTGTGGTGACTTCTGAGCAAACAAAGTATTTCACCCAGTGAGTGTGATGCTGACACTGTTGCACTTCTTACTGGCTGGGCTGAGGCAGTCCCAGAAGCACTGGGAAGCTCAGACCCGTGTGTCCAGCCTCCTGTTAAGCCTACACTGTCCATACCTGTAGAGACCTCAGCCAAAAGGCCAAGTTAAAGTTTTTACTTGAGAGTCATTTATGTCTAGAACTGTAATAAACATCTAAGGATAATAGACTTGGATTCATTAGCTTTCCATACCATGGTGTGCGTTTCTTTAATGATGTCACTTAGAAATGTCAGTTTTCTTGCTTTCCTCACATTTTGTGTATTTAACAGATGGTCACATCTTAAAGATCTGATCCTAACTGCTCCCTCCTATAGATGTAAACTCCACCATCACTGTCATCTTTTTCTTCCAGTGAGGCTGTTTTCAGACTTGGGATCTCTCTTCATCAAGTATTGCATATATTTTTTTATGTTTTAGGGACAGGGAAAAAAAAAAAAGTTTTTTTTTCACAGCTGGTAATCTCTCAGTATAGCAGATTTCAATGTAGCATGCCAATGTTTCCTACTGATTTCAAGTGTCTGAAGTGATAACTCACCATTAAATGATCTTTGACATTATTCCGTGCCTACACCATAAAAGTAGTCGTTATTTCCAATAAGGAATATTTCTACTTCCATTTTCCTTTTCAGTTAGTTCAGAGGTACGAGAGAAAGTACGAAGTCCCATCTCCATTCAAGATGACAGTAATTTCAGCTGCTATATCAAGGTTCTTCTGTCATTTTATGACTTCCAAAAAACCAACTTAAAACAAATAAACAGAAAGGAAGAAGTCTTTATAAAAATTAATAACTCATAACAAATTTATTTCTGGATATACTACATCAGAATAATAATTTGCATCTTTTCTGCCAGCTGCCATTTGCAAACCCCCAGGATGGTTTTCATCCAACTGTGATCATAACAAACCTTTCCATCTGTGTATTTTTCTATGAGAAATCTTCATTAGAATTGTTCCCAAAAGGCCTTATGGGCTCAAAAATCCCAACATGGTTCCATCATTCTCATAGGAAAAGTAATACAGAATTTAAGAAAAAGTTATATTTGCTCCTTAGGCTTGCTCAGCCATTCCAATGAATAGATCAATGATAATTTTGATCTGAAAACACTACAAACTATATGTTAGCAATACTGTTTCATTAAGCCCTTCCAAGTTCAAAAATGCTTTCTGACACACAGTTTAGATGGAACATTTCTCATTTCAAATCTACTAAATTCCATGCAACTTTATAAGCAAAGATGATTATTCTGAAAAATAATAATTCCACATTTCTATAGCATTTCTGTAATATTTTCTGGAGACTCCAAAAATTCTCCCCAGAGGGTGGCAAATTAAACACATCAGTATTCCAGAAAATATGTTAGCTCTGTTTTACATGTGGGTGAAATGAGGCCATAAGAAGAAAGTCTGCCATTTACTAGGGAAGAAAAGATCTTATAGTGTCTTTTGAAACAAAATTAGTGAAACGAAATTCAGGAAAGTACTTCAGTGCCCATCCGAACCTGTCCTTGTTTACAGAACTGATTTGCAAAAGTAAGTCTTTCGGGTTTCCCGGTTCAGTACACAATTATTGTGTGTTCCAGAAACTTGCAAGTAAAAAGGTAAGTGGAACTAAGAGAATGAGAATCTTTCCAAGAAACAGGAAGATTCAGGAAGGGAATAAGGATTATCTAAAAAACGCATCATGGCTTCTTTTAAAATAAGCCACTTTTAAAGTAGGCCATCTAATAAAAATGTGCATTTTCCTACTTTCAGATTGAAATAAACATATCAAAAGGAAAATATTTAAGCAAGTTTTAACTGTAAGAGTGTGCCTAAATGAGGTACTGAGTAAAAAGACCAGCAGAATTGAAGCCTGCAGGTAGGGAATTGCTTCTGCAGGCAGTAGGACTTTGTTGGAAGAACACAAGGACAAGCCGTGCGCTCTGAACCAGACAGGAATATTAATCTAAATGAGAGATCTGACTTAATACTTCTATTTATTATTTTCTATGAAGTCAGCCAAGCGAACATTTTCATATCAGATTTACCTTGCAAATCTGGTAAGACACATTTCTCATGGGAGGCACCTTGCCAACAGTGAAGCAGCAAGTACTGTGCCCTACACCTGACAGGTAAAGGAGACACCATACCAGCTCACATTGACAGGCACCGGTATCACAGGAGAAGAACATCAAGGCATCAAACAATGAGGAAATAAATAGATTTATCAGATGCCATAGCACACAAGCAGGATCTAGACACTTTTGCCAGTGCTCCCAGGACCAGAAACACACCCCTGACATAACGGGAGATGCTATCATTTTTGCCATGTGACAGAGGCACATCTATCTAGTCATGTGTTGATGAAGGGGCTGTGGAGAGAGGGAACGAAGGAGGCAGGGAACACATCACAGGCTGGCAAAACCGTGAATTCAACCACCATCCCACTCCTTGCACATGTCTCCGGGTGCTTGGAAGAGAGGCTGCAGGAATAGTTTGTGGGCTAGGAAAACTTTTAGTCAGGCAGGATTCATCTGATGGGTCATACTTTGGAGAAAACTGAAATAAATATCAAAGAGTTTTAAAGAAATCAGATGAGAAGCCTACAGGTGCTGTTGAGAAGTTATACTTTTTTACATTGCAGCTCATTGGAGAGAATACAGAAGCACCTCCACCTTCTAATAGAGTAGATATTATTAGTCCTGTGTCTGAACCAGCACTAAAATAAATAAATAAATTAAGGGAAAACCAGTCACACAGTCCAGAAAGCATTAGCAGTAAAACTCAAAAGAAAGTTAAGATAGAGAAGTGATCTTACTTCTGCACTGGGACATGGAAATCTGAGTTCTGGTTGATTTTGAGACAGTCACTTCCCTACCCCATGCTTCTATTTCCCCAGCTCCAAAGTTCTGATAAAAATAGTTGTCTCACTCATTACGTATTTTTGAGATCTGATTTTATTGATAAAAAATCAAGGTGAACGTTTAAGAGGAGATGCAAGCAGAGGTATATAATCTGTTGCTAAATTCTTTATTGTAGAATTAGAGTAGGGCAAGTGTTTTACTGCTCTTTTGGGAAGACATGCAAGGAGTGAACAGAGGAATTACAGATCAATAAGGCTTAATCTGATTCAAGGTCATTCTAAATGCAAGAAATAATTAAAACCAAAACAAAAATAACCCCAGTAAGGTAGTGACAACACAGCTCCATCATAAAAAAAAACAAACCACCAAAACACAAATAAACAAGATCATCCCTCTTAAACATTAGAATTATTTTGTTTATGGATAAAATAAAGGTGAGATTGTTGATACTTATATATTTACTAATTTTTCTGTGGTTTTGGACTACTGACTCTGGGAGAAATTCAGTTTTTGAAAGTTCAAGGCACTTTCAGCTGAATACTCTGAGATGCGAAGGCAAGGCAATGGATTCTAGATTAGCTGGAATCATACAAGAGAAGTGTCTAGCTGTTCTGTTAAAGCTACATATTTTGGAGAGCTGAAAAAAGAAAAAAGAAAGAAAAAATAAAGGAAAGAAAGGTAGGCTTCTTTAAAAAAAGGCATAGAAATTAATTAACATTATTTTTATTCCACATCCTTGGCCAACCTTCACAGAATAGTAAATGGAGATTAGGAGGATCAGGAACACAGTGACTGTTGGGAGTGAGGGGGATGACTAGAGAGCCCTTTCCAGAGGGTTTTGCAGAGAGAAAATGTCTGGGACAAGCTTTGCCTTTTATTGCATACATAAAAACACCCGCACGCTGCTGAATTATAGCCCTTCACTTTGATAGCCTGCAGGCCATACTTCTGAGCTACAGAGCAATACTTTTGGTAGAAAGTCTATAATGTCATCACAGGCATTAATATCACAATTTCCCCTTGAACATTGTTACAGAGCTCATGAGTTAAGCAGTTTTATTTCCAATAATTTTTGTGATCAGTTCATAGTAAGAAGAGCCTTTTAACACTCAAACTTTCAGATTGCTACCATAAATAGGCTACAATTTTCTTTCAAGAGCTCATTTAATTATTTAGACTTGTGGAATTACAAGCAGTGCTATGCTGGTGAAATTTGGTAAGATACAGTTTTCACTCCTGGAAGAAATGTTTTAGGAGACTTCACAAATACTTTTCTGGGAAATCTGATTTGATTTAAAAGATATTTTACAGAGAGTGGGATGGGGGAGTGTGTTGGACAAGATGAATAATATGGAAAAAAATCATATTGCTGCACCAAACTTCAGTGGATTTCAAAAGGGAAGGTGATCACCTATAATATATTTTGCACAAATGCTGTAATTAGCTAAAGCCTTTTCTGATGTCTAAGGTAGTGCAGTGAGTAAACAGAGTATAAATTTGGTGTTTGCTCAGCATTTACACAAGGTATTACACACTGTGATACACAGCAAGGGAAGATTTGATTTGTGATTTTATATTGGTAGATCACATTCACAGCGCTCCTGTGAGCAAGGAGCCATGATGATTACCAGCTCCTAACAGATGCCTAAACTTTCTCTGATGCACAGATTTTCATTTCCTCGATAGGAATGTTGTCAGACTAGCTCATTAGCCACATTTACTTATGTGATATCGTTGCCCATTAAAAAAGGAGTTAATTAAATTAGTCCCAAATAGTGGGGGAAAAAAATACATGTAAACCCACAAAAAATACTGCTTAGACAAGATATTGGCAACAAAATAATCCTGTCCCTATGCAAGTTTTGCAAAGCATTTTTAAGGACAGCCTTAATGTTACATTAAATAAAACAAGCGAAGCAGCATGAAAATTCTTTGTTACGGTATTTTTTGATAGCAGAATTTACCGTAATTTTGAGACAGTCAGGTTTCCCAAATTCTGAAAAGGATGTCAATGTTTTCAGCCTGATCTTTGTGAGGCTCAGGACTCTGCCACGAAGCACAGGTCTGTATCATTAAGATAGCAGTTCTCAACAAGTGACAGAAATAACAGCTCACTTTCTCACAACAAAAGATGCTGGAGTATAACCTGCATTTTCTAACTCTTTTTAAATGTCTTTAAAATAAATATAAATGCTTATTTACCTCCAATGTACTATAAAAAATAATGGCCATTTTCTTACATTTTTAGAAGTAGTAGCATTCCAGGATGCTATGGCTAAGGCGCACTGATGCTGTCAGAAACCATTATATCAGTGGCTTAAAGATGTCAAAAAGTATCTCTTAACTGATGGGAAAGAAATTTAGTGTGAGACGTTTTCAAGACAGAAAATGACCACCTTTTCCTTAAATAAGAAAATGCTTTTAACTTTGGCATCCTCAATTAAATTAGACGCTTATGGCAACGTAGGAAAGAGCTGGGCTACAGACAGATCGCTCTGTTAAATAGAAAGATTTTATTAATACACGTTGTGCTGTGTAGCAGAATGACACAAGGGAGACCTTTGTTAAGTTTTGTTTTATGTCGTGGCAATTTACCCACAGGATTAGTGCTTATATGCAAATGGCATTCCCATGCGAGCGGCTCTCCTTGGTGGGGATTGATTCTCCCAGCAATGGCAGGCAACAGCTGTGTCACACTTCTCTGTGGGCTTCCACCGGGGGCCAAGAGCTCTATTTTATCCAGGTTTTGCAGGAGCCCTGCCAATAACATCTCCCAAACTCTGTCTGTCCTAGAACGGCCAGTTCCCAGCAGGGAAGAAGATAGGAAATACAGACAATGGTCTCAGGGTCCCAGACTTGTAACTCTCATCAGTGCTTTTGTCCACAGAGGACTTTTTTTGTCTTTCTCTAGACTGCTTCAGTTTCATATTATTCTCTATTCTTTCATCCTCATTTGAGAAAAATAATAGAAGTTAATGTTTTCCAAAAATTCACTGCAGTCGCGCACACAACTAGTGTCTTCACATCTCTCTCATTAAAACTAAGGCCTGTATTAAAATGACGTTGGTATTAAATTGTAGCTGTGCTCTTATGGAGGTACAGACACTTATTTGAGCACACAAAAACATTCAACATGATTAATGCAACTGCAACCAATGACAAGGTAATTCAAAATGATCACTAAAAATATCACCCTCACATACATTATTTTTAGAGTATCTACAGCAGTAGCAAAAACAGCACGGAGAACTGGGCACAGCTTTCACAAACACAGTATAAGATGTGAAATCTAAGAAGAATAAATTAAGTTACTGGCATCTGTTTGTCTAGAAATAGAATAATCTTACAGTATGCTCTGTATAGAGAAGGAAAACACACACTTTTGAAAATGAGTCAACATTTTCAGAAAAAGACACTAATTCTGAGTGTGTCATATTCTGGTCCTCAGCTTGGACACATGAAGGCTGGTTTGTTCCCCGAGTCACTCTCCGTGTTTCAAGTCTTCCATCAATTTTTTTTTCTCTCATGGATAAAATAGAAAGCATGGTCTTGGAGGTCCCAGGCACCAGACCCCATCTGTTTCACTCCCTGCTTAGTTTCTGCCCAGCACTGAAAGAAAATAACCATTTTTAAGTTGTGGTGTGTTTAACCATTAATTTCTCTTAAATGTTGAGGGGAGGGGAACAACCTTTATTTCACTCAATAAAACTCCTGTTAAGTGATACTTAAGACCTATAAAATTGCCTGAGTGGTTGAAAGTCAAGCTACCTTAGAGATCATGAAAAAAAAATATCAGCATGGTCTCCAGAAATTACAACTTCAGTGACAAAATAAATATATGTTAGTACTCACTGTATCATTTTTCTTAATTTTAAGTAAAATTTTCTGATGCAAAACTCCTATATCGTAGGATTTGCAGGATGCAGCCTGCAAAATCTCAGGAAAATCCTGAGTTCTCTTTTTTCCTTTTCCAAAGTAAATTGAATTTCTGTAGACAAGTACTTTGTCAAGACAGTAATGCCAAAAATTTATCCAACTCCATGAGATGTGACAGAATGAAGTTATAAAATATGTCAGAAAAGGTAAAGGCCATGTTTCATAATATTTTCAAAGAGCATATTTCTTTTTAGTTTAATTCATGTTGGGTTTTATTGTCTTCTTTTAATTAATTAATTATTTGCTTATTAAAATTAATTTAATTTGATCAATGTTAAAACATGAAACCGTTTTGAAGATGAAAAGTTCTGCGTTTATGCATTACTGCTTCTATTAACAATATTTATTTGTGTTTTGGCAGAAAAAGAAGAAATTGTGCATGACTTTGGTTATGCAGGGTAGGCAATAAGCATTACAGCTGTCTACTTGCTTTATTTGGTTGATAATATTTTGCCATGAAAATTAAACTTGAATCCTGATAGCAGCACATTCCTGTAGGTTGGCTTACATTTTCCCTCACACACTTCTTGCAGGCTCCAGAAAAGCATCAGTGTGATAAATTCCATTAGACTCAACAGGATTGAAAGACAAGCTGAAATTAAAGCACTTGTATGAATGTTGACTTAAAAAGAGATGGATTTATGCACTTTTTTGTATTTGTTTGAAGTATTTAAGAATGACTCTTAGAGTTTAAGTACAAAAATTTGCTAGTAACATCTATTGCATTATTTTGCCTTACATCTTGACCTACTACTTGCTGTAGAAACACTTGTTTAGGGTCATAACACCTGTGCTTGGTGAGACTCTGCAAAAGCCTGGAGATAAGTTGGTAAGCTCAAGTTCATTTGTAATTGTGATGAAAGCTGTAAGTAAAATCACAGTTTTGCCAAAGATTAATTTTACTGTTTGTCTTTGCAGCATATTATGTGTCTTCTGTTTTGGAGCAAACATTCATGAGACCATGTTATTTCATAAAGGCTCTCCTATTTTCGGTGGCAGTGAGGCTGGTTTTTGTCTTTGATAAGGGCTGTCAGGTCCTGTAGACTGTGTAATTAGAGACCAAGAGAGCCTTTATAATCAATATGGTCCAACAGAAGTGATTCTAAAAACTTTTGGAATGTAACGGACTATGAGAAATTATTCAAAATACCATTCACTTGGTTACAAAAGGTCTGTAAATATGCTCCAAATTAAATTCTGCAGAACTTTGTTATTAGATGCGGAGCTTGTCATATCTGTGGAACCATTTATCTGCTGTTAATGTCAATAGAATATTGAGAAAAGCAAGATATCGCTGTTATTTTGATTCAGCAAAGTAGGCAACTTTTTCTGTATCTTTTGTCTACATGATTGTATATAACTGTTAACCTATTTTCTGGACAGATTTACACCTATGAAACTTATTCTAACAATTTTCTCCAACTTCAAGTAAGTACCTTGTGTTTTAGTGAGTCAAATTTATTTAACCAAATTATGTGGTGTGGTTTGTTTTTGTTTTCCTAAGTGTTCCAGGTCATTGTTTACTGCTTCCTAGGACACAACCAAAAATACTGGAACATAAGTATGAAATATTTATTTCCACTCCCCAGTCAGAAGTTGATTTGTGAGAGGTGCCTCAGAAGGACACCTGCGCAGATGAGTAGGGAGTGCAGAGTCTTTCCAGAAGTAATCTTAGCCCCAAAAAAGGATGGAATACATTTTCATTGCATCCTCCATAAGGTGAAAGAGGCATTAATGAAGAACTTTAACTCAATTTCCTCCTGAGATGGTTCCTGGAAGAGTTACGTTGTTGATGATGCAAGGTAAGACAGAAAACTCCAGTCATGCTCAAAATATGCAAAAGTCAGACTAATCCCAGGACTTGGTTCTGTTGTAATTTATGATTACACAAAGCTCTTCCATTATGGAGTAATTGGACAAGTCAAAACTGCAGATTGACAAATTAATTGATTTCCAAACAGCAAACAGGTAAAACTTGCTACAGACTTTTCACTCATGTTAAACTCACATACAAATTCATAGATTCATGTAAAGTTGTTAAAATTATGTGAACAAGCTAAGACTGTGTCTCACAATGCCTTTAGACCTCTGTTATACTACACAAAGATGTCATCTTCAAGATTAATTTGTGGTCCATAATTTTTCCATATGATACATCACTCTTAAAATGGGAGATGGATGGATGGATGGATGGATGGATGGATGGATATATTTATTTCCACAAAACCTTTTTCCAAAAATGTCAAAGTTGCATCCTGTAAAATATCTGGCACTAGCTATAAAGATGGGGCTGATGCTTGAATAGGTCTAATCCTTTCTGGAAGGTGCTCTGCCAAGATGGTCTCTTTCAATGACACGGAGAGAGAAGATCCGCACACTTTCAATCACCAAAAGCTCTCCAAACAAGAATTTGAACAACTGTACTTGCCAAGCGATAATAGAGAAGGGAAAGAAGCTGACTTATCGACCTTTACCTGTTCAGCTGTTACTAACAAGGCAAAGAGATGGTTGTTACAGATTTGCCCTAGGAAACACTACATATTTTCCCTCCTCTCAAAACTAAGGAATAAATTTCTCTCCAACTAATAAGTGACAAGCACCTTCATGTTAAGTAGTCTTTCAAGAACAATGTTAGAATGCGATCTCCAGTCACCAGTTCTCAGTTCTAATCCAAAGCAACCCATTTGTTGTGAATCGCATTGTAATGACTCAGTTTTGCAACCCTTTCTCAGACCTTAGTAAGACAAATTCTCATTGATTTCTTTTTGAGTAATCATGTTTTAGACATAAATTTTAGTATTTTTTTAAACACACTGGCATCACTTCTCTAATGTAAGGGAAAATAAAGTGTGAAATGGATTGTCAAATTCATCTAAGGTCTGACTAACCCTGGCAATGTTAGATGGGTTAAAGGCTTTGAAACATTTTATACCTTTCCCAAAGAAACCTCAGAAAATGTAACCTCAGACTAATTCCATTTTTTATGGTCACTGATACAAGTAAATGAAAACCCTTGCAATACATTATCCATGTCTGCTATGTTTCCATTCTCATTTACAACTTCAGAGACCAGAGAAGAAGTAAAACATTTTCAGTGAAATTCTAGGCCCGCTGAGACAATAGTTGATTTGCCATTGATTCACTAAGATCACTAATTCTTGGGATTTTTTTGCACCTTCCGTGTCTGTTTTCTTAGTTACCTGGTTATACTGGAAAATTCATGTTAAGTCCACACAAGCAGATTTAAAATGAGAGGTTTCTTACAACAAAATTTGGACCAAACTTCTGCAATTATTCACTATTTGTTTGTATTTGTACATAATCGTGTACTCAGATGTCTTATGAACCCTATTGCCATTGACATAGCATTTCCAAAAATTGGACACTTTCTCCCTTCCATAGCAAATACCAAAGATTTCCATTTTTAAATTATTTTGTTGTTGTTGTTGTTGTACCAGATGTTTAACACTCGATTTTTAGCTATCGTAGTTTCATGGCCAAGCTACCGATATCTTGGTGTGTTTTACAGCTCTAAGTAAGGAAATAGTATCATCCCTATTTCCCAGAGACACAAAACCTCCCTATTCTGGCCTCCCATATTTTTAGTCCATTCAGTTTCATTTAGTGACTCCTAGACTGAGCTGAACAACTCATGATCTGAAATCTAGAATGTTATTCCGCTCTGTTTCAGAAGTAATAAAAATGATGAACTGAAGCAGAAACAATAAGCTGTCATATGGAAAGATTATGGTGGAGCTGAAAATTGAACTTGGTTCCTCTGGGTCTCAAGCTAACCGCACTAATATGTTATCCTCTGCTCTACTCTACCCAAGGCTGCTTCCAACAAAACAAGGGAGAAACTTCTTTGAGAGTTTAAAAAGTGTTAGAGCTGATGAAATGCTCCTAACTAAAAATGCCACCTTGGCAAGCTTAGAACTTTGCAAAAAAATTATTCCAGCTGAATGCCTGCCAAAACTCACCTAAATGCAAGTGGTCTAATTAAAGCACTAGTCAAGTGCTTTTCCCATGGATTGTTTACTAGATAATACACCAGAGGCAATCAGAGGTGTAGTTTCCAGGTGATTAGGAAAACTGGGTCGTTTCTGTGATTTTTACTCAGAGGTCCTTTTTTTGACATCTAATTTTGCAAATACAGCCTTGTGCTTCTCTTCATTCACAAAATGCGTGTGAAGGGTAGCCTTCCAACTAGCCTTACGCCAAGACATTGTTCTACCACAAACCAAGATGTTCCATTCCTGGAAGAATTCTTCTGCAGGGGGGCGTAATCCCATACACCTGTCTACTCTCCAAGCCAGAATGATGCAGGAGCGCTGTGTGTGGGAGTTAGCCATCTGCATCAGATTGCCACAACTACCGCACGTCTTTGCTTAGGGATGCTGGAAGAGCACAGCATTTGGCGGATATCTGAGAGGGCACAAGAGGCTTTTACATGGTTTAGCCTTTGTCTTCACTGATCAAACAGCAGGCTTGTTTGGCTTGCCCTGAAACACATTCAGGCTAAAATACAAAATTTTCTCAGGAAATTAAAAAGACAAAATATTTGGATTAGAAAGCTCTTTCAGTCTTAACCTGTGTATTCCATCAGCGTGGTGTCTCCATAATCTTTTTCCTTTTTCCTTTTTTTTTTTTCTCCCTCAGGCCAAAGTATTTTGTGCATCCAGGTGAGGAACGTGGCTGGGCATGGGAACCGTTGCAGGAGGAAAAGAGAATAAATTTTCCCTTCAAATGCCAGTTCATTTTAACTGCCTCCATATTCCCTTCCTCCATAGGAGCAGGATATTTGGCAGTTCACAACCATATATAGGGCTTCCCAGTCTTGTTTTCTGCCCTCTGTGATGTTTGATCTGTGTTTCTTTACAGTAAATGGTATGGTATAGTGTATGTTTTATATAAAATAATCTAGTGGCTGTGTGGCAGAGGGGAAGGTACCACAGATGGTGAGATGGAACCAGAGGAAGGGAGGGAAAGATGGAAAGAAACTGTTTTCCTCGAACACAGCTGTGCTTGCTTAGTTGGAGGAAGCTTTAGGTTTGCAGGATGGGGCAGGTAGGAGGGACTCAGCACAATCCAGGAGATGTTTGAAAGGCGCAGGGCACAGACGCAATGTCAACCTCAGAGGTGGTGGAAAGCAGGAAACGTCCTAGGCAACTCAGAAAAGCCTCTGCAAAGGGAACCCCTGGAAGACTGTAAGAAAAGACTTGTCCAGCAAAGGTGCTGGGAGATTTGGTTTCAAATCCTGGTATTTAATGCCTCCTCCAGCTGGCTGCTTAGAACATTAACTGGCTGTCGTTCATTAGCCTGCATTATGCCAAGGCTGGGAGCCTTCTGATGTGTTGGTGTGTGCTCACCTTATAGAAAATATTGACCAATTCTACTCACAGGCTCTGTTAATTGGAGTTCTGTCCTATTCTTTTTTCCTAATGTGCACAACAAGCTGTTTCCGGATTTCCAGCTGTTTGCTACCTAACAAGATCTACGGAAAGGGTTTTGTTGTTTGCACTTAGAGGTGCACCACAAAATTCAGGGACTGCCTTCACTTTTTTGGTTTGCTTGGTTGGTTTTTGGAAAAAATAAAGCTTTACAAATCCCTACTTTAGACCACACTGGAATTCCAGATATTTGGCACTTGCTATTTAGTTGCTGTTTCTTTTTATTGCACTTTTGTGGTGGGTTGACCCTGCCGGGATGCCAGGTGCCCACCAAAGCTCCTCTGTCACTCCCCTCTTCAGCTGGGCAGGGGAGAGGAAATAGTGAAGGGCTCATGGCCTGAGATAAGGACAGAGAGACCACCCACCAGTTACCGTCACGGGCAAAACAGACTCGACTTGGGGAAAATTAATTTAACTTATTACCGATCAAATCAGAGAAGGATAATAAGAAAATAAAAACTAAATCTCAAGACACCTTCCCCCCACCCCTCCCTTCTTCCCAGGCTCAACTTTACTCCCGAGTTCTCTACTTCCACCCCACCAGCGGCGCAGGGGGACAGGGAACGGGGGTTGCAGTCAGTTCATCTCACGTCTCTGCCGCTCCTTCCTCCTCACACTCTTCCCTGCTCCAGCGTGGCGTCCCTCCCACAGGAGACAGTTCATCACAAACTTCTCCAGTGTGAGTCCTTCCCATGGGCTACAGTTCTTCACCAACTGCCCCAGCCCGGGCTCCTCTCCCCGCGGGGCCACAGGCCCTGCCAGGACCCTGCCCCAGCACGGGCTGCCCACGGGGTCACAGCCCCCTTCGGGCACCCCCTGCTCCGGCGTGGGGTCCCACGGGCTGCAGCTGGGGATCTGCCCCACCGTTACCCTCCACGGGCCCAGGGGCACAGCCGGCCTCACCAGGGGCTTCCCCAGGGGCTGCCGGGGAACCTCTGCTCCGGGCCTGGAGCCCCCCTGCCCCTCCGCCTGCACTGGCCCGGGGGGCTGCAGGGACGCTCCGCTCACACAGCCTCACCCCCCTCTCCCAGCTCCTGCTGTGCAGGCTTTTTCCCTTCTTAAATACGTCATCCCAGGGGTGCTACCACCGTCACTGATGGGCTTGGCCTTGGCCAGCGGTGGGTCCGTCTTGGAGCCAGCTGGCGTTGGCTCCGTGGGACATGTGGGAAGCTTCTAGCAGCTTCTCACAGAAGCCACCCCTGAAGCGCCCACCACCACCAAAACCTTGCCATGCCAACCCAACACAGCTCTGTAACTCTTGGGACAGAACTTTTTTTAACAGGTAAAGGCAAATGTCTGAATTTCTGCTGCATTGGGACCAATCACTTGAGTTTCATTTTGTGAACAAATGCAGTTTCACAGCTCATTGCTCAGACAGTGCACAATGGAGAGGACATAAAACAAGCAAACAAAGGGAAGAAACGTAGCCATTAGTAACCCTGCTGGTACCTAACCTGAAAATGGTTTGCATTCCAAGTAGGGGTGGCAATTTCCTCCTACAAAGCTCTCAAGGTGTGCAGACAGAAGATGTTGCCATTTCAGTTAGGCAAATAGACCCAGGGATTGTCTTCTTCCTGAAGCCATCAAGGATAGGTTTAGGTCTGTAAAACTTTGTCCTTTAATATCTTTGCGAGTAAACAGATGCAAGGCAAATTAAAACAGCTGAGGCCGTATCTAGACTCACTTCAGCAGACTGCAGTTTTCCACAAGGGAGTTATACATCAGCTGAATAATGCAATTTATAGAGCATGAGGTGATCTGCATTTATCTACATTCAGGAAATAACTGCATAAAATGAGCCTGATTCTTCTCTCATTTAACCAGTTTTCAGATGAATTCCAGTGGGATTACTCCTTCCAGCACCCTGAATGAGAATCAGAACCTGTGGTTTCACATAGCAGTGATGAATCCAAATAAGTTAGTCTGCCTTTCAACACTGATGAAAATGGGCACACTTTTTCAGGGCATCCTGTGCAACTGCCATATATGCGTTATATGGGTATAACCCACATGACTTCAGTCAGTGTAAGGGAAGGTATTACAATGGGTGCTCCCCCACCAGGCTGGGGATTACACAGGGCTGCCTGCACAAATCCAGCCGTCTGCCCTTCTCTTAGGTCCTTCTCATAGGAGGTAGGATCCAGATGAGTCTCTCCCAGGGCTGACAGCATCATTTCAGTGCAGCAGCTCAGGGTCTTAGGGAAGCCACCAGCTCTCCATGGGTGTCTGCATGCCTCAACAGACCAGCCAGAATTGGGAGTAGGTCCTGTGGATGCTCAGAGCTGCAAAAAATCCAGCTCCCATAGGAAACACCAACAATGAATGCATTAAGAACATCTTTACAGAGATTTTTTTTCAGGTAGCCTTATGGGTAGAAATAATTCTGAAATACTGCAGAGGGTTTTCTTGCATAAAATGTTTGATGTACTGGTATTCACCTCATTGCCTGTGTGAATTGCTCTTTAGTATCCAAGAGATGTTCATGAGTGGATCTATGACTGTGTTCCTATCTCCTCCCATGAGCATTCATATTTTTTCTCAGCTGTTAACATCTTGATTAATTTTCTGAGGAGATTAGAAGCAAGGACTTAGGAATGATAAACACTGCTGAAAATAAAGGGGGGAATTAAGAAGACAGGCCCAGCAGACGCTATCTATTTTGCTGGGATTTGGTTCTACTAAGGGATACTTTCTTGCGGATAAGGATAACAAGTCATCGCCTTTTCAAGATTATAAGAAAGCATAATAGCTGCACTCTTCTCAGTCTCTTCTGAGTATCTGCTCTTTACTTCTTTCCAAATGAGTTCCTTGTATAAATGTCACATTGCAGTGCTGCTCAAAGGCTACTTTTCCTCTTTTCTTAAAAGAGTCGTGTATTCCCTGACATGAGATTTCTTTAATCAGCTCTGAAAACGGCCTGTCTTCCACATTGTTGTTTGTTTGGATTTTTTTCTAAATTAGAAGGAAATGCAGAAAAAAAAACCCCAAACCCTAATCTGTACACTTCTCATTTGACTTGGGAAAATAACTCGCTTTGGGAGCAACATTTTAATTGTTAAGATTCTTGCGTTGCCTAAAATATTACTAAAGATAAAGGATTTGGCCTGGTCATGGTTTTAAGAGCTACTTACAAAACTAAGCATTTTACAGAACCCAATTCACTATCTTCAAGCTAACAAGGCACCAAGCGTGTTGTTATGAATTTCTTATTCATGATATGGAATGTTTTCAGGCTTGAACTGGTTTTAGTGACATTTTTCAAACAAGCAAAACACAGTCTGTAAGAAAACAGAACGTTCATTTCTGTAGAAAATGTGTTTCATTCCAATTAGGGATAAAAATATAAAATCAGAATTCTATTTATGCTGAAGGAATATGATTTTTTAATATTGGAACACTTAGTGTTTTATATAAGGAAATTATAAACTATATATGAAAATACCATATTAAAACAGATACTCTAGCATTGAAGTCTAGAGTGAATCAAAATGATAGTTGAACTAAAAATTCTATCTCATAAAAATGAGCCATTTTTCTCTAGTTGTACTTGGTTAAATTTGATCAATTTCAACAAATTCTGTTAAAAATGGAGAAACGTTTTACAAACACTTAAAGATGAATAAAGTCAGAAGTTGTTTAACCAAAAACCTGTCTGATCAATTTTAAAGCAAAATAGTCATCAAAATACCTGCTCAGCTGCAAGTTTCAACATATTTTGAACCTGTGAATTGAAATAGGCCACAATTTTCCGTGTGGGCCATTTGAAATGGTGTGACTTTACCTCTCTATTTCCAGAGGGGCAGATAAGGGCAATAACTGTATTTAACACTGCCTTATGGAGCCATGTAAGCACTGTTGAAGGTGTTGAACTGATTTTAGAGAGAAGTCAAGTTATTTTCCTTGCTTCCAGAAGAATATCTGCCTTCTAGAGCTCCAAAAGGCACAACACTGCAGCTCCACTACACGTCCTATAAAAGCCTCCCCAAACACTAAGTACGGAAGCTGCGATGTATATAAATGTATACATCTCATGACAGTTTGTAGGAGCAAAGCACAGAATACAGGATAGAGAGAAACGTATAGCAGGATCAATGAATCTTTTCAGATCTGCTGTTCTCCAGTACAATGTGCAAGAAAAGCAACACCTACAAAGTTTGAGTTATACTATAATATCAGCAGCAAAATAGATTCACTACTACTCCTGCAAAACCATAATGACATTCTCTCCATGGATCCTTACAAGAAATTCCATGTCCACTCACCATAAAAATGAATGAGGATAGTATCAGTAATCTCAAATATTAACAGTAACCTAGCTGAGCCAAATTATATGTTTTATTTAAATTTTACCTTTTAAATTTTTTTTTTTCATTTTCCTGCAAGTATGAAGGTTGTAAAAATAAATATGTTCTAAATATTTTTTGCTTCATATATTTGGGTTTATGAACAGGTGGCATTCTGTATGTACCATAATTTAAAGTAAAAAGTTACTGCCAGAGGAGCTCCATGCTGCTAAGTATAGATAGGAAAATAGAAAGCAAGATCCTCATGGTTTGGTTTGAGTTTTGCAAGTTCTATACTGCAAATCCATTGTAAGTTCAAGGGAAAAGGATGATGGAAATTACAAAGATTGTAAAGATGTGTGGTCTGTAGAATGAAAAATGTCACAATTACTGAGAAGTGGGAAATCTGTAAGCTTATGAAGAATTCACCTACATTTCTGAAAAAGAAGAATACATAAAAACTCAGCAGCACCTTTCCTGTGACGTACTCCAGCCTTAAAATGAACTTTGGTTTGGCAGAGGGCTGCAGAAAAACTGTGTAAGTGCTACAGAGGAGTGGCAGTGAGTGGATTAGTAGGAAGGGGGGAACAGGCAGGAGGCAGGGACAAGCAGAGGCAAATATAGATATTTATTATATCATATATATAAAATAATCTAATACCACCTATTACCTGCCATATAGCATTAAGGGGGATCTGTGGGCACCCTCAGGGCTTGAAATTGCTATTTCTCAGCTATTTGAGCTCTGTTTCAGTCTGCTGTTTCTTCATATTTCTAACATACAGTGTTTAACCCTATGTAACCATGGGAATTAATGAGAGGTGAATAGAGGGAGGGGTATTATTTTATATTTTAATAGGTTTGTTACTTCAGAGAGGGGTGTACATGCATTTCCATATTAAAGGACATACCAGACGTGCTAGGAGTTAAAGTGTAACACATCAGTCCAAAGAAGGCACTAAATGGACAGAGTTACCCAAAGGACTTTGTTTTCTTGCTGAAACATCAGACCACATCAGCTTCTGTTCTTGCTTGTTTTAAGAAACTTTTAAACCTTATGGGCAATATAAAGGCCTTCAGTATTATTTGGAATAGATCCCATACCACTTTAAATGTTGGATCTAGTCAAAAGAACAGTTCTGTAACAACAACACTGTATTTCTTCCACCCTCTACTCATCTCCAGAGCCAAAGCATTTGTTGCATGATGCTCTTAGCTCATTCTGCTATCAGCAATGCAGAGCCATTACAGCAATCAGATGTAACAGGCTTTATCACCACCAAAGCAGTTGCAGGAAAATTTCAGATTACCACAATTTGTATACTAATTGAGCAAAAGTGTACATGGTATTTAAAGCATGCCTTGATTTTAAGTCTCATAGTTGTATTTTCAAGCATAAAATTTGGGTGGCTTACTTAGCAATTTTGTTTAATTGAGCAAGCACATACTTTGCACAAATTAAGAAGGCTGCGTATGAAGCATCAAGGTAGCATTTTTAGCAAGCAGATGTTGTAGCCAGGCAGGTCGCTTTTTGGGCAAAAGCAAAACTTTTAAGATGTTTTTCATCATCTGTTGAATTGGTAGAAAATCAGCTGTGGCCAAAGAGAAAAACTTTGACCCTTGAGCCTTACCGTTGAGATACCTAATGACCTTTCCTGTGCCAGTACAACCACTTGTACTGTATTCCCACAACTCCCTCTGGTGGCAATCTTCTCCTTCCCAGCTGCGGGACAGCATCTTCCCTCTTCTTCCTGAAGCTACACATGGGTTAGAGGCGGGCTGGTAGATTCTCGGCTCATTTGGGCCCTGGAGATGCTGCTAAAGTTTTTGTTCGAGTTAGAAGATCTCTTTTTCTTACTTTTAGTTATATATCTGCCAGTTCATTTGAATAAACAAACTATTGTTAAATCTGTGTTATATTGAAAAAAAGACTGCAGAAAAAATGCTGATTTAAATAAGTATTTTGTAAAATAAATAAGATTTCTAGTTAACGTATTTTGCTTTCATGTAGCCCACCACTATATAAACACCTCACAAATGGTCTTGATTTGTCCCAGGTGAGGCTGCTGAGGCAAACAGCTGCATCACAAATCCAAAAATAGCCAAAGCCTAAAGCAGGCAAATGATTTTCCCCAATTTCACATGCAAAGTCAGTGGCATGCTGGGAAAATTAAACCTGGATTTTCTTCTTACCTGGGGCAATTTACACCACCCTGTTATATAAAAGGACACCCTGTTATATAAAGGGACCTTAACATCTACTAACTCATTCTTATTTTCAAGGCTTTTCTTTTCCTACCATTGGAGACAGCACTGCCTACCTGCTGCAGTCCTCACCAGATCATCCCTCAGTACCTGCTGCCTAGACACATAGCTGTGGAGCTTGACATCTCTGTGTGTCCAAAACCCTGGTAAATGTGGTAGCAATCTGATGACAGAAGACCCATCACAGTTCGATCCCCCAGCTTTATGAAAACTGATTGGTACCAAAATTATCTTACATAATTAAGTCAGTTTAACGATGACTACATTCCTTTATAAAGATTGCATTGCAACTTTTTTTCCACTTACAACTTGTCCTTTCTTGTGCACATCTGAACTCACTTTCATCAAGCAATACCATCATGGCTATAATATCAAGAGAAAGAAATTTTAATATTTTAAAGAAAAAGCAGTCATCATAAGCAATCATCATCAACTCACTAGCTGAAAGTAAGATGAAAATATTTCTGTTTATCCTGTTACTAAATCAACTGTGTTTTGTTTGTTACATTACACAGATTAGTAACATGGGTTTTCACAAGGGCACTGTGGTGGTAAGTCACACTCCATACCCACACTGAACGTACAATTTCTCCTCTTGTCATGAATAAATCATCCTAGCTGAGCACATAAGGATGATGTGCAAAAGCAGCATGATTGGCCCAAAAGGTAGAATGATGCAGTAGTATGTCTGAGGAATGAAAGGAGAACGAGCTATGAGGGCCTGTAATGCACGATGATGTACCGTTGATCAAAGTAGAGCAGTCTGCTATCAAAGAATAGTGTGCATTACTGGGAGACTAAGGAGGTCTCCTATGTCACCTCTGCTAAACAGGATCCTACTATTTTTAACATTTTAATTCAGGTTAGTATTCAGGTCTCTCTTTCACATGCACACGTGTCCCTGCCTATATATATGTACACAATTTATGTGACATAATTTTCCATTGCATCAAATGGAAATTTTTATTTAGTGATTTCTTATTCCAAGGCTGTTCTTCTGATGAAAGGTAGTTCCAGTTATGTGATCCTAGTGAATTCATTATGACTAAGGCTCTGGTCTTTACCCTGTAACTACCTATGCATGGGCTTTTTATGCTGGAATTTTATTTTTCTAGATGAATCATACCTATTGCAGTTCCCACGGAACAGAGGCATGCCTGCCCCTGGTGATGTGGAATCAGAATAATGGAACGTGAACACATCAATAATGCAAATGAAACCTGAACACATCAGTCCTGTCCCTGTCTGACAGAGGAGAGTAAACCCTTGCAACGCTTTTTGTCCTATTTAGGTTTGCCCTGTACTGTAACTTCGTAGGGTAGATTGACAATGATAATACAAAAGAATGAGGGCTGCCAACCATAAAAATTCATCAACACCGGAGGCCATTCCTATCCCAGTGTCATAACCATTTAGTTGCATTTCTCCCTCCTGAGGTTTTTTCCTCTGCCCAAGTAAATCTTCTTTTTCTAGCTGCGGAGTGGATCAACTACAGCTGAAGGCAGCACTACCAAAACCAGCTAAAAACCAGAGCATTCTCCTTGTACAGGGACAGTGTGGATCCAAACACCTACAAGCTCGGGAATGGGTAGAAATCAGTTTCCTGTCCCTGGGCCAGTCATCCCAAACGTCAGGTGTAAGTACAACCATGTCAGCTAATTAATTAAGCAGCAATACTGCCTGCAAAGCCTCTGGATTTTATCTCAAGCAATCAAACCGAACCACTCTGTGCAGCGTTGAGTCATTGGCACCACACTCCATGAACTACGTAAACCAAATGGAGAAAACGCAGTAACAATGAGAATGATGCAAGGGCTAAAATCCAGAACTTGCAAGGAAGGTTATGGAAGTGTTAGGGTTGTTGTTGGGGGTCTTGATCAGAGAAACTTGCGTGCCACAAAGACTGACTGCTGCTAAGTAAGGATCTGTTACCCATGTTTGTGGTGATAAGACAAGAAGCAGTAGCCTTTAATGAAAGAAAGGAAGATTAGGCTAGATAGTAAGACACATTTTCTTGCAGCGAGTGATTGTGCACTAGAACAGCTCACCAGGGAAAACAGTAGATTCTCCATCACCAGAAATATTGAGCAACAGGTCACATGCAAATTCATCCAGCCTGGGGCTAGCATAGTTTTAGAAGACCTCCAGCTCTCACTTTTAGTTCTATTTTTCTAGGTGTTAGGATTCTCGGTGCCCGTGTAAGGGGTGAATCTCGGAGGTGGAAAGCCATCCATGCTCTGTACTGCAATAGGTGTTCGTCGGAAAATAGGTTCTGCACATGCCCAAATGAAGTAGTTGCTTGTATTCAGGTGCCTGAGGAGCTTTCAGACTGACCTTGCAAACATCTCCACAATAAGGCAAGGGCAGAGATTCTCTCTGCAAAGATGTATTGAAACTGAGCACAGTAATATTCATTCACGGCATATTGGCATGTGACAAGCAGGGAATTTTAGACTTAAATGAAGCATGACTAGCTAATAATAATTGCATAGTTTATTTACAGATGTAAATTTGCATAGGTTCCTCAGGGTCAGTGAGGTCAAGAACCCAACAAATTTTCTTTTCCCAGCTCTGCAACAAAATCATGCAGTTATATATAGCAAAATACACAGTTAACTCTGGACAGAGAACGTCTTACTCAAGCAGTAAATGTGTACAACTCAGGTTCAAATGTGGTATAATTCAGGCACAAACTCTTTTTCATGCCTAAGTAATAAAAAGTATCCACAGCCTACCTGTCCCACCTTTTCTTCCTGCTCTGCTTCTTTAAAAAAAACCAAACAAAACAAAACAAACAAAAAAAACAAACCAACAAACCAGCATTTACCCTGAGCATTTCAGAGACAGCTCTCTCAAGTTTTCCCTGAGTTTGACTGTCTGAACAAACAGAAACCATAATTGCTTATTGTCTGCATCATGACCTCCTTAAGTAACCTTATTTTTAAGTACAGTATACATTGATGGTGCATCCTTAGCTAAAACTACAGTGTGCGGGATTACATACGCTTAACCAGTCATCAAAAGATAATGTAAGTATAGATTCATGGTCCGATTCATCTGGAGTTTTATGTATACAACTCCCTGAGACATTAGTTGTCAATACACTCTTGGGTAAAAGTACTTATTAGTGGATCTAATTTTTTGTACAGGAACACATATATCAGTGGCACCATATAGCTAACTGTAATGAAGACACACAGAACATCATTTGGATGACACCCTTGTGCTCCTGTGATTTTATTCATCAAAAAGTTATGTAGAATAGATACCATTAACATTTCTCATATATTTCCTTACAGCATTCACAGCATTTTAACTGACAGTGTTGAACAAAGAGGCAGTAAAGAAGCGGCATCCAGCTGAGGAGTGCAGCCAGAAGAAGAGTCTGGCTCCTCTCCCTGCCAGAGGTCCCGCTCACCACCTCCGAGGATTCTTGCAGCAGCATTAGCTAGAGCATGTGCCATACAAAATACTCCTTGCTTTCAGCGAAGGTGAAACAAAGTACTGGCTCCAAGAACAGAAAAATAAGCTTTTGAACCTGTGCTATAAAGAAAGTATGAGAAATGAGAAAAGGATGAACTGAGCAGGAAATAAAATGGAGATGGTGTTACACTGCAGCTGTTCTACTTACTGCATGCTGGAAGCCCGTATCTTGAAACATGCTTCTTTCTCCCTGGGACTAAACCTTGTCATGCTACACCCGTACACACCAGCCACTCTTTCTAGCCCCAAGCCCATCTCTCTTCACCCCAGCAGCCCTTCTTCCTCTTCCTTGCTGCCCCCTCAGCCACAAGCTGCAGCCTGGCCGGAGGCACGACAGCAGCTGCCCAAGGGGAAGGATCCCGCTGTAGGTTTGCAGGCAATGGGTACAAGGGTACTTACCAAGGCTCTGGCTTTGTTCAGTCCCTTGTGTCGAGAGCCTGGTCCCTGGGCATGCTGCAGGATAGCACTGGGACTCTGGCTTCCCTCCCTGAGTCTGCTTCACCGCTGGGTTTTCTGCTCCACGAGCTGTGGCACATCCAGCACATGCAGCCAGGGGTTGCAGTTGTGCGTGGGTGGCTGCAGGAGCACCAGGGCAGAGCAAAATTTCTCAGTGAGGTCCATGGTCATTCTTACTGATGTAGCAATGTTACTGACACACTCAGAAGAGGGTGATCTATCAACGTATTGCAAAAGTGTGTACTTTTGCTAACAGGTAGTTAAACAATTAAAGGCAATGTTTTCATTCCTGTAAACTTGCTCATTGGCTCAATCTAGGAGAAACAATGAGTACAGAGAGGAAAAGGCTTCAAACATATCTTTTTTTTTTTTAATAAAAGGTCCCATAATTGGTTTGTCAAGGTTGAAGAAACATATTTATGTACAGGTTGGTTCTGGGAATAATATTTGTTTGGTTTTGTGGTCAAATAGCAGCAAAATCTTCTCATACGTATGTTTTACCATTGTTTAGTATCCTAAGGTACTTCTGAATCATCCTTTTTTTGTCATCTTCTTTTCTCTACTTTTCTCCAGTCACCAGATTCCCCCCCCCCCTTCCCTTTTCATTCATTGCAATATTTTTCATGTACATTTTCAATCTACTTCTTCTTAAACTCCTTGGTGATTTAATGAAATTCATATGTCTTTGATTTCTTTCCAGAACTGTGGCCTAAAACATATTTCCCATCCTCTCTTTGATGTTTTGCTTTAGGGGAATGTTCTTTAGATGGACTATTCTTAAATGGCATCCTATGTGGAGACTCTATTCCTTTCTGTAAGTACATTTTAAACTCCATCTTAATAGTGCACTCCAGTATTCCCCTTTAATGTCACCCTGCTTATCACATCAAAGTAATGTTTGTCTGTAATGCTCCACTGAGGTGTAATGAACAGTTTATCTGACAAACATCTGATGATTTGCATGTGAGTACACTTCAGTGTGGTCTCCTGAAATCACACCTGGCCTGAAACAGAACTAACTTTGCTTCTTTAGGAATAAGCAAACTTGGATCCAAGCTGAAATAACAGGATCTTTTACCAAATTTCTAACAAGAGGATTAAAACTCTTCAGAGCATCCTGTGGGGAGACACATGAAGCCTGGAGAAAGCTGAGCTCCTCCGAAAGCTTGTAGATGGTCTCCTGGGCGGGAACGGCCAGGTGGAGCAGCCATGTTAGTCAGTACTTCTTCCAAGCACAGGTCATACGGGCCCCCACACTCCTTCCAGTGTGGCTACCGTCCTCTCCGCTGGTGTCTCACTATTTTTGAGTCATAGGAAGGTCATATATTTCAGATTAGAATCTCATTAGAGATGACTAAGTGTTTCCATAACATATGCATCCCTCAGTAGCCTGCTACTGTTGTAAGTCAGGCTGTTTCAGCCCTGAAGACTCACTCTGAAATAGTCTCTTCCCCAGGCAATCACCTCCCCAGCTGAAGAGTTCAGAGCACCCAGGCAAGGGCAGACAGCCGAGCGCTGCTCCAAAGACACCTTCAGGGCTAATGTGTTTGACATTGTTTTGCTTATGCTTCCTGCTGCAAATCAAGGCGACACTTAGGAAATTAATATATAAAGCCCCTTTATTGCACCACTACATCCCGTTAGCAGTTCAGAGACCAGCTGTGAACAGGGGCTTGCCAAAGCCTCCTATGGACTTCGTGAAAGCACAGAGCACTTATCTGAACCTTACAAAGACAGGTTTTTAACCTTTTTTCCCCACACCTTCTTACTTTTCCCTTCCCAATGCTGCTTTTTGTAAGCCAGCACAGATCCATTCTTCTTGGAAAGATGAGGCAAATCCATCAAACCCTAATGCTCTTCCCCATTTGAAGCTGCTCAAGAAACAGCACACATGAAATGAGGCTTTGTATTGTGGTTTTCAGCTAATAAATATACATCAGAAGGGTGTCACGGGGACATTGCACTAAAAATGTGATGTTTTCAGGAAGCAGTACATTCATATTTTCTTTAACAGAACATTTTCTGTGCACTTTGATTAGAATACGCTTATTGGTAGAGATCATTTTTCAAAAATAATTACTATTGGAGCTGTTCATAGTATTAGTTTTCATAAATTCATCCAGTTATAATTAATATGTGCCTTTCAAGGACCTAAAAGGGAAGGCATTCAATATTTCTTGTCTCTAATTTTAGTATGATCTGATTTTCCTCTGGTTGCCTTTCCAAACACCTGGGGCCAGCCATATGAGTAAATTAGATTGTGCTAAAATGCATATTAATGAAGCTCAAGCAACGGTTCCCTAAAGGGACAGTAAAACTATATATAGCTCCTTTTTTTCCCCTCTCTTGGTTAATGTGCCTTTCAACACATTTAGATCCTAGTAAAGTCACGCCATTTTAGAACAGTCAAAAAAATGCAAAGAAACTGTTAAAACAAAAACTCAAAAGCACATTTATTTGACGTCTATAAATGATCATTCCTTTTGATACTTTGGGTTTAAAATTATTTCCTGTTACAAATGGGTTTTCTTTTAACTGGATTATCCTATGAGAAAAAAATCATATCAAGACGTTTGGGGTAGTAGAAACTGGCATATTTGCTAACAGCCTACAGTGATGTGTCAGTTTCCTCTCCACAGAAACCCGTAATGCTCATTATAACAGATAGCAGTGGAGGGCGACAACCAATAATCACACGTACCCCTCAGTATATGGAATGAAAAGAAAGGGTTTTGGAAAAGGACACTGGAATAAATCCCATACGGAATGAAAAGAAAGGGTTTTGGAAAAGGACACTGGAATAAATCCCAGTTCCTCAAGGAATTCTCGTGGCTCTATTGGGGATTGTCTGCAGCAATATTTCAGTGTGGACCAGGTGAGTGGTTTCAAGTGAATCACTGCAGACACTGCCTTGGTTCACACCACGGAGTGGTCATAGAGCATGTGCACCAGATTCATTCAGGAGAACTGAAACTCGAAGGTAGACTGCAGAGGCACATTTAAAGTGTGCTGACGGCTAACGGGCTCTCAGTTCATGGAAGGAGACGAGATGAAATCCAAAATGGAAGCTCCTAAATGTGTGGACACTTGCGTCCTCAGCACCACCACTTCTAAATCGGGTGGATACAGAGGAAACTGCTTGGATGACTAGGGAAGCCCAGGTTATCATACCAGAAAAAAATTGGTTTGGTAATTAGACCAAAGGCTTAGAGAGGATGTGACTCAGTGACAAACAACAGGAAAAGAACTACCAAGTCACAAAACAATCTGACACAAAAACAAGTGAGTATTAATTGCTCACATCCTAGAAATTAGATGGAAGATCTAAACACAGATCTAGGGATTAGAAAGAAGATCTAAACAAAACTGAATGTTTGGAATGATGTTTCAACTGGAACATCATGGCTTAAAGGAGCTCCAACTTCTTTTAAAATGCAGCTTATGGAAGGAATTGTATAAAATTGGCTGCTTTTAAGTGTAGTGGGCAGAATCTGACAGTTTAATCTGGTAGGATATGATGTTTCATTCCCAAGCATTGTCAAAGCATTGATGTAAGTTCTCCATATCATTACAATTAAACCACATTTTATACAGGTTCCAGTAATTTTTAAGTGCCTTTAATGTAAAAAAGGGGGGAAATATATACATGACTTCTCACTATAAAAAATTTGAGCAAAACTTTAGGATGAGGAATAACTTCAATTGGATGGAAATACTGAAAGTGGTATATTTGTTAATTGCTTACAGCAGTTCTGCATTTTCTTCTTCATAAAAACTGTAGTGCTCACTATAATGGATAACAATTACAAACAGTGTCTTTACAAACAATGCAATGGTCATGCTATTGCAGCTTGTGGATCTACATGCCAGTTAGCAGTCCTGCCTATTTATGTATTTATTTTTATTGCACATGAAAAGAGGCAATCAAGAGCAGAGATACTCAGAATGAGTGGCTACTCAAAGCCAGGGGCTTTGCCATGCATGATTTTCAATTAGAAAGAGGAGATGCAGATTCAGGAAGCATTCACGTAGTTATTCAGGTTTTCATTTTCTTCTGACCACACTTTCAGAGTCAGGAGTTGAAAACAGAGGATATGAGCTCTTTCTGTATTTAATGAAAACTTATTTTCTCCATTCTACTCTTCTCTCCCAGTGAAATGAACTTTTTAAGCATGCTAAAGCCTTACTTGTTACTGTAGAAAGAGCATTCAGTTTTACAACTACTGAAGTTTCATTCTGAGTATTTTATTATTTCTGTTATTTGCTTTCTTCTCCCACTACCTGTGCTAAGCTTCCTTCTCTGCCCTCAGACATCCACACTCTTACTCTTCACTTTGAAGACAATCCCAGCCTCCCTGCCAGAAACACCCCTTTGCCACTGTGGGCAACATTTGGAGCCTGTTGTTTTCCAGTACCAAGAACTGTAGGAACAAGTATCCCTGCTACCTGCCTCCCTGCTCCCTCCTCACTAGTACTCATCTTCAGGGGCAGGCAGAAGGTGTGTGTCTTCTGAGGCTGAGCAACAGCTCTTGAGGTAGGATATTCTGGTAGGAAGTGATCATTGGTTTCCACTATTGCTTTGGACACCAAGGAGATTGGCAAAGCTTGACTCACTTATGTGCTGTCCACATAGCACAACCGGAACTAACACTGGTCCCTCCAAGAAGTAAAGATTTTGTGAAAGTTTTGGGGTCACTTATGAGAAAATGGGCTGTTGGGAGAATGAAGGTCACTCAGATGCAGGTGCACAGGCAAAAGATGCTGTCATTCAGAAGCGGTCCATGGGTGCTGTGAAGGGAAATCTATGTTCTCCTAGGAAAGGAACATTAATTTAGGTTTCCCACAGAGTTTCCTCAGACCTCTGCTTTTATTCTGTAACTACAGGATGGTTGAATTAGGCTCTAAAAAAGTAAAATGCCAAACATTAGGTTAGTGCACATATTAATAAATTCAGAATTAAAAACTAAAGAGAAAACGGTGAGAAAGCAAGATTTGGCTAAGATGGTCTGACTACATCAGAGAGTGTCTTTCCATAAAATAATTCCAGGTCAGTTAAATTGCTTTTAGAAAAATTAAATCTTATGCATAAAATATGCAAGACCTTTAACTTTCCATCTTTTGTGCTTTAATTGTATGGTAAAACATTATTTTGTTACAGTAATTTTGTCCATTTAACTCTGAAGCAGTTTTAAAAAGTCAGTGACATGGGTTTAAAATATAGCACATCAAACAATATTTCCATCAACATACAGCAGTTGCCATAAACAGCCTTAATTTGCAGTCTAAATTACAGATCTAAATATATTCAGACAAATTAATGCAATGGAAAATTATAGAACCCAAACAGTATATTTATTTATTTATTGCAACATCTTGCTTGCATTTCATCTGCCATTCATACAAGGTTACTTCAAGTTTAGTAATTTTTCCCTCTCTCATGCTCAAATTGAGAGGAAAAACCATCTCCAAATGTTCATAACCGAGCTGAAAAACATATTTTGGACTAATCTGTTCACAGGAATATTTTTTCCTATATATCATATATCCTACCTTCATTTAAACTGTTATACCCGTGTTCAGCTGTTGAAGACTTTGAGTAAGAGAACGATAAGTAAAATTGGCCTTTCAGGTTATATGTGGGTCATTTTTGAAGCAGCCAGCCCTACAAAGCATACTGAGGTGCAGAGGATTACCAGTACACGTGCGGTTTTGTTATGCAGCCTGTCTCTCAATGACAGCGTTGTAATTGGTTTTGGAGTGACATGTGGCACAGGCAGTCTGAACTGGGGTGCTACCGAGACTGGTTTCATTGAGAAAGGGTTGTATTCATTGGGGACAGGATTTCCAATAAATCCAATAAATCAAAAAAAAAAATGTCTTAGCTAATGATAAACCACCAATAATCTCGGGCTGGGACAATAGAAAGTAGATTGGCTCCCCCAGCAAGTGTTAATGTTGAAAATCAAAAGCCACAAGTAGTAAAATTTACTTCATAGTCCTCAGGAAGAAAAGGCTTCTACTTTATTACAAATTAAGACCCGGTTTCTATGAGGCAGCAGACTGCCCTCTTACTCTCCAGATTATTTTAAAATTGAGTCTTTTTCTCTTCTTTTAGGTGCTGTAGCTTATTATGAATAAAAAAATCTTAATTGTTCAGTATGTCACCTTCTGTTTGACAGGAGGAAACAAGGAACTATCACCGTGTCTGTGGATTTCGTATGAGGCCAGGCAAGACAATAAAAAATGAAGTGAGATTTTTGTTTTTGTAAGGGAAAATGAAAGGAAACCATTTACAAGTAGCAGAATGAATGGCTGGCTTTGATATTATTTTTTTCTGTCTCACTATTTAATTGTGTTAGCCTCACCTTCTTTCAGTTACTTCTGAAACCTCTCACTTGTCACACTTTGATACGGTGCAGGGGGCTGGGAATGGGTACGAGCAGGCTGAGGGCTTTCTGCCCCTGCACGTCTGTGTGAACTCAGAACTGGTCTGTTCATCCCGGGGAGGAGAAGGGTTTGTGAGCAACACATGTCTCCTGGCCCCTCCTAGGAACTCATCATCCTTAAACATCATTAAACTGATTGCATTGCCAGGTGTGGCTAATGCTAGCCCAAGAGATCAAAAGCTGGTCAAGGGGAGCTGAGGTAAACAGAAAGCATTATATGAAACTGGGATAAAAATCCAGAAACAAAGGGAATAAAATTACATATAGTAAATAGAAATTGATTACAAATACAGTTGAGAGTGCAAAATCATCTGGCTCTTCCACACGTCCTGTCCCTTCCATATCACCTCTGTCCCTTCTTCCATTCACCTCATAGTCCCTTCACCTGACGAAAATACTGTGTCATGTCTGATACCAAGTAGGAGTAATTTGGGAAATCCTATCTAGGACTCATCAGGACCGCGTGCTTCCAAACATCCAGATTTGCTCTGGGCACAAATTGGAATCTGAGGTTCCAGAAAGCTTGTGGTGAATGACTTCAAGCTGGGCAACCAAAGGTTGGCTGTCTGCAACCTGTTGGAGCAGTAAATTTATAGCACATAGGGAGCTGCTGTGCTGGGGCATCAATCTTTAGTCTGGGACAGTCCCTATCAGATGCGTGATTTATCATAAAAATTTGGAAGAGCCACTCCTGTGGGCATACAGGTCAACCATGGGCAGACAAAAATTATTTCTACGCGCAGTATAGGACCACCCAGCCCCAGCTGTACAAAAACTCCTTCTCCAGATGTCTTGCAACTGCAAAAAGCACAGAGAAAGCCATGTCCCGTATACTTTTCATGCAGTGCACAGGATTCAAACATGTAGTAGAGGAAATCTTTTACCTTTTCTCTGACATCTGACAGCACTAGCAGAAGCTGTGCTGCCTTGCAGGCCCTTTCAAACCAGTGCCCAGAGCCTGGACCTTGCAGACACAGATCTTGAGGTGGCACTGAAAGATGTATGGGTGCAGGCATGGCATCGAGAAGGTCCGAGTCAAGCTTCCAGCTGCAGCCTGTGCTTCCAGCATCTGGTAAGGCCTAAGAGAAAATTATTTCACACTGAGGGATGAAGCCAGAGAAGGCTGCTGACAGGAGGGGAGAGGAGCAGGAGTTCAGATGGGAGCAGAAACCCCACAGAAGTCACGCCAGGTGGGAGCAGAGGTGGCACAGAGACAGGGCTGGTGGTCCTGCGCCAGCTGAAGGGGCCAGCACACCCCCAGGCCCCATGTGCACCAGGGCTGAAACAGGGACAGTTTTGGTGCCTGGGGGCATCAGCACTGTAGGGTCACACATCTGTGAGATGCACCAAACCGCCCCACACACCTCCACAGGGGTATGCTTGCTTTGGATAGCAGCACCCAGGGATAGGCAGGATAAGGATTCATGCCCAGGGAGAGGTCCAATGCTCACCAGACTTGGGGTCCAAGGCCCCTGGCAAGAGCTAGAGCAAGTCTCTTCAGCTGCATTTGTCCTGTGCTTCACATGGGCTTTGGGAGGCAGAAACCTCCTAAAAACAGGATCTGGGAAACAAACACCCAGTGGACATGTTCACCATCGACCGTGCCGGTAGAGATGACAAATGAATATGTTTCAGCTGTAATATCCTTAGAAAGAAAAGATGAGCATGGAGAAAAGTAGAGCTGGGTTTAGGCCTGAAGAAACAGTTTACAAAATTGTTCTAGTCAACGTTTGCAACGAAGTCGTAAAAGCAGGTACAGAAGTGATACACAGCAGCTGCCAGCAGCATGCCACCCCAGGTAAAGTGCTCCAGCATGGGTTTGCCTCGAAATAAATGTAACAGCAGCTCTGAAACACAAAACAGATTTTCCCCAAAGCTTTGTAATGAAAACAAGCTTGAAAATGGTTGGCAGACTGAACTCTGCTCAAGTGCGGCATCTCTTTCACCTCTCTCCTCCCTGCCTCCCTACCTTACCCAAAAATAATGGCTTGGGAAAATGAGCAGTTCCTGCAGTAACTCCTGAAGACTGTTGTGTTCAGGTTTTGGTGAAGTAAGGCAGAAGACATTACAGCCACTGAATATTTGCATTAGTCTCAGCAGGTCAATAACCACAAAGATTTTCTGCTCCAGTTGCTTGCAGAGAGATGTGCACTTCTTAAAATCCCAGCTACTTTCTGTTTAATTTATTTGCAAAGCAAGACATAACAGTGTAAAAAAATCAATTGAACAAAACAATTTTATTAGAGTTCACATGCTACAAGGTGTGCAACCACAAGACCTCAAGCAAGACAAGCAAGCAGTCCTGTAGCTGCTTTCAAAGACCTCTGTTGTTTGCAGCAATGTAACTGAGCACACCAGCAGTTTAACAGGTTTCCCCTTGATCAATTATTTAGCCTTTCATTTTATTTTGCTGAAAGTCGTTCTTTTTTCTTTTTTAGTACAACCACTACCTTTAATAAAGGGTGTATCCCTGTACTTCTGTGCGCTTGAATTTAGAGCACTATAAATCCCTGCTTTCATACCTCTGTTTCAGTTGTTCCTCTGTACCCCCAGTAGTTTGTCAGGCAGGGGAAGGATAAGAAGCCAATAGAAGTTCCAGCAGATCAAAGAACAGGATCTGTCAGACCTCTGCTGCCTCCACGTCCAGTATTGTGTTGCAGTCCTCGGGGGCTGAAGTAGAACCGTTCATTTGAGAACTTGCACTGAAAAAGTTCCAGAATACCAAAAAAAATGGATGAAAGCCAAAGAAAGTCTGGAGGCTTGAGATTCGCAGGAATAAAGGGAGAATTAACACCATCACACACACAACTGTGCTTCCTGTCATTGAACAGAGAAAATAATAAAGAAGATGTCTGAGGATAATTAGCTAAAACTGTACTGTAATATTCAATAGAATAATAGATCCTTTACAAAAATTCCCTCCAGAAATCTTGTAGCTTGTATTAATTTCTATACATTAATATTATTTTTTTTTTGCTTTGATTCAAATACTTTACATACAGTTTAGATGCAATTGATATTTAAATTTTGTTCAATCCTTTATGAGGCTCAGTGGACAGAAGCAATTAAATGAGAAATAAAGAATGATGTGAATAAGCAGCAAGGGAGTGCCTCTTCATTCAGTGTACAAAAAAATTAATATCCACAGATGAGCTATTAAATAGGGCAGATTTTTTTTCATCGCTTCAGTAGTAAAGCCACACTGATTATGTACCAAGTAAGTATTATACGGTCGAGAAAGATGGGTAACAGAGCTGAAATTTGCTAAGAGGGGGCAGGGGAGTAAGTGTTCTACTTCTTTGTAATGATATATCCCACAGTAAACCACTGACAGCTGTTAGTTTACCCACATTGCTGATTTCTGCTTTGCTGTGTTGGTTTTTTTTTAAAGCTGATTTTTGTCAGTAAAATGATACACAAAACACCTAGATTCACACTTGAAAAGTAGAGAACAGTGAGTAAGAGATAAGAATTAGTCAAACTTACCAGTTTATATCCCTGTTAGAAGGAAATTATCTTACCATCAGTGAACAACAATTGAATTGATAGCCTAGAAATATTCTTCCTTAGAGGCCAGAGGGCCAACAGTTACGAAGGGAAACCAGACAAAGTGATAGAAGAGACACACGCAGTGGGCAAAGCTGCAAATGAACAGGAACGCTCCGCGCCTGAAGCCGGCGCAGGCAGGTGCCCAGCGGGCTGGGGCAGAGCAAGCTGTGCATCTGCCTCATCACTCGCTGGATCCCGGCGGCTCCTCTAAGCTCAGCGCAGCCAAATCTGGGACTGAAATACCAGATAGGTACAGGTCACCCTGGTTCATGTCCGAGGTATGAAACAAGGTGCTGTAGCTGCATGATCTAACAGGCTGAGCAGAAACGCAGGTCTGGTCAAAACAGCTGGCTTCTTTGCAAACTTGAAATGCTGAGATATAACTGAAGCCTAAGCTATTCAAATATTCATCATCTGATGCATTGCCATTGCATATCTTAGTCTCAACGGGAAGGTTCTGCATGACACCACCGGCTTTAACTCCTTAATACCACTGTCTGAAAAGAGAACGTAGAAAACACACGCTAGGAAAAATCCCCTCCACAGCTCCAGTGCCGTCTGGGGTAAAACCACCTTTTCCCCATGGATCCTGAAGCCTCTTGCAATGTCAAGGTCATGGAACAACCCATTCAACATGGCATCCAATCTCTTCTCCCTCACAGGGAGGACCACGTCGTCAGTATGTTATAACATGAGGTTTTATAATTAGTTTGAACTGGAGGAGAAATATGACCTGTTGTTTCTCATCATCTAATCAATGCTTCTGTCAGTTCGGGGCATTAAAATTATAATGTATTTGCCTAGTACTTGCATAAAAGGGTGAGGAAAACACCCACAGAAAAAAGCTGTACTCTTCAAAATTCTGCACACTGCGCTAGTGCAGCTTTCCTATAGTATGGAAGATTAATCCATATTTGCACAAAATTCACAATAATGCAAGAAATAAATTTAAAAATAGCTATTCCTCCCAGGCCTAGAATGAAAAATGGAAAGGGGTGGGGTGGGACTGGAAAGGAACATTGATATGAAATATTTTTTTCTCAGAATAGTGACAGAAATCTAAAATAATATTTGCAATTCTACTCTTACAGTTGCACTTCAGTTTCTCCCATATTTTACATACTAATTATGGAAAGACGAGTTATCTTAATTTAAGCTTGCATATGAAATTCCTATAAAACATACAGATGTAACACTGGTGCTTTACACTGGTTTATAGGATGGCTGGCTTTGTGGACAGCGATGACATCCTATATGACATTTATAATCTATCAAAGTGGCTGGTACTAATAATAAAGCCTACATATATCCTCAGTTTTAAGGTTGTTTGATAACACAGTATTGTTTTAATAACTTCATAATGAATCTACATGGAGATGGTGTACTGCCAAAGAGAAATGGATATGAGTTTCTTCTGTATCAGCACTATAAAATTAGGTCTCCTTTTCAATCCTATTTCTAGCCCATACAAATATAGCCTTTGTACTTGCTTACAGGTCATTAATAATGACATTTTCTGCATTTCATTTGATTATTGTAGGGATATATAAACAGGGGGAAGATGTACTTAAGTACACCAATTTAAAGATGTATATTTTCTTAGTTATGAATATACAGTTCTGATAGTACTTCTAAATAAATTGTATATACATTTCTTACTCTTCTATTAGAGCTCAGTTTCCATGAACAAGTAATTATTGTAAAATTTTCATTTTTTCATGTTTCCTAACAAGGTTGTTAAGGAATGCAGCCATGCAACCACCATTAATTTGTAGTAAAAGATACTGGGATGGAAATCAAAAGATACATGTTGAAATTTTTAACAGCCTAAAAAAAAAAACACAAAACACAACAAAAACCAAACCCACAAAAGCACATTCACACAAAACCCCAAATGCAGCTTCAACGCTGTAAGAAAGCACTAGCTTTTTCTGACAGTTTAATAGCTGAAATAAAAGTGAGAAGGGAGAACATGACACCTACAAGTAAGCAAGGGAAGGGAATGTGAGGAAAGATACGTGACCATTACCATACAATCACGGCTGGCAAAAGACAGTTTTCACACACCGATTTCTACTGAACTGAACGAACCAGTGAGGGCTCATCTTGGTCCCAGCTAATGGGGACCAAAACCCACATGTGACACCGGTTATCTTCGTTACAGCAGAATTGCTGCTAAGCAGGAAACGACAGAAAATTTCAGTAGGGTCCCCCCAAACCCCCTTTTTTTTGGTGTGGTTTTGTTTTGTGGTTTTGCCTTACACATTTGCAGTGTGCTGACTCTGAAGAGCTAGCTGCTGGTGTGTGCAGCCCAGCTGGCTGCAAAGGACAGCAAGACACTGCTGCACGGGGCTCTTCACACACAGAAGAACAGGAGGGGGTCTGGGTAGCGCAGGAGGGGGTCCAGGTAGCAAGTTTTCCCCCTTGCCAAGGAGGCATTAGCATGGCTTAATCTGTTCTGTACTTCAGAATCCTATTGCCTGTCTAAGACTGGCCCCTTCCACCCACAGCGCTTATGGAGCTGGGCTGGAGGTAGCCAAGCAGAACAGCTAAGCCATCTCTCCGGAGCCAACAAGGTGTAACCGACCTCACGCTCCCTCTGTTCCCATAAATATATAATTTTTAACTTTCGTTTGCAATGAAGTAAACCTATAGTTTCACTTCATTTGCAAAAAAAACCCAAACCAAACCAAAAACAAAAACAAAAACCAACCCCAAATCTTTCACAGGATTTCTGGGATGACTATCTGAGGCCAAATAAACAATAATTTTACTGTTCTAATACCTGATCTCTCGTGTGTGACACACAAATTCTCTCTGGATAATTTTTATGCAAGTTAAATGGAACCAGCAATACTCGCATACCAAACTTTGATATATCCCTTTTGAGTTTCACATTACTGTGTCTTATGAATGGGGAGAAGTTAGAAATGGGGTTATGTCCTTTTCAGAATAGGGATCATCAGATTTATTATCATTGAAAAGGACTATCCCAAGTGCCTATTACCCATCATATAACATTTAATTTGAGCAAAATAGATGAATTTACTTAACTGCATTAAAAACCAGCAACACAGACCCATGAGTGGGAGAGGCTTGAGCTGAAGATGTATTTGAACACTTGTTTTTTGACTACTGTGTAAACAGAACCATTAAACTCCAGCAACCTGGCATTTCTAGGCCAACAGAATCCACCCAGTCTGTAACCCAGACAAGTTCGGTTCAAGCTTGAGAAAAGTATTAACATTTCAAAAACCGATTTCAGAAAAGTTTACTATAAGATGAGTGATGGCTAAAAAAATAAATGTTTAAAGGAAGAGTCTGACTGGACAGTCTTCTCCTAGTTATTTTCAGCTAGTGAGACACTCTGGAAAACCGGTGGTCACTAGAATCAGCTGCAAAATATGTTAATTGTAAAATGACTTTTCTACACAAGCTGAGGGGATTATGAGGTGTAAAATAAATGTTATGTTACTTTGTATCAACTAGCCAATCTTATTAGGGCACAGAGCAATTTAAGTGATAGGCTGAAAATTGGCCAGGGCAGAATGCAGACAAGACCCAATTAAGACAAAAAGCAATTTGAGTTTACTGAATAATCTATAAGAGCCAATAACAAATTACAAAAGCCAGAGAAAATTACAAGTAGGTTTTGTTTTCAGTGCACAATTAGTAGTATTGAAAGAAAGAAAAAAAAGCATGATGTTACCAAATAATTAGAGTGGGGTTACCTCACATTCAGCCTTCAGTGGTGAAGGACAGAAAATGTATTAGCATTTTTAATTGGTTTCTGCATAAAACCAGCTGGGTTTTGTTAAACAGAGGAAAGCTGGGTCGCTGGGGGACTGCATACAAAGAAAGATAGATAACATAGCCCCTCTGTTTTAGATGCTAGGTCATGAGCTGGGTTTCTTGCTCTGTTAATGGCCTTGCACTTGCATCAGAGCATGCCCCTGTCAGGGCAGCACAGATGGCACCTACAGCTCTTTGAGCAATGACAAATCACAGAATCACAGAATGGTCAGGGTTGGAAGGGACCTCTGGGGATCATCTAGTCCAACACTGCTGCTAAAGCAGGTTCACCTACAGCAGGTTGCACTGAGTCGTGTCCAGGCAGGCTTTGAATGTCTCCACTGAAGGAGACTCCACAACATCTCTGGACAGCCTGTTCCAGTGCTCTGTCACCCTCAAAGTAAAGAAGTTCTTCCTCATATTCAGATGGAACCTCCTACGTTACAGTTTGTGCCCGTTGCCCCTTGTCCTGTGGCTGGGCACCACTGAAAAGAGCCTGGCCCCATCCTCTTGACAATCGTCCTTAAGATACCTGTAGACATTAATAAGATCCCCTCTCCATCTTCTCTTCTCCAGGCTAAACAGGCCCAGCTCTTTCAGCCTTTCCTCATAAGGGAGATGCTCCTGTCCCCTCATCATCTTTGTAGCCCTCCGCTGGACCCTCTCCAGTAGTTCCCTGTCTCTCTTGAACTGGGAAGCCCAGACCTGGACACAGCACTCCAGGTATGGACTCACCAGGGCAGAGAGAGGATAAGGACAACCTCCCTTGACCCACTGGCCATGTTCCTTCTAATGCACCTCAGGATCCCACTGGCCTTCTTGGCTACAAAGACACACTGCTGGCTCATGGGTAACTTTTTGTCCAAGACAAGGAATAACCCAGGAATAGCCCAAAGTCATGACTGAGGCAGGCTTGTGCTGCCCAAGCAGACCAAAGTTTCATTTTTCCCCACCATGTGGCTTAGAGAACTCTTGCCATAAGAGAAATAACTGACATGAATTCCTCCAAGTCAAAGATGAAAGCAAAAATTTATGAATTTTTAACTGGAAGATTTAGGCACGTTCACACTCATGTGTGCTGGCTCTTGTGTATCTTTTCTGAGGCAGCTCATCCATGTGCAAGAAATGTGGACACTTAAATGAAAGTGACTTCTACAAAGCAACAGACTTGGAGGCACACCTCTCACTGTCAGAGCACTTAAGTGTTTTGTTAATGTGTATATGTGCTCCATCGCTGCTAACACTATCCCGGTTCATCAGACTACTGTACAAAGCTACAAAAAGCACAGGAATATTATATATTTTGTTGGCGTATACATTTCACAATATTCAAAGGAAACTTTGCTCAGTGATGCCAGTGGGCACCTACTGGAATTCCCAAAGGCACTTTGATGCTTCAGCTGTTAATTGAAAGGACAACTTTACAAGTCTGGTTGCAAGTCAAGCTAGGAGCTGTTCTGCAGACTTTTATACGACTTGCACCACCATAGCACAGGCAAAAGTTGTCTCATCCAGCATAAACTCTGCAGGCATAAATATAACCCAAAGGGTTCTTTTGAACTTGCAAGACACTTTTATATTAAATCAGGAAGTTGTACCAGGATGAAACATGACCAGAGAGAAAACCGAACTGGTTTTTTTTATTCATATTCAGAAAACAAGTTATAACAATGTAAGTACTAGGTAATAAATTACTATAAATGAGTAAAGTTGATACTGAAAATACACAGAAAATTATGATTTGTGACTGGATTACCAGTGGCTGATTTATCTTCAACTACACATTAGAGCAGACCTACACCAAAGAACAGCAGTCCTTAATGTTAATGTTTTAGTACCTATTTCTCAAGAGAAAGAAGCCATATTATTATTGCAGTACTTGGTAGAATATTCACTTCAGTTGCTTATTCCATTTCTATTTTAGGTAAGTCTTCCCTTACCAGAAAAAAAACCAAAAAAAACCCAAAAAAACCCAGTAGGAACTGCTTATTAGAGCCAGGGTCTCTTTCATAAGGAATATAACGTGAAATTAATTTAATCTCTTTCTGCTTTGAAATATGTTACAAACAGATTGTGATTTTCTTCAACACGTTACACAAAACTATTCAAGGATTCATTTCAACAGCAATTCACATGCTGAACCTCATTAGTAAGTAGTTTGCTGCCAGTACTCTGTATTAAAAATGAACTGTTTCAATAGATTAGTCATGTTGCTTTGTTGGGCTTCTTTTTTTTAAAACTTGTTTGCACTGATGTAAATCAGAACAATAAATTTGCCCATGTGAAGACAAGGATCCAGTAAGACATTTCATCAATATTCCGCTGCATTCAGTTAATCTCCATTTTGGCAATCACTCCTACTAGCTAGCTAAGTTGCTGTCCTTCCAGAATGCGACCACCAAAACAGTATGAAAATAGGCTAAATGAGCCTCTTAACGAACAGAGTATTAACTAAAGCCTCACCCAATCTTTATTAACTGCAGATTCAAATTAACATTTTCTCCTTTTTTTTTTTTTTTTTCTTTTCCTCCCACATTGTGTATTCATTCACATGAATGTCATGGAGGTACCAACGGAGGTCTCACTTTGTGTTTGTACAAGTTCCTACACAGGGACTGCAGCAGCAGAGAAGGCAGCACAAGGTCTCCACTTGCAGATCACGGAAGCGTTATCAAAACCAGAGTAGAGCTTTACAATTACAGCCTCAGTGAGAAATAAGGTAACTCAACAGAAACAGTAACTCCCGAAGAGCAGCGTATTCCATAAAACCATATTTAGTTTCTCGACCTTTATACATACAACTTCTAGAGAGCCGTGCTGTGCTGGCTTTTCTTCAGAAGGAGGAAGGGAGCTGCAGTACTTCACCTTCTCTGCTACTGCGGCTTCAAAGAGCCCATTAAGGGCACAGAGCAATGCTTTGATACCATTGCCTCTTTCTTGAAGATGGGTAGACAATGGTCTGCCCTCCAGGTCACACAAGCAGAGCCCCTCTGGATCACAGAGACAGACCTGCCCTATGTTAGACTCTGGGAAACTGAACTCTGTAGCTTCTATTATAAATTGCCATTTTTCTCCTTAGAAAGTCACTGCTACCTTAATTGCAACAAGCTCAGCATCTGAAAAGCAACCTTGGAGAGCAAAAAGACTGATTAGGCTAAGTGAATGCATTGGCCATACAGGAGCTGTTTACATGGCTGGCAAACACAAGCCCAAAATGTACTGCGAGGTTAACTTTTGGCTGCACTTTATATAACTTAAGAGATAACAGTTTAGACGCTCCAGCACTCATTCAAAACACGTTTCCTCTCTCTTATTTAAAAAGTTGAGGAGAAAAAAAAAAGTAATAGGAGCTTGCTTAATATTTCATTACTTTTTTTTTGCATTATCACAAACATCTAGAGCAAACATTCAGTCCCAATCTCCATCTGCCAGAGAGCTGCCAGATTGCCAGTAGTACTACTTGTATCTATGTAGTAGTCTGTACTTCAGGTCAGCTGTGAGCTGAAGTTCTTAAAGATGAACCGGATGGGATCTTATAGCAAGCATTTTGTATAACATTTCTCATATGATTGCTAGAAGAGGGTTCATCTCTGCTCAATAAAAAGCTATGAAGCAAGAAGTAATCTTTCAGTCCTTACTATTCCTTTCTGGTAAATTGTTTTCTCCTTCTGTTACTCAGCTAGATTTTGGAAGACCTGAACACTCATGTCATACCCGGCTGAAGCACGAGTTACAGCTGTTCTTCTGCAGAAAAGGGTGTCCCCCCATTCACCACTTGGCCCCTTATTGTGGGGAGGCAGAGCTGCAGCTTGGATTTCAGTTTCTCACGGGCAGGGCTATGTCAGCCCTCCCGCAGGCTGCAAAGACCTGACCTTTCAAATGTAAAAATCGAAAATTCCCTGGACAGAGAACACAGCTAGATTTTGAGGCAGGAGGCTCTTTAACTTGTTTTCCTATCAGTTAGACAGATTCCTTAGACCACCTATACCCTTCAAACTCTCTTGAATGAATAACATTAAAATCTTAATCGGTAACCAGCTCTTTCTGCTTCCCCCAGGCAATTATGACAACAGAATAAGCCTCAGGTAACTCAGACATCAGCCTAACCCAGCACTCTCCAAGCAGGTCTCTAAGCAAAACTCTCCATGATTTTGATGAAAACAGTACTGGGATTGCTTTCTTGAGGTCAGACAGCGTATGTCTACAAAATCAAGAGTTAAACTTTCTCCTTGAAGGCCAAACGCTGCCTCATTGTTAATGCTATAAACCTCTCCGCTCGGCACTTGGATGCCTCATCCATTCTGACCCTGCTGACCTGCTCGGTGTAGTATGAGGTTGACCTTGTTCTTGCCTTGTTTCCCCTTCGGTCCTGCTTTTTGTCCCAGGCACTGTGACACACGTAAAGCACAGGAGATCAGGTAGCAGCAATCTCAAGCTGTGTTTCAGCAACCTGCCCTGTGTTTCATCTTCTGCACAGCCCCTCTTTGCTGCTTGGAAGCAGAAGCAGGGCTTTACGTCACATATAAAACCACAAAATGAACACGGAGGAGGTGTAAGAAAAGGCAGCTCTAAAACTCTGAACAGACAAGGTCTTGGACCTCGGTCCAAAAATCTTGGTGCCACGTTAAAATGAATCCTCAGCCTCTTGCCTCTAAAGGGAGCCCAGGGTAAGGCACAGAGGCATCAGTACAGCACATGGGGAGAAGCAGGGGTCAGCGACCACCCAGCCGTCCTGTTGCCTGAAAACTTGATGTGTTACATGTTGTTTTACATTCGCTGGCTAAAACCCTGTGATTTTGCTATGAAACAAGAATTTTCTTGCTCTGGGGAAATGCCCCTCTCTAAGCTACGCCCTAGCCTCTCACCGACCCGCTCTACAGACATGATAATGTGCTTCTTGCTGCCTGGCACTCTACACCCACAGAAGAGGCAGGAGGTGCCTCCCCTGGTGAAACAAGCAGTTACCAGTGGCGGTTTCCCAGGCTGAGGAAAGCTGATGGCTGGGGCTTGCTTCCTGCCCTGGGCACCTGCTCCATCTGCTCCGCTGTTATGCAGAAGGTGGGAGGCACCACCAGAGAGAAGGCAAGGCTTCTAGAATTACATGTGTTTGCAGACATCCAGAAATGGGTTGGAGCATCTTGACACGGGTTCACAACCCCTTTTTTCAGGCTAGGCAATAAAACTCCAGAAAGAGGCAAATGTTCAGATATACCCCCGTGCTCAACATCCCCCATCACTAACTCAGGGGGGATTCCTGTTGCACAAGGGCTGCTCCAGACCCCCTCTCAGGCACCTTATTCTTACTGTTGTCTGTACAGGGAGCCTGTATGCTTTACTGTATGATTGCATTTTACCCCAAGCACTTAGAACTCGGGCACTGGAGCACTTAATTCATGGGTACTAAAGCACTTTATTATATCTGCCCTCCATCAGTAACTTACTGACACAAGCAGAATTGATATACACAAGGGTTAAAAGGATTAACGGAAACCTACATTAGACATTTGCTCCAGATGAACCAGATTGATTTTTAAATCCACTTGATTAAATGGGTGTACTTTTTCAAGACTGATTCATTTAGCAATTTTTCCCTCAAAGGCTTCACTGATATTTCGCATACAGTGACTAATTACTTTCCAGAACACAGTGTACTTGTTCTCTGCTTCTGTGGACTTTAGTGACTTCTGCATAGTCACTACATCTGGGCAAAGTGGGTATAAAGTGCTATTCTGCTTGACAGTATTTCACACTGCTCCGCAGGGATGTACGTAGGATCATGAAAGGGGCAAGAGAGCATCTGACAACTGCTGGTGGAGGTAGAGCTGCAAACACTGGAAGAATACATTGCCAAAGTCTTTCCAGGTGGTGGGGCCATCATACTGGCTTCACAGGGTGAAAAAAAGCAAAGGCAAGGTGGTAGCGGAGTCTAGAGGTGGCTGAGCCCTTGCTGTGGAGAGCACAGAGAAGGAGGGAAGCAATGCAGCTCACTCCCCCAGCGCCATGCTGTAAGGCACAAATCGGTCCCCAGGATACCTGCCGGACAGCTCTGGCAGGGCTGGCATCCTGCTGCCCCCCTTATAACAGAGACTGACAACAAGTGATTATTTAATACCAGCTCTTCCTCTGTTTAACATTCTTTTTATTTCAAATTCTTGAACCCCTCTACTCCTCTACCGCTGCACCTGGTGGATACTCCCCCAAACTCCCACCTCCCCCTTCTTAATTTTGTAAGTATTTTTTGGGCAGCTCTGTCTCAGGTTTGCATAGCTGTTTTCCCCATCCCACCCCACACACACACCCCTACCCCCCGCCTCCTTCATGTACAAGTGGATTTCAGTATAAAAGTCTGCCAGGTTTTCAAAAATCCTCTGAAAATTCTCCTGCTCAGTGAAGCACATGTCAGTATAAATGTCTGTGAAGTCTTCTAAAGCCTCCTAGAACTTCTCCTTCACAGCGATGCCCACGGAACCTGGACAGGCAGCAGGTCTGGCTGGCGGTCACACCATTGTCCATGTTAGCTAGTATTTTCTCATTGCCAGCTTGTGATCCCTGCTCCTTTATATTTTATTTCTGTGTTGTGCCTCCTCTTACATAGGAGCTGATTACTTCTTGGAACAGCAGCTGAATGTATTTTTTTTGTATCATGCAGATTTAAGGGATCTACAGCTATGAAATACCTGATTTTTACCATCCACTATTTCCTTATGCAAAAAGGGAGTGCACGCAGATGCTCCTCTTCAGAGGAGAACAGGGTTTGTGGACCAGTCTCAAGGTATTTTTGAAAAAGAACAATTCAACCTGAGCTCACTTAGGCTGTGCTGTGCCTGCTTGGACAGGTACAGGGAGATCTGCATTCATTCCCCTCATGCTTACCCCTTGTGGCAGAAGCACATAGGATACAGTGCTGGAAGAGCCAGTGTAGCTGGGCGTGAGCCAGCACAGCCCTGGCGTTAGCCTAGATGTGCTTGGCTAACACGGGCACAGTGACAGCCTCAGACAGGGCTCCAGCAAAGGGGCTCAGACCTCGGAATTCATCCAAACTACAGTAGTCGTATGCTTCCCTAAATTCACCATCTCATGAAAATGAATGCACCACACTAACGTATTTATCTTAACACCCGTAGTCTCGTCCTTCCAGTGCTGTCATGAGCAGGAGGAAGAAAGTCTGTGGTCAAAAGAAGCCATTTAGAAAAGTGTACAAAAAGGATCTTATTTCTTAAACATCACCTTGCTCACTGTAGTGGTTGCACTCACACACCCCTTAACGACAAGAGAAGCAAAACTGGGACAGAACTTCCCCAGAGATACATCTCTAGAGCACTGAGATATATTCTTTTGTGTGTCGTTGCAGTGTAGGAAACCTGGCTGATGCCCATGGCATTAGTGCCAGCTCACCTGAGTACACATAAGAGGACACTGGTGTCCCAAAGCCTCCTCAGACTGTTCATTTCAGAGCCGACCTTTGGGATCCAGTTGCTCTCCTGCTTTGGAGTTGCTAGAAATGTCAAAATTTGCTTTAAGCATGTTCACAGGTCTTCTCACAATGTTCTGTAGCTAACAGACAGAGATCTCTGGAAATTTTGTTTCCATTTTCTTCCATGTAGCCAGGCAGGGCTGGAAGGGCAGTTTATGGCTACAACTCCTCTACTTCTTGGAGGCAGCTTGAAACCAATTCTGAAATTTCCAGGGCTGTTAGTACCACTACATGCTCCCTGCTAAAGCTGCCAGGAGTGGCTCGTGATTGTGCACGACCTCTGTTGTGACCAGCAGAGTGTAAGACACAGCTCAGTCTAAAGGAATAAAAACTAATACTTCAGTGAGGGAAAGCTAGCTGCCTGCCCAGCCCAGCTCCGACGGGACTCTCCCACTGACTGCAGGAATAAAATTCCTGTCCCGGGGTCCTCAGCTACAAAACAGGTATCTGCCTGCATTGGGCTGATGTGATACTTGCAGCACCGTGTAAACAAACTAAACCCCTGTCATGCCCTAAGCATGTGACTTTAGCATTGATGGATAAGGTGTGAATCATAGTGGAAATTAGTTAAGTATTTCTAAGTTGTGCTAAATACTGAGCAGGGGAAAGAAAAGTTATGCCTGACCTCAAAGATGCGGTGCTACAGATACAAGAGCCTTTCAAGGTAATGTAGCTACAGTGAAAAGGAAAGAGAAAACCAGAAAGGGGAGAAGAAAAAAATTATGAAAAATTAACTAAGAAAGGAAAAAAAGCCAAGAAAAGGAAAGGGAAATTACAAACTAAAAAAAAAAACAAACCAAAAAAAACCAAAAAACCCCAAAAAAAACACACAACCAAAAAAACAAAACAAAACACAACAGGTTGAGGAAAATCAATACACTCAAATAAATTAACAAAAACCAGAAATAAAAATCTCTCCAAACAGGTCTTTCCCACAACACTACTCTTGATTCTTCCTGTTAATACTTTGTGTGCACTGCTAATGTACTTTTAAAATTATAAGACCTGATTAAACACATACAGGTATAATATGGATATCCTGCTTGCTAAAAAGCTCAGGACTAATACCATATGAGGTCTAAGATAGGACTAGTATCTGGTTTTCCCATTAGCTCCATAGATTTGAAGGCTAAATTAATATTATTTCAATATGTAGAGATTTTATTCTTTCTTATTCTCAACAAATCATCCATTAGAAACCCCAATGTATTTTGTAAGACACCACCTCAAGAGTTGAAAACACTTGATAGGAGAAGATATTCATAACATTCATATAATTGCTATAAGATTAATCTCAATTTTGAGGTTGTTTGCCTTTACGACTGACAATGTTAGTGCTTCCATGGTCCCTCCTCTTTGTTCATATTCTGATTGGACTGATGACCGTGACATGACATAGATTTTTTTTGTCCTACTTTCTACTTTGGATAGTAATTCACCTCTTCCTCTGACAATTAAGATACATCTTGGAAAATTACTATTCTATACACTACACTGAACATAAGTCAAAACAATTTTCAGTTCAGTTTGCAGGCCCCAGAGGAAACTGCTAGCATGTGCATATTGCACCCTCTATAAATGAATGCATGAATTATACATCAACGTTATATGTCTCAATTCTTTTTAGATTATGAGTTGTTTATAGAGTACATTACGATTATACAGAATTTAACATGCAAAGTTACCCAAGCCTGTCTTGCTGAGTGCATAATAAAGGTACCGGATTGTATCTTCAGATACCTTCTTCACATACCTACACCATTTACAAAAAGAGAAACAATGTAAAGCTTCAAAGAGCAAAATACAAGGAGTTCACTTGCATATTAGAAAGGCTCCGTGGCTCCACTGACAGACCATCAACAGAAACCAGTAAACATAACCATATCATCATAGGCCCTGATCACGAGTCATCACTACCTAGTCCAGTCTATTAAAACATCTAAAAACCACACCTTTCCCTGGAAATCAGTGAAAGTTAGCCCTGGAAATCTGTGAAAGTTAGCATTAGATAGGGGTTCTTCAACTGTGTATTTTTTCTGGTCATGAGTCGAAGCTAGCATAAAGCTTTGAGAGACTAAATTACACCGACTACAATTTTATGATCCTGAAATCAAAGATTTTAAGCATGGGAGATTCCACGTTTCTGAAGAACTAATCCCAATGGTCACAGTTTTCTTGGCATAACATGAAAAGATCTTTTTCAGAATGTAAATGGCTATATTCCAAGCAGCAAATTTCAAGGACTTCAGAAAGAGCAAAAACATCAAAAAAAGGAATCCATGTTAGTAATGCTGGGCAAACGGGTAAGAGGATTATGCAGAGCTTTACCAAGTACATATGTGAAAAAGTACTAGGTCTAGAATTGGGGCAGAAATCAGCAGTGATTCAAAAATGACTACAATATTGAACACAGTCTGGAAGTCTAAGCATATGGTAAGGGAAGATGAGCTGCTAATGTAAGTAGGTAAATGCAAGTGAAGGAAAACATGAGGACCTTCACATTTAGACGAAGTTCTGGGCAAAGAGCATTAGACAGCTTTCAGCACTGCTCAGTGTTTGGGGAGAGCAATCAGTGAAAGGAGAAACCAGAAAACACACACACACACACTCACACATCCTCCCCACAAAGGTTTTGAAAATTAATGTCAGATGTAAAAAGACACTTTCAAGCTATGATATCCCAAAGTCTATTTTTAGTATTCATAAAAAAGGCTGCCACTAATTTACTAGCACAGTTAAAGTTAATGGATATACTGAACACTAGAGGTAGAAGATGTTTTCAGAGATCAGAAATTATGCTGAGGAAAGACAAATCTGGAAAGAAATATGACTGAGTTGACTTAAGTGAATATTTGTAATGCTTTTTTAATTAAAACAAGTTTAATTCCAAAATTACATTTTCATTTCCAGTCAGAATACATTCAATACAGAGTAAATCCAAACAATTTTATAACTGATTTTTATGCTTGCCCCACAACAAAATCCATTACTCACACAGGTCCGGTAAGTACCTTTCATTCAGACTAAAGGAAGGAGTAATTAAATATTCCCATGTGTGATGACACTTGAAACAAAAACTCCTGCCCAAGGTTAAAGCCAGTATGGTAAGCAGTTAAGCCAGTTCAGTCAATACGCTTCTCTGATTTCTCAGTTGATTGCAAGGCAGTGGGTTGAGGCATGAATGTTTTTAGCTCTGCGTTATTAGAGGCCAAGGGAAACCAGAGCACTAAGAGCAACCCAGCAGATGGCACAAATTGTATTCATCAGGAGCAAGTGCAGGGCTCAGTGTTGTGCAGGACCAGTTGGAAAGTCAGACTTACTACTACCATAAGTTTAAAAATTGGTCACAGCAGTCTATTTGTATACTGTGTTAGGGCAATTAAGCAAACAAAGTTGCAACAAATAAATACCAAGGATGAATGAATTCTGCTACTGATAGAGAGAAGCCAGAAGAGCCTCCAAATATCAGCAAAGCATTTGGGCCAAAATACAAGAAATTACTATACGGCAAATTTTCATTTTTCAAAAAAAAATCCGTATGAAAAGGTACAAAATCAAAGAAACAGGACCTTGCAGTACTCATCTGAACTGGCATGCTAAGGCATAAGGCACTCATGAAAACAAACACCGAAAGGGAGAAAGATAGATGTACATACATAGAAGATCTTTACACCTATATATGTACATATTAAACCCTTACTTCTGTCTTGGACCAGGCCTTTGGAAAAAGACAATTTGCATTAACAGTAGCCCTGGATATGCAGCACCATTCAGGTTTCCATGCCATTTTTCATGCCATGCTTTCAAATCCTAACACAGCAAGAAAAAAAAAACCACAATAACAACAACAACAACAAAAAATGCATAGCATGTCATGTACAGAGCCTATCCTATTTTTCCTGACAAAAGTTGCATATGAGTTCATTCATCATCAAGTCCGTGAGCTTTTATACGCAAAAGCAGGCCTCGAGTTCCTCTTCTATCTGGCACAGAGAGTAATGAGATCAGAAGTGATCCTGAATCAGTCTCCAAGAAAGTGCTGCCTCATCCCCTGACTTTCCTGTTGTGATCGTCAGATTTATTGTACCTGATCTGACAGCTGCTGTCTTAACCCAGATGCATACCGTAAAATGTCTTTAAGGGCCTTATAGAAGAGGCAGGTGATCTTGAACATAATATATTAGTTTGCAGAAAGAAGTAAGGCTGAAGGTAGGACAGGTCATGTGCCCATGGAAATTTCTGTACTTGATGAGATGTATTTGTGACAGGACTGAAGAAGTCAGAACGACCACCCAATCTGTGTTACAAAAGGCCCCCCTGTCTGGGATTCAGCCATCAGCAGGGATGGAAAGGCACCTCAAGGGCACAAAACACTGAAGAGCTGCAACACTCCTTACTTTCAACAAGCTTCCACTCCAATCACTAGAAACAGACCTTCCACAACATTATCCTTGGCTATCTTGGCTATCCTTGTAACTTGTGTGTAATGCTTGCATTACAAAAATAAAATCCAGCAGGTTAAATGCTGGAAACGGGACAACAGTAGAGCTTGAATATGTCTGGCCTAATTTAATGTTGTTTCTCTCTACAAATAACAAAAGGAAAGCTTACAATTGGTTTTGTTCATAAATATTTGTGTCCTAGGGGGAAAAAAACCCAAACAACCTTCCTCAAAAGGAGCAGTTGGTAATTGAAACTTTGTTCACCTTTTCAACTTTGTTGAAACATGCTGCTTTTCTCATGTGAAGATAACCCATAAAAAGAGTGTATTTTAATTCTCTCATTGGATATTTTATTAAAAGATAATTATTTACTAACTACCTATGCCTAGAAGCAAAAAAGTTTTACTTCTAGTTATCAACTCTTTCAGCTACTTAGTCTCCTCCTGGTTTGGAGCAAAACTGGGTTATGACATCATGCGATTTAGACTATGTTTTTCTTGGTATTAGCCACACAGCCTCTACTTGTACATTAAAGTAGCACCAAAATGTACCTGGCATCCTGTTGGTATTTGACATCCATGATGTTTCTATCTACAGAAGATGATTTAGAGATATAACAACTAAGGACAGAGATCAGACTAGGTAAGGATCTTTTTTTCCTAAATTATTTGTAAAGCAGTCAGACAAATACAGAGATTAGATAATTCATACACATGCTTACATAAAATAAATAATTTCTCTTCCTTTTTTCTTTTCATTCTTTTTTCTTCCCCTCTCACGTCTTATAGACAAATCTGGTATTTTTATGCAGTGCATACTAAAAACCACTGTAAACCAGCAGCCTGTGAAAACTTTAAAGCTGTTTGGAGTTAGCAGACACATCTACTCTGGCAACTCCTAATTACATCATCAGCTGTTTGCCTGTTTTCAGTCCCCTATGTTCACATCTTACTATGCTAAGCAAATGGCCACATACCTTGAGCTAGCAAACATACTGGTCTGTAGCAAACTACCCATCTAGTAATACTTATTTCTAGGCCTGTGTTTTTAGATAAAGAACATCTTGTGATTGATATACTGATATCTCTGTGCATGGCCATACGTGGAAAGAAACATGTATTCTTCATCTATGTTTGCTCAGAAGTAGTAACTCACAAGCTGTAAAATTCTGGAAAAGAATAACTTGTATTTTTAAGAAATGCTGGCAGACAAGCTGATATGGGGGAGTCTAGTGCCTACCACCATCCTAGTTTTCAGGCATCTGACAATTTTCTGTGATGTAGGAAATACTTCACTGGCTTAAACTGGTACATGAGGCCACTCTTTGAAACAGAGCAAATCACCAAATGTTCATTTAGAATTAAATAGCAGGACAGTTATTTTGATTTCAAGATATTCTCTTGGTTTTATATTGGCAATTGCCTCACGTGACTGAAATATTATAGGTTATTACAGGCTGAGAAACAGATTGTAGCCTCAGGTTTTCCTTTCTAGACTTATATTCCTTTGTTATTCCCATAGGAATAATTCCCTAAAACCTTAAGATTACTGTCAGCTGTCTAGGATTCCATCAAATTTTAAAAATCTTTTTAAACCTGGACACAGTATTCCCAAACGTAAGCAAAGCTGCATGAAGCAGAATTATTCTTCTGTCCTTAAAAGTCATACCCTATTTATATATCTGGTACAATACTCATTTTTTGCAGCTTCATCACATTGTGAACTCCTGTCTCATTTGTTCTCCATCACCCTCAGGTCTTCCTCTGCATTACTGCATTTTAAAACTTATGATTGGGGAACTGGCCTTAAGTAAAAATAACCAACTTCATCAGCCCTTACCCAGAATTTTTAGAATTCAGACAATCTAACAGAATATTCCCCTACCGTCCTAACTCCATCTTCCCTAGTCACACTGCGAATAAGCACATTTACTCCCATCACACACTAATCCTGTTATAATTACTTCTCAGAAAACCTTTGCCATGGGTTGAGAGGAAATGGAGAAGAAAATAAAAACAATGCCAGAGGCTCCAAATCCTATCAAGGAAAGGTAAGTGTTCCTTCCAGCACCCAGTGCAAGCCTACCACTCTTTATACCTGAGGGCTGAAACAAGAATTGCTGCTTTGTTACAATCACCTTTGTTCCAGTATCTTTTCACTGGCAACACCTCTCTGAAGCATTTCTACACTATGGCTGGTTTCCCTCAAAGCTCCACACAGCTGGAAAATCCTTCTTGGTGGCAAATGAGCATTTTCTTCTGCATGGCAAAGGGGCTCTAAGCTATTTAATTTGAGAGTATGCTGACTTTACATTTTACATTAGATTTCTGCAATCAATGTCACTAGAAATCTCCACATAAAGCAGAGTAAGATAACAGTCTTCATTGATATGATTCTAAAAGTTCACACTTCATGAAAATCACCAAAAGAAAACAAAAATGATGCACCACATTACAGAATTATTTACTTTGTACCACAAGTATCACTTGCAATCACTTTGTTATCACTGGTGCAAAATTAGTTTCCTGATTTGAAAGACAAGTTACTCAGTCCCTCCTCGTCTGATGGCATTCCTACCAAGCAGCACACCGGTGAAAAAGGAAAACCTACGGTCAGCTTCTCTTTCTACTCACGTTACACTGCACACGCTGAGAAAGGCTAAGGGACCTTCACCCCTGGAAGGTTTCCAGACTCAGCTAGACAAAGCCATGGCTGACCTGGATTAGTTCCAGGACGAGTTCTGCTTCAAGCAGGAGATGGGGTAGATGACATCCACTGGTTCCTTCCAAACACTTCTGGGAATCTGGTCTGTGAAAGCAGCAGGAAAGTCAGTTGTATCTCACTGCTTTTCAGATGTCAAAAACTGCATAAGGGAAGAGAAAAAAATGCATCTAAAAATAAAAACAGAGTCAAAGGATGCCTTGTTTTACCTGTCTCACAGCAGCAACAAGAGCCAGGAGCAGGCAGAAAATACAAAAGATCCTTTTCTCTCTGGCAGCTTGGGTAGGTGACTCACAGCAAATAATGAACTCTCTGCATACTGCTGCTGTCAGTGGCGAGGGAATCTGCCTTCTAAACTCTGACCTGGGCCATGCGACTGTGGACAGAGAAGAGGGAGCTTGGCTTCTTCCTAGCAGTTTTGTCAATAAGACATAATGCCAAGGACAGCTGAGGACAGCAATTGCTGAAACTTAGACTTTGCAACGCAGCTAAAACCCAAGTGACAGGAAAGCAGGTTGAGGAAATCCCAGCACTCTCACATCCCATCCCACAGCTGCTCTGAACTGCAGTAAGTTGAGTCTCTCCCCAGACTTTTCCTCCCAGAACTCAGAGTGTGTTTGGATCCCTTTAACCTTTACACCTACCTACTGACAGCCAAAAAAATTATTATGCGTGTTCTTGTTCTCTATCAGTTAAGTTCCTCACCAAAAATTGTAGTTTTCCTCATGACTTCTAACTTGCAAAGCAAACCTAAAGATTAAACAAAGGCAGCTTCTTCATGTGGGTAGCAGGAAACAGAATTTGAGGATGATTTTGCTTGATTTATCTTTGTCCGCTTACTATACAGCGGAATTGCATCCAAACACAGAGGCAGTGATGGCACATTTCACTTAGTGCCATGCATTTTCACAGTGCTTATATACCCAGAGAAGGCTGTTCATGCCCTTCCAGAGTAATAGGAAGACAAAGTCTTGCAGTAAAGATTTGGTTTTAAACTTTCACTTGCGTTTTACAGAACCAAGTGATTTGTGTATCAGCTAAACTTACTATTACATTAGACCCAGAACGCTGAATTGTATTTCATTTGACCTCCAGCTGTGGATACTAGCTTTTAGTCTCCACAGCTCAGACAGCACTATCCTAGTGTCTTACTTCTCCACGTAACTATTTTTTTTTCATATATCTTCCACCTAAAGGCAATGAACATTATGGCTGTGACACCTGCTGCCAGTGCAGCTGTAGTTCCAGCTGGTTTTCTTCCCTGGGGTAAACCAAGAGTACTATATTTATATTCTGAGGGGAGGGTAGGGGTGTAATTTATTGTAGACAATATCATCATAATCACCAATCATGTCAGTTATTGTTTTTGAAACAAGTTGTTTCACAAGAAGTATGATTTACAAAGCACTCCCCAGATTTCTCAAGCTTGAGAATGACAAGTCTGGGTTTTCTTGTCTTTCCAAGAAAAGTTTTATTTATTTAACAATCTGTTATGGCTTTCCTGTACATCAGGCAGAACAAGAGCCTCTTTGCTCTTTGCACAGCTCAAGGCTACAAAGAACCTTCTCCACATTGCACAGGCTTTATGACTGAAGTTTTCCCTGTTGAATTCACCCCCACAAGGACCAAAGTGACTGTCAATATTAAATGTAGGGTTGGTGGAAGCTTTCAGGTTCATACCCTGGGAACGGATCCTTCTTGGCCACATCCTGGAAACGGCAATGCACCTTCCTCTTTCCTGAGGTCTTCCTCCTTTATTTTAAACTATAAAGTCCTTTGATACTACAAAAGGTACTTTTATTCCATGCTGAAACAGGCCTTCCTAAGAAGTCTCTCCTTCCCTTATGCTTTCTGAACTTCTACTTCAAGTCTAGTTCAGTTCAATTTTGTGGGTAGCAAACTCACAGCTGTATGGGAAGCAGGAGGATTTGTGGATGCTCGTGAGGCAAACATACCGCAGGATCTCCTGTGACTGTGGTGGATTAGTCCTCGTGAATGTGGTGGCTCCTTCCACCACTCCTAAAACAACCCGCAGAGGCCATTGGTGATACAGCTGCCACACAGGCACTTGTCCATTAGGAACTGTCCCTGACAGATAAGAAGCTACTGAAAAGCAGTCATAAGAAATTCATTATGTTTCATTCCAGTTAGGATAGATCTGAATCTGTGACTTCAGGGTGAAGGAGGATGAGTTCTGTGAATGAATCTCCTACTGTAGGGTGTTCCGAGGAAAGCTGCGTGATGTCAAAAGTCAACTCCTTTCTGGCAGCCAGTCTCTGTCAAGGTCGGGTAAGTGCTAAACAAGTGAATGCAACAGTAATTATTTAGGGAAAAAAAAGAGGCAACATCAACAAGACTTGGAATTTTAACTGAAGTGAAAGAGGTTATGCTTATCTTAAAGATGCAAATGTTGGTAAGTAAACACATTTGAAGACAGAAACATTGATCTGTTTGCCCTTGCTGTGTTGTCTAATTGATCACCTAACTGGCTGACTGGATTAAAATATGTTCCTGGTATGTGCCCTTTCCTCCTCTTGGTTTCTATTTCTTAAATTTTTAGAGTATTAAAAATCAGTTTACAATTCTTTTTCTGATTGCAGATCACCCTTACAGTACCTCGTTATCTTAAACACATTGTGAACTTCAGAAAAGTGTTATATTCCTCTATTATGTTTTCTAAGTGCTGCATTTACTTGGTGACTTGGTGACTTGGTGACCATGTACCGGTAATTGGTTCTTGTAAGAAAGCTACATTTTTTACTTACAGGAAATCTGCAAGTACTACAATTCAGCTTCACTAGTATAAATCAAACACTCTCTGTGAAACTGTAATCTCATAGATATTATCTTCACTTAGGCTATAGATTTAAAATCAGTCTGCTGAAATCTAGACAGATAGTGAGTATAATCTTCTGTGATTCATTAGGTCACCTCCCATCATGTACAATAAATCTTGTAAATTTTTAAAAAATAATCAATACTTGGCTAAAGTTACCATTTCAAAGTATGCACTCTTCAATTATGAAGTATTATTTTGCAAGTAAAATATCTAATTGGGAGTCAGGAACCATACAGTATCAAGACCAAAAACCTGACATGGCCCAGTTCTTCATTACCTTGCTCTGCCTTAAGGGTCTATCAGCAGGCAGGAACTTATTTCTCAATTATTCAAAGATGGACGGTTCAAAACTTGCAGTGCAGGTTATTTTGGAGGGTGTCCTGGGAATTACAGAATCTCTGTGGCACTCTAGCAGAGGCTACCATGTGCCAAAATGGCTGAAAGATGAGAGTCTTTGTTTCATCTCCACACTGAAACCAGGTGGGAAGAGGAACTTGACTTAAATAAATGGTCCTCAGATAGTAAGTCTAACTCCCTATATAATGCAAAGGATCCTTTTTGCCTTAGTATGTAAACTGTGCACAAGTGACTACACAAAGTGTGTGACTTGACAAGAAACAGATGACTCAGTTCTCTTAACTTATAAAAGATGATGGAATGGTACCCACTTCCCCCCTGGTTACTCTTAAAGAAATCTTTCTTACAAGTGATATTCTGATTAGCGCTAGCTTGAGGCATAGATTCTACAGGCCAATTTACCTATGGCTTGTGAGATGATGCGCTTGCACCAACATCTGGTTTTCTTTGAGAATATATAATTTAAAATATAGTTTTGCTCTTCATTAAGGAATCCTTCAAACTCTGAACCATATACAATTGATGATCTGATTTTTTGCCTGGAAATAATCTCAAAGGACAGTACTGAAGAGGGGAACTGCACATACTCTAGGGCTGTAGTGTACCTAGAGCTCAGCTTGCCCTAATCCCACTCCAGCTGTAAACCTCAACTTATTCACTGACCTGTCAGATTTTCCAGGTTGCATGTGACCTTCACTTAACAGGTCTTTGCCTTGCATCGGTGTCCAAATTTCATTAATTTACAGTACGATGCTTCCCTTCCGTGCTGGTAATCTCCATGCTAGACAGAGCTTGGCAAGCTGTGTTTGCTGTGCTGTGTTAGAGGTGGTGGAGCCAGGGAGGTGCCACAGTAGGATGCCAGGCGGTCATCCTTCAGTGAGGCCAAAACCTCATCTCCCCACCATATCATCCTGCATATGGGGTCTTGCACATTGGCTGAGATGCCCATTCTGAAGGCTTTCAAGTTGCTGCTGTGGCACTCATGACCACATTCTACACAATTACATGAATGGTAAAAATTAGTGTAATGTGCCAATTAATTTATAGATAAAATAAAAGAATTGGCTCTTTATTTTTGGCTTTGTTTAGCTTACAAACCTCTTCTGGTTGCAGTCTTTCTGGTAGTCTTATTTAAAGACTCAACTCTACAAGTATGTTTAGAAAGAAATTTATATCAGACTTCTGCTTATGTGAAATTATAAAATCACACAAGAAAGAGTGAAGGACTGAAGTGAGAAAATACTTCCTGTGAGCACACTGACTACTATTCCTCAAGTCAGAATTACAGCCTGTTCCAAAACCATGCAGCTATTTTGCCCATTTATCAATCAGGATTTGCGTGTTCACACACAAGATGCCAGCATGGGACCCAATGGCCATTACTGGTTTTGTATTACAGGAAAGACACATTATGTTGGTCTGGAGCCAACTGTTTGTAAAACTATTATTAAAAGAGTGTACGCAGAGTAATGGTGATCACAAATCACTTACTAAACCTTGAATTTGTATTGACCCAAGCCTTGCCACTATGTTTAAGAGATTCAAATTTAGACCTGATAAATAACTGCTGTCAGAAATGGTAGCTGCTTATGTCAGTCATTGCTGAGACCCAGCAAGTACATGTGAATTCAGCAATCCCCAGCAACAAAAGAAGAATTCAGACTATAGGAATTTGCTAGTCACCTTCATTTAGTTGCCAGGTTCTATAGGAAAAGAATTCTCAGAAACATTCACAGATGACCAGGTAACTTGAAGTATCAGAACAACAACTACGATAGTCACTGAGCATATACCCCAGAGTAGAGAGAATGTAGAAGAAAATTTATTTTAAAATAAAATTCCATTAAAAACACAGCTCATTGAGGATTAACTAACTCTTTTGGAAGTCTCTTACACCATAGCAACAACACAGGCATTTTGGAAAGTCCCTCTTTTTACAGTTTCAAAAATCTCATCAAGTTTCTCAGATTGCAAAAAGGAAACCCTAAAAGTTCTATAGAAGTCTCAGCAACGGAGAGCTTTAAAAGTTCACCTTTGTGCTGATATTTCTCTTATTCAGGACAAAAAAGGAAATGATGCAGGAGTACAATTCAAAATAATAACATGATCAACCACTGTATTCTTTCTCAACAGCCCAAAAATTACTGCTCCCATTACCTTTGGGGTGTGTTAGAAAAATCCCTAGTGTGCGATTTCTAGCTAAGCTTCTTCAGGAAGAAATACAGTTCCTGTCCTCCAAAGGTCTTAAGTGATGTAACTTTAAGAATATCAGGCATAGAAGTTTCACAGGTAAGGGCAATTCACATCATAGAAACATTTATGTAGTGCTCTTAACCGCTAATGTAGGCAGACCCATTCAATGCCCGGGAGCAAAAGGTTCCTCCAGCAAAAGAAAATTGGCCAGGGTCCCATTTGTGTTCATCTGCATAAAGAAGCTATTGCAAAACCAACAAGCCAGGTGTGAATTTAATGTACAATAGCTATTTGTCTTGTTTCTCTTAGTGCTCTGGCTCAAGCAGGTTACATTGGGGTTCTGTAACAGCTACAGAAGCTGCTGTTCACAGCTGGATGCGTGCCCCTTGTTCAGAGGTTTCTGTCTGCGTTCTAAGGCTAGATCATGAAGCAGCTGCTAGGCTGCCACAAATTACAGATGAAAATTAAGGAAAACCATCAGGCATAAAACATGCCCAAGAATGCATCCTCATCCTAGGGACCCTAAGCAATGTCAAGGCCATAGAATAAATGAGATTTGTAGGTAGCCTGAAAAAAAATCTGTCAACAAGGATTCATAGGATGCCTTCTGCTGGGTCTGGGATGCCTTCTGTCTGGTCTGTGTGGCCCCAGGAGTCTTTGCCAAACATGTTTTAAACATAACCGGTGTCCATACCAAAAACAATGTCTAACCAAAAAGACCATCTAATTTGAGCTGCTTCTCTCAAAAATGAGCCTTCATAGATCAATAGAATTCTGTTTGTCCCACCCAACTGGGTTTACAGATAACTTGTTTTGAAATAGTGAATTGTCTAAAAATAACTCCACACATGGACAACCCTCCAACAACTCTAAGGACAGTTAGATCTTTCTATACATTTATGGGTCTTTAGACTTCAGTGTGAATGGTAAAAAAATGGGGGTAGCCTTTTACCAAAGGGAAGCACATCCTGAAACAGTTTGAAACCAAAAATCTCCTCCCAACCTTTCACACAGGCTTTAATATTATTCAGAACAAAACAAAACAAAACAAAATTAATGAAAAAGCAGGCTTCAAAATTATTTTTAAAATACATTTTTAGTCATGCTTTTAGTTCTGGTTCAGGGACCTTTAAGTAATGATGGATAAAATTCACCTTTATGAGTACAAATAGAGCTTGAAAGGTCATGAGTTATGTAAGAAATTTTGCCACAACTACTTTTCTTGATGCTACAGAATTATTTCTACATCTTCTAAGAAAAGGCTGTTTCTATTTATGTAGAAAAGCCTCCAGGAGACCATTCTAGCTTCTGAAAAGGCAAGGACAGCAATGTTTCAAGTACCTGTTAGGCTGTGTGGTAAGCCTCATGCTGCATTTTGCTGATCATGTCAGGCTCCAGAAGAGGCAAATATTATAACTTTATGATATGAAATTCTGTTCCTGCTGAGCCTATGACCTGTGAGCTGACAGCCGTTTCACCTGGATTTACAGGTGTTATTCAGCAAAAATCCACCTTTCAGGTTCCAGCAGGCAGAAGCTCTGCCACTGGTTCTTACATTACCTCCTAAAATTTTCCCCATTTTGTAGTATATTGTCACTATGGCTTCCAAAATGATGCCTTTTCCTTGGTGACCAGTGCAGAAAAGCACGTAGCCTGAATAGACATTTTTATTATAGAAGCGTTCTTAACGCCATTTCTGTGTAATGAACCCATCAACGTCTATAAGGAGTGTTTGCACTGGTTTTAACACTTTCCTGACAGAGTATCTATGTGTGATGCGTTTCAAGGAACTAGTTGAAATGGCAAATGTGAGCCCTTCAACACTGGATCCCCAGCGAAATTTAGGCAGTACTACATTTTTTGTAAAGAGATAGGTTCCACTCGACAACCAGAACTCTGAAGTATTTGCAGTTAGCTCTTCCCCTCCCCTTCTTTTTAATTAATGAAAAAGACATGGCACCTGTAGGGGCTGAAAAATACGTTGTGGTTGTAATTACGGAGCCATCCGGATCATACAGCTGGGATCCTGACAAAGCCAGATGAAGGTGCTGGCTGCCCTGTGGCTTGGAGGTGCTTCTTCCCCCTCCTGTTAGGATGCCGGTGAGATGATGGTCGTGCTCTGAAACGGTTTGAAGCTGCCCAGGGTGAAAGCACAGAAGTGCTGTAGGTCTCCGACTCCAGAGGCTCAGGCTTTGTGGTGGCTACCCTAACTCTGTGTGTGCCTGCAGGTGTCTGGCTCCTCCACGGTTTGCCGGCCAGCCTGCGCTCCCACATCACCCCCTCCTCCCCGGTAGCTGAGCCGCTCTGATTTTCGGCACTGCCAGCTCTCCTGAGAGTGGCAGTTTGAACCTGGCTGTGAGGCAGACAGCAGCTTTTCCTCACGTCCCCTCCTTCCCCAACATGGCTGCCACCATCCATTTTGGACAAATGGGTTTACAGCAGCCATTTCTCCACGTTTCTCTGTGCGGCTGCAAGGCTGTGCTTCAGGCGCTGCCCTCCACAGCTTTTAGTGAGACTGAAGTGGCAAAGCGATGGGAGCTGCAGAAATCCTACGGGAAAGCTGGGAAACGAGACAGGAGTGGCACCAGGAGTCAGGCTGGGGGGCTGGAGGGGGCTGCGGGGCTGAGGCAGCGGGAGGAAGGAGGCCTGGCACAGCATCGCTGTCGCAGGGGCTCAGGTGGAGGAGACGGTGGGAGCCAGGGGGGGACCTGCCGGGGGAGGGAAAGCATGGCAGGGCAGGAAAAACACACAACAGCCCCTTGTGGGGCTGGGGCAGAGGCGCTCTGCAGCCCCCCGTGCATGAAACGCCCATGTCCAGCAGGAACGGAAAGAAGGGTGTTTGAAGATGGATATTTACTGCCTTGCTGTTTGACAATTTTCTTTTCTTAACCTGCATTGAATGTCATGATTATAACGTTGTACGTAGCTCAAACACACATATTTCAAATTATTATTGAAATGTTTTCAGCGTGTGAGAGAGAATTCATTATTTTAACAAGACTGAAAACTCCAACCGTAATCATAGCACTCAATAATGGAAGCTTATTAGTCTAAAGTTTTTCTAGGAGTTAACAAGATGGTTAATGTCCAAGAACACTCTCACACATACAGAGAAGTTATAGACATTTTTATTAGCTAGAAATCTGAAAGACTTAAGTCTTAACTGAAATCTGAACATCAGTATGAAATGTATGTCTCCGCTAACTGCTACGCTATTCTTCTCTTTCCTGGGTTTTTAACGTAACAGTTTATCAGTGTATCCTCAACAAATTGAAATGGTTATTTAATTTTATCACAACTCTACCTATCTTTAAATAAGCATTTCAGAGCTGCTTTCTTCTCCTGCAGACTGTAGTTCCATTCATACCTTAGGGCAGCTGCTATCAGATCATTCTTAATCCACAGTAATAGGAGATGAAATTTTTAAAAAATCTAGTGTGGACAATGCTTACTTCATGGTATTTGTGCCACAGCTGTTTTATTAGATGTTCTGGAGAAGAAAAGAGAAACTATTCTTCTAACAGTAGATAATCTTTATTTGTGGTGCTTATATGGGAAAACTATTGAGAACCTTTGTGTACTGACTGTCAAAAATTCTGAAACAGCATTAATATTCGTGGTTTCATTTGTCCTACCACCATTCTTTAGGCTCCTAAGCCCTGATCCTTCAAACTGATGAAGAGAGTACTAACCCTTTTAATCTTGTTGATAACACCTCAGGCATTAGCGTCAGTGAGGCAAGACTTCCCCAAACCTAAAACATGAACCGTGCACAGGCCAAACACCATGTGTGCAGGGTAAGTAAGAGCTTTGGCATTCCTTGCTCTTCCTGCAGTATATTATACTGCCTGCAAAACGTTGTCCCAGAGACAGAACTCCATTTGATGTTGCATGATTAGACATTGCTGTTGTTCTCTCATCTTCTTAACTGAAAAATTGAACTTCAGTAGAGTCCCAGATAAACCACATGACAGTATTCAAGAGGCAGGAGAGATTAAAAGGAGTTGGGCAATCTTTGGAATAGACAAGAACAGTTGATGCATACTAGAGATGTATTTACTTTATAGGTCATATCTAATGATACCCAAAATATCTTCTTCCGCACCCTCCAGGATTTAGGAGGTGAAAGAGAGAAGTGAAATGACGCAGCATACCTTGATCTATCCACGGCACCACATCACCTGCATCTTAGTCTTTCTTTGGGTGCTTTTTAGCACTCACAACTCCAGTCAGACTGTGAGTTCATCTTAGTTTAGGAGTCAGGTTATCATACCTGCAATACAAGATTACAGGATACTGCAGTATTTCCCAAGTTGAAAATGACCTAATGTACAGCTGCACTGCTATTGAGCTGAACTAGTATTATACATACCTGACCAATACAGGAAGACTGGAATTTGAATCCCAAGAATTAAGAACATCTTCAAGGCTATCAGGTTCCACAGATGCACAAATAATCAAACTTAAAATTTTCCTACTAGCACCGATTTTTCTTGAAGTTACTGTGTCCGAATTGATTACTCAGCGAGTTTATGCATAGCAGCTGACAGAAACATGAATCAGTGCTAAAACCACATACTATTTTGACTGACATTGGAAGAAAACCAGTTAGACCTGCTGGATGTTTTGACATCTCTTGCTAAATCAAAGTGATTTTACGAGTTAATCTTTTATGGCAGCAAGAAATCAGCTAAGAAAATCAATCTAGAAAGAGTAGCTGGTAGTCTTTCTTAAAGCAATCATTATATTGACTCTCTTCACTTAATAATTCACATTCCAAATAACAGGGGAATGTGCTTAGACTAAAATCAATAAAACCCCCCAGATTTTTAAGGGAATTTGTGATTACTTTTAAATAAATTATGTTTATATTTAATGATCTTTGTTAATAGAGTATTAAGTATGTTTGTGATGCTCATGTTGCAAAGAAGTTGTACAATGAAGTACAGCATTTATTTGAAAAATGCATTATCTGTTCTCAGCATTAAAGGATCATTTTATTTTCTACACATGCACATAACATTCAGAACAGCTCAGGTATAAAGTACTTTGCTGGATTTCAGTAGACCTGTCAGTAGTTACACAGAATTTAATACCCACTTTACTATTACACAAGTGACAGAAGGAAGGGACTAAAAAATTCCTAGTTTCCCTCATGTCAAAAGAAACAGCCCCTTCCCATGGACAGAAATCGGTGGTATCTTCTAGCCACAATGAAGGAAGTGAATGTATTGTTTATTAGAAATGCTGGGTACTGTTAAAATTACTCCTGCCTTATTGCAACACAAGTTAACAAGCAGAAGGCACAATTTCAATAAATAAAATCTCCTATCAGTATCTAATTCTCATGGTCTTAAGGATCCATAATCAGACTCCACAATGAGTCCCCATGTGTGAAGGATTTTTCAGCCTTTTTCTCCAAGTTGAGTGTCTCTATCTAGTTGAAGAGCAACTTTAATTGGTCCTTCAGTAGACAAATCCTCTGTTATCCAGAAGCAAAATGTTTGTTTCTGTGAATACTGGGACTTCAGGTGCAAAACAAAGTCAATATCAGTCCTATTTTTTCCACCAAAATACACAGGGGATTAAGTAGGGGGACTGCTGATGTCAACTTACTTTTAGAGGTGTCAACCTCCAGGAATAGTATCCAGGATCTGTAGTTACAAAATTATTGTTATGGGGTAGCAGTTTTAATTACTATATAATTTTAATTACTAAATTACTAAAGTGTGTAGTCTGGAGAAATGTAATAAGGGACCAGCTCTTAATAATTGCATCAGTGCAAATTCAGGGATGTGACTCCCACTTTTTAAATCAAATTATCTTATTTTCGTGGCCTTCGTGGTCTCCACAGTTAATGAGAAAGAAAAATCTTAAATTCAAACCAAATACACTATTGCTCCCTATTTGTTTTCCCTTTGGATATATGTAGCAAAAACAGTTCTGCACCCAACAAAGAACCTTTTATTCCTTTTAAATTACCACAGTGTTTCAGTATTCCATTAAAATCATTACATGCTTTTGGTAATATTTTTGCAGATTACATTGCATTAGAGACTCTTATGATGATGTCATCATACTTGAGAGAGTGTTGTCTAGAAAGGTTTCTTCTCTTTGATGCTGTGTCATTTTTTTGGTTCCTTTTCAAACAACCAGCATCTATAGCATAGAAGGGATGAAGAGGCTGAGAAGACTTGATTATCAAAAGTACCATGAAATAGAGATGGAAACAAAGCACTGCCGAGTTGCATAGCTCAGAAATTTTTTTATCTTACTTTTCTTCCACAGTTTCCCTGGGGAGAAAGACTGAAAATATAGGCTGCTTGTCACCCTTCCCTGGGGAAGGAAGAGCACTTCCACTTTGTATAATCTCACAGTGAAGATGTGGGTTCAGATTCCCCTCAGGCAGAGCAGGGATGGGAACTGGTTTTCCCACATCCTCAGTGAATGTTCCAGCCACCTCATTACTGGAAAGGACTGGGGTTATTCCTCCTCCTGGCCTGTGAATCCAGACACTTGTTTCTAATGCTATTCATGAAAAGTGACGGGCACTGAACTATTGCAGAAATGTCAAAAGAAACTGCTAGCCTGCCCTATATTGGCCTTTTCTTTTTAGAAAGTAAGCAATACACAAAGGATTGTGTGTCCATTTTCTACATTCAAGATAGTAAATCCAGCTGCTCAAAATTATTCTTTCCCAGATGGTCAAATTCCATCATCCCCATCAGGACACAGGTAGTTTATTGTCCTGTCCCCCTGGAGTAAGTGTATGCATTCTTATCATTCGTTCTGCCCTCGCCTCTTGGGGACAACCACAAGATTTATGTTCGTCTTCATTTGTTCCTTGACTCTTCCTGTACTGTGTTCAAGAAACGTATTGAGCATACATGTTTTTTCTCCACCTCGATAGAGCAAGTGGGTCATCAGTTCCAGGCCTGCCAGAACTGGTCCTGCATTAATCACCCACTCCATCATCCCCCCGTATCTCTGTAGCACTCAGGGGAAGCGCCTCCTTCAATTGCTTTGCATTCAGAGTCTGTCGCTGGGAGCCAGCTCTCACCGCAGTCTGAGGTAAGTATCTGTGTGTCCTGAAAACATAATGCCTCTTCCTCAAGTATTCTTTCATTTTTGTTCCTGGACAAATTTGACATCTGGTAAATGCTGTTTACTTGTTTATTGAAACTAAGCTTCTAAGTTACTTCTTTAAGAAGGAGAAATGCTTTTTGTATCTTGGTCTATTTTCATATAGAACCACTTATGTTAAAAATTCGATATTCTCTAGTTCCTATTTTTTAATAATAGCTTGTACAGCTAGATATGAAAGTAGGCTGTGCATTAAAGTAATGAGTTGGATTTTTTTCCCTTGTTGATATATTTCTAAAATATCCGAAAATGATCAAAATATTGAAAATGTAAAGTAACATCATTCACTTTTATTGAAGAGTCATGTAAAAACTGTACAGTGTAAAGTCATAATACTGAAGTATGCTTAATATCAAAATTGTAAGTTTTGAAATAATTGTGATAAATTTAAACCATTTTGTACTTAAACCAACTTTGTTAGTTTTAGAAAGAATTCCTGAGAACTGAAAAACAATGTAAACATCATTCAAATAGTAACTTTTAATTATTATTCTGGGAGAGTATATTTCACCTAAGTGCCATTTCCCCCTGATTTTCCAATTATACAACTTGATTTCCAATTTTCCAAACCACAGATACACTCATATTTTGACCTACATTTCCAAGTCTAGAGGTTTGTGACTGGGGAGGGCATTGATGCCACCGCAGTATCTGTTAGGCATCCTCCAAATGCCTCCATCTCTTTTCTGTCACTCTGGTACTCCTACTCTTCTGAGAAGGCTCCCTCAGTGCTCTTCTAGTATCATGCTGCGCACAGAAGACTGGTTTATGCTTTCCTCCTCATTCTGTTTTACCCCAAATCCTACACAATGTAGAAGTGGAAGGAATATTAACCACTGTGTCGGCACACCCTTAACCAAAAGGTTCCTAGTAGTTATCAATGTAACCTCTTTTTACACCATCTTAATTCTTCTTAGGTGGAGTTGCAAATAAAACTAGAAATAGAAGTATTTCAGAAAGCTATCATTAACCCCAGCCCAAGCCTTCTTTCTACTTCAGATTTGACTTCCTGGATCAGTTTGGTGAATATGAAATACAATAACTGATATGAGAAGCCAATTTTTCAGATGTTTTCCAAATCAAAGTAAAATAACATATTTTTTTATTAATGCATGATCATTTTCTTCAGTTTCAAAATTAAAAGTACAGCTAAAAGAATAACTCAATCACTATACTTCTTTTCCCTTTCTTAGTGCTGATGTCAGTAGCAAAAATTTAAATTCTCCTTCCATTATTCTCCTGCATTTTGAGAAAAAAAACTCAAATTGAAATAGTCTCACAATAAAATACATAATGGCATGTAAATATATCATGGAAGATCCGAACTACACTGGAGGTTTTTAAGCACTTACTGAAAACTAACACTACTGAAAAAGCTGGACCTTTAGGCATAATGTGTGATCCACTTCCAGGGCAATGGGTGCGATGCAGTATTTGCCTGCACAGCTCAGCATGAAGTGAAGAAGGGATGTCTTTGCAGCCAGTAATGATGAAAAGCTTTTGTTTGGACATTGCTGTTTTGTCGTGATAATTGCACCTTCAAAAATAATTTATCAGAAAAGCAGAACAACATCATGCGTGCTCTCTGATCAGCTGTAAAACCTTTTTGGCAGGACTGACACGGTGCTGATAAGGAGCTGTTATACACCCTACTGCATAAAGTTGCGTGTGTCACTGACTTCTTATTAGGATGAAATCTTGACCCTACCCGAGTCAGATTTGTCACCGATTTAATTGTAGCTGCAATTACCTCCTTAATGTTTTCGAACATCTTCAGAGAAGACAATTAGCTACTTCTGGCCCAGTCAAACAAGCAAGCCACTTCGTGGCAGATTTCCCTGCCCTGATCTTGTGAGGAGTGGTTTTGTTTTATCCTGTTTCCAACAACGACTGAATGAGAGAACTGAAGTACTTTGGTTTTGGTGGAAGGCTGAAGCTGGGCAGAGAGCACTGTGTCTTCACCTGTGAAGGGCAGTTCTGCTGGCTGCAGGCATTGCTCGGTGTTATTTCCAAGCAGATAAGGTCAGCAATGGTACTCTGCTAAGAAATGGGCCCAGCAGCTCCATGATGACAGAAAAAAAGCCTGTACAAAACCATGCTCTTCAAACACCCATCTCCACACCACTGACACCGACCTGCCAAGGTTCACTTTACCTTATTTTGAATTCAGTTTGTTTCTGCAAGGTCTTTTGTAGGTGGGGAATGGGTTTTACCACCCTACTTCAGAGCGATTCACCCTCAGATCTTTTAGAGGGGTCTCTGGGGTGGCCGGTGAACCAGGGTAATGCAGGGAGGCAAAGGAGCCCCCGCTGCGAAGTTGCGCTGCCCCAGGCCCTTCCGTCTGTTCTTCACCTGATTTCCCCCCCTGCTTTATTAAGCGCCGCGGGGTGACCTGCTCCGGCTGTGGGATGTGGAAACTTTTGCTGGAGCGAAGCAAACCCACATCTCCGGGAAGCCCTCACGGCGCAGAGGGGCCACCGGCTCCCGGGCCCCGCCATGGCCCCGCCGGCGCGGCCCTGAGGGGGCGGGGGGGCTGCAGACTCCACCTCCCGGCATGCCGAGCGGGGCGGGGGGGCTGCAGACTCCACCTCCCGGCATGCCGAGCGGGGCGGGGGGGCTGCAGACTCCACCTCCCGGCATGCCGAGCGGGGCGGCGCGCGGGCGGCGCGCATGCCCGCCCTGCCACAGCGCCCGGCGCTCACGCCTACCCCTCAGCCGGGCTGCGTGCGGCGGAGCAGCGGTACCGCCATGGAGGCCGTTCCACAGCCACGGCCCGCGGGGGCCGCCGCCGCCGCCCCGCCGCCGCCCGCCGCCCCGGCCCCGGAGCAGGAGCGGAAGCTGGAGCAGGAGAAGCTGTCGGGGGTGGTGAAGAGCGTCCACCGGCGGCTGCGCAAGAAGTACCGGGAAGGTAACCGCGGGGGAGGGGGCCGTCCGCTCCGCGCCGCCCCTCTCCCCTCACGGCGGGAGCCGGGCTGGCAGCGGGGGGCGGCCGGCGGGGAGCCGCAGCGCTGCCGCCGAGGAGGAGGGGAAGCCGCTCCCGCGGGGGGCTCCGCGCCGATCGGTGCGTCCCGCCCCGGGCGGGGCGGCCCGGTGCCCCCAGCCGCCGCCGGAGCGGCGCGGGCCGGCTGGGCCGCGGACCGCTGCCGAGGGGGGTGTGTCGGGGGGGGTGGCTGGGAGCAGCGGCTGGGAGCAGCGCCGGGCTCGTTTCCTGCTCCTCCCCGGGCGCCCGGGGTGCCGCTGCCGGGGGCTGCCCGCAGCCCCGCCGAGGAGCCCTGGGCCGGTCTGCCGAGGCTGTGCCGCTTTCCTTGAGCTCTTGGCGGCGGAGACCCCTTCCTGGCTCGGGAGGGCTTATGGCGCGTCTCTAGGAGTTTTTCTCGTGGGATGTTAAGAGAAGAGGGTTGGCGCGTACGGATAATGCACCGAGGTGGAAACGTGCCCTTGGCTAAAGGTGTGCTACACCTGTGCCTGGGCATGGGTCCGTCTAGCCCTATGTTACCGCTCCGTGTGACGTTCAGTAGCAGATAGCCAGGCCTTTCACCGCAGGCAGCTTCCAAGTCCTACAGCAGTGTTTTCCAGACCGAGGATATGCAGGAGTGAGGACTGTAGGTCATGAATGCCGAGAGAGATTGAATGATGATCTGGAAAGGCATGGGTCTTTGTGAGTTGTTTATCCCTTCTGTCTTTCTACGGTGGAGATGTAGCTCAGGCTGGAGCGCTAAGTGAAAGAGCTGAGAGTTGGGGAAAGGCTGTTATAAAATAAATTACTGTGAGTCCTTGAAAAATCTACTAGGTCATCAGTATTAACGCCCTTATGCAAGGTTCTTATGGGTGGTATTGCAGTGTGTAAAACCTTCCCAGAAATGCTTTCAGATGAGTGTCAGAGTTGAGATTTGTTTACTGAAATTTCTGGCCTCCTTGGGTTGACCATAACGATCTCTTCAGTCTTTGTTTTAACACAAGTTACAAAATATTCATCCATTCATTCTTTCAGGGAGTCCACAGCTTTTTGGTGCATACCTCCAGAAGGACACACATAAAAATGGGAACTCTTCCTGTTGTAGGCAGGAGTTCTTGCTGCTCCTCTATGTCTGTGTATGACACTTCCGTTAAAGAAACGAGGTCATACTGCCTTCTGAACTTCAGAAGTCTCCACAGGAGCCTGTCCATGGGATTTGGGCACAGATATCTACCTATCTGGACCCTGATCAAAAGTTGCTGTTTATTTTGGCCTTGATGAGCCAAAACTGAAGGGAGGATCTCCCTTGCTCTCCCAACATCTAAGGAAAGGAACATAGTACGTTTAAACATGCAAATTCTGGCAAAGGAATCCAGCTTTTAGCAGTTCATATTTATCTGGTATTTCAGAGTGCCTGCAGATTAAGACAGATAAGCACTGGCACCATTAACTTTACAAAAAAAAAAGTGAGCAATCTCTGTAACAATTGAATGTTTTTTAGATGAGAGCCTAAATTACATGGAAGTCTATATAAGCCTGCTTCTCGGCAAAGAGCAGATTAGTATGCAAAGGTAAGTTGTGTGTAACTGGTTAAGCAAAAGAGCCAATAGTACTCTTAATTTACATCGTATTTTCTGTAAATCATGTGTTAATGAAAACTTTAAGGTGACTTTTCTAGTTTCTCTAAATTAGCAACACTGTATTTTCATGGATAGAGTTAAAAACCAAACAGTTCATCACATCTATGCAACAAGGAGAACTCCACCCATTACCTACTCAGCCAATAATAGGTGGTCTTTACTAGCTATTAGTAGTCATAGTACTTCATACCTTAGCTTCTTTCAACTTCAGAATTTTATCTTTGGAGTCTTTTCTCCCTGTGTTTCTCTATGCTTCTAAAAGCAGACTTGAGAATCTCCTTCCTAAATGCCTTTAATGTCATTCTGAAATTGTAATACTAAGACATGCTTGACCTCTGAAGGATCTTTTGGATTTTTTTTGTTTTCTAATACTCAGCAACTCTGACTGGCAAATACATTGCACTGCCAAAATTAAAGTTGATAGTTTGCTGAAGAGAAATAAAAAGCCAATAAAACTTCTGTAATTTCTCAGTATAATTTGAATTTTAACTTGGGAATGAAAGAGCAGAGGAAAAAAATGCATCCTTGGTTATATACTTACAGCTTATTACAGTTGGAAAACCTCTTGACTCCGCAGTCAACCTCCATATGAAGCAGAAACAGACCTATCTGTATTCTAGAGTCTTCTCTGTTGTCCTTCTTTGGGGTTTTCTTTGGTTTTGTGTTTTTGTTTGTTTTGTCTGCCTCTTTTCATGTTTAGTGGAGTTCCATGAAGCTAGAAGCCAGTTTCCATTTTGTCTAAATAAACATACAGAATTGCCATTGCATGGACTTCAGTGCGTTGTCTGTAGACAGTAAAATAAATTACATATGAATTTTATCGGTAGGAGGAAAAAGCATGTTGAATATCCTTCTCAAAGGTGGATTATTATGTTGCGCAGGGTGGATAAGTCTAAGAAAGTCCCTAGTATTGTACTATGATCCTAAGTTACTGTCTTCTGTTCAAGTGTTGAAGGGAAATAGATGCATCCTTTCTCATGAGATGTTTGTTGATAGAAGTTATACAGGCTTGATTGTAATAAGCTGGTTTGATAATTCATTTGCCTTGCTGATGTTAGCAAGGCTTGTGTTTTAACGGGCAATTGCAAAAGGCAAGCCACTGTATTTGAAGAGGAACCAGTGGGAAAGTGACAATATGCTTCAAAACTGCAAGCTAACACATTTCTGAAGAAGTTGCATACTTGTCAAACTGCAAGAGCAATAAATCTTAACTAAGGATGCATCACAGCAAATTTTTTGTAGTTACTAAGGAATTACCAGAGTAAAGTTTAGTTAGCATCATGTCATCAAATCTGAATCTTGGCTTTTTTTAATTTCTGCATTTGTTGAACCTCTTGTACCTGTAAGTATGGTAGATTGATTTTGTATGTAATTCTGTACTGTGGTTCATGTCATATGATAGTCCCAGAGCATGCCAGTATATTTATGACAGCATTTGCTGTGTTTGAAATGGTTCAGCTTAAATTCTTTTAAGTTTGCATCGAAGCGCATTTCTTTTTCTTCAAGAATTTTTAGGTTTTTTACCATGTAACTAGTACTTACCTCTACCTATTTTCAGGATATTACTAATCTAGTATGACTTCTAGTGGGAATATTTATATTTTTTCTCTTTTTTTCACTCCTTTTTCTTTTCATCCTTTTTGACTTCCTTCCCTTCCCCTTACATCCTTTCTGTTCTTAATTAGTAAATAAAGAAGGGAAGCATGTAATTGTAAATGCCATGGCAGATATGGTAATTTGCAATTGTAAGATATTCTTTTTTTTCACCACTGTGGATCTGACAGTAGTATTATGTCATATACTGTAAAATGGTTTAATTGTTTAAAAAATGAGTTTGTGTTTTTTAGTGGAGAAAAAAAAGTGTATTTTTTAAATTGAGGTGATTGGTCCTTGTCCACACTGAGTGAATGTGTCAACTAATTTAGCTAATCATTAATAAATTGTTTCAGTTGCTGAGGTATCTGTAAAGGTATTTTATGCAATAATTTTCTGTGTTTCACTAAAACATTTCATTTTTCCTTCCATACACCTGTTAAGGCTGTTCAGGCTTAGAATCACACAGAACTGATCCTTGTCCTGATATTCGTTACTGTATCACAGAAACTGATAGAAACGTTCCTAGGTGGTAGTTTGATTCCTTAAAGATTTGTTGAAACTTTAAAGAAAATGGGTAGTAACTTACTAAGAGGTTTTTCAGATCCAGAAAATCAGGAAGAATTTACAGGAACCTGCCTGACAATAATAAATAGCCTGAGTAGGTAATTGGTTTAGACACTTGAGTGAGAAGTGTGGCTCTGAAGTCAGTTGCTTTATGGTCTCTTCCTCTCTCATGTTTTTCATGAAAAACCTTGAGAGAGCTTAAGTTCTTCCTGATGTGAAACCGGAAACAGTTTGAAATAGTGGCATTTTTCACAGGACAGGAAAACTTTGTCACTGAACTCTACACAGTAAGTTAACAGTTGTTACTCTTTTTTTTGTTGTTGTTAAATAAACCTAAGTTTTCAAGATCTCCATTTGTCTTTTCCCCACTCGCATTAATTTCTTGGAAGAGGGGGACATTTTGTAATACTGTTACATTTTCAAGCAATACAAACTAAAATCCATTTAATTAAATTTGATGCTATCTTATGACATGAGCATTGATACAATTGCCCTTCCAGTTTGCACACCACAGTTTTGCAGTGAAACTTTCATTAGAAGTCCCATAATGTTTTATAGTTTGGGGGATTTAATCATTGGTATCATTAGTTAGTCCACAAATTTTGAAAACTCTTTTTTTGAAAAATTTGAAAATTTTTGAAAAAAGCTACGATACAGACTTGCAGCCACTGAACAAACAGCTATATGTAAACTTCTTCCCTGCTCCTTTATTGCCTTGGCAGGGAAGGTGATGTTCCAATTGCAGGGTCAGTATTATGAAATCTTTACCTGTGCCTCTGCTGCTTCTGACTTTTTTTTTTTTTTTTTTGCTCCTGTGTTTGCACAAATCTACCAAAATCAGTAGGTTTTGTTAATGTGTTCATCTGTGTGTTGGTGGTGTTAAGGTGTAGCACATAGTCCATCCCACAAAGTCAGGTTTGGGGAAGAAGAGAGAGGGCTGGTAGGTTCCTATAGAATAATCCAACACCTGAGGGCAGTAATTGCTTAAACTATCACCAATGGGCTCCCCACTGTTTGTGTGACAGCCATCAGAGATTTACACCAGATCACAGACACAGATTATTCTTCAGGGTGATCTAAGCTGACCCCCAGTAGATGCTTTAAATAGCAGATGAATTGGGCCCTGGGAGTCTGTTTAGTGTAAACAGATAGATAGGAAGTTTACTTGACAGGTCAGATGTAGAAATCCATGCTTGGTCAAATGAATACTTTCTGTGTGAGTAGAAGGGAGGAACATTGATATTGAGATAGATAGAGCAAAGGAGATTCTATGATTTATTTATTTTTTAAAATACTTTATTGTGAAATATTTCAGGTAAATCCTAAGAAATGTAAAGCAAACACTGGTCAGACAAAAGAAGGAAAATACTAGCTCCAGTTGCTTTAACTTTGAGTTGAAGTTCATGTTCTGTATTTAGACATGTGAAACTGGAAAACAGTGAAGCCGAAAATACCTAATGTCTTTTACAAGAAATACTGGATATGCTGTTTTAGTAAGACAGATGTTCACTTAGTTTCTAGTTTATCTTGTATACACTGAAAATTGTGACTAGCATAATATTAGCTGATATCTCTCATGTAATTAATTTTACTAATCATAGCCACAGCATTCAGGCATTTAGTAGTAAAGCTAAATTTCAACTGACAAGTCTGACAAGACAAGGAAATTTTGTTGGGATATTCATAGGAATTTGATTTCAGCTTTAGAGCAGTGGACTATGTAGGGTTGCTTTTCCCATTTACACTTTGGCATGTTGTAGAGGCTAGTTTATTCTTGCCAGCAGTGAGAGGTGGTCTTAAGGGACTGAAAATGAGATGGATTTTTTGCATTCCCCAGTTTGTTGCCATCAACAACAAAAAAGAAAGCTCAAAGATCTTGCTAGGTGTTGCTATGGCCAGCAGCCTGTCATCTGAAGTTATCCAGATTGTTAATTGTGGGGATAGGTTTGCTTTTTCCAATGAGCAATTCAAAGAGCTTTATTAGTAACTATTGTACAAACATGAATGTGTAACTTATGTTCCTAGCTTTCATTGTTATTCAACGTATTTGAGCTTATTTTCTTCTCTACCAGAGTCATTAAAGGTGTACATAGGAGTTAAATAGACATATTGAAAAGGGAGTGGATTAAATTGTGGGGTTTTACATTTAAAATTTTTTATCAGCATGTCGGTAGCCAAGACTTCAAAACCTTTGTTTGGTCTTCCCCCTGCCCCAATTACAGCCACTTTGAATTCAGAAAATTGTAGTTTTCCAAAAGGAAATAATGGCTGTTCTAATTCCAGTTTTCCTTGAATATTAAAAAACTTTCTTTTGGGGGGAGTTGTTGATTAAGATCTAAGTCCACATTGCATCTGCCTGAAGTTTAAACGCACAATGTCAGTTAAATTTTGGGATGCAAAATCTTGTTCAGTGATGAAGTATTTAGTATTTGTTTTTGAGATTGTCAGAGATGACTGCACTATTTTTCTGAAGAGCACTGATGGAATTAAGGAAAATAGTACTTACGAAGCTCGTCTTGTGGGTGCAGATAGTACTTTTAAATCTCTGACTTAACTATTTTATTGCTTGATAAAAGGGAATTATTCAGATCAGTTTTTTGGGGTTTTATCCCATTCAAAAATGAAAAATATTGCCTTTAGCAAAACTGAGCTCTGTTTCTTTTATATAGAGGATTGTGTTTTGTTTAAAATACTAGTTGATATGACTCGTTCCATCAGAAGCAGAAGACTGATTTTTCTATTTATTTCATAAATATACCTTAAATGACTGTTACATTTAACACTCTGTAAAGAAATGTCTTAGAAATAAAAAAGACAAACAAAAATAGGATGAAAGAAATCTGGGGTTTTGTTCTTAAAAATAGGCTGCCTATAGAGAAGAGTTCTGGTGAGAAATTGTCCTGCCAAGAATGGCAAACCTGGTCTGCTCATGCTGTGCTGGGGACCTTTGATACAGTCTTGTAAATAAATGTAGAATAAGGAGAGTTCTTACAGAGCTTGTATGATTCTTTTTCTTCTTTATTAAAAATGTTTTCAGTTGTTGAAACTTACAACTAACGTTAAGTCTCTGTTGCTGTTACCCGCAATTAAAACTATCTTGTAATTAGGATAATTTAAAAATAACTTCAACGTGCCTGACCTGTTCTCTCTCTGACAGGATTCAGCAACTGCTGATTACTCTGTGGTTGAGTTTGGGGTATGATTTAGCCATTATGTGGGCAATATTAATGTGAGTGGAAACTGTTTAGAGGGACTATTCTGTTTTAGGTAAATAGTATTGGATTTTTGTTACTGCATTGGAAAAGGCTGTGTTACAAAAACCTGCAAGTTGGTCAGTCATTTATTCACTGACAGAATTGCTGGAAAGAGGTGGGCTGTGGGCTTTTCTTGTTTTTAATGAAATAGTTAATCATCAAGGTGAAGAATAGGTAATTTATTTGCTAGGCAATTCTGGATAGAGAGGAAAACAAACATGAAATAATTTTAAAATAATGGCACTGTAGTGATTTGAGAGGTATGTGAAACTTCTGTTGTGAGCCAGTCTTGCCAATCACACTTTCTAGTTGGATGTTGGCATAACTGGTTTGTTGATGGAGATCTGAAGTGTATGAAGATTTCTGAAGTCAGTCGGTGCTCAAAACAGGTTTTAAGTCGCGTAAAAGGTGATCTCCAAGTGCATAGTAAGAGTGTCAAGTAGCCTTACACATCAGATTGTAGTATGGTCATGAGTATGCGAGACTAAAAGTTTAATGCACTAAATCAAATATTAACTTTAAGGTGCAATTGAAGATGCAAACCTTTTTTTATTATTCCTTTAGATTAGCCTACCACAAACTTATGTTCAATTTACAGCATTATTGATTGCTTAACAGAAGATTTTATTTATCTTATATCTTTAGTAACCATTAGTTTTGTGGTGAAACCTTCCTGCATATTTTACTGGGTTTTTTTGGTTACACAAGCAATGATTCATAAATAAATGTTTAACTCCACTAGAGTTAATGCAGTATTTGCACATGGGTTATAATGTATTGCTTGAAAAATTAATACACAGTAGATTATACTGTATTGTTTGAAAATTTTTAATACCTAGCTCTACTGTGTTCTGGGTATCAGTTTGAAAGTGGATGTTGCAAGACCTGTTGTAGTCACTACCTCAAAAATCTCATTATTTGCATTTTGAACTCTGTTTTGGAGCATGATTATGGAATTAAAGTTCCTGTAAATCTAATGCACTTGTCTGTGTCTTCTCAAAGCTCACCCTGGAGAAGAATGGGGAGGGGAACCCAAAGCAACACACTGCCATGGTAGTTGCTCAAGGAAAACTGGACCTCAGACCCTTCTTTGAAAGTCCCCATGCAGTTGTGACAGTGTGTTAAGATGACCCTGTCTGCAATTGTTCTGGAGCTTACATTAATGAAAGGGCAGGCAAACGGGCATCATATCAAGCCCAGTATTGACAGTGGGTCAATAGTAGATGCTTAAACAAGAATATATGAGAAATGCTGCTGGAGCATCACTTTAGACTTGCTTTATTCTCTTTCGGCGATTTCATAGTCTAGGAGCTCCTGTGTTAAAAACTGCATCATTGAATATGGACTTTGTCCCAGACTTTCTTCTCTTAGCTTGCTCCACTACATGAACTTTAAGCATAATTATACGTTTTGTCCAGAAGTAACTTTTTTTTTTGCTTTGAAGCTGTCTTTTTTTTTTTAATGTTTTTCCTGAATGTCTCCTACTCCCAGAACAACCAGAAGTTGTTCCCTACTTACCTTCCCTCTGTCACTTGTGATCTTGCAGAGTTCTGTCCCCTCCTGCTTTTGCCTTTTCCTTACCTCTATTTAGGTGTTCCTCATACAGAAGCTGTACTGTATCTGCCCCATGTTGCCATTTTCTGTATCTCTAGACGTTCGGTATTGGTAGATGAAAACAAACTGGAAGTTCACCCAGACTTGATATAGGAAGTGTGACAGAATTACTTTGTGATGAATTTTTCACTTTTGTTCTGTCTATCTCTCCTAATAGTCCTTATCATTCAGTTTTATTTTCCTATTAGCTGAATGCCAAGAAGCTGTTGCTGTCATAGACAGTTCTGTAGTAACCCAAAGTTCATGTCTCAGAGTGCTAGTAGTCACCTCTAGGTCTGTTGCTGTATATCTAAATTCAAGATCCCTTATCTGTGGACTCTTTTGACCCTCACCTGACTTTCAGAGAGAGGTGCAAACTACCTTGTTCGGAAGGAAATAGTAAGAGTTGCTATAAGCAGTATTTGGTGTTAGGAGGCATCATTACTTTGCTATAAAAAAGTAGTAAGTTACTAGTGGAGGCTAGTTAAGATAAGAATGTCTGGTCTTTGCATAGTTCTTCTTACCCATCTATTTCTTAATTTTTAAGAAGTGGTGTTTGGAAATAGTATCATTGCTTAAGAATAGACCAAATAAAGTAATGGACTAAAAGAACAATATTAAATGTGGGATGTTGTATTTGTGATGTTTTCCCTCAGGAAGTGTTCACTTGTTTACTTTTTTCTAATTAGTAGTGTATTCTTGAAACAAAACTTTAGCAGCTACATGTCATTCAAGTATTTTGCAGTTGTCTGGAACATGCATTAACATTCAGAGTATTGTGTCAGAAAATGAAACTTTATCTAAATTCCACCATGACTGGCCATTGGAAATACACTTTGAACTTGGCTAGTGCTTTCTGGCTTGGTGCTGTATAAGTTCTGCACTGCAGTGACACAAGAAATGAAGATTCATAGGAGTTATGCTTGTTTTGCCCCCTTTGCTGGTAGGCCACTGTCTATACCATTTCTTGCTCTTTTTTTGCCAGTAGAGTATGTTCTGTCCTGCATGATTGTTTTTACACAAAGCTTTCCTGAAAGCTCTTGAAAAGTGACCCACAGGTTTTGGTAGTAACCCCTGTGAGGGCCTGCCTGTGTCTTGGGCGGTCAGTTGGTGACCATGACCACCTTTTCTTTTAAGCATATCTCCTTGAACTTGGATCATTTGGGAAATAATGAGGGCTGTCTCTCAAATATTGCTACGTTCTTTTGTCCAGCCTAAAAACTTTCTTATATGTGCTAGTTGAGTAGCAAGTAGAATGTGATTTCTTGCTTAGCCTTCCTATTTTGTTAAAACTAAATCATGGCCACTCCCTTCCATCTCACCTTCCATCTCACACAAGGGAGTATAAACACCTAATTTTAAACATGACTCATTTTGATGATTGTACAAGTGTGCTAGATGATTATTTTAGAAGAGAAAATTGCAGTGACTTCCCTAACCCAAACTTGAACAGGGAGTAACCTGGATGGTTGGTTTAAATTTTCTAAGTATGCAGCTGTCTATACTTGTCTGTCATACCCAGTCTTGCTCTAAGTGGAGGACAGGTGAGGTAAGACCTTGTTACTACTTTGCATGAGGGCAAAAAAAAGATTGCTACTGGAAGAAATCTGTTATTTACTGCTAGTTAAAACAAAGCACATCGAAGAAATTGCCATAAGTGGGTTAGGAACAGAAATCTCTTACTGATATGAGAAGGACAGGTCATATGGTAAGCTACTTGCAGGCTTTAGCAGACATTAATAGTTAGCTTATGCTTGATACACTTTTAAAATATTTTTTATATGAAGTTGCTACAAAACCTGGTCTGGAACCATGTGAAACCTTGAAGTGTAACTCTGCTCTTGAAAACTTGTTTTTAGCTGTGTCAGCTTGTAGGTGCAAAATCAGTAGATAATTTTTATTCTACAGATTTATATATATAAAAGATGCGTACTCACGTTTGTGACTAAGAAACAAAAGGAATTAGTGAAGATTGTACTAGAGTTTTTCTTTAAGGCAGAAATATCCTTTAAGTAAGGTATACCCGGGAGTTGCGTGCTATAGAAACCACAATAAGACTTGTGGCTAGCCAGACTAGCATTTACCTTGTTTTTGTTTAGCAGTACATTATGTAAAGCAAACTAGCAGAAGTGGATACTTAGCAGCAAAAGAGAGGGAAATCATGTTTAATGACTTCGAAGTGACAGAACTTAATCTGCAAGACTTCTTTTCAGCAAGGTGATGCGCATGGAAATAAATTTGTCCCTAGGGATCAGCAGGCGAGTTTACCTGTGATTTCCTGACCATAGTTTGATTGTTCCATACTGTCCCATAGAAGCAAATTCATTGGGACTGGCTAGATTAGGCAGACATCAATGAAGGCTTCAATTCCTTTTCCAATGTATCCATAGAAATCTGTATTCTGGGTTAAACTTCTTTTGGTATTGTTACATGTAATATCATCCACAGTATTTGCCATGAACATGAATGTTCTAGAAAATCTTTCAGTCTTCCATCTCTAAAATGTTTGTCACATTAATGCTTATGCACAGAAACCTGAAAGTGAAACTTCCTGGGGACTTGAATTTCACAGAGCAAACTGAACAAAATCAGTATACTGAGAATACTGCTAGCTTCTCAAGTACTTGATAGTCCCTTCCTTCAAAACCTGGATTATTTTTTTGTGTGTGTGTTTAACTAGAGAAAGGGGACCTTGTTTTTGTTGCATGCAGGTGAAGTAATATCTTGGGGCGTTATGTAACATCTTTTAACTGGAAGATGGGGATTTTGCCATGGAGATAATAAACTGCTTTGTATCTAATGTGCACATGTTTTTGTTGTTGTGTTGTTTTGTTTAGTGGGAGACTTTGATAAGATCTGGCGTGAGCACTGTGAGGATGAAGAAACTCTGTGTGAATATGCTGTGGCAATGAAAAACCTTGCAGATAATCACTGGGCAAAAACTTGTGAAGGGGAAGGCCGAATTGAATGGTGTTGCAGGTAAGTCTTAATGTATTTGAAAGACACAATTGTACACTTCTACTTGCAATAATTTAATACAGGGCTTAAACATATTTTTTTTGCTTTTTTGCCAGTTTTTAACATGTTGTTATATTTGTTTATAAGATGTTAATGATTTATTACTTTCTAAAACAAACACCTTCTTACTGTTCCAGCTTACTAAGGAAATAGCTTATGAAGTGTAATTTTTCAGGGCTTTGGTTTGGTTTGTGTGTCCAATAGTGTTTGATTCCTAAATGCCCATCTCTGGTGCTTAATTTTCGAGTCTCAATCTCTTGCAGCAGACTTTAACCTCTGTGAAACTTGTTTTAAGTGGATTTTAAACTTTTAAATTCCTATATGTCATAAACATCTAATTTTTGTTGGGTTTTCCTATTTGTAAAGTCATTAAGTGAGTTCAGCTAAAATATTTCAATACTTGGAAAACAAATTCCTAAAAGGAGAAATGTTGGTCACTTAGGATTCCTGCACGCAGTCAGCATCCAAGGCATACCATGGAATTTGTATGGCAGAATAAAACAAAATATTGTTGAAATCTAACTGGGAAGAGAATTTATCAATGGTTCTGTCTTTGGGAATGACTTTATACAAGTGAAAATAATCTTGTGTGCCAGTCTGTAGGTTCTGCAAGTGAGTGTTGCAAAGTGCAGAGCAAAAGGCATTAAAGAACAGCAGATATGGTATCGTTAAATTTAAATTCATTATATGGGTCCTTTGAGCCCATAAAACAAACAAAAAAAAGTAGGAGGAATGACTGTGAAACAATTCATCTAGAGTACATCTTGGTGGCAACTCAACCTGTTCTGTGGCTTCTGGAAATGCAGCAAGTAATAACAAGCTGGTTTCCTTTTTCCCTACCATAGACTTCTAAATATTTGAAAACCATTCCTTTACATATCAATATTTTATCCTTTAACTTAAACTTAACTATGGGGTTTTTTTGCATATCTTTTTCTGGACAAGTTTTGTGTATCCTTATTCCGGTTGCAAGAGAGGTTAATCTGTTGTAAAGAACTATGCCCCGAAATGGATAGTGTTCCAATGGCCTTGTCGGGGATAAATAAAGTAAATATTATTGAGGTTGTAGTAAACTCTTGTTTATGCTGTTGACCTTGTTTGGTGGGTTTTCTGTGGGCTTTTTGGCTTTTATGTTTGGTTTTGGCATTGATTATGTTCACTTGTGATCCCAACTGCCTGTTTCTTTTTTACAGGCTTGCTTAGTTGCTAGTTGTTTTCTTGTATTTGTGCTATTCATTACTTCTGTGGAAATGCTGATATTTGTATTTCTCTTCACTAAATTACACTCTCTTGAATCATACTGAATACTAATACTGTGACTTGCAGCATCTTTCCCCCCCCTGCCTCAGCTTGGCATTGTTTGCAGATCAGTTAAGAGGAGTACTGACTGTTCCAATGTTCAGGTTATCTGTGCAAAAACTAATTATACAGGACCCAGGGCAGATTCCCATGGAATATTGCTTGATATTTTCTTACAATTTGATTGTCAACTAATATGTGAAAAGGTTTTCAATAGAGCTGTGTGCACTTACTTTAGTTTCAATTAAACAGTATCCTGAGCTTGTGGCAAGCTTGTCTGTTACCCTGTAGGGCTGGGAAACGTTCCCTGTGGACAGGGGAGGAACAGTTCATGGCCTCTGTATTGAAGGTTTTTGGCTCTGTCGCACTTGGTTTCTGTTTCTAGTTCCTACAAGATTTACAAAGTAAACACTTAAGCAAGTGTCCAGTTTGGACCTTGCAGCATGAACTCATATTAAGAAAAGAATCAGTATAAAACTTCAGTTAAAGCACACATACCTTCTCAATTTGCAAAGTCAAGGGGTCAGGAGTTTTACAGTTGTAGAAAAAGAGGGGTACTCTTCACTTCTGTTTGTCTCTGATTAAACCAAAGCCTGGATGGCTAGATGCCAGAACACATCAGATTGACATTGTGTTGCACAGGGGTTTTTTTGTTCCTTCTCAAAGGGCCAAGAATTATGCCATACAGATGGCAGGTCCCACGGATTTTACTCCTCCTTGTGTTTGGGTGTGTAATTGCACGGAAGAGAACTTGCATGAGACTTCAGTGAAAGCTTTTGCTCAGTGCTGTATCACCATGACAGCAGGAAGGTAGTTGATGTGTATTAGATGAAATTTAATTTGGGAGTGGAATGCTGAAAATACTTTGGAACCACTGGTGTATGCCTGCTGAAGAAAGGATAGTCTAAGCTTTTTTTGTTTTAAATTGAAGAAAGAACTTTTCAAAGGTCTGAATCTGAGAAGTGTTGTTTCCACTAGTTAAAAAAAACACTTCTTTTTTTCCTTTCATTTTCTTTGTATTCTCTTACAAACCAGCACCTGATAAAGTAAATCAGAGAATACAGTAGGGTTCTCCTTTCAAAATTCAGTCTAGCTATTTAATTGAAGACACTGAAAAAATGCTTTTTCTGACATTAATTCTTAAACCACGTGTCATAAAACTTTTTATTTTACTTTTGTTAGTTGTTGAATTAAACAAGCACATATCCAGACCTTAGAAACTCTGTAAGATGGAAGGCAGTGCATCATAGACTGTGCTGATGACCATACGCTGCACTGTATAGGGCCAGTTTTATTTGTTGTTTCAGGGTGACGTTATACAACTGTTAACTGGGGAGAGGGGCAGGGGGAAGAGGGATTAAAATGTTACCCCCTTCCAGATGCAGGTCAATGATCCCCTGAGTGGTTGTGTAAAAAGCCTGGATAACACTCAACTGTCTTTACCCTTGCTTTCTTTTTATATCTTTAGAAAACTGAATACAGAGTAACAAATGGTATTTGGAAATTAATGTTTCTGGGTTTCTTTCATTTGTATTACAACACAAAATTTTGTCTTATCCTATTTTGGTTTAAAGTTGGTTTACCCTGAATAATTGTCCTAACTCTTAATTTTTGCTGGCATAGGTAGGCTGGTGAACCTTTGTATGGACAATGAATGCCAGCCTGTTCTGGTTCTAGTTAGAACAAAATAAGCTAGACCAGCAGGTTTGCTTCTTTCTGTTGCTTTTGCAGTGTTAAGACTTGTGTTGACCTGGCTATTTTTATTTTTTTTTTATAATAAAAAAAAAAGGTCTGTACTTCTAACTATCATGACAAAACACTATCTAGACCTGCCTTTTTTTCAAAAGTTTTTTGACTGTTCCATGAGCAAACTGAAGAAATGTAGTCTTGATGAAGCTAATATCAGGTGAGTACAGAACTCTTTGGAAAAACTTGCAGAGAATAGATGTTAGAAGCTTGTCTTAAAAATGTGATTTACTGAGGACTCTGTCAGTGTTTGTCCCTGCATCCATTACTAATCAATATTTTCATTAGCAGTCTGCTAGAATAATGTCTGTTTATTAAATTTGCAAATGAGACCAAACAGCAAAGGACTGTTACTCTGAGAGCAGGATTAAAATTAACAGTGTTGTCAACTATACAAATACAGACCAGGGAGTAATTGGTTGTGTCAGTCTTTTAGAAAACCATTTGGATTCTGTAGCAGGCCACAAGCTGAAAATGAAAGTCATGGGATGCTTTTCCAATAAAGGCAAATATTATACTGGAGTGTGTTAATGAGATTGTCCACAAGATGCGCAAAGTAGTCCTCTGACTTTTAATATTGCTCTTAGCCAAAACATCACCTTGGCCACTGCATTTAAAAAATAACAAATAACAGCTCAACCCCAAGAAAGACAAAGAAAGGATCAAAAATCTTCTAATTTTTTTTCTGCAAAAGCCTTGGATTTTTTATTATTTTTTTTTAGAAACTGGAACTGTCTAGTTAATAGTCGAGAAGTCTAAGTAATCTCTTCAAGGATCTTTTGAGAATAAAAGGTCTCTGCTAGAACTGGAAAGTTGATCCTGTTTGGGTTTGGAAGACTGAATGGATGTTCAAAAAGGAAAATGTGTCAAAACCCTAGAACTGAGACCAAATATGAAAAATAAAATGAAAAATGTATTGTATACAAGTTTCTCAACTTGAAGTATAACAAAATGTGATGATAAAAAATTATAATGCTTTAAATTGAGAAACCTAGTGCCATCACCTATGCTGAATACAGGATTTCCATAACCCAAAGCTGGGTGTGCATGAGAATCACAAAATTTTTCCCAGTCCAGAGGAAACTTTTCTGCTCTTCTAGGTATGATTAATGTGTGTAAGGGCAATTGAGAATTCTCCCTTCTTTGATTTTTCTTTAGAGGTTAGGGGGTGGGTAGGTTAAACCTATAGAAGAGTTTATGCTCTTTTTTAGGCCAGCAGCTCTGTCAGTCAACGTTAATAAACATATTACTCAGTGTGTGGGAGAAAGGGAGAAATGTTTTGCAGACAAACCATGACAAGAAGTCCAGACTTTCAGCTCTAAAGGGAAGTACGTTATTTCTCTGTACTCTCCCAAACTTCATCTTCTATATTAGGTTTTGGTTAGTGAACATTATAAGGAACGTATGTTAAGATCACCTTTTCCTTGTTATAAAGCAGAAGGGGAAAAAAATGGACTGTGTCAGTTCTTAGCTTGTAAAATTGGCTGCTTGAAACCCTCAAGAACTGATGACAGCCATCAGAAACTGCTTTTTGCTATGATAAAAGCTGACCATGTCAGCTTTCACATAGTTGTTCGTTATTACTCAACAAGAAGAACAAACTACTGATTCTTTCATGGGTTTTACATTTCATATTGTGTTTCTTTGGCAATGCTCCCCTCAATAGTTTTTTCTTTTTATTATTATATAACCTATTGAACCCCTTGGGTTTGGTCACTGTATTTGAAAACAAAGCTTCTCTTTAATTTCTGGAGAGTATTAATAAATTAATATGTATTCATATTGGCTTTTACTGAAACTCCCTAGATGTGTCCAGCCCAAATGGTGGAGCAATGGGGTCAACTTGAACTTAAGAAGGTTGTTTAACATTTAAGGAAGAATAGAAAGTAAGTTGCACTGAGGAAATACCTCAATGATTTTGTTATTATTTATTCTATTTTTAAAGCGAAGAGATGAACTTATACTTCACCCATTCCTCTGCCAGCAAACTTGAACAATTTAGACCTGAAATGTTTATTTTGCAGTTTGAGTAAACTGTAGTAAGTGTTAGTTCAGTTAGCATTTAAATTGCGTAATTCTTCACAAACAAGTATATTAATTGTAGAGCTAATATTGTATCATCAAAGACTGAACGCTTGAATGTCAGTTAAAAATGGAGCCATGTCAGCTCTCGGAATTATAAAACAGATCCCTTAATTTTTTTTTTTGTAGGTAATTGAGATGCTCTGTTCATTAATTTGGACAGTTGTTAAATGTAGAGTCTTACATAACAGCATACTCAAAACCACAGTGTGATCAACGAGAGCTTGTAATGGCCGTGAAGTTAAACATATGGCTACATCAACAAGTTACCATGAAGTAAGCTACAGAGTGCATTACCTCTGGTTACCTCTTGTGCAGTGACTGCTCACATGCTCCCTGTTACTCCACAGTAGGTGTGAGGTCTGCTTCAATGAGCGGAGTACGTGCACAGCTCCTCTGAGGCCTCAGGAGCCAAAAGGGCAACATGCAGTAGTCCTGCCAGAATCAGTGATTTCAGAAAGGTGTGAAATGGCGATAACCCTCAGTGGTTATGAAGTGTAGTGTTGCCTGGGGTTTTTTGTTTGGATAGTTGGATTTGATTGGTGTTTTTTTGTTTGGACGGGTGGATTTGGTTGGGGGCTTTTTTGTGGGTTTTTTTTTTTTCTTTTTATTCCTTGTGGTACTGCATGGGTATACAGACTGGGATCTGAATGTGAAGAATTTCACCCAGCTTGCCGTCTTTGTGGCTCTGGCCCCTCTGTCTACCCAGGAGTAGAAAAGAAGGTGCTTCCTCTCATGGCTGACTGATAGTCTTCTGTGCAGACAAGGAAGATCAGTTAAGAAGAATATAGAATTATGAGAGCTCAGATGGCATGATAGAAAGGGGTAGAAGGATGGAAAAAACTCTTTTTTGCACCAGTACCAGTGAGGAAGAAATGGCTTCTCCATGATGAGAGGAGCTTACACTACACTCAGAGTAGGTAGTTCTCCAGTGCAACAGCTCATTAAGTGTCAAGCGGGGCAACACTTGCTTCTAGGGAGTTAAAAGGTTGGTAACATTTGTAGTCAAGGAGAAAAAGCAATACATTCTCCTGAGGTTGTGAACTTTTTAATATGTTGCAACTTAAATGTCAGCATCAATGGCGCTGCCTGCCATTGATTCTGGATTTTTTTAAGACATGTGATGAGGAAAAAAAAGACTTAAAAATGTAAAGACTGCAAGATGCTAACAAAGTAGCAAGGTGACTGATAAATTGTGAGGAAAAAGGGGTTTGTTTTGTTTCATTTCTTTGACTAAATGACACAGAACTAAATAGTTCTACATTGGTCATATGCTTATGAACAAATAACACAATACAGTGAAAATAGACTTCTATTAGCATACCAGCAATAATTCAGGTGTTTTTTCTAGGTTTTTCTTTGGCTTCTTGATGTGTTAAATCTCGTCCCTGCTAAGCTAAATGACTAGCTACTTCTGCTTTAACTTTCTTAATTTTAGAATTGTTGGTTTTCCATACATACAGTCTCTAATGAATGGAGTTGGTATGGTTTCACAGTCTATATATCTGAGAGTATTGCAGCCTCGACTGCTGTTCATGCTTCTGCATGCGATGTTGCCCCATACTGTTAAGATGTGGATTTTATTTCTTTATTACACCTCACTTCTCTTTGGTCTGAAAATAGCTTTGGTTGCTGAGGAATTGCAACAATAAACTTGTTGATTGTAAATACAATGTTTACTGAGTTTATTTCTTACATAGCTGTGTTTTCTGCTCTAAGGTTACTGTCAGCGTTTTAGACTTTTTATATTTAGTGCAAGAATGCCTAGGGCCTACTTGAGCAAGTAAAACTTGCTTGTGCTTTGAGTTTTAGACAGGTCAGTTTTGATCTTGAGGTCCTATAAGCATGTCAGCACAGGAATGTGTCCAGGCTAACTTTTTTTTTTACCCCCCTTATGGCAAGAATTAGAAACCTGGACATAATGTGCTACTGTAATTATATGTTTACTGATTCAAGGTGATCATTTTCTACCATCTTGGAGTAAAGCAATTTCTGTTTGATTGTGTATGTTTCCCTTTACATACTCGAGAAACTCAAATGTAATGACTCTTTTCCTTCACATCTTATATGGTGGAGTGGCTGGATATATTTGGTGCATTAATAGCACCAACACTTAGGTAAGGCCTGTGTATTCCAAGTCCTTGTCTCTATTTGTGATTTAAATGCAGTATTATACCAACATGTCCTTTCCTGAATATGTAATGTGAAATACTATGTTATCTTGACCCTGCTTTTATAAGGTGTTATTAAACTACGCTTGAATTTATGTTTTCTGGAATGTTTCCTTCAAACCTCTGCAGCTTTGGTAGAGGAAAATTGAGTGAATTTCAAGAAAACATCATAAAAATGGGTTGTTATGAAAACATTCAAACAAGTACTATTTCTGTGAAACATTCCATGCAAATACTTGGCTGGCACATCTAATTAAAAATACTGTTTTGTGCAGGGTGAGTCAGGCTTTTTAATTTGAGCAATGAATTGTTTCCAATTCTAGTTCTATTTTGTAGACAGAATTCAGTTATTTTCTAACATAATGTTTGCTTCTCATACCCTAGTGCTGAACTACTGGTTGAAGTATGCAGGTGCAATTTAACTTTTTTGATAACATTCATTGCTTTAAACTGGTTAATGTTTCTGTTGAAGTATGATCAGATTGTTTTGTTCTGGTTCCTGTTAGCGAAATAATTACGTATGGGGGTAAAAATGGGAAGCTAAAGTAAGTCTTCCACAATAATACAGCTACTGCAGATATCAGTTACTTAAAAACACCCCAGGCAGAGTCAATTAAAATTAAAAACTGGTATATGTAACTTAGCCCATAGGCCTGGATTATGTTCCTTTTCCCCCACGTTATGTGCCTTTTAAGACACGAGTGTTTCAAAAGCCCTTGCATTTATGGGGAGCTAGTTAATAATTCTTTTCACTTCGGTGAAGAACAGTGGTGCTCAGGTGACAGCTGAAGTGTACCCTCTGGTGATGTTCTGACAAGACTTTGGCAGTTTTGCTTTAAAGATCTGTCCAGATAAAACTATTTTTAATCTGTTTACTCAACTGTGACTTACAGCCTAATTTTTGGGAATAAAACACCATGTGACTTCCCATGTCTCTTTGGGTGTATTGCATCTTTCCTAAAGCTGATCTACCAAAGTTGCAGTAAAACCCGGACATGTCTAAAAGCTGACAGCACTTCTATCTCTTAAACCTCTGTCTTGTGTCTTATCTATAGGAATGACCACAAATAGCATTCTGTTTTTCTGGGGAACTTTTCTTTTTGTCTTTTTCAGTGTATGCCGAGAATATTTCCAGAACGGTGGGAAAAGAAAAGCACTTGAAAAAGATGAAAAAAGAGCACTTCTTGCTTCAAACACCACTCCAGCTCCCAAGATTGAAGATCCTTTGCCAAACTTTGGCTTGACAAATCATGAAGCTATAACAGAAGAGTAAGTCTTACTTGTTTTCCAAGCTTCCTGCCCCACCCACCCCCCCCGCTTTGGTAAGACTTACCTGGACGTTTTTTCCCCCATATCAGATCAATCTGATGTATTTTTAATAGTTAAGAAAGGGGATTTTCATGTGAATACGTACATGTTTTGAGAAATACTTACGTTGTAGTATATTTTGATGGATGCCATAAAAAAACTGGTTGAGAATGACAACTGAGTCATCTTCATTTAAGTGTTAGAGCAATTTCACTTTTGTATGTCATTGGTGTGCAATGCAATTTATATTAAACCTTGAGGTGAAATAAGGGAGATGTTAATTAAGTTAGAATCTAATGGCTGTTCAGCACTGTTGAAAAGTCAATTGCTTATGTAAGTTCTAAGTGCGAAATGTAAATATCGGAGTACTTAAAACTTTCTCTTCATAAATAATTGCAGAGAAACTCTTGATTCCAATTATACACTTCAAAAGCAATTTTGAATTATAACCCTTAATTTTAAATGTGCTAGCTTTCTGATGGCTGGCTCTGCAGAAGTTGTAGTATCCTTGAGGTATTTTCCTAACAAGAGTTTTAATTTTGTTTTTGACCTTCACTCAAGTAAGAATTTTATTTTTGGCATTCAAGAGTAACTTTATTTCAGTTACAGTCCCACCCTCCTATTTTTCCTAAATAACATGGGTCATGTTTGTGGCTATTCCATACACGATGGAAAGAATTCAATATTTTGCAAGTATAATGGAATAATGAATGTCTAAGCATATTATCATTGAATGTTATGCTTATGACTCGCGTCGTATACTTTATAGACCAATTATTACAACTGTCTGCAATAATATTTTTTTCCATTCTGTGAAGAGATTTTTCTCATTATTGTAGCATGTCTTCTATGATCAGTGCTTAAGTTGGATATGGTTTTAGTTAGGAAAGGAACGAGCATGTTAATAATATTATTAGCAGATGTCTGTCCTTATGAGCTGGTATCTTTGTGGTTTCTCATGTTTGTAAACTTGTAAAAGGCATAAAGATCCCAAATGCCAATGTAGGTGAATAGTTACATGCAAAATGAAAACATTTTGTCCCTTGTTGTCCTCTTATGACAAAACAAACCAGATGTTTCCAAAATGAAGGCAGGGGCTTCTCATAAGCTGACTTCCCCCAGGCTCCTCTTTTTAGTGCTCATTTTGCTAAGTCAGCCTCAAACAAACACCTGTTTTTAATAAAAACTGCCAGGCACTTTTGCACAAAGGGCTGATGAGATACTAATACCTTATAACATCCCAATAATGCTGGCAATTGTTAACACGTAATTTTAACATTACTATAAATAGCAGTTTATTGATGGTACTTTGTTTAAATCAATAGGTTTGATGATCGTACGCTACTTGTCTTTGTCTTCCAGTGGGAGCCTTGTTATGATAAAGCATTAGTTATCTCTTTGTATGTGCTCTGTCTTCATACTTAATAATAATGGCCATTGTGGAGCTAATTTCACACGAGTTTCTTCTTGTTACCAGTAGTCTGTAGCCTTACCTTTTGTTCTGACTAGTGTGTATACAAAGTAGTTAGTAGAGAAGGTTTTATTAATTTAAAATAATTTTTAAAGTATTTTTACTTCATCCCTAAGACTTAAAAAAAAAAAATATCAGTAAAGACGTACATGGCAAAGGCAAGATTCATAATATTTACCCGAGTAAGCAACAACTGATAGTAAGGGTTTTAGTAGCTGTACAGACCTTAAAGCCACAAGGGATAGCTGTTCTAAGTTACTGCCCAGAGAAATCAAAATTCACTTTCTTCCTATGTGCTTTATAGAAGAAACTACAGAGTTAATCAGATGAAAATGAATTGTGTATTACACAATGCATACTTTGCTCCTGAAATGCTTTTCCACCATGTCTACATTGGTCAGTTAGTGAAGTCTGAATCTTGGTGAGGTCTTGGTACAAGGGATATGGGGGAACCTATGCGCACACACTTGTTGCAAGCACTGTTGCTCCGTTCTGGTCATGTAACACTACAAATAAGAGTTGTGAGGTTGTCTATAGGTATGGCTAAGCCTGTGACATTTTGTTTTACTCTGGGAAGTGTAAACACAGTAATTTTGTTCTTCCCATAAATAATCCTCTCCCATAGTATTAAAAACAGGTCGCTCATGTGAGAGCTCTTTCTGAGTTTACTTTTACTGGCAAGCCATAGTAGACTCTGTACCTTGCTTGGTAAGGAGCAAAGCTAGTTCAGGAATAAAAAGTTCCACAGGTAGTAAAAAGGACTCTGGGAGATGTGGAGAGAAGTAGGAAGCACTCAGCCAGCTCTTACAGGCGATGGCAGGCAATATCATAAGAACCAGAAGTGCAAAGTTTACTGCATCTCAAGGTAGTCACTCAACTACTTTGAACTCATTTCCAGCTGCTCGTGTTGCTCACCTCTTTGCCAGATTAAAATTGGTGAGTTTCACAGAAATAACTAATATGAACAGTCTTGCTTTTTTTACTTTCATCTATATGAAAAGTAATGTACTGTCCACAGTACGTCCATCCCAGAATGAGTTCTAGCATTACAACTGCACCTGTTGTGAAGCTGGACATCAAAGTATCTCAGTCTTGCAAGATAAGTGGCTGTTATCTGCTGTTTAACAGCTCCTCCCTTCAATAAATCAGTCCCCTCTTTGTTCACTTTTTCAGTATTGTTTTCGGTTTTTTTTTTTCCCCATCAAATTAAGCAGTCTTCCTTTTTCTCCTTAATGGCAAAAATCACAACTTTTTGGTATGGATTCTTCTCAGCTGCTGGTTTGACTGTCTCTTAAGGTACAACCTATCATTCCTTCTTTCATATGTATCTCAGCAAGCTAGACCTTCCCATTAGATATCTTTAGCATGGATGTTACAAAAGATTTGAGGCATACCAATATTGCCACTCAGAACCAGATATCTAGCTTTGTTCTGCTCTTCTGACAGCAGCATAAGGCTTCTGAATTTTTTTCCCCTCTCATTCTTGATAAACACTAGAGTAACTAAAAACTGTCAACTAGGAGATCAGCGCTTGAAGTGATGAATTTCAGAGATAAAGTGACTTTCCTTATGGTCGTGTAACTGCTCTATTTCTATCTACTTTGAAGAAAAAATGTCACTTACCTGTACAGCACCTAGTTGAATAATAGGTGCATTTTTAAGGGGGCTGATAAATCAAGCACTGCAGTCCATTTAGTAAAGTTCTTGAAAAACAAATCTGGGATATACTTAAAATGCACTCATTTCCCAGGTTATGTACACTTCTTTACCAGTTCCTGCTCTCTTAACTATTCACATTTTGGTTTTCTGCCTATACACTAATGCATTAAAGAATGGGATTCAAGATGTGCTTGCAAGTTACCTACAGTGGCAAAGTAGATCTCTTGCATTTAATGTTGCCTTAACTGAAAATCATTATGAAACATGGTTGAAGGGTGGTTATCAATTAATTCAGAAAGGCTACATTTCTAACAAAGTCACTGGATTGCTGATCGTCATCTAGATTACAGTTATATTCTCACTGAGGAATCTGACTTAAGATTTACAGTGCTGAAAAAGTAGGTATCTGAACTAGTGGTGTTGAGGCTATCCGAATCTGTGATCTGTGTTCCCTGTAAATGTTCAAGTGACCAAATCTAAGTGCTTCTGAAGAGCTTCAAAATGATTTCAAGCATGTAACTAGGATCCTGTTCCTACTGATAACTGGCAGCCTGAGAATTGCTACTAAGTGATTCATTGCACCTGTTGTGTTCTAAAAGGCAGCAAAACCTGACCAACAGCAGGAAGTCAAGGCATAAATGAGCATCTGAATCTCTGCTACTTTTAAGATTTCAAAGTATATTTACATGAACATAGACTACAAGGTTTCTTGGATGTGGCACACCTGTTGGAGTGAGTTTGCTCTGTATCAGATGTCTTGGATCTGTTGTCCATTAGTGTAGAAAAGAGTTTCTGGCTTCTGCTCAGCTTGGAATCCAGAGTTACAGCTTTCCAGAAGTGTGCCCCAATGCTGTAGTAGTCTGAAGCAGTATCCCCTTTCACCCAGTCAAGAATGCAGGTTTTGTAAGAGAGGAAGTCAGAATAGGTCAGTGATTCCCCCCGCAGCTCTCCAGTCTACTGTAGGTGAAGCAGGTTCTCCTGGAGGTTAGAAGGCTCTGGGTTCTGTTGCTTAATTTTCATCTGTACAAGTATTTCATCAAACACTTTAAATGGAAAGTGTTAAGATCTCTAGAGGCTGTCACTCTTCTACATGGGAAGTTTTCTCTGCACTATAGAGTCGCATTCCCTCTTGTCTTTCCTGTGGTCCCATGTGTCTTCTATTTATTTGCTATTACGATTTAAGTAGAATACAGGCATACAGAGGCACATACGTTTTTGTGTTTGAATGAGAAATCTGCTATTGGTGTCTCCATTTGCTAGGCAAGGAGACATGCTGGTCTGAAGGAGACATGCTGGCTTTATGTGGAAAAAGATGATACTTGACTTTAGCCTATGTCTGTGATTTATGGCCGCTAGGATCCCTCTGCAGTATTCGGATCCCTGTTGTACAGATTACATTGTGATTGGCATCCAAGCTGGAAAAAAACTGTTGCTATCATCTTCATTCTGAAACCTCACTTGGTACTGACTGACTTACAGGGTAGCCTGGTAATGCGTGTGGTTTTAACTTAAAGGTAATTGTCGCACCATTTGCCTTGGTGATGCTGGTGTTTTGACAGAAGTATCCCCTGGGTATCTTCTATTCTGTGTAGAAGCAAAATCCTTAAACCTAGCGTGATTATTGTGCCAAATGCAACAAGAAATACTGTCTTGCTTCTCCAATATCCTCTCTGTGGTAGATCACTAAGAGTTTAGGAGGAACACATTATTGCTGCTTAAAGATGGGCATTTTTTTTCATGGTATTCCTTCCTGCTTTGTTGTTGCTATGAATAGAACCATGGTTTTGTTGGACTCCAGTGATCCTGCAGATCTGTTTCTGAAAGTGTTTGCAGTTATCTGCATCTCTAGGGCTGAATCATTCCCAGAAACACGACAAGTGATATTTTGGAGATGCCAATTGGAATTGGCTGCAGAACTTGAAACAAGAAGCAACATTTGCTTGATGGAAAGTTATTATTCACCTTCCTGTGAAAGCTGCGAGTTTGTGTTTGTCTCTATTAATGGATTTTGGGAATTCCAAGATCTTACAAATCATGATGGAAATTTTTAGATGCGGCCCTAAAAATGATCCAATAGAAGGAGCTCAAACTGTTGCCTAGATTTTCTTTTTTTTTCTACATGGATATACTCATCAAGTTGTGTTTTAAAGAACAGGCAGATGTAAAATCTATACTAGTGGACTTAAACAACTGTGTTTAACTCAGATTTACTCGTTTGTTGCAATTGCAAAGAAAGAATAAACAGCAGGGGTTTCCAAATTCAGATTGCAAGGAAAATAAAAAAAAATAGACAATGTCTCTGATTGTAGGATGTATTCAACAGCTGAGTCCTTGATATTAGTGATAAGAGTGCAACATTCAAATTCTAATTATTTTGAGAGACAACATTTCAAGTTAGACAAACTAAATGCCAGGACAAGGCAAAACCTTTAAATGCTGACAAGATAGCTGACTGCCAGTACTTCTGTACAGGTACGTTGATCTTATCTGATGCTACTTTATCTACACTGGTAACTGCCTCTTGTCATTAAAAAAATGCTTATGGCCACAAACTTGAAGACTGCAAATGCTCCTTTAGGCACTGGTCAAGGACACTATTCTTTAGAAAATAAGAATGCTTTCAGAGGCAAGACTGCAGTCACTATTCTTAAAAGTTGCAAGGCATCTTTTTTCTTTTCTCATAATAGAGAAAACATTATCTTTATAAAGGCATTTCAGGGGCTTTTTTTTTTGCAGTTGGTCACAGATGATGTCAGAGCTTCCCAAGAAAAGGCAAATCTCATCTGCCAGCCTCTAACATCTTTTTTGCTATTACAATGGCAGCTTCAACCAGACAGTACAAGAATGTCCTCTCTTTGTTTCTTCAGTCTGCTGTTTCCTTTCTGATCTCCCACTCCTCTTTTGTTTTGTTTTGTTTTTTACCTCAGGAAGTTTTGGAATCTAGTTGAGAAGATGACGGGCCAGTTATTCAGTGCAGGGTTAATTTATTTATTGATTCCTTTTCCATGATGTTTTGGAAGGGTATATGTTAATTTCTGCAGCATTCTGGATCTAAATCATTGAAGTGTCCTCAGCAGTCTGTCAATATCTATCAGTCCAAGCTGTAAGTCATGATTTCTCAAGTTAATTCTGCTACACACACCCCCCCTTTTTTTTTTTTTTAATCATTCACTTTTTGTTGTTTGGTTGCATAGGGAAGTATTTAGCATTAAGGCCACTGTCCTTATCTGTAACTTCACCTTGAATAGTAGGGTCATCACACAGTAACAGATAAGGAGATAGATTTTTGGCTTGCTAAAATGTTCTCCAGAATTCTTATGGGATAAATCTTCATTTTTCAGTACTTCAGAAGTACTCTGATAAGGACTCTTTCCTAAACCAGATGGCTACCTTTGACTATCTCTCATTAAAAAGCTTTTGGATACTCCAAAAGAAAACTGACTGCATGGCATACAATAGACTCCCCCCCTGCCCCCCCCCCCCCCCCCCCCAAGTAGTTTTGAGGGAATACTTTGTTCATTAGATGTTTAGAATAATTCCCTACAACTTGAGCAGCCAATTTTATTTAAGTTTGTAGCTGTGTATGGACTGATCTCTTTCACAGCATCTGTTGAAAACAGAATTGGAGTGAGCTTCCAGCAGTCATCCATTAAAAAAAATATTAGCTAACATAAAGCAAATAAAATATTTTACATTTTTTTGCAGGGAATAACTAAATGCTTTCATTTTTATATTTTTTGTTGTTTATCTTGGAATTCCATTATATGTGTTCTTGTCTTTATTAACCAATTATGGCAGTTGATTTCAGATGCCCATTTAAATGGGACTGACAAGAAGGTAGGTCACAGAGTGTTGCCAGTTTCTCTTTTTAAACTTATGAAGTTTTAACTCGGACTTGTGTGTCTTCACCATCGATAAATACCACAAAAAGGTAAGTGGGAAACATAAAGCAACAGAGAAAGCCTGTCTAGTGGACACACAAGTTGCCATTCTTACTACAAGTACAAGTTAATAGAATTACAGCTGCTCTGAACGTAACTCTTCTACTTGAGGGTCATCTGCTTTACTGATGAAGCTTGGTTCTTTAGGTATCTCAGCAATTCAAGTAAGGCCTTCACTTTTGTTAGTCACTACTGTGGTGTTCTATCAGAATTCTTTTGCATTCATTATCTGAAATTGTAATTCAGAATATACCTTCAAAAACATTTGATAAAGCTGAATTCTTGCTGCTTCTTAGGCTGCTCCACTCATTGGGGAAGATAAGATTACTTGATGTTGGTAGCTGCTTTAATCCATTTCTGAAATTTGAAGAATTTCTGACAGTTGGCATAGATATTGTTCCAGCTGTTGAGGTATGTAATGTTTGCTGAATTTAATATAAACTTGATTCTCTAATATTTTTGAATGCTTCAAAATGACTGTAAAAAAGAAAGTATGTTAAATACTTAAGTGTGTATTGTAAATATCTGTGCTTTAATAGGAACTGTGATCCTCCTACTATATCCTTTCCCATCAACAGACTCTAAACTGTAATTGTTCGGTTTTAAAAAAACTGATTTTTTTAAGTTAATGCCTTTTATGTTGTTGTGAATCTTAAATTTTGAAAATTTTAGTAGCCATCTTTTCAGATGAGTCCTTGCATCTTAAAGGCATAAGTACAGATTACATAGGGTTATGCTTAGGCATAAACCTCTCAGAAGCTGCGTTTGCTGACAGAAGGAAATGATCAGTGACTGTACTTGGTGAGTTTTTCTGGGGAGTTTTAGTAACCAGAGTTCACTGTAAGGGGGCTTTTCGTTAATTGCTAGAATTATTACTGAACTTCCACAATACTTAAGACAAATTTATAAGCATTTTTGGGGTAAACTGCTTTACTTTCTCTAGTTAGTAAGGGTCTAAAATGTTTTAATTCTGCTGTAATCATATATTCTTTGTCTTCTGCTCTTGACCCAACTTTTGTAAGTCCAGATAGCATTTATCAACCAAGCAAAATGACAAAGTGGCATAAAAATGAAAAGGAACAAAAAGGAATGCATTTCTGACAGAAAAACTTTTGACTGTACGCATCTTGACCCCTTCCAGTTTAAAATCAGGCTCTGATTTTAAAGCTTTAAAAATTAAAGATTTAAGGCTCTTAAAATCAGTGGCCTAAGGTTACCCTTTTTAGAACTGGAAAAGTGTATGAGTACAATACAGTTAACTTGAAAGTAATGTCCTCTTACTTGCTGCAGTGTCGTTTACATGCTAAATGTGTGATATTTTCTTGTGGTTACCAGGTTTAGTCCACTAACATCTGATTTATATTTTTGCCATATACACTTAGAGATAATGAAAGAGATTCTTGGAAAAAAAGTCTGAGTCTGATAAATTGCTTTTTAAGGCAATTCAATGTTAGCTTCATCTAAAACATAAAGAAACTTTGAGTGGACTCAGTCTTGCCTAATTTGAAGAACAGGCACCAGTTGCCCAAACATGATTGCCCTCCAGTACTTTTCCACTGATGAGGCTGTAGGACATCTGCATAGGGCTGTTGGCACGATACAGGATGTCAGAGACACATGCCACTGAAGTGGCAGCCTATGGCACTTAAACAGTAATACATGGCAAGTAAATTTTGAGGTAAGATACACAGATCTCCACTACAGTCAGTGGAGATCTATTAAAAATAGTCAGTGAAGCCTCAGTGTCTGCTGTTTCATGCTGAGGTGAATTGTGTGCTGACCCCATGGGCTGTATTGATTAGCTCTCCAGTGGCTATAAAGGGAGCCTAGGCACCTGAAGGTGCATGAGCTGAACCCAACCATTAATTCGTGGGTACGCATAGTTATTATTTTGGTATCTAGTCGGTTGTGCTGTTTTCGTATTACTATTATTCTCGTGAAAATCAATGTAGATGTACAGTGACCAAAACCATTCTTGGAAGAGTCCCAGAAAGGTTACTCCTGTGGATGTAATGGAGGAATGCATGTGAGTAATCCAGGCCAGACAACAGTAATCAGGTAGTCGCAGTTTCTGTGTGCTAACCAGTTCTTCAGGCTCTCTCCCAGAACAAGAGAATGATAAACTAATTGATTTCTTGTCATCGGACATAATTAGTACTATAGCCTGATGACAGGAAATGGTAGGAACTCCCCAGAATGCTACTGTACAGACCAACACAGTTACTGTGAAGCCTGTCCCCAGGCTCACCAGCTTCTCTTACTTCAATTCTTCTGGATACTCTGTGTTCAGGGCACCTTGCAACCTAGCTAGCAAGCCTTCTTGGAGTGGCATGGAGTACAATTTGTGCACTCAAATGCATCTGCTAGAATAAGCTTAGGCCCACCTCCAAAACAGCACTAATAAGCCCTGATGTATTCAAGATAACTCAATTTTGAACTACATCAGCACTGTAACCTCCTGAATAAATTTATCTTTAGGCCAGCAGTTTCCTGGGCTGATTTAAGATTTCAGAACAACAGCCAGAGGGTTCTTGTGGTAGTTATTGCCATCTTCTGACCTGAAAATTGATCCAATAACTTAGTGGTAGAAGCTGAAAATAGAACTGGTAAAATCTGATTTAGCAGATCTTTGAGTTAAGATACCAAAGTAGTTTTTGAAACACATTGAAGCATAGAGACTTCTTAGGAAGTCAGTTTCTTGAATAACGTTGAATGGAGGGTTAAATAATTCCTTCCTTAATAAAAATAGATTAATCCACTTTCTGCATATATAAATGCTTTGGATATAGACTAAGTAGTTGAATAACATACTTCAGCTAATTTGAGGATTAAGACAGATAAAATTGTGGAAAAACTAGGAGGGGAACTGAAATGTAATAATGTATTCAAAATGTTTAGAATTTCAGTTTCATATAGAGAAAATATAAACTGTAGCGATACGAAAATGGAAATATATTTCCATTAAAAGGTTTTGTGTTTTGAGCAGGAAGGGAACTGCACCAAGAAAAAAAATAGTATTCCCTTTAGCTAGGCATTGTGCACTCATTTTCAGTGTCTGGGTGTAACATACGCAGAGGGAAACAGGCAGTATTAGAAACGAGGAGGAGGGGGACTGGGATAAGCAGAATATGTCTCTTCTTGACCCAGTGTGGGTTTTTTTGCTATTCCTTCAAACGTTCTGCTTATAACACAGATATTCTAGAGTACAAGTAGCAGTGGTTATTTTCTTGGAGGAGATAATTTGTCTACACTGAATTAAAAAAAAGGCAAAACTGAAGGGAGAATGTGCACTTTGGGAAAATCCAAATATGATTTCATACTGCTGCAAAAGTTTCTGAATATGCAACATCTGTTGCATTAGAGTAAATATAGTTTGAGACCAAAAAAAAGGGGGGGGGAATGGAAGGGTACTGGAATTAAAAATTAGAATATACAAGTAGGATTACGTTCTTAAATATCAGTGGATGCACTGAAGTATGACTGCTGTTTCAGTGTCTAGGGGGACTTTAAGATCAGTTCCAGACTTGTATATCTGGAGTTTAGTAGCAATCTCCAGTTGAGTAGCATTTTTGTCCTAAAACTTTCTGCAGAGTTCAGATTCCACTTGAAAAATAAGTCATAAACCAGTCATAAACAACATAGAAATAGTGTTAAGGACAATTTAAGGACTAAAGTATTTTTCCAGTATACAGAAATACTTGTGGTCTGTATTGTTTTTTTAATTGTGTATGTTTAACCTTTTTAAGTCTTGTTTCTACATAAAGTTAGCCTGTTACCCTGAACAATTATTCTTCAAAGCACTTCTTTCTTTTAAAACTTATTAGAGGAAATAATGAAATTACTACTGGTAATTTCCTGTTCTAAGTATTACAAGAAAGCAGAATATAGCCCTGCAGGTATAATAGTTGCAATTAAAATTTCTTTATTATAGCCACATAACATAAGTATTTTTCTGGATTTTTAGCATATTGGAGGCCAAGATTAATGCTATTAGAAAATAAATCGCACATTTTTTTGAACATTGACTACTTTTTCTAATTTAATGCATACTCTTGGAAGAGAATGTGATATTATATAAACAAATAACATTCTCTTCTACTTGAAAACAATTGTGCACATCAGTTGCTTTACGAATAGCTTTACAATAGTGTTCTAGAGATCTTTTTTGAATATTATTTTGTAAGTCACGATATAAATACTTCTGTGGTATGAAAACGCAACAGATCTAACAGGTGGACCTTTCAGATGTGCTCCATAAAATGTTTTCTCTGCTTTCATGTTCACTTACCTGTTCAGAGTGTCTGTCGTTCACTGCATGTTCTCTAGGCATTAATAACAAGTTTTGTTGCTATCATGCCAAAACCTTCTATCTTAATACCTTTGTTATGAAGAAGTCAGATTTGGATGAATATAAAGTGTCAAAACTTAAATGTAGTGAATAGCGTACTGTGGTTTTGGGTTTTTTTAATGCTCAGTAATTAAGGGCATTAAGAACTTCTGTATGTTGTATTGTGGTGTCATTTCCCATCTTTGGCAGCTTGAGTACACGAATGATCAACAGGTGAACTTAACAACCCTCACCTTACTTTGATAATTGCCAAAATGTGTACCACTTTGCATTTACAGTAAATTACATGGACCTGCCTCACTGCTGCGAAACGGTTAGCGTACTGTAACTTTCTAAAGTATATTGCCTTGCCATAGCTTCTTTGTTTCTGTAGCAGTAAAGAATGACACTTTTTTCCCCAAGTGATCAGATGACTAAGTTTCTTGGATTCTTTTCAAAGAACTGCTGTAAATACTGACGTATCAAATATAGTTCCTCATCACTAATTTCAGGTTTATAAAAGGCTTCCAGCATCTGGAGAAACAAAAGCAATGTAGGCTTGCCTGAGTTCTTAAATCATTTATGAGATAGTTCATTTGATACTTTAGGAAAATTATTTTTTTAAATTAATATTTCTCAGCAATTAAATCACTAGTAAATTACTGCACATCTAAAATTTTGCTTTGCAACTCTAAAAGCTAGCAATGCATTAAATTGTTTGATGTGATATCAAGAGGAATGTTCAGAAGGCTTGATATTTCCTCAAGAGAATGGAGAGGGTGTCAATGATTTATTTTTCTGTGGATTTGGATTGTTTGCTCTTTAAACTAACCTTGATGTTTGTTTGTTTTTTTCTGTTTGTTTTTTTTTATTCCACCAGAGTGTATACAAATGTGACTTCCTAAATCTTCAAATTCAGCAACCTCTCCAACTGGCACAAGATGCTATAGATGCTTTTCTTAAGCAACTGAAAAATCCCATTGATTCTCTACCTGGAGAACTGTTCCATGTCGTTGTTTTCTCACTCCTCCTTTCTTACTTTCCATCCCCCTATCAACGATGGATATGCTGCAAGAAGGCACATGAACTTCTCGTATTAAATGGCTTATTGCTTGTAATAACTCCTGATTCATCTCATCAGAATCGCCGGGCTATGATGATGAAAAGCTGGAAAATTGCCATAGAGTCTTTGGGTTTTAAACGCTTCAAGTATTCCAAGTTTTCTCACATGCATCTGATGGCATTTAGGAAAACCTCCCTGCAAACGACAAGTGACTTAGTTAGCAGGAACTACCCAGGAATGTTGTATATCCCACAGGATTTCAACAGTATAGAGGATGAGGAATATTCCAACACTTCCTGCTATGTTCGATCTGATACAGAAGATGAACAGCTAGCTTATGGTTTTATGGAGCTACCTGATGCTCCTTATGACTCGGACTCTGGAGAAAGCCAGTCTAGTTCAATTCCTTTCTATGAGCTAGAAGATCCTATATTGCTTCTAAGTTAATGTAGTCATTGAAATGCCCTTTCAGTCAAACCTCTTGCTTAACTAATTTTGCTATACTAACATGGGCTCAACACACAAAAACGGTTTGCATAAAGAAAATGCAAAGGTTTACAGAGTTTGCTATTTTTTTCTACTTTGAATTTTAAAATTTATTCTTGTATGAAAGTGAAAGAAATACAAGTTTTATGCAAATGACTTGTGTCATAGCATAAGTTACTGTTACTTTCTTTAGATTTGTATCACTAATTTTTTCCAGAAAGGTACCATTCTTTTCTTTAGTGCTGTGAAGTGTGAATTCTATTTAATTTGTTAAATGTTGTTTCAATATTTTAACTCGGTGTGGTTGAGCTTAAGGCACTGGAGTTGGTGGGCTTCTGAGAAGTATTTGTAGAAAGAAATATTGTGCACTTTAATTCAACGTGCAGAAAGGTTAAGACACTTGGTTACACGTGTCCCTTCTTAATTAGGGAAAAAAACTTTTCTTCCAAAATTTATTTCACTCTGGGCTGGAGAAACTATAATTCTTGCACATTTGATTTTATGTTTATTGCAGCCCTCTTGAGATAACACCAAATCAAGATAACACCAAAACACAGGAATTTATTAATCCATAGTTATACATATTATGTAATTTCACTGCATAAATAGCAGTTAGACATGAAATTTCTGAAGAGGTTATCCCCCCCCAGAGGAGTATGGTACGTCTAGACAATTATGTTTCACTTCAAAGCTGGAACATGATTTTGCAATTTTGTGAGTGTACAAGCACTAACATATATCAGTATTTCTCCGATGATGGTGTTCTGTATTCTCTTCAAACCATGTTTTTTGGGGGACAGGGTAGGTTTTGTCATGTTTTAAAGTAAATTATTTATGCATTTTAAAATCAACTTTTTTCTTTATTTGCCCTTATTTGTAGACCTCCCAAGTTAAAAGGTAACTACAGATCAATTTTGTGAAAACAAACACAATTACACAAGTTTTTCAAGGATACACTTATTTGCACAAAGCCACATACTCAGTGAATTGGACCCAAAAATCTTCTGCTTAGTTAAGTAAAAACTCCATAGCTGTCTGAAAACTGGTCTGTGCTGTAAGAACAGGGAACAGAAGTTTTTTACATCTGAGTTTTCAAATTTGTGTAATAAATTTGTGAGTTTTTGCTGGAAAAAACATATCTGTTCAATAGTAAAAACAGAGGATTCACTATTAGTTTAGTTTAGATTTCCCTCCATTTAAAAATAATGGTCAGAATCTTCAGGTTTGAATGTTAGGCTGTTAAATCTGTAAGTGCCTAATAACAAATGATTTGACCTAGGTGCCACATCATGGTTTTAAGACTGACTTCAGCAAAATGGTAGAAAATACTAATAATGTACTTTCACAACTAGTTGTGATGATATACACCTTATACCATATTAACTTACCATGTTGTACTTATAATACAGAAGTTACCAGATAAACTGAAACTGTAGTGTGGATTTTTACGGTGGTTGCTACAAAAAGGAAACTTACTCCTTTCACTGAAGTTTTGCACTGACAAGTGTCACAGTTTGACCTATGTGTTTTTCTTTTACACTGTTTCCTACACAGAGTCATCCCACATTGGTCCATCTTACACTCAAACATGATCTGGACTGCAATGCTTTATTCTTTAACATAAGCTTTTTGTGTTTCCCTTCTTAAATGTAAAGGGTCCCTTTGTACCTGATTCAAATTTGTTATTCAATCTGAATGATATATATAAACCAAACAATTATATTCTGATGTGTTAAAAAAAAAGTTTAGATACAGAAGTATCGGGGTTGATTTTTTGGAGAATACTTCTCTAATGAAATATATAATGGTTTCAAAATTGGCTTTAAGTCAATATTTGCATCCAATGCTTTCCCACTTCACTTTCACTAAAATGTTTGTCATTCACAGCCTTTCTTCTTCCCAGTTAACCACTGACTCCAGCAGTGCTCATGTTAAAGCTAAAATACTGGTGCTATAAATTCAGCTGTTTATGGAAACAATCTGTGCATACTTCAAAATGTACCTAACATTTGAACTGATACTTTTTAACAACAAGTTATGGACCAGCTGAAGTGTATGTTGGCATTGTTTAATTGTAAACCGGTTTGTGATTCATACAAAAAAGCAATTTAGACCAAGATTTATCCGCCCCCAAAATAGTTTATAATATTAACATTTAAATTTAAGCCTTTTTGGCAGGTTGGTGACACCACTGTATTTGTGGTTTAGGGACCTGAGATTCCTAACAGCTTGGTTTTCTTGCTGCTCCTTTTAAATAGCTGAAGGGGGGGGTGTTTTGTTGTTGGTATTTTTGGTTTGGTTTGGTTTTTTTGGCTTTTTGTTGTTTTTTTTTAATTTGTGTTTTTGTGTTTGTTTTTTTTTACAAGGGACAGTAGATTGTGGTGGAGGAGGAAAGTGGGATTTGCATAAATACACCTCCCTGAACAATAAAGTGGTGATATCAGGAGTTGTTGGATATTTGGCTTTAGTGCAAGAATGTTTCTAGGTTATGAAATGTTTGAAAATATGACTGTGCAAGAGATCTCTTGTTCTTAAGGTGCTGGAGGGGAAAAGGAAAAAATGTGTATTTGCATTTCTGTTGTCTTTATGTCACTACCTTTTGTGAACAAAGCACATTTATTAAAAAACACAAAAAACTGAAAACCTCTTTAAAATTTCTTTGGGGTGGAGATACCCTTTTTTCTTCCTGTGCAATTTGTTTATGCTGAAATCCAGTGAAACCCATGCATAATTATTTTCCTTATTGTCAAGAAAGTATTTGCACTGGATTTATTTTATAAACTACCGAATTATAGTGGAGATACTAGATTTGGTACTTCCATTTCAGCTTCTACATCATGGTTGTGGCCTTTGCTTTACAGAAGGTGTTTTAGAGTTCCTCCACTTGATCCTGTATCATGTTTCTAGGATGCAGTTACTTTCTATTGCAGTTCCCATCTTTTTCTCTAGATGTTCTTAATTTTTCCTCTATTCCCCTGAAATGTCTTTGCAGCGCTCGTATGTTGACCCTTTGAGGTGATTGTATTTTTCTCCCTAGTGGTTTTGAGTATTGGAGGTGTTGGGGAAAGGCTGGCAATGGGAAAAGACACCACACCGCACCCCCAAAAAAAAAAAAAAAAGCAAGGTGCCTACTCTGATCCAGATTCTACAAAAATTAGATTTTAGCAGAACTGATGTGTGTGTCTAGCACTGCAGAGCCTAGCTGGTATATTCTGGTCTCTTTCTTGACAGTGAAGACCAGAAGATGTGATTTCACAGCTGGGTCTCAGTATTGCTTCCTGCAGAATCTGCCCTTTTCAGCTTAAGGGAGACTTGCTGACTTGCTTTAAAAGTATGATCATTCTAAGTCTTTAATTTTATCTCTATGAATCAGCAGCAGGTTTTCTCCTTTTTCCTCATTTTCTTGATTTTCCTTGATTCATTGTTTTGTAACTGTAGAATAGTAAAAGATAGTTTTAGAAGGGCTGCATTTCACAGACTTGCACAGGAACTCAGTTGTTTGGAGGGTTTTGTTTATTTTTTTTTTTTAATTTTTAAGTAAAAAGTTCTACAAATAGTTGCTTGTAGAGTATTCCTAAATCACAGTTGAACAGATGTAGTACCAACTAAGCATTGTCCATGATGCTGGTAAAGCATCTGAAGCAGGTAACATTTACTAACCAACTGAGATTTCTACTGTTCTGCTTGTTCAAGGGAAACCTCTTGGCTTTTTAACCCGTGTAACTTTTAGGCCAGTTTTATTTAATATTTGGAGAGTGGTACGGATTTGGAGACTACGGAGGTTCTTTGTGAATCGGTTGTCTGAATAACTGAGGCAGAAAAGACAGGCTGTCAGTTTAGATGTTTGAGTGTCCAGCTGCCACCCATCAGCACCAGTGCTTCTTGATGCGGGGGGCGAAGGGGCTGGATGTGATGCAGGCACAAAGGATATAAATCCGTGGCAGGCCCAGCCCTCTGGCAGTTCAAGGCAGTGCCCCTTAAGCCGTCACTCACACAGGCTCCCCTGGTTTTGCCTGAGCCACGGAGCCATTATGATCCAGAAGCTTCCTGCTCTTGCCCACCTGCCTGCAAGGGCCAGCAGAAAGCATGCATTCCCAAGGCCGAGTGCTGTGCCACAGCGGTGGCCGAGGCGGTGTGCCTGAGCGGGGTGAATGCTTTGGTTGGGGAAGGCCCGGAGCCGACACCCCACCCCCCCCCCCCCGAAGGCACTCCTGGCCCGCCATGGGGGAGGCCAGGGAGGGCCCAGCCCGCCTTACAGGGGCGCTGACTCAAACACAGCTTCCCTCTTCTGTCCCCTAAGCACCAGTTCAGTGCGTATAGTTTTGTCTTGTCTTGTTTTCTCCTTCTTCCAGCTGATGAACTTTGCATTTTTGGGGGGTGTGGAGGGAAGAAGGTGCTTTCGCGCTTCCCTTGCATCCAGACGCTCATGAGAGCAGGGCAGCCGTGAGGCTGGGGGGTGCGGACGGGGCCGCCCACGGTCACAGCCCCGCTCTGCCCCACCGACGCAGGCACCGTTCCGCTGAGGGTCCCGTCGCCCGGGGCCGCCGCGGGCCCAGCCTGCCCGCCGCGACCAGCTGGGCTCCGGCAGCGCCCGGGCGGCCGCGGCGGCGTTTGAGCCTTGGCGCCGCCCGTAGCCGGGACGCCTCACGGAGCCTCAACATGGCGGCGGCGCTGCGCGGGGGGTGGGAAGTTCCCGGGACGCCTGTTGAGGTGAGTGCGGGCCGGGAGCGCGGCGGGGGCCGGCGGCACCGAAGGGCTGGGGCCGGGCTCGCCCCGGCGCCGTGTGCGTGGAGCAGGGCCCCGTCGCTGCGGGGCCGAGGGGAGGCGGGCGGCCTGGCGGGCAGCCCCTGGGGCACGGGGCCTCGCCGGGCCGGGCCGGGCCCAGGCGGCCTCCCGGGGCGGCAGCTGGCGGTGAGCGGCGTTGCCCCGCAGGCACCCCGCGGAGCCCGCAGCCGTCGGTAGGCTCCCCTGGCCGGGCCAGTCCGGCAGCTGGTGCCTGGGCCGGGCGCTCCCCGCATGTCCCGCACCAGGAATCCGTAATGCGGGCTGGGCGTGCATGTCCGAAGACTAACGAAGACGTTCACCTGAAGTTTAAGGCTGCTCTATTAATATGGTAGCTAAGTACGACGTTATGGTTTTAAAAAGGCGTCACGCAGTTGTGTTTTGGTTGGGATTTTTTTTTTAAAAAAAACATGCACTAAACTGGAAGAATAAAGCTGAAGGAAAGTAAGTCCAGTATTTTAGATAGGCCTCGCCTGGACTTCAGGTCAACTGTAGTCAAACTACTGAACCATCTTCGGGTTTTGGTTCTTTTTTTTATATTTTCTTAGACAAATTAAGATGAAAACTACTTTGGGAATGATGTTCCTTTACATATAGGAAAGCTCTTGGATGGTTTAGTCTCTAAATCTCTACTTAGACTCCAGGTTTCGCTCTAAAATTAAGTTTGCAAAAGTCAACAAATCTTTAAAAGTGGGTGTACACATTCTGTGTTTTGGATCTAAATGTGATTCGCTCAGGTATGTAACTCAGATGTTGAAGCCTGAAACTTTGAAAGCAGTTGGTTTTAAAACCAAACACAACACTCCCCTGTCTTGGAACAGTCTTTGCTTCAACAGTCAGAGTCTTAACAGAAATGAGTTACAAATAGCTATGTTTTAAAGAATAAATCAGATATCGAAATCTCCCATTAAAATTGTCTGAATTGTTGTGTTAAATTGTGTTAAATTTATTTGGTAATAACTGCGTGATGGGATGCATTAATCATTAAAATGCTCCTTTTTCTCTTCTCACCAAAAAGTTGACCATGTGTTTTGAATAGAAAAATACTAATGATTAATAGCGTGGTTTAGTAGTACGCCTTTCTGATAATTGCCTAGAAGGCGTAGCCAGGAAGAGGGTGTTGCATTTACGTCCAAGCTGTCATTTTGCAAATATTTGGTACTTAAGCAGACTTTGTGTCTTTCCACTAGGAGCAGGCACATTCCCCCACCCCAGTACCTGGCACAGCACGTGGGGCAGAGCAGTGGAGCTTCACTTTCACATTTCTCATGATGTGATCACAGCAAAACTCCGCTTGGCACAAGCTGAGCTAGTCAGAGTAGTTTTCTGTCAGAGCGGCTGCTTGCCTGCAAGGTAGCTTGCTAGTGTAATGATACCACCAGAAAATAATGTAGCAACTGTAGCAAAATAGTAAGCCAGGGGTTAGGTGGGAGCTTCCACCCTTTGCGCGTGAGCTAAACTGCTGACTTCCATGAGCCTGTTGTCCAGATGAATGTTTATAGTATTAGCTTCTTGACTTGGAGGGATTCCAGAAAGGAATCAAGATAACAGGATGGCATGGCAGATGTGCTTTTGGCATAGCAGTAGTTACACGTCAGTGCTGTGGGTTGGAAGGGGAGATGGGGAAGTCGTTCCTTTATATTCATGGTTTGGAGGAGAGAGAACTGCGGGCAGGGAGGGGGCATGTGTAGGAGTTGAACTGAAAAGCTCAAGTTGTCCATAAAGCAAATGTTGATCGTAGTACAAGAAACAGCCTTGCTGACAGTGCTATGATACCAGATATATTGTGACCTGGAAAAGGCTAGCTAACTTTGGGTTGTTATCTATATAAAGTAGAAACAAATGAAAGGTTGAGAAAACTGTAAATATGTTACCAACTAATGAGAGAAATATTACACGATCTTAAGCATTCAGGCAACTCAGAATTAAGTTTATTTGTATAAAACACTAGCAATAATAAGTAATATGAAAATGCACAGTTAAAATGAAAACTTTTAACTCTCAATGGCATGCAGTAACCATTTGCTTTAACTGTATGGTATGTATTCTATTTCAATTAAACAGATTTTTAATACATAGTTTTTGCAAGTAACATCTGCAGTGTTGTTAGGAGTTTAACATAATTTGGAAATATGTTACCAAACTTAAGTAATTTAAACAATAGGATTTCTTAAGCCTATTTTATCTCTACACCAATTATTCAAGCTGGTTTTATGCTGGGTGTCAGTCTTCAAGTCAGCCAAAGCATATGGGTAAATCAGTCAGTTCACTTTGTCTTCTGTTGTTCTCTGGTTTAAAAAATGAGAATTTAAAAATCAAGGGAAAATGGAAGTTAAGTTCTGATTTTCAGTCAAGGTGTCCTTTATAAATAAATAAGTAAAAATAAATAAATAGTATAAATAAAAACAGTAAGCTATAACCTATCTTTGAGTGTTCTTGACACATTAATTGCTCTGTCATACCAATAACTCTTCAGAAGTCTCTGTAAGATGGGCAATTAGGTAATTACTTAAAAAACTATAGTGGCTACGAATGAGTGTTCCTACATGCTGGGGACTCTGCCCATAACCTGTACAATTATATTTACAAATAAACTTTTCATTAATTACTTCAAAAGCAAAACTTATGCTTAAATATAAATACTACACAGGTTTTTGCTAAGTTTTAACTAAGGGAATTTGGACGACTGGAGCTCTGGAGCTCTTTGTAATGTATGACACTTAAGAAAAATAGAGACAAAAAAAATGATGCTGGTTTTCTTGTTTCTGTACTTTCTTGTGATCTACCAGTTGTTTTCTGCCTTATTTTTTCTGGTGGTATGGACTCAGCTTTATTCCTTCAGTGACTCCTGCACCAAAAATCAGAAGTATGTGTGGCTCTTTTTGCAAAAGCCTGTTCTCTGAGTAATTCTTATCAATTTGTCACAACATGTTTTACGTACAGAGCAGGGTTGTGACTTCAAAAGTACTAACCTTTTTTGCCTTTAATTAGAAAGCTCTGAACTGTGCCTCTGACAAATTTGTGGTAAGTACAAAAGTGTATAAATACAGTGCAATTAAGATTTTCACAGAAATAGATTTTCCTCAATAACTTTTTTTCCTAATTATAGCAGTTACTAGTATTGTTTATGTGTAAGCCCCGTATGATTAAACACCGATAGGATGACAGTGGTCCTCATGTTTCAAGACTGAGTTCAGACCGGGAAGAAACTTTTCCAGTAAAATAGTAATGATCTCCAGTGAAATCTGCCCAGCCACATTTTCATACAAAATTCCCCTAAAAATACTACTGTCTTTTCTTATACTATATTAAAAAGAAAAGCATGTCAGTTAAATGGATCCGAGTAGGAGATGCTTATGTTCTAAATATAATAGTTATCCCCATCATTTTGTTTGGGTTTTTTGGTGGGAGAAAAAAAAGTGGCTTGGAGGGGTGAAAATGAAGTCTTTGGTTAAGAAAAGTTTCTGAAAATATTGCCAGATCTATTGATACATCTGTGTGTCCACTCCCCTTTTGTGAAATGGAGATGATAATATCCTTTTTGATTATCTACTGTGGGTTTAGCTCATTAACTGATTATGAAGTTCTTTTTGTGAATCCTGTGGCTACTTGACTACTAAAAAGAAGCCTTGCAAAATGTACTGAAAAGGTATGTTATAAAGTGAGAACTTATCAAAGGTAATGGTGAAGTAAAACAATGTTTTAAATCAATATTAAATTATTTTAGAAGACAATGGATATCATAGCAATATTTTGGGTACCCATAGATGTCTAATATAGATACCTAATGGATGAGTTTTGTGGAAAAACTGCACAGGCCAGGTTTGGTTTACCTTTTCCTCTCATTCAGATTATGAAATAAGATTGATGCAGAACCAGTCTTATATTGGATTTAATAATAACCCCAATTTGAATGACCTTTAACAACACACTTACTTGGTCATTATTACGTGTTTTTTAATTTATGTGTTCAACTCCTTGGTGAGAAAGGTTGTGTCATGTTTATGCTGTATGTGATTAAAAGGAATTATTTGCCGCTAAAACCTTCTTAATTCTTCTTCCAGGATTTCAGGGATTGTGGACTGCTGTTGCTGAAATGATATTACAGAAGGTGGCGATTGCCTTGTCTTTGTTGGATGAAACCCAAATATTTACTTTCAGCCGAGTGGGTAAAACCCCCTAACTGCAGTTTACATGTGTAGGTCACTGCGTTACTGTGTTAGTCATTGTCTCTATGCAGCAATGACAAGGCTAGAAGAAGCGAACAGAGAAGTGAACATGCACTCATCGGTCAGATACCTTGGCTATCTTGCCAGGATCAACCTGCTGGTTGCCATTTGCATGGGCCTTTATGTCAGATGGGAAAAAACTGCAGATGCATTGATTTTGGTAATATTTATTCTGGGACTCTTTGTTCTTGGAATTGCCAGCATACTGTACTACTATTTTTCAATGGAAACAGCAAGTCTGAGTCTTTCCAATCTTTGGTTTGGTTTTTTGCTTGGCCTTCTCTGTTTTCTTAATAATTCTGCCTTCAAAACGGATGTGAAAGAAGAAGCTACTAAATATTTACTCCTCTCCGCCATTGTTTTAAGGATATTATGTGCTTTGGTTGAGAGGATTTGTGGTTGTATCCATCATCGACCAACTCTGCTGACAACAGTTGAATTTTTGGAACTAGTTGGATTTGCAATTGCCAGCACAACTATGCTGGTTGAAAAATCTGTGAGTATTATTCTGTTGGTCATGGCTTTGGCCATGTTGATTATTGACTTACGTATGAAGTCTTTTTTGGCAATTCCAAATTTGGCAATTTTTGGAGCCATTGCATCCTTACTCTTTTTTCCATCGCTGCAAATCCCCACAAACCCTTTTGCCTTGGCATGTTTCTTCAGCTGCCTGATTTCAGATCCCCTTCTCGATGTTTACTTCAGTGGACTTTCAGTTACTGAACGATGGAAGCCCTATTTGTATCGTGGTAAAATTTGCAGAAGGCTTTCTGTCATCTCAGTTGGAGTCATTGAACTAATCTTTTTCATTCTTGCAGCCTTTAAACTGCGTGATTTGGATCTCTGGTATTTTGTGATACCTGGTTTTTCTATTTTTGGAATTTTTTGGATGATCTGTCATGTGATTTTTTTCATAACTCTTTGGGGTTTTCACACAAAACTAAATGACTGTCACAAGGTATACTATACCCACCGTGCAGAAAACAACAGCCTTGACAGAGTTATGGCATCTAAAGGAATGCGTCATTTTTGTTTAATTTCGGAACAGCTAGTATTTTTCAGCCTTGTCGCGACCGCTGTTTTGGGGGCCGTTTCTTGGCAGGTAAATAACAGTCTGTTTATATTGATATCCCTCTTGAGAATGCTCCAGAGAACTCCTGGCTCCTTAAAACTTCTGTGACGTTTGATGGTGTGCTGTGGCTCAGCAATTCAGAGTTGGAACCCTTGGTTTCACCAGCACGCGCTTTGAATTTAACGCTGTGTGCTGCCTTGACCTGTGACCTGTTAAGGCAACTGGAACTTACCAGCTTCCTTATGTTGGCAGAATGGGAAGAGTTAATGCTTCCGGGCCAGATGAAGTGTGCAAAGTATTTTACATTTATACACTTAGGAAATTATTTTGGTTTTGAATTCATTGTGCCATAAAATTTGTTTTCAAGGTAAATCACAGTGTTGAACCCTAGTAATGCTCACTATATTGAGGCTTTTCCTATGGACTATTTTAATTGAATCAAGGCAAATTCATGTTTTAAGAATGTATTTTTCAGTGATTTTGCCTTGGAGTTAACTATTAATGTGGCGTTAGAAATCAGCTGATAAACTGATAAATTGTTGGTATAGCACGTGCTCTAAGTGTCTTATTTTCAAGTCTGGTTATGCACCACAGGATACTTCCTCTGAAAGACCAGTTCTCAAAACCACACAGTGTTCTTTGACTTTTCTTTCCATTCCTGAATGAAGGCTGTTGTCTCTTCTTTAGCAGAAAACATACATCTCTCTCAAAATGTTTGCAAAGTGCCCAAGTTAAAGTATATTGTGTGTTGTCACAGTTGCAGCAGCGTGTTTGGTGCCTACTTGCTTTTTAAAGTTGATCTAAAACAAGACAACAATCATTTTTGTACCCATGCATCTCTTAAATCAATTACAAGTATATATATATTTTATAATGGTATATAAAAATTATATATATATTTTTATGGCAGATGTAAGTTTAGAAATTCCCTGTAGTGTTTCCAGAACAATTTGCCACCCATATCTGCAGATTTTCTCAGATTAAGTAACTTCTTGGATGAAAGGTGTTAAAGAACTTGGGTGGAAAAGGAAATTAACAGTCATTTTGTGAGGGTTTGTGTGTTGGTGGTTTGGGTTTGTGTTTTTTTGAGTTGGGGTTTCTTTTAGGTGTTGGGGTTTTATTTGAATGAAGAGCATTAGAGGTTAACGGACAAGCCTGGGAGGAAAGCTAGGTGCTTTTAGTCTGTCTTTGGGAAAGTATCAGCATGCATAGCTGTAGTGTGTGGGCTGGCAGAAAAGACAATAGGAAGAAATAGAACCAAAGTGAAGTAGAGGAGAAAAATCCGCAGAATGTATTTACAGAAAGTGAGGGTGGTAATGCACCAAAGGAAATGGTGGTTTGGGAGACAGAAACAATAAAGATCAGTGTGCAAATATTGCTAACTTCCATACTTTTCCTTCTGAGAATTTTGTGATTTTATCAAAATGTTAGCTTTTAATTTCTATATGCTAGTTGTGTGTTTTTTCAGAAAAAGCAATTTTTTACCATTTCTATCAGATAGTCTTATTAATTTCTCGGTCCTTGCCCTCTTCCTTTAACACCCTGAGACACATTAGTTAATTACAGTTTCAAAATTACTTGGATAGAGTCATTCCACCTAGTTGCATCTAGCAAAGCAATCGGAACAAATGATGAGCGTAAATTGTCCAGATAGCAACTGGAGAGAGGCAGTTTCTTTTGGTGGTGCCCAGAGCCTGTCTGCGGGGAGTTAAACACCAGACTTGGACAGGATCTCCTGCTGTAGCCCTTCATGGCAAGGGCTCCCCCTCCCCAGGCCATCTGTTTAAAACACACAGGCGCTTCCTATAGAACTGCTTCATTACTGCAAGGAGGACTGGTTTCATACCCATCTTACAACTTTTTTCTCTTCACATTGATTGATAGTTCATTGGGTTTTTTTCCTGTCTCTGTCCTCTGCCCCAAAATAGCTGCAACTGTTAACGTATCTGGTAATTTTCAGTCCTCTCTAATTCTAAAGAAGTGCAGTTGTGCTGTGGAATGACTTGTGCAGGACTGTTCTCAAGAAGAAAACTGACAGTGCAGCTAAAATCTTTATTATTGGCTAATTTCAGTTTCTAGCATTCTGTGTGTAAATTAGATAAGCTGTAGATAAGCTGTTGCTCATCACCTTTGTCTGACAGGTTGTGTATTTGCCTATTCAGTGGGAGGAGCAGTAATTGTAGCAAAAGGGAAAGGCATCAGACCAAATACTTTCCCTTGTTAGGAAATCCAGATTTTTATCATAATAATTTATTTTCAATAGATAATTACATTTACATTTCTTTTACTATATTTATATTTTTTCATCATGTGTTTATATAATGAATTAGCTTAAGATTATGAATGCAGGTGTCCCCAACTAAAAGCATTTCTACTTCAGCAGATGTTGTGATGTTTGCCTTGCAGATCAGTGTGTCTATTTCGTCTCTTGTCAGAAAATGAAATACTTCATCAGACCTGGCAGGAACATAATTTAATAAATGGATGTATCATTTATTATAGTGATTGCAGGAAGCTGGGGTCTTTTCTGTATTATTCTGCATAGTGTCAGGTTTCAAAATAATTAGAGGTGAGAAAGCAATGATGCATGCACACAATTTACCCTCTTGCAGGGCATTTGTTTTTTTTCCTAGAGATTTAAGGAAACCAGTGTTTTTTCTTCATTGCAGGGGGAATTCAAGGCCTTAAGACTCTACTTTAGAATCATTTGCTGGATTTTTGAGTCTGCTGTTTCAGGAAGTCTAACAAGCTCAACATTAATGCAGCAAAGAAGCTTCTGCAGTGAATGTGTACTTTTCTTATGGTGATTTATATGTATTGTAACAGTTAAAGAGACAAATCAGACTGCTGAAGATCACTCTCAGCCTTTCCTCTTTAAAAAGTAATAGTTATTGCTAAATACTTAGTGGGTTGGGATTTCAGGGTTTTTTTGTTTGTTTTTTAAGAAAACTTTGCTGCAGAAAAAAAAGCCAGTGACATCAGTATGTAGTAGAAAGAGATCTTAGGGCTGTGTTAGATGCCTTTCCATGAAAGCATCAGCATAATATTTATTAGTGGTCAAAAAAGCAAATTAAATATTAGGAATTATTAGGAAAGGACTGGAGGTATCATTATGCCACTGTATAAATCCATAGCTTCTGTATTTTGAATAACTCTGCAATTCTTGCTTACCATCCTACAGATAAGAAAACAAGCAAAGGTTCAGGGAAGGGTGATTAAATTCATCATAGACATGAAACAGTTTACATGGAGGGAATGAATAAACAAGGATGCTTCAGTCAGGAAAGGAGAAAACTAAGAATACGATGAAGGTATGAAATATGTTTATGCAGGAGAAGGTAAACAGTAAGAGACAACAAGTGATCAGTTTTGGTGCAAAAGTTGAGGGGAATGAAGTTGGCAAGAAGCAGGCTGGAGCCAGACAGGTGGAACAGTTCTTCGTACAGCGCTGCGTGAGCTCTGGGGCTGTGGATCATGGCCTGCTGTGTGCCAGATGGTTGCAGAGGCTCGGGAGGAAGCTGGACTAGTTCAGGGAAACATTCACAGAGGTTTATGTACTGTATGAAACTACATCTGGCTCAGGAAGTCCTTGAGCCATCAGTGGTTGGAGTACTCAGGAGACATGTGCTTGGTCTGTTACAGTTTTCCCTAGGCACCCATTTGGCCTCTTTGGAGACCAGGCTTTCTTCTAGATGGACTTTTGGTGCAACCTAATACAGCCAGTCATACATTCTTATATTATGGACATTTTTTTAACTCAAATTTTCAGTGTATTTTTTCCTTACATTCTGTTAGGAATGCCAAGTATTCCTCAGTCACCAGTTCCTGAAAATGTATTTGCTCTTTTTAAAATTGTTTAAAACATTTTGTGTATGTGTAAGTTTCACAGTTTTCAGTCTGTGTGACTTCAGTTTATGATTTATGTAGTCATTTTAGTAAGTGCTAATTATATTTAAACCTGTTAAGTGTCACCTGGAGGGTGAAGCATTTTTTATTTATACCTTACCTCACTCTGAAAATGTACTGAAAGTTTGTTTAATGATACTGTGTTTGATAAGAGGGGTGGCTTGACATCACTTCATGGTCTGCCATTTGGCCTCCTATATAATGAGTAGAATTGGCTAAAAACAGTCTGACAAAAAAAGACTGACTTGGACAGTCAGCTATATAGCCGCAGCATATAAAAAAATCTAGCTCAGCTGTGTGTGTTAGGTTATAGCCAGAGACAGGGTTGTGGAGAGGAGGGGTTCTGTTTCATGGAAAACTTTTGTTACAGGCACATTATATATGCCCTTTTAATGGTTTTAATAACTAATATTTATATGTCATATAAATCTCAAGTGTATGAAAGGTCAAGACCCAAAGAGACAGTTGTCTGCTAATTGGTGGCTAGAAGTATCCTATTTGATTGAAATTGCCAGAAAAACATCAAATCTCCTTTTGTGGAAATGATTTTAAAGTGAGGTCAGTTAACTCACTGTTGCACATAGTGGCTTTCTGACTCATGCAGAGCTGTTGAGGCTCAGAGTCCGGTTAGCCAAGGACCTTTCTTGAAGGGGAGCTGAGCCCTTGTAATAAGCCAAAGGATGAAAGTCTTTGTTCCTAGTGCTTCAGTATGTGCTTGGGAAGGCCTGTGGCTCCTGAAAGCAGAATGTGTCTCTGGGATGAAGCTTTTAATGTGAAGAGCAGAATTGTCAGGTCTGTGTGAAGCTGGAGGATGAGCTCAGGAAGCATGAGAAGTGTAAAAGTCATTTGTTCAACCTGGTTGCATTAAAAAACTGAGTAAGAGCTTTTCAGTGGGGCATGTTTAATTTTGGGCATGGTCTGCTTCTGAGCGTAATTCCTGCTTTAGCTGGAGAGGAAAGACACCTTGCCTTGTTGGTAGAAATGCATTGACATTTTCCTTGCAAAATATCTAGGGAATATTCTGCACCTGCCTTTACATTTCTGTGAGTAATTTCAGTCAGATCAATAGACTTTTTCAACTCCAGCTTATTTCAGCAATTATTCATGTGCTTGCCTATAATTAGGCCCTTGGATGGGACAAGATCCAGCAGAAGTCATGCAAATGACTCAGGCATTACTTCTTTCAGAAGCCAATAAAATTATGAAAAATTTGCAGGTGGAAGTCTCAGAATTTGCAAGCAAAGATCTTGGAAAGGTTTGGGGGACTCTTTTTCTCAGAAACTTAAAATCAGCTTTTGTTAAGTGCTCTATGCCATGGTAACTACAGGTTTTCTGAATTACTGGCCAAAGAGAATTATTATCCCTGGAAGACCTGTAATGTAATATTACCAAGAGAAAAATGAACTGTCAGAGACAGATAAAGTAATGGAATGAAGTACTTTCAGTACATTATTCTTGATTTTAGTGAAATTTATGGGTTAGTATATAATCATATTCATGATATGCTTGAGTACTTAAATGGACAGTACTATTGAACTTGAATTATTCATGGAAGAAAAGTTAGTTTATTTTGTGTATGAGTATTTTCTTGTTTGGGGAGAGCTACTGACTTTGTAGTCTTTGTTATTGCCTGGTGTTTCTTGAAAGCTCAATTTGCAATGCCTTAGTAAGATTGAAGATGGTAAGGTTTTTAACTTTCCTAAAACCAAGATTGTTTTCTGAGCAGTAAGAAGTTTTCTAAGTAACATCTATATTTACCTGCACATACTTTTGTTAACACACAGATTAAGTGACTTTTTTGAATACAGATCATATCCAGTCTTTCTCCTTTATTTCCCCCTGACTTTTCATCCTGATGTATTTTTAATCCAGTCTTCCTCAGGCTTTGCTTGTCCAATTTAATTTTTTTTCCTACCCCCCCACCCCCACCCCCACCCCCTTCAGAGGCCCTGCTGCATTCTCTGGCCTTTCTCCATATTTTCTCACATAGCCATGCCACTCCTGCTTGGTTTTGTTTCTTCCTCTCTCTCTGTCTGGTCATCTTTAGTTCCCCCTTTCTTTTCCTCACTGATGGTTTTTCCCCTACTTGCTGATTTGACTTGCATATCTGTGCTTCGCTGTTTCTTTATAGACTCATCTGTTCAGTTTCTTTTATAATAACCTGGATTCCCTCTTTCCCTACTATTTCAGCATCTCTTAAGCTGGATTCTAAATCCTCCTTGCTTACTGCTCATCATTTCTTCTCAAACTCACCTGCTGTACTGTTTATTTTTGGTGCCCATCTTCCTCCCTGCAGTGAGCACTCATCCTGCCTTGGCTCTCTCCCTTTCCAGTCCTGCCCTGAGGGCTACATCAGGTTACCTGTTCACATCCACAGTGCCAGCACACCTTGCTGCTGTTGCCACTGCTCCCAGTGGCCCTAGGTCATGAAGGGAATCTCTGGTGACAAAAGAAAGAAGGTATTCATTGTTGGTCTAAAGAATCTGACTTATGTGTTAAGCTTGCTGTCAAAATCGCATTAATTTCAGAATTCAAAGTTTTATATTAAAAAAAAAATATCAGAAAACCATGTAGTATTCTTTTAAACTGACAGCCACTTCTGGTTTTGCTGGGACAAATGCCAGACTAAAGCACTGGCATTCCTGTGGTTAGAACAGGAGTCAAAGATGGGAAACATAACATTATTAAATCTGTCTGCCAGTGAACATGACAACTATTTTCTGCAAATTGTATTCCCAGTGCTGTTTTAATAGTCAGAAGTAATGGATTATTTATTGTTCTTCAGAGACTGTTCTTTCATTCAATAACTTGTTGTAAGATTCTTTCCTCTGGTAGTTGATCTACATTGTAATTTTACAAATTCTGTCTTTAGGCTTCCTTTTACCTGTAATATACATGTCTTGTTTTCATTTAGAATGAGCTATCCATAAAATATTTTCAAATTAGTTATCACGTTATCCTTTTTCTCCTGAGCCTTCTCCATCATGGAACATCATATACTCCTTTGTTTTTGCAGAATCACTGCAGCGGAGCTAAGCAAAACTGGTTTCTTTAATATTTATTTACATGTGTCTCTGTGTCTATGGATATATAAATATAGGTAAATATTATTCAGCTTGGATAATAGAAAGCAGGGCAGAATTTTTGCTTGGAAATACACAAAGAGATCTTTGTAAGCCTCCTCTGTTGTTGGTCTGTTCCATGTAATCCCAGGCAGCCTACTTGTAGGTGATCCTGCTTGAACAGTGGGTCAGACCAGACAATTTCCAGAGGCCCCTTCCAACCTCAGCCACTCAGTGTTTCTGTGATCATCTTAGTTGACATATGTTTAGTAATTTGTTTCTGTTTTAAACAGAAGGGCTCTTCTGTGGGTCTTTGTAGCTGGCTTCCAATTTAAACTAATGTTTCTTTTTTTTTTTCCCCTCCTCCTTGTTATTTTCATCGGTCGCATGTCAGTAATGCTCCATCATTAAATACAGTTCCAGAATTGTTCCACGTCCAACAGGGGTTTACGCTGTGGGATTGGAGTTGTGCTATCTATGAATATAAAATTATGTATCTTGGCTGTAAAATACCTCTAAATTCTTCTGGTGCTTTAACAGTTACAGTTAAAGACAAGTGTTGCTTGGAAAGCTAAAGAAAGTGGAAAGATAATACTACTAGTGAAGCTCACAGGTCTTTTATTGTCATCAGAGGCAAGAAGCATGGAGTTTTTACCTTTTCTACATTATTTGAAATGAAAACACACTGTATATTTCCTAAATACTTATTTAGAAGAAGACAAAGGCAAAAAACCCCAAAGACTAAGGGATAAAATGACTTCTCATGTTTTCAGTGGGATTGCCGAGAAGGGTCCCTGTCTTCTGTTTGCTTTTGGAGCAGTCTGTCTGGAATCAATGGGCACTTGAAGCACAGGGATGCACTTCAGGCTGAGATTGCCACTGCAGTCGAAAACAGAATGAAAATGGGTTCAACAGATGAAAGAACAAAATCCCTTTCTGGCTCTGCTTATGCATCCATGGCCATCTGCTCCATTAAGGACCAGTCATCAAATCTTTCGGATTTAGTAAAGCACTGGCAGTCCCCACCTGGCATCTTAGCTGCTACCTTAAAAGAGGAGCCTACCTTCAGATTTACTGTAATTACTAACTTAATTATATATTATTTTTTACTCTTTTCAAATTCCTGTAGTTTATGTATTTTAAAATGCCACCAGTCATGTCTTTGCAGTGCTGAATTAAAATATTTTTTTAATAAATTAAAATCTTACTGTAGAGCTGCACTGAGCATCGTTAATCATTTTTATATTTGTTAGTGATACATTTCTTCTAAATTAAAACTGTTGAAGTGCTGACAGCAAGTCTTTACATTAGATAGATGTCTAAAAATGTAAAATATCCATACTAACAACACTTTCCTACTCCAATAATGTAAGATGGTCACTAAATGAAAAACAAAGTTGAAACTTCAGGTGGAGCTGAGTTGATTCATAACACTACAGAGCATATTTCCCATACTTGTTTAATATTTGGTACAAACTCAAAGCAAGATACAGAACAAGGTGGATCACTGAGATGATCCTTACGGTTTCTGTGTGGAATCCTTATCTCACAAGTACTTGTGAATTTTCTTGCCGGTATCTTCATATTAGTAGGAGTACTTTCAAAAATCAAATGTGGATATTTTTTAGTAGTCAGACTCAGTCAGAAATTTGGTGAAAACTATTAATCTTTGTGATAATCTCAAATTGTGTTAATGAAGAACACTGTGGATTTAATAACTTCCATGTGTTTAGGGGATTGGGGAAATGCAGGGAGTGTTTATAACAACCTGGCATGTTGTAAGAACACTTCCACAAGAACATTCATACAAAGTAATAATGTAATAGTATTCTTTAGGATATTATGATTGCTGTACTTTTTATGGGCAGATGTGGGGTTTATTTTGTAATATGCTCACTGCGATCAAAACACTAATGCAGTATAAGAGCAGTTTGCTCTAATGAGATCCAAGAAAAGTCATATATGTCACATTTATACATGATGGAAAAGCTGAATTTGTCATAAAAATGCATTATATAACTTCCCAGTCCATGTATTCAGTCTTTCCAAAGTTGAGAAAGTCCTCTAACTGATGGAATAGGAAGCTTTTCCAGACAAGCCCTTCAATTTCTGCAGGATCCAAGTCTTCCTTTTTTTTATAACTTAAAGTAAATTATCCTTCTGGTATCCACAGTTACAAAAGTAAGTCTCCAAAACTTGAAACTAATTTAGCTAGAGAGCTCCACTATTTCATCAGAATCTTATATTTTAGAAGGCTTCTATAGAATGAAAACTAACCAAATATTTGTAAGTTTTTATTGCTGCTGCTCTGAGTGCTTTTCATTTTCAGAGTGCATTAGGGAAAATGAGCAACAAAAATGCGCACTTTCTGATGATACATTTGAAACGAAAATTATATTGTCTTAGTTATAGGATTTTTTTCCTCCTTCTTGACAACAAAACAAGTTGAAGTTGCACCATAATTATTACAGTGGTTTATGCTTTCCTATCTTCTGGTGATTTCAGGTAATTATATGGATTTCAGGGAAATTACTCTGAAAACCCTTATCCTCTGACACAAAACTCGAGGATCACTATGTGAATGCTTCTCTGCACTAGTCGTAAATACATTCCATCTGCTCACTTGCTCATTGATCCCAGCCCTCTGAGAGTAGTCAAGACTGGGATGGGGAAAGGGTTGTATTTGGAGGGATGCAACATCTCTCCTGAGATGTCTAAGAAAATTATGTACATAGAAGTGATTGTGAATCTCCTACAATGTATGTCTGCTTCGTAGGCACACATTGCTCCTTGTGGATTCAAATTATTGCACCAAAACATAAAATTACATTATATCACATGAAATTGTATTGCAGTATTAACACTAGCATTATCACTGGTTGATGAGCTGGTTATATCTGAACCAGTTTCGTAGTTCAAACGATAGCAGGTCAATAAGCAGATTGATTGCACTTTTATACTAAGGTGTGCAGGGCTGTGGGTTAGGGGAAGCTCTCCATGGTTGTTCTGTGATATGATCTGATGTTCGCTCAATGTCCTATCTTCATGTCCTGGAGAGCTAGAAGCCAAATAAATAAACTTTTCATTTGTCATGAATTGTCCGAAGCATAGTAGGAGCTGGATTATAGTTTTACAGTGGTTTCAGGTGTTGGAATTTGAGAATAATGCTATCAATTAACAGTTACCAGTTATTTGAGAATAGTGCTATCAGTGAGTTATCAGTTAATATCAGATTCTGGTGTTTATTTGCGGTTAGAAGTATTGCTGTCACCATTTCAAGGACATAGGTGAGATCCTTCCATCAGAAGTATAATGGGACACTTTAAAACCAGGACAGGCAGCAAACAGTATTCTTCCTTAGGGCAGGAAGCACATTAGATAGGTAAAGCTGTTCTTTCAGACCAAGTCTTGTAATATTTATTTGTTTAAAAACTGAATATAGTTGAGTTAGTGCCATGTGACAACAAGAAATGAGCTGGTTCAAATTTCATTTTTTTCAGTATAATTTACTTTCAAAACTTAATAGCTTTTTCTATGCGTTAAGCCAGACTACCAGTCCACATCAAATCGCTGAGTGTTAAACAATAAGGTAATATCCTGTTTTTTAAAAAAATTAGTATCATGGATTTATGCATAGAGGGTGAATAAAACATAAATGTGGTCAGAGGCCACGGGACTCTTCTCAAGACAGAAATCTGTAGCTGTGAATTTATTTCCTTGGCTACATAATAAACTATCTAATAACCGTACCATGTGTATTAACGTTCTTGATTAATTATATAATACTGTTTCTACCTTTCCTAAAGCCTTTAATGCCTCATTAAACCCATTTACATCATATTAAAATAATTAAAATGAAGCTGTATCTGTTCTGCCTCTGACAGCTAGCATTTCAGCAGTCTGTTTTTATTTTACTAGTGCTAGTGATTGAAACTTAACTTTTCAAACTTCTTTTTTACAGAAATCATCTGTATCAGTCTATAAAACAGGAAAGCTCAGTGTAGGGTATAAACTGTGTGAATGCTGTGAAGTTGTGTGGTGGATGCTCCTTCTCATCTGGTATTTATGTAGCTGATAAACAATTGTCATTTTAATGGGAGTAATGTTCATAAATATTCTCAGAAGTCATCTGTTGTGTGATACATAGTATTCCACAAAGAATAGTCTAAAAACTCTTGGTGTTAAAAGGTAAGAACAGTTAAATCTAGAGTTAAATCTATGTTTTTAATGACGTAATGTAGTATGCAACCATCTGATGCTAGGTACATAATATTCTGTGTTGTACTTTACTGATTAAGGCCTGACCCTGCAGATATTTACAGATATACTTGTTTTATGCACATAAATAATTCTGTGGTATTTGATTTTCCTGCTTAAGTGGGTAAAGCAAACCTATCATCAGGGCTTTTAAACGCGAGTCCTGTGCTGTTAGTGTTTTTAAATACATTCCTTTCCAAAGAGTGACCCCTACTTACCAGCCATCTTCTCCCCAAGCCTTTCATTTGCCATGCAAGTACTTCACTGTATAGTATGTGGAAAAATAAGTATACATTTCATATAATAATTTGCGTGTTTCAGGATCCAGTTATGTGTGTTCATACACAGGGAATTATTCGTATAACTGTAACCAACAGGAGGGATTTTTCGTGCAATAGCTCAATCTCTGTTTTCTTTTTAGCCAACCAATGGAATCTTCATGAGTGCATTTCTCATCGTTTTACCTCTGGAGTCCATGGCTCATGGGCTTTTCCATGAGCTGGGAAACTGCTTGGGAGGAACATGTGTTGGGTATGCTGTTGTGATTCCCACCAACTTTTGCAGGTATAGTTACCACGTATTTGAACTTCATAGCAGTGCAAGTGTACTGTTAGCTCGCAGAGGCAATGCAGCACTGTTGCTTGTTTTTTTCAATAATTAAGTACAAATTTAAATAGGCAGATTTTGTATTTTTCCTTTGCCTTGCCTTCCAAAAAAGATGAGTAACTGCAACTCTACCTTGCTATATGTATTTAATTTGCTTTTAGAAAGCAAATGAATGCTTCACAAACCAGTCATGCATAGGCAGATTCCACAGTCCATATCTCATGCAAAGAGAGAAACAAATTTTCTGAGCTCTTGATCTACAGTCTTCAGCGATGCAGTCTTAAAAAATCCCTGTAGTCAATTATTGTTAGGGGTTAAAAAAATAATTTTTCAATATTTACATTAGAATATGAATAAATAATTTTGTTTTCGTGGCAACAAATTGATTCTTTCATTGTATTACATTATTTTGGCTCTGGCAGCTCCCTCTAATTTTTGAGTGAATGAGATACTTTTGAACAACTGTTTAGGACCTGACAGAACTAAGCTTCCTTGTCAAAAAAGCTTGACTGTTTCAATGACGGGCCCATTGAAACTTGCTGAGACAAACAGTAATGACGATGTATTCTGTATAACTGTAGTAGTAGAATGTGAGCCAGGTGAGGAGGCACACAATTTAATTAGCTAGACCAAAAAAGAAACATGGTAGCATTACACAGTGACTTGCAAACAAAATACATGAAATATACACATGTATAAAAAATGGAAGTTATAATTTGTATTAGTAGAGTAAGACTGTCTCCATATTTTCACCCACGGAACCTCTCCATGTCTCCAGCTAAGCATAAATCAGGTCAGCTTGGTAAAGCTGTCAGTTAGGCTCCTTATCATTACCATTATTACATTGGCTGAAGAGTGATGAATGCATTTCTTTTTCTGAAAACGCATCCTGAAGAGCGCTCCCATAACTGGGTGTCTTGCAAGACCAAATTTCTTATTGTCATGATTAATGAATAGCTATGTAGACTTAAAAAAAAAGTGTATTTTATACATTTTAAAATATTTTTATTATATATTTCTATATAGAAAGTATATATAAATACAAATAAAATCCATTTTGGAACCCAGGGATTCTTTTGCTGTGTATGCATATTCATATGTATACACACACAGAGACAGGTACACACGCACCCCTCTATATATACATGGTTTGTTCCAGGTCTAGTTTGTAATTTTCTTAGAACTTCCATTTTCTAAGCTGTGAATGCCATTATATGAAACACGTTTCTTGTGTTGAAAGATCAGCACCTGAACAGCACACACAAGTAAGAATTAACTGTATTTGTATGAGTACCATATTGAATAAAGGCTGGTTTGGAACAGAGGGAGATTAATTCAAAATACCTGAGCAAAATGTGTCCTTGGATTTCTCTTTAGTCAGTTATTGGAAACTAGCTTGCATGATATTCTATGCAGATTAGCACGAATTCTTGCATGGGACTTAATTGTCGAAGCCTACATAGTCTGTTCACATCACAGCTCCTCTCTCTATCCCTCTGTCTCTCAGCTGTAGGAGTAGCATGGGTTTGAGACGGACTGCTTTGAAGTGAAATGTGACAGAAGGAAGGGAGAGGTAGTGGTCCCTCACTCAAATACAGTATTTTGAATTGTTTATGAACTGTAAATTTCAAGCCAATTTCCATTTAGAACAGTGCTAGTTCATATCAGAGATGAGATGCACAGGGAAAAAAACACTCAATTGCTAAAAGTCAACTAAGCATGAAATAATTATAAATCATAATCATAGCTGGTTTTCTTCTTTTTAGTCCTGATGGCCAACCAACTCTTCTTCCACCTGAGCATGTACAGGAGTTAAATCTGAGGTCTACTGGCATGCTTAATGCCATCCAAAGATTTTTTGCATATCATATGATTGAAACATATGGTTGTGACTACTCTACAAGCGGACTGACCTTTGATACTCTTCACTCCAAGATCAAGTCTTTTCTTGAACTTCGCACAGCAGATGGACCCAGACATGATACCTACATTTTATATTACAGTGGTCACTCACATGGCACTGGCGAATGGGCACTGGCAGGTAACTGGTTTGGCAGGTTTTTTTATTAATAGTTTTGGTATTGATAAATTTTCCAAACCAATTAATTTGTTCTTTAAAACATCATGGCGTATTGCAAAACTTTGATGTTTTTGTCACATCTATTATCTGATAGTCCAGAAGGTCAAAGAATCACCAGTCTTTGGAGAACAGGTTTATACAAGCTCCTGTCAGGGAAGGAAGGGGTCATCTGCAGAGCATGGCTGTTGAGAGATTCAGGGGCTACAAAGAATTGTCAAAATAGGCAAGGCTGCAGGTGCCTGCCTCTGCTAGTGGGGAGGATTGTGAAATGCAGAAGCCCCTTTTGTGTGCAGTTAACTTGATGAAAAGCAGGAGCTCTTGCCTTACCTTGCTCTGTGTGGCAGCCAGGTATGTTACTTCATGAACTTCGTGTCATTTTAGTATTTAGTCACTTTTGCAGCTAACTGATCTTACACTTGTTCTCAAAATTGTCTACATATCATTGACCCCAAATGTATACTTACAAGTTTAAACATGACTTCAAATTCCACGTACAATCCAAGTGAACTTTAAAGATAACTTTTTTTTTTCCCCCAGAAAAGCCCCTCCTGCTCTCAAGACAGATTTCCCCTGTATTTTGAGGAATATTTGTTCACTATAATGGAAAAGCATAATCTTTTCTCATTCCCTGGACATGGCAGTGTATTACAGTGCTCTGTGTCACTGTGTCAGTTAGGCTGTCATGAAGGGCTGCATTCATGCCATTAAGATGTGCTCTGCTTTTTTTATAGAAGATAGAATCGATAAAAGAAGTAGGAGGCAGCTGTACAATCCACACTAGAAAACCAGGTCTTCAAACGTAGAGCAAACCTTGTATCATGAGAACAGCTGTGGTTTGCTGAGATCCTGGAGTTTGGGGGTCCCTGTGGGCACAGTGTAGCCTTAAGACTACAAAGCCCTATATAAAGGGCTGATTTAATACCTTATCATACGCCTGGCATAAACTTCAACACTTCCCCCCTCCTTTCCTTCCTCCCCCTCCCCCTTCCTCCCCCCCCCTTTACTTCCCCCCCCTTTCTTTCCCCCCCCTTTCTTTCCCCCCCCTTCCTTGCCCCCCTCTCCTTCCCCCCCCTTTCCTTCCCCCCCTTTCCTTCCCCCCCCTTTCCTTCCCCCCCCTTTCCTTCCCCCCCCTTTCCTTCCCCCCCCTTTCCTTCCTCCCCCCCTTTCCTTCCTCCCCCCCTTTCCTTCCTCCCCCCCTTTCCTTCCTCCCCCCCTTTCCTCGCCCCCCACCCCGCTTTCCTTCCCCTTTTCTTTTTTGATCTCTCTATGATGGGCAGTTCTGTCTCAGCTGTGTTCCTTGGTAAACCTGAAGATTACAGACCGTTGGTAGGTTTAGCTTCCTCCTGCTGTATGGAACTGCGCTGCTGGGGTTGCTGTGTGCGAACAGCGAATCTTGTAGTTAATACATTGAAAAATTGCAACTTCTCTTTCTTCCTGGGACAGAATTAATTCCCCTGGGTAGTGCTCGGGGAGCTCCTGCCTGTTTGTCATCAGTCTGCCCCCCCCGGGGGCATGTGCTCCTCAACAGTGCCGACAGACAGCTTTGCGTGTGGTCTGCTCGGGTCGGTTTTCAGCTGGAGGCTGTGTGCCTGCTTGGTGCGACTCCATGCCTGCACCATTAGACCTGCTGAAGAAGCAACACGTTATTTTTTTCTCAAAGGCTTCATCCATACCTATGATTTCAAAAAGCCACAGCTGTACGCCGAGCTTAGCACGAGCGAGGTACCGCAGCATTTGCCGGGGCGGTGGAGTGACTTCTCCAAGGGTAGGGTGTTTTGTCCAAAAGAGCAGCTGCCGCCCTGTGCAACTGCTTAGTGTGTCCACGGCCAGCAGCAGAACTGCCTCCCAGCCGTGCTGCAGCCGGCAGCACAGACAGGGTTAGCTTTCCAGCGTGTAGGGAGCCACGTGTTGCTGCAAAAACTGCACAGCTTCCAGCCCAGTCCTGCCTTACATCTGGCCAGCCTGGAGTGTGACAGGGGAGCACAGGTCTCTCTGTACCTGCTCAGGTAGCTGTAGCTTAAATTAAACTCTGACTTCACTTTTAGGATAAGGGCCAAGGTAACTGTTAAAATAAAGTTTTTGTGCTAAAAGAGAAAGTGTGTAACTACAGTAGTGTTCCGACATTCTCACAAAGCTTTGCCGTTCTCTGTCCAAGCCCATCTTCAGCTTCTAATTGAAGATATGTATAGTCACAAAAAGATAGGAAGAGGCAGCTGTCATGTGTCTTGCATGCTTTTTGGTGATTAATTTTAGCAAAATCATGGAGTGTAACATGATAGTCCCTCCAGATAGCACTGCTCCTGAATGTAACTGGAAGTATAAACTGGAAAGGTGAAGGCTGATTGTGTAATCGTGCTGCATGTATTGGACAGTGGTGGTTTTTGACAGATGGAACATTTGGTCATCAGCTCCAGTAATGTGTACCGTTCTCCGACCTCTGGAGAGGGTGGAGAGAGATGGCAACGATGAAATACAACATTCTGATCTAATAGAAAAAGCAGTGTCTCGCTGCCAGCTTATGCTGTGATAGGGCACAGCAGTAGGAGCGTAGTCTTTGCTTTGTAATGACATCTTTTAAAGCAGACTTACTGGATTTATTAGTTCACTAATGATGTTTCTCTCATGTTGGAAGCTGAGATGTAACACAATGGTGTATGTAAGAAATTGTTAACTAGTCATGCATAAAGTATGAGCAGTCAAACAACCTGGGAGGTCATGTTCTCCGAGTGAAGGCAAAGGCAAGAGCTGGGCTAATGGAGCTTTGCCTCTGTTGCTGAAACTGTCGGCTTAACTGCCTGCAAAACCTGCCAAAGAGCCAGATGTGGCCAGATGCATGGATTTCTTGCACAGCTTGGTGCCTAAATCTTGCACAGTCCTATCGGTCCATGTGTTTGAGGTCAGTAGGATTAGAAGCTGAGCATGTATTTGTGTATGCGTATGAACGATGAGATGGTTTTCTTTGGGCAGCTCTGTCCAGTACTGTTTTGAAATCACCTGCACCCCCTGCATTGTTACCGTAAATTAAATTTATTTAAAAGCTTTTAAAATGTGAACAAATAAAGTAATTTTTACTGCTAATTGACATGGAAGGCTTACCTAGAAAAAGGAAGCTGCTTCTGTATAAGTCTCTGCTGTAAAAAACTACCACAGTGTGGGGATTGTGTACAAGTCATTACTTGTAGGTTTGCATATTAAGATTTTCCTTGGTGCTAAATTTTTCCAAGTGTACATATTTTTTTGGAAAAAATTGTAGCCTTGTAATTTTGCTTTAACTGTGATAGCATGCTCACAGCTTTTAACTGTGAGCTATTAATTTGAAGCACTTTTTTGTCACCTCTTAAGGTAGAAATGTTAATGCTGAAATTGCACCTATTCCATTTGAGATTCATTACTGCAGTGAAACTCTTACTAACAAGATTTTAAACACTGTTAAATGTACTTATATTCCACAGCGAAGATAACTATGGAATTAAAATGCAGTTATTTTAAATCATATTTTTCTGCCTTTCTTCTAAAAGTCTGCTTTTTTTTATTTGAAGTTGACAGTTTCAAACTAGAGCGTCGTTGTTGTAAATTTGTGTTATAGCTCCAACATGCAAACACCTAGACATACCATTTCTTCACATTGATAGTCACTATGGAGGCAATGTGGTTTTATTCACTTACTTGCAGGATGCTTTCCTTAGGCACTTAAGTGTGCTTTTCAGAGCATTAATCCTACAGTATCCATTACACTTAACCAGAAGGACTCCCCAGTACAGGTGGCTTGGTTTAATTACAGTCTGGTCTTTCAAAGTTTTGCTGGAGCAAGAGCTGAGAGGGAACACGACAAGGTGCACATTCTAGTTGCAAATGCTTTCTGAGCTTACAGGAAATAAATATTGTGGAAAAATTCCATATGAGATTTTTGCTTCATTGAGTTGTAAATCCATGCCAGTTTTAATTTTCTTGAAACTGAAGACATCGGTGTCTAGAGTGAATCTCTCCATTTCTGGTCACATGAATTTTTCAAGCCAAAGCCATGGTCGTGCCTGTAGGTGGCTTTCTCGTTGTGCTTTGAAACAGTTAGCATGTGTTCTGCTCAGAAGTCCTCTCTTTTCCTGTAAAAGATGAGTTCTCTTTAATATTAATAAGAACATATGAAAAATGTCCCCTTTTTTTTGCCTTAAAATTATTAAGATTTAATACAAAATAAACTCTTATTTTAGGTTTTCTATCCTCCTTCAGATATTTCCAGATTTCTTCAATAGTCTGTGATTTCTTTCACTCTGTAAGGGAATTTTTTTTTAATTTTTTTTTTTTTAAATCGAGGGTGAGTTAGTGGCCCCATCTGCCACAGATGTCAGGTGGAATCAGTTAATGCCTCTCTGGAGATCTGCAGCATACAGGCAGGGAGGATCAGTTGAAAACTTCTGTTATGTCTGTCCAGGTTGTTAAAATAAGGGATTCTTGGAACCCGCAGTCAAAACTCTACAGAGGTTTCTGTTTCTTCATCCTAATGTAAATCTTTTTTTACTTGTGGCAGGAGGTGATGCTTTACGACTTGACACGTTGTTGGAGTGGTGGAGAGAGAAGAATGGCACTTTTTGTTCTCGACTCATCATCGTTTTAGACTGTGAGAACTCTCAGCCTTGGGTTAAAGAAGTAAGAAAAGTAAATGACCAGTATGTTGCCGTGCAAGGAGCAGAAATGGCCAGAGTTGTAGACATCGAGGAAGCAGACCCTCCACAGCTTGGGGACTTCACCAGGCAATGGGTTGAGTACAACTGTAACCCTGACAGCAACATCAGCTGGTCCGAAAAGGGACGTACAGTGAAAGCAGTGTATGGTGTGTCGAAACACTGGAGTGACTACACTTTGCATTTGCCAACAGGAAGCGATGTTGCCAAACACTGGATGATATACTTCCCACGTGTCACCTATCCATTAGTGCATTTGGCAAACTGGTTTTGTGGTCTCAATCTGTTCTGGGTCTGTAAAGCATGCTTTAGGTGCTTGAAAAGACTGAAAATGAGTTGGTTTCTTCCCACAGTGCTGGACACGGGACAGGGTTTCAAACTTGTCAAATCCTAATTAGCAACCAAAGAGAAAATGAAGTGAGTACTCTGGGAACTTACTCACTGTACTGTACTTACAACATTTTATATGACTATTTTTCTCAAAAAAAAAAAAAAAATGTCTGCTACGCTCACTTTATTCAGTAGCTGTTTGAGCAGCTACAGTATATGCAACAATTAGAAACCACAATCTTAAAACAGGAGAGGGTAGGACTATGATATTTGAGTTTTGTTTCTGGTCTGTATATGTCCATATGCAAGAGACTTACTTAATGTGACCATGCATTTTGGAGACAGTTTGCATGTTCATGTGCGTTACTTAAAGCAGCCTTTTTCAGAGTCACCAGTTTGATGGACAGCAGCTCCTGTGAATGTTACAGCATACTTATTTGTCATTTTTATCCACTATAAGGTTCAAATATAGGAAAGGAACCAAGCTAATACTCAAATCAATTTATACGTCCTTGAAATTGTATTGTGGGGTCGTGGGTATTATGAAACAGCACTGAGCCAAAAAAATAAGAAGAATGAATAGCCATTGTAGGTAAGTAGCTATCAAGAATCTTTGGTTTTATTTCCTTTTACATCTTCAGCCCCTGCCTCAGTTCTGTACTGCCATCAGTGGAAGTTTGCTACAGGGAAGTCAGACAACCCACTAATGTTCTGGTGCTCCTCAGACAGTATTTTCTGAAGTGCAGTTTTTTAAACCTTTCAGTGTTACTTTCAGAATTGGACCAATGAGTTCATTATCTGTTAAAACCACAAGCAAAGTTGTCAGAAAGATTGGATTTATTCCCTTAGGACAGAAGGGAATCTTGAGTGTTCCTCAACTCTGTTCTTCCAGCCACAAGGTCCCAGTCCTAATCCTTCCACTCACATAGCTGGATGGGAGTCTAGAAAATCTGTCCTAGCCTTTCCTCTTCAGTCAGAGAATCTGCATAACTTTCTGATCTTGTTTTCTCAAGTACAGAAAACAGGGAGTGAAACAGCTGAGCAGCTAAGACAGTACAATTTGCGGTGGGTTTTTTTTGTATATGTGTGTGCAATCCTGTAGTCCTAGAGTTTACTTTTCTCTGTTTCCATCAGTATTTTAATAAAAAAGTTAGGCATTAGCTGATACTTGTCTAAAATATAACTTACTAATATTTTTTTTACTTAAATATATGAAAATACTTTAGGAGATCTTTAAGTCTTTGCCATCAAGGGTTCTTCTAATTTTGTTTGAACATTTTAGTCAGCCAAGTTAGAGAATCTACTAACACTGATACCTGTTAGTAACTCCTGAAAATAAAATGTGTGATTAAACTAAGAGATCTGTAATAGCCAGAGTAATCTGCACCCACCAACTTAAAAATTGTGTTTCTGTAGGATTTACAAGTGACAGGCACTAAATTTCTTCATTAGTGTGTTTTATACAACTTTGTTTAGCAAGGCACCACCCCCCACCCCACTTTGCCTTTCTCTATTCCCTTCCATGAAGTGAAAAGGTGACAAAGAAACGAGATGAGATACCCTACCAAGACTCAGTTCCCTTGGGTTGTCTTTAAGTAAATGCTGTGATTGCAGGTCTGTCATGGATTGGAGAGGTGGCTGTCCTCAGTAAGGACCAGAGGGTAACTGCACCATCTAACTACAAGTAGCCAACTTCAGTTCCTGACGTGGCAGCCTGAGGTAGCAGTCATCTCATTTAAATTCAGGTGTCTGAAAGCTGGACATCTGAATCCGTGCTAGTGACCTGAAGTGCTCCACTGTTCATTAACAAAGAGAATTAAATATTTCCAGAGGAAGACTCATTTGATCTCTTTATTTTAGGATGAATTTTCTTGTGATTGTGCCCATTAGATTTGTTTTGACTTTGCCAGAGGTCAAACAGACAAATCATTTATGGCTGTTGAATAACCTAAGAGCACTTCTGTTCCAAGTCATCCTCTGGAGCCTGGGCTGGGTGCATACGCTCCTCGTTCAAGCACATAAATTGGATACTTGAGGTTAGAGCTTCCGTCAGGTTGCAGAAAAGCAGTGCTGTCTCCTGCAGAAGTAATTTTCAGCCATTTCTGGTCAACAACCCAGGGGTACAGAGAAAAAATGATTGTATAAAAGCAGTCATTTGGTTTGTAAAATCACCATTATTTTGACTGCTGTTTTAGTAAAGGTTCATCTGATTGCATCATAAACTGTTCCAGCTTGAGCACTAGAAATTTTTAATGAAGTCCCCATAAAGCAATGCTGTAATACCCGATAGTCACTCTGTGAACATCTGAAAGTCAAGAAGTTAGTCCTTTCTGGTCTGGAAAAGCTTTGGGTATCAACCACTACCAACTAATTTTAATGGGTAAATCTTACTCTGTACCTGCTGCTGTTACATTTTCACAGATGTCGTCTTTCTCTTTCCTTTTGTACATCAAGGGAAACGGGGAAAGCGTGGGACTCCTGACCTGTCCCGGGACTGTGAGCAGTGTTGGCTCTGCAGTGCGGTGATGGGCCTAGCTTTGGGCAGAGCAAACGCAACAGTTGGTGCTGATCTTTTGCCTCTCTTTATTAAATGGTTTCCAGCTATTTTTTTCTAGGATAGACCTGGTGATCTTTAGCAGATTACTGAAAGTTAGATAGAAGACTGGGTGATCTTTAGCAGATGGCTGAAAGTTAGATAGGTATGAGTCAGCTACAAATAGAGCAGAAAGATTATTTGCAAAATCATGTTTTTAGATTTGTTTCAGTTTTATGAATTAAAGAACTCTAGTTTTCTGAATTTGAAATAGTTTTAGGGTCAGCTAAGGTATTCCTACTTTGGATTTTGTTGTTTTTTAAACAGCGAAGACATGGTGAAAATGCTGATTTAAACTAAAAGAAATGTTTACAGCCATTCAGACTACGAGGCCTTTTTGGGCAGAGACTGTCTTGTGCGTTTCAAAACACAGCAAAGCCAGGGCTGTGGGATGATGAGCCTCAGGAATTCAACAGCATTAATTCTTCACTTACACACTCACCAATACCAGGGTGTCCTACCTGAACCACGTTCCCAGTGGAGTTTTTCTCCACCTCCGCAGGTCTCTGCCCAGCCCTGGGTGCATACTGGAGCTCCAGCTGGTAATCCCAGTGAGGAGTTACCCCTCTGCTGTTCCCTGTATGAAATACAGGGGCAACGCCTGAAAGAGAAGGTTAAATCTAATTCCAAAGAATGTTGCATATGCGGTCAGTTACATACAAGTTGTTTAGCAGTAACATGCTTACAAATTGTCTGCATGGAGAAGATTAAACTTTTTTTAGAGGCTTGTCTCCATACTGTATATTCAGACAATTTGTTATAAAGGTTGTTATAAATTTATATCATGCTAGTAATTCTATGTTGACTTTGTTTCATTTACCTCCTGTATGGTGTCAGCCTTGCTGAAACATGCTAACGCACTGAGTCCTACAAATGTAAGTCTTTAAAAGGAATTCAGATTGCAAATTCACGGTAGTATTTTTCACTGAGCAAGTATTGGGGAAAAAAAGCCATTCTTCATTTTTGCACTACCAGAGTATTTGCAGTTCCTTGTGCTTTGTACACCTTGTGATTGTGTTGTCTAGCCTTCAGTTCAAGTTTTTCCCAGAAAGTTTCTTCAACTTAATTAAGTTCTCCCTTTATTTTGCAAAGGCATAATTAATGCTATGCCAGCCATAAAGCACCTCTGTTGCCAGCAGTAGACAATGTAACTGGGTTAATTTTCTCATTTATAAATACCTTTCTGTGGGAGGATTTTTATGGGATATACCAATTGTAGATCTGTAAATAGATTTTTTTGTGTGTGTATTTGTGATATTACTTAAATATATTTTGCTGGTTTGGATGCTCATTGCCATTTCATGTTTTTGTTTATGCCTTGATCAGTTCCCAGATCTCTGTGCTCCCTCTTGAATTACATGGGGTTTTTTTTCTGTACAGCTTGGTTTAGAGGGTTTTTTAAGCTATAAATTGCAACAAGAGTTTACTGAAAATACTGTAAGGGTTATTTGTAGTTTAGCAATTAAATAGACATGAGAAATATTAACTTATTAACAACTTTCACCTTGTCATTTTTTTATCACTTAACAAGCTAGTAAAAATGTTGTTATACTTTGAGACGTTATTTTATAGAGACTTAATTGAAGCCTTCATTTATGTGAGTATTTGTAGTTAGTCAAACTTACCATCTCCAGTAAGGTAAGGGAATGGAGGGTTCCTGTCTGAGTGAGATCAAGCCTGGAAGATGAAACAGAAGGGAACTGCGACACTGCAGAGTGGTGAGAAGGACAGATCTGCACGTCTGCCCCTCCCAGAAACTGCTGAGGAGGCTCCTGCACTCCCTCCTCATGAAACAGGTCCAGCATTACTCTTAAGAAGCTGGGGCTTGTTAAGTGAAGACTTCAGTAGGAAATGGAGGGGAGGCAGAGCGTTTGGTGTGATGAGAGGTGATGGGCATACCAGTAGTAATCCAGTATCCAGAGCTGCAGGAAAGGGCACTGCACCATTAGCAGTGCTTGTAACACAAGGACTAGCTGAGTACAATGAAGATTTAGTGGCACGTTTTCTTGGTTTGTTGGTTTTTTTTTAATCAGAAGGAATTTAACTTTAGCTCATCCTTCTAATTCATGGTTGAATCCATTATTTTTGAAACTTCCTCATCGGTGTTTCTTTCTGTTTAGTCTCAAATTCAGAGGTAACCCTAGACAGCAATACAGCTCGCCCTCAGTACTGCCCCGCAGCTATTCAGAGTCTCTTTGGCTGGACTCATCTGGCCTGGTATGTCTACATCCGTGTCACGGGCTTTGGGGGCTTTGAAGGGGTTTTTGGTCAACTTCTTTGGTGACCTAGGAAATAAAAGTGTGAATAGCCATGTGAACGTTCCAATAATGTTTCTTCTTAGGTGCTGTTACATATATTATTGTTGGAAAACAAGTGTAAGCAGAAGAATTCAAGCACATGGATTTGAAGCAAGGTGGTCTCCATTGCCCACTGCCACTGTGGAGTGAAATACAAACACACTGTTATCACGGTGTTACACTGGAGACTGGAAAGCTGGATCCAGTAAAGGCCCTCCGTACGACAGAGCTCACCTTTAGTGATTCAGGGCCGGAACAGGTATGCACGACTGGATGCACAACGTACACGTTTGTGAAGGGCTGGTCACCCTGCAAGCAGCAGTCAGACACTGGATTACTGGGTAGGAAGCTGTTCCCAACAGGCGCCTGCAGCATTCAGCTGCTTACATCTAGTGACACAGAAACTCAAAATTTCACTCCTCGTCAGCACTGAATTATTTTCTCTGGTAAAGGCACTTCGAGGTAGAGTGAAACATTCTGGGCTCTTACCTCGGATACTGCTCTGCCCAGAGCCAGGGAGCTGCCAGTGCTGACTCATGGCAGTGCTGAAGCTGATGGAGAAATGCAGCCAGCTGTGTTGGTTATAGACAGTTCCATAGTTAATAGCTGCTAAAATAAATCACGAGCCCAACTTTGCGATCCCACAAACGGAGAAAGACAGGCTGTGTTGGGAGTATAAAACAGACAACTGGGCTTCTTCTGCAAATCAGAGAACAGCCTGATTCAGAGACTGGCAGTAGCCAGAAGAGAAGTAGGAACTTCTTGCGAAAAGTGTTTGCTTTATAAATTGTGTATAAGGTCCCTAGACACCATGGTACTGAGTACATTATAAATGCATAAGAGATCCATTAGGGGGGGTGGGGGGTGGGGAACCTGACAAATTAGGTTTATATAGCTGAAAGCCCTGAAGATTTCTTCTGCCTTGCAAAAAGAAGTATAAAGATTTTTATCCTTAGAGAAAGATAAGCAAAGGGCAGAAGAAAAGACAGAAGAGGAAAAAGGAAAAAAAAAAAAAAGCCAAGGGGAAAAGAAATACCATCAGATGGGTCAGATTCAGTGCTGTGGGCAGGAGAATGGGGGTTCACAGACCTAAAATGAGAGAGAGGCTTCAGAACGGATCAGTTTCGTTTCTTGCAGAGGTGGCCTGTGTGTACTGTCAGACCATCTTACCTTCCAAACCGTGGCAGCAGCATCCAGACTGCCTTCCAAACGTGTCCCATACCATCTCCCAAGCCCTGCCAGGGAAAGCTGTCAGCCCACCAGAAGTATGCTGCAGCCTGTCCTAACAAACTGACAGGACAGACAGGCAAGTTTCCGTTCTGGGCTCATATCCTGGCACCATTTAATTGACTGTTACAAAGATGGCTTCTAAAAAATTCTGATTGTTATATTTTTAATACGGTGTCTGAAACCAGATCATGCTGTACAGCTACAGCTCTACAGCTGGCCAAGAAGAGGGGCTTTTGTAGTACAAAGGCAATAGTGGATGTTATGCACCCTCAGGCACATTCCCACAGTGGTGTTTGTGCATGGAACATCTGCTGCAGCACTGAAGGTTCCCTGTCTTCTGCCATCGCTGGTGAGGAAGATGGCTCAGATGACTTAAGCCAGGTTTCCACCTGTTTCATTTTTACTGTCAGCTGAGTCTCCAGATGCTTCTCTGGATGAGGAAACGTGGTACCTTCCCGGCTGAATTTAGAGCAGGTTTCTAATACCTCAAGTACTCAGTGAAATAAATTTTAAAGATTTGAAGTTTAAAGATCAAGCACATTCTGATAAGAGATCTGATGAATGTGGACAGAATACAGCGCTGGCATACACAGACAAGGTATGTGAAGTACAAAATTACGGAAAGCGGGGCTAGAAAGGGAGTAGGAAGCCCTATAAAGGAACCACATCCCGCTTGTCTTGCACCCAGATGTACCACAGGACTCTTTGGTTTAGGGCAGGAAGTCAAATATTTTGTAATTCCTGCTTGTTTGACGTAGGTGTATAAAAATAGTAGAACTGAGATTAACTGCCAGGAAGATTTCAGATGACAGACTTACAGCCCACCTCGTCTACAAATACAGAAAGTACGTAACGGGCCAGCACTCGGGAGTTGCCCCTGTCTGAACAAGCCAGAACAGACTGGTTCCACCCACATACAGGGCAAAGTATGCTTTTGGACCAGCCTGCTTTTGATGCACAAAACTGTGTACATAAACATTGAAATTAGCTGTTGGAGACTGTTAATGGATGTACAGAGTCTTCATGCATCTATAGTTCTGGGTAAGAAATTTGTCCTGCAGGGAATACCAAACTTAAACTTAGCAGGCGTGGGGCTGCCAGGAATCTACTCCAAAGTTCTAGTGCGTACTACAAAACTGTATTCTTTAGAGACCATTTCTGTGAAGGGGGGGAAAAAACCCAAAACCCAAACATCTGAAAAGCTGGTACTTTTCTGGAGTTCACTGCTGTGCGACAGCTGCCCCGTGGCTCTTCCGAGGAAACACAAAAGGAATTGATGGCAGCCAGGAAATTGCTACGCACAACTGCACAGTGAACTGCTGGAAAGTTAGCAGCTTTCACTTGTGCATACCCTGGAGAGAGGGTTTGTTGGTCACTGCATGATGCTAAATATCAAGTTGCAGTTGGAGTACTGTTATCATAGCTCATTTTCTAACTCTTTCCCCAGCTCTTCACTAAATAACCTTAATAGAGAGTTGAGCTGCGACTCCTGCCAGAGGGTGTTGCAGATGCTTATATGGATTAAAGAGGTCTAGGACAGGCTCATAGGAGACAACCGTACCACTGAGTACAACTGCACAACTGAGACACAAAGCTAGTAACCCAAGTTCAGTCCTCTCAGCTGCAAACTGTTTGACCCATTCTTATGGCTCATCCCATTTTTGGCCACTCTAAGCAACATGGTGCTGGACTGGATCGTGCTCTGACCAGACCTGAGGCGGCTGATCTCATTTTACATTCTCCTCCCCTCAAAAGCCCTCAGCCCTCCTGTCTACCCAGTGGACAAAGCACGAAGCGGCCCCCAGGCCCAGCACACTGCTTGGTGGTTGGTGAACGGCATCTACTGCCCGTCACCTCGTGGCTGACAGAGCATGAGAGGGTTAGTAGGTATCTATTTGAGGATTCCAAGATCTTCAAGATCAGTCAGTACAGCATCCCAGAAGCATAAACTATGAAACTGTTTTCATTTCTAGGTCCATATTAGATTGTAGGACATTCCCTGTGTGACCTCAAATGCCCACAGTTGTGTCAGTGTGCTGATTCAACCTGTAATGTCAAAAGCGAAGTAAATACCCAAAAACATCATTATGAGGAGAAAACTCACTCCCTTGTCACTCTCTCTTGTCTTCTAGTTACAGTTGCTGCTTTTTAGATTTCCAGCCGTGCTAGGATAGTTTCAGCTGTGTTAGTTAAAGTTTTGATGTCTTTAGAATTTATAAGGTACCCAGCTTAGACCACAAAAAGGGAATAAGTCAAAACTGGCCACACAGCTGTCAGTTCACAGCTCATTCCAGCTCATCCATCTTTCACTTCCCATTTATTTATTTGGTTGTCTTCCCCACAGCAGAAATCCCCAGTCTAAACACTGTAGCTCAGATACAGCTCCTATTCAAGCCATCAGATTTACCCCAAACCTCGCTCAGATGAAGGCATGACAGAACAGTACCACCAGAGGTGCGGAATAACCACCGAGCTTGCAGGCAGTGGAGCGGAACCATCCCAGCATCATGTGGGAGCATCCTATATCTGCATAGCTCTGGACACCCACGCCGGCACTTCTGCCAGTCCATATATCCCACAGCCTAATAAACATGGGTTTATTTACTGGAAAGTCAAAGAGAGACATAACATACCTCAAAAGCTCCTGTTTTTACAGGATTCAAAGTAGGACCCAGCTAGGACGTTTCCACCAAACCTCATCCTGCCACCTAAGCAAGCCCAGCCCGGGTTTTAGCCCCCAGTTAGAGTTTCCTTCGCACACGGAAATGGCTCATTCCCTCACCTGAGCTGTCTGCAGTCTCACACGCATCACACAGTGTGCGCAGTGCTGGGGGAGCGCTGCCCTCCCAAGAATCACGCTGGCCATTGCCCTCCTCTGGGGGGAAGAGGGGCCAGCCCCAAAGCTTCACCTGTTACCGATGCGTGGCGTGAAGGCGCGGTGCTACCCCACACCCAGGATTTCAGCCACCAGCAAGCCAGGATGTGTTTCATGAATTAGCAGTAGCATCAACTGAAAGCCCAGCCACAGACGGGCAAGCAGTTTCAGACCAGAATCTGTGAAATCCGTTCTGGACTTAAAACATTCACGTTAATCTCTGGAGTCTTGTTTCACCATTAAAATGGTATTTTAAAACTATACTGAGGGAAAGAGAAGGAGAAGGCTGCAAGAAGCCCACTTGGCACTGCCAGCAGTAAGGCTGCTGGTTGGCACTGTCACAGTCAGAACAGTTTGCAGTGAACAAGCACAAGATTCAGATCACAGAGGTGAATTTCCAGTGCTTACACCCCGTCTTCCCAGAGCCCCCTGTGAATTCTGCACCAGTGCCTGCATTTGTCACTGAAATGCTGCTGTCCCCTCAGTTTTACTTCTCTGTCTCTCTGGAAGCCTGCAGTCTGCAGGTGAGGCCGGCTGTGCCCCTCGGCCCGTGGAGGGTAACGGTGGGGCAGATCCCCACCTGCAGCCCGTGGGACCCCACGCCGGAGCAGGGGGTGCCCGAAGGGGGCTGTGACCCCGTGGGCAGCCCGTGCTGGGGCAGGGTCCTGGCAGGGCCTGTGGCCCCGCGGGGAGAGGAGCCCGGGCTGGGGCAGGTTTGCTGGCCGGGCTGGTGGCCCCGCGGGGGACCCCGGCTGGAGCCGGCTGTGCCTGAGGGGCTGCGCCCCGCGGGGGGACCCCAGGCTGGAGCCGGGCGGGGTGTGAGGAGCCCCCCTGAGGGGGAAGGGGCAGCAGGGGCAGCGTGTGAGGGACTGAGCGCAGCCCCCAGGGAGAGAAATTGGGAGTGAAGTTGTGCCCAGGGAGAAGGGAGGGGCGAGAGGAAGGTGTTTTAAGATGTGGGGTCTATTTCTCATTATCCTCCTCTGATTTCATTGGTAGTAAATTAAATTAATTTCCTCAAGGTGAGTCTTGGATGAGATGGCAATTGGCGGGTGATCTCCATGTCCTTATCTCAACCCACGAGTCTTTTGTTATATTTTCTCTACCCTGCCCAGCTGAGGAGGGGAGTGATAGACCAGCTTGGTGGGCACCTGGCATCCAGCCAGGGTCAACCCACCACAGTCTCCTTACAGAGCTTGACCTTGTGAGTACGATTAGCCAAGACCACCAAACAGGTTCTAAACAAGAGCTGGTAAGAGGGGAAAGAGACTTTCCTGTATAACTTGATCACTTGTTCCAGTACTCGTGGAGGACATGGCAAACTGGCCTCGATTGCCAACATGCCAGCTACTTTAAACAGTATTTAAAGATTTTTGGCATTAGGTTTTCCCACTCAGGAGAGCGTGATGCTCTTGTGCAGTACATCACCTTTCTCTGAGCCAGCCCACCACACCACGTGAAGTGAAAGACTTCTGCGATGAGGACTGGAAAAGATGCTCCACCAGAGACTACTGTAACAGCGGGTGGGAGGTGCTGTTCTCACTGAGCAGCCACAGGAAGGGAGCTGTGACCACCCACATCATGGGGGAATAGCTGTAAATACCGTGTTTTGGGTAAATAAGACAGTTCCTGTCTCCTTGCCAAACAGCTGCTGATTTATTAGGGCAAGGGGGTGTAAGGTTCCAGAAACAGCTTGTTCTTGTGTACAACAAATCCCATCCTGTACAGCCTCATGGTGTTTGCAGGAAAACCAGCAGTGAGTATTTACTTACCACCCTTTGTCTCAGGAAGCCGTGCGTGAACGCAAGCACAGGAAGCTGCATTTTAAATGTCAAAATATGCTTTAAAAGCTTCATGTCAGCTACGCTTTTCCGAGCTAGAAAAATACCAACAGCTTCAAGAATAATACAATGCAAGAAATTAAATTACTTGGTTTTTTTCTTTCTTCTCATCATAGACCACACTCCCCTGAAGTCAAGGACTAATATAAAATGTTTTTCACCAGTGGCATTTTGCATATCAGGACGAGCTCATAATTTTATTTTGAACTGGCATTTGCATATTCAGTTTAGTCAAATCCATTTCCTCTCATGATTAAGCATGCTATATAATTGATATTCTTCTTCCCTGTAGTGTGACACAGCATGTGACTCAAAACTTGCCTTCATAAGGATACTTATGAATGCTAAAGCACAACACATGCAGAAAAGCATATTGCATTCCTATATGCTCAGGCTAGAGGAATCTGTAGCACTCCATAACTTAGCTTTCTTTAGAGGACTGGATGGTGTCTTTGATCTGAGAGAGAAATATTTGCAAGGAAGTGCTGAGGAAGCTCTCTCCACTTGTAACTTTGTGAGTTTGAGGCTTATTAAGGGAAATGAGCTGATCTTACTGCAAATGTATCCATTTCTTATAAAGAGGACACCAACACCAAATTTTGGTTTAGGCATTTTTTCCTGTTCTTTTTTTTTTGTTTAGTTGGTTGATTGGTTTGGGATTTTTTTTTAAGTATTGAATTCACTTCAGGAAACAAGCCACAGTTATATTCAGTGAGTCGCTCCACAAATACACAACCATCCCTGTGGGGGTTTTGCCCCACGCAGAGTATGGGCAGCCAGAACAGAGCCCTGTGCTTCATCAAACATTTAGAGAGGCATCACATGCCCAGCCACCATCTCCCTGTATTTAAAACTTTCTTCCACCTAACCTAGACTTTTCAAACCTGTCCTAATTGAAAAGTAAGCCTCTGGCAAGTATAAAATTTTAATATTAAGCCACCTGAGACGTCCAGTGAGGAGAAGTTCTTAAAGAAATTGAACCTGAGAGAAAGATAACCACTGAAGCGACCACTGGAGTAACTGGAAATCTTAGCAAACAAGGATCCAGGTATTGAACACAGGCTTAGATGCTGCACGCTGCTGCAGTGCTGGGACAGAGTGCAACACGTTCTTCACGTGCATATGTGTTCAGGCCCTGAATATCAGCTGCACATGATTCTCCACTTCTTAACAAGTCTTGAATTTTTATTCAGATCAATGTTTCTAATTCTAAAATGATTCATGATACAAGGTAATGTCATTATATTACAAGACAGCTTAATTTGCAGCTCATTCCATGCCAAGAGCAAGGCAGCAGAGTCCCTAATTCTAAATAAAATCTATTTTATGCCAAATATCCTTGCCAAAACCTTCTAATGAGCTGGCACCAAATGGCTTCATGGGAACATCCTACTGTCAGGAGTGCTTTCTAGGCATTACCAGTACCTCAAAGAACTCTTTTTTTTTTTTTTTTTTTTTTTTTTTTTTTTTTTTTTTCCCCCTCCCATGTGGTTGTCAGTTTGTTCTACCCTTCTCCAAGTACTACACATGAAAATTTCCTCTCTCAACCACCACACACGTTAAAAAAGCAAGTCACTTCAGTGTATTTTACTTTGGCTCTGTCATGTCTGGAACTATTAAACATTAAACATTTTCATTGTGAAGCTATTCTGCTGGTGGTAGGGAAGGTGGTCAGTGTTAAGAGTCTGAATCACAAATGTCAACAGTAGACCTCTGTTCTCATAGACAGGGGATCTCCTTTCATAGACAGGAGAAAAACTTCACGTGAGGATCAGTTTCTTCAAGTGCTTGCATGATTTATCCTGAAAACTGCTCATCCCAAATACTTTTTGCCTGTGGAAAAGCTGAAGGTTTCACTCACTGGCCTAATGGGAACTGAGGATATGAGAATATTTTAAGACCTCTCTTGACAAATAAGCATGTTCCTCTCAGGAGAAACCAAAAAATTAGATCAAAGTACTGCCTTCTCTCTATTAATTTAGTCATCATGAGTCAAATTACAAGCTGGTTTCTTACAAACTCCCATTAGAGGAAGCTTTCCCTAAGAAGTAACTGAATAAACTCCAGAAGAAACCCCAGTAGCTCTCCCCATTGCCCAGCACACTCAACACATCCCTGCAATAGCAAAACTTACTGCCAGAGTGCTTTAAAATTACAGGTAGCATATTTGTACTCAGGAGTAGCTACACATATTACTTGATATGTTTTGTACTGTATTGCCATCCACAAGCACTGATAGCTGAGTAACAAAACATATTGAAAAAATAAAAAAAAAAAAAAAGGAGAAACAACCAGAAGAGAATGCTTACCTTCTAACCTGAGAGCTTACTTGCATGAAGGTCTAGTTAGCACCAAGCTGTGGTTTTTCAAAAGCTGCTAATGTATCTCCATGACCTCTCCTCCTGAGGTAGCCAGTCGTCTCCAGGTCATTACCAGTGTATGTGTCAGACACAGTGATCCACTTACAGCCCTGCTAACACCCACACAGTCTTGTAGAGCTGCACTTGACAGCCTGCTCCGTACAGCCTCCACTCTGCTCGTCAACAAGAAGCAGCTTTGCTGACAGCTCCAGCAGATCATAGACAAGGAGCCGTGGACCCGTGTCCAGCAACAAGTTTCCCTGGATGCCCTTGATGCAACATAAAAAGGTTGCAGGGCTCAAGGAGGGAGAAGTCATTTCCTTGGATGTGGGGGGGGATGTGTTTCCTCAGACCTGCCCTGACTGAGGAACCTTAGTGAGACAGACCATGTCTCTAGAGATACAATAAACAACCAGCAAAGCCGGGGAAGCAGCACACCGATACCAGATTTCTAATCTCTGCAAAAGCCAGTCACCAGCACCGTGCTGGCACCGGCTGCCTCTGCTCGTCAGTCAGGCCTGAGCAGGTCACCTGCTGGCTGCTGGTGGTGGGGTTGTGATCAGCTGATGTAAAGAAAGTACAGCTGGTGCAGGTAGGACACTGTACCTTTTCAACAGGGTGGAAGCTATTAAAGAACCTTATCTGCTGCTCCTGTTTGGCATGGTGATACATTTGTCAGTACACATATGTCACTGTGCTGTAAAGCATCTACTTCCCACAGCTACTGCAATTGGTAAAACCGATGCTCTTCCCTCTGGAGACCCACTCTACCCTGTAGCTCCCGGATTAACAAAGCCTTTTCCTGAATGGCTTTGTGAATGGTAAACTGGTGTTTAATTAGCTGTAAGGTAAGGATGAAGTATGAATTTGGAAAACTGAAAGGCAAGTTGCAAGGCTGGAGACTTCCATTTAACAGCCTTTTAGTGTTAAGGTTATAACTCGAAGACACAGAAGTAGAAATTATGAGCAACTAGAAAGCTGCTGTCTCCAGAATAACATTCTGCGGTCTCTGATGAAGTCTGTCAGAGCAGCATTCCTGCTATGACAGGAGGGGGCTATTTTTTTATTAATAATTTAAAATAAACTCCAGTGAAGCTGTGGCTGTGCTGTCTTCATGCTTTGTGTCATTTTGAATGCTTAGCCTATGCAGGGCGAGTATGAATTTTAAGACCTGTTTTGTGAATCTGCCATGAAACACTGCTTGTCTTTAATGAAATGTAAGAAAAACAAAGCAAGATGTCTGTTCTCTTACAGCTTGGAAGTTTATACTCCTATGATTTATTAAGCTTGTGGCTGTGATGGGGTTTTTTATGTTTTAATATTGTATTAATTGCTATTAAATGTCATGAATGTTGCTATGAAACCTAATGGATATTGTAAAATATGGGGTCTGAACGATTCATGAAATGCAACATATAATCTCATGAAAACTGGGCATGTGTTGTCTTGGAGTCTGCCCAAATTACAACATATTTCACTGGGATCTTAATTATTTTCTTTATACACTGGCATCTATATTTCATGAAAACATCAGGGAGTCTTTTTAAAATACTTCAGATATTTCATGAAAATTGCTGAATATGAGAGCAGGACTTCTTTGGCTGAAAGTTATGCTTTTATAGAATTTTTTTCAATTATACAGATGAAAAATATTTCTTCATTCAAAAATAATCATTTTGCTGTAATAAATTACAGAAAAGAGGAAAGCTTGTGAACTTAAAAAGAGTCAGTCATTAAATTTTGATGATCACAAAAACTGTTGCATGAATTTGTCAAAGTCCAAGAGATCACAAGTTTCCAACATTACAATTAGCTGCCCACTTTGTCTGATATCTTAAGGGCCAGAATCTTGTGTGGGAGAGAACTTTCATTGGATGTCCTGTTTCATATGGCCACAACACAAACCTTCAGCTCTTAATGTCTTATGCAGAATATAAGTTGTGATAGGAGGAAAAAAGAAAAAAAAAAAAAAAAAGGAGAAAAAGTGCCTTGTTTCAGTATGCTTCCCAGTGAAGCCATTTGCCTGTTCCTTATCTGCAGGAGTGATACTTGCTCATCCCTGTTTTCCCAAGTCCTCTTGCTTATGGTGAGATTTTCTTCAGTTGTAACATAGCTAACCCCCCATCTTTCTCTTTCCAACTTCGTGAGAACCTCAAAAAGAGTCCTGAAAACACTTGCTGTCAGCATTCTTAAGCTACTAGATGTTATTCAAGTGCTTCCTTCTTTGAGTCTTCTCTCCTGGTTCAGAATGGCAAGGAAGGAGGAAATTGTCCTTGACAACACCAACAGCTCATGTTCCATTACTGTGGAAGGCAGGTAGATTAACGTGAATATCTTACTTGGATGACTTAAAAGATGCGGTCTCCCCCACCTTTCAATTAAGAGATGTGTGCATCTTCCCTAGACTGGAGACAAGAAGTTGTTTCCCCACCTTGTGTTCCCTAAGTATGGCACCCTGTGGTCACGATTCCGTGTGGCCACTGGGGTAGGCAGGTGATTTCTTGCTGTGGACCATTGATCAAGAGCTGACTGTGAGCGGCAATGGTTCCCATGACCGCAGCGGGAAAAGGAAGAAGAGCTTTCAGAGGACATTGGCAGGGAAATACTTGGGAAAGCCGTGGACAGAATCCATGGAAGGAATGTTATGCTTTGAAGGCTTGCAGGTAGTAAGCGAACAATTGCACAGCGGTTTCCACTGGCAGACTGCATCTAGCATCAAAGAGCCCAGATGTACTTGCTTAAGAAGGTAAATAGAAACTCAGCAAGACACAGGCAGATTGATTCCCTCACAAAACACTGCTGGCAGGTAGGGGTGTAGCTTGATGTAGCGGAGCAGATGAGGAGGGAGCACTGCCTGGCAGTGTCACAGCTGTACCTTCAGTGTATCCTGCAGACAGGTACAGGGTTCATTCACTGGTTATAATAACACCTGCAGGATTTCCTTGTAGAATTGCCTTGTTAGGCAATTAAATGCTCTATCACCATGACACAATTCTATGAGTCATCTGTCAGAAGTGTCATCTCAACAACCTAACGATAAAACTGAATCAAACTGCTTTAAATAACGCCTTGCCTCTAGACTGCTCCAAAAACTTACTTCACGGTAAGATTTTATTACACTAAATCTAGTATACGGCACGCTAAAAACACTGCCAAAGTAGACAGGTTGGTTCCTGATGCCAGAATCTTCTTGGACCTCTCTCTTGTCAGCCCTGTGAACCAGAAGTTGTCCTCAGCAATGATGGCCTGGATTTGTCAGCAGCTGAGCTGCAGGCTGCTCTCTGATGAAATGCCATCCAGCTTGTCAGAACATGAATACAATAAAAATACAGCTGGAGGTCTGGGTTTTGCGTATTTTCCTATGGAGATATACATAATAACCCTGTGTGTGCATACGTATATTTCCAGTAACTTTTGAACATGGTAATCCATATGTATCTCGTTTCATGTCAGGCTAGAGATGTTAAAGATGTTAGGTTCTACAAGTTTCTCAAAAGTATGCTGAGAAGGTGGAGGGGGACCTCCCATAAGCATCCCTCTTGAATGAAAGGCTGAGCCCACTCCCGGTGCTAGTTACCACATACAGCAGTGAATACATTGTGAATGTCCTTATTGCCATAGTGCAAAACACGGCTAGGGTCATTAAACACCAGAGAGTCCGGCTAGGAGATTCAAATCCACAGGTAACACTTTTTGTTTGGTTTTTGCTACTCATGCACTCTGCTGTTTGTTCCTTGGGTCTTCTACAATTGGTTTTTACCTCACTGTGTTAATAAAACAAGCTAGCACAGATGCCTCCTGGTTCAGGTACCCCTTCAGAGGATATTCTCAAGCCCATCCTGAACCTTATTTTCTTCCCTGAAGTCATGGACATCTGTCTCTTGCTGGCTGACACAGCACTGGAGTACCACAGACATGCTCTGCTCATGACAATGCCAGGGATGTGCAGGTAAAAATGCCCACAATTCTCTCCATAGCTGGATAAGGCCTGAAGGCAAAAGAACTACTTGGTCCTGGTGTGAAACACAACAGAAGGACTGCCATACATTAAAAGAGTATCTTTGTCCATACTACATCAATAAGCAGTAAACTTAAACACCTTCAAAATAGACAGAGGAACAGGCACTGTCTTGGCAGTCAGTACACCCTAATTATTTTGCCTTGGTAGCTGTGGCTGCTTTCATGAGCAGTAGCTAAGATTAATGTGAAATAAATACCCCTCTGAAGACAAATGTTTAGGTTTGGACTTGTCATCTCATCCAAACTGCTGCAGTGTCAGTGGAAAGTAGCTATTTTTAAACATTCATCCTCTATACCACTTTCTTGAACTGTTTTGTAAAGTAACCTTCAAGACACGTCTGCGGGGCAGTTAACAGTATCCAGTGAAACAACTCAGCCAGCAGAACAGGTACTCTCAGGTCATTTTCACAGACCGGGTAATGCAGTATCACCATCCAAGCCCAGGAGAGCCCAGAACAGCTCCCGTAACTCAGCAGCAGACCCCTGCCCTCTGCCCCGCCGCTGGCTGGCTGCTTTTGTGCTGAGCACCTGCAAAGGAAGCAGGATGCTGAGCCTGCCAGCATTATTCTTTACTGGCAAAACAAAACGTGGCTGGCAAAAGTTGAAGGTTGCTTTGCGGTGTCTGATGTCCTCCTCAGCTTGCTCAAGGTGGAGTCTGGGACAAGAAGAATGAGGTGATTAGAGGGTAAGTGGCTCTCCTAGCCTCTAAGGTAAGAGGCCTAATGTCACGTCTTGCAGAAGGACCCCAGGGTCACAAGAGATGAATTCCTCCAAGATCCTGGTGCACAGGAAGAGGCAACTGACTTCTATCTCCTGTAAGCCCAGTTCTTCCTACTGCTCCACTTTGAGCCCCCCAGCCATTCTCACCAGAGTTGCCCCAACACTTCAACTTTTGCCATAATTTGCCTTTCTCCTCATTGCAACCCGAAGTCGTCCCCCCCCAGCTTTTCATCCCGTAGTCTCTGCCCCTGACATTCACATCATTTCTTTTCTGAACTAGCTGAATTGCAACCCATGTAAACCACATAATTTTGTAAGATATTTCCTTTAAGCAAAAAGAAGAGAAAGACAATTTCCTCCAACAGCCATTTCTAAATTCAACACTGATTTCAGTCAATGACAAACAAAAATAGACTGGATGATGTTGCAGTTTGATGGCTGTAATATGTCCCCACCAGAGTTATTCTCTAATGGCAACTTCACAAGGCCACATTTTATTGACCCAGAAGACCCCCTCCAGTCTCCCTAAACAGCTAATTAAGCTCTCCATACAGGTCCCTCAGAGGTGCACAAGGTGTTTTGCTATGGCTAGGATCCGTATTGAGTAACAGAACATTGGAGATATTAATAGATTACTGATTTGCAGGTCACATCTTCCCCAAAGATGTGACCTTCACTTGCTTGCACTAAGAAAGTCCTGTTTTATGAAAAAGAAAATTAATTTCAAGGCTCCTGCCTGAATCTGAGTCACAAGTGCTATTCCACATCAGCAGAGGAATGCCAGATTTCCAGGTAATCTTGAGTACATGTGTGTAATTCTTCCAAAAGAAGAAAGACTTCCAAAAGAGCCAATCTTTACATTTGAAAGTCCTATCAACTTCACTCTAGCAAAGTCAACACTGCAATATGGTCCCCAGATGAAGCTGAAGGCTGTAATTCATGAATGCACAGATTACCTAGGAATTCCTGTTGTGGTGACCTCAGCCTCTTGGAAAATCCTACCCTTGCTTCAGATGTCCCTCTGCTCTTCATGCAACAGCTGCTGAAATGTCAAAGATTTACAAAGATTACCCATGAACTGCGATGGTTCAGTTGCTACGACGCACGCATCTGAGACCGCAACAAAAAACGGAAGAAGGGCAGAAAACAGGAGTCTGACAATTCCCCTGCATTGCAATGAAAAATTGGATTCTACTTGCCAAAAGGCTACATGCATTTCAAAGAAGCCTTCTTGTAAAGCTGGCACATGCATTGTGAGTGATTCTGCTTGACCTCATCATAGTCTGCATTTGCTTTTTTTTTAACGGTACAACAAATCACTACAGTGAAGTAACAGTCATGGACTTTTCTGGAGTATACACCACTATCTGGTAAAGCTGATAAGGTAAACTGCACAGCTATTAAGTCTTCGATACCTAGGATTAAAATGAGTTTTTAGTAATTGCATTGAGTCAAAGCTACTCCTGAACTCATTAGTCACAAGGAGTCTCTTAATTTCTCCCTAATAAGTCTGTGTTGGACTAAATGAAATTTTGCTGTCCTCTTCTGTCTATGTTTTTCTCCCCCCTTTTTGCTATCAGTAACATCCCCCCACAACCTTTTAAATAGAAAGCTTTCCTGTAAGGACTCAGCTGTACGCACATGAGAGGCAGGAAAGTCTCCTGTTACGGCTATACAACACATTTAAGTTGAAACATGGATTTTGCACTGAAGAGGGAAGAAACCTTGTCATCAGTATTCCTTTAAATGCCTCTTCTACATCACCAATGTAATCAATAGTTTCTTAATGAAAAAACAATTGAGTATGCAGAAACTCTGAAAACTAGGCCACATGTTTTAGTGACTAAATTTAAGAATGCAAATACCATCAGTTTAACTTAAATTAGTCATGAAATTTTACCTTCTTATACTAGATAAGCCTAGCACAGACCTACTGTCTTAAGACCACTTTCACTGGCTACATTTTTTAAGAACAAGCTGATTCAGGATTCTGTCCAAAATTACTGCAATATAATATAAAATTTCCCGGCTGTATCTCTGACATCCCCTCTGGAACAGGTGAAACCGAGTAGGAGGTTATGTGTGCACCAGCAGGACATACCCTGCTAGAATGCTTACACATTAACCAACACAGGCAAAAAGGCAACTAGACTTGCTTCATACTGTGATATCCAAGGCCTCTACTAGAATTAAGCCTTTCTTCTCGTGATCTCACCAAATCATGATGCACAAAAAGGAAAGAAACAATTCCATGCCTACCACTTTATTGATTGAAATGAAAGTTAGTCTGCTGGTTTGGTTTTATCCATCCAGTACTGAATAAAGTTGCCTTACCTACCACAAAACTCAGACATGCTGTTTCCATATGTTAAAAGCTATGAAATCTGCACATTGTGATCTCTGTTATGTATACACTCCAACAGTCCATTTTGCTTTCTGGAGTGGTTTGGTGTTTTGTTTTGTTGTGGGTTTTTTTTTTTTTTTCAAATCTGAACTGGCACGCTTCAGGACAGGAAACTGGAAACCAGATCTCCTTACGAGAGAATAACTGAAAAAGTTCTGCAGGGAGTTAGGGTAGGGAATTGCTTCTCCTTATGTTGTCCATAGAGATATAAAAGAGGAAAATTAAAGACCTGAGGGAGTGAAAACAAGTGTCAGAGCTGGGTTTTAAACCTTTGGATGAGAGGTTTAAAGGACATGCTTTCTCAGGTAGAACCATCTTGTTTTTCAAAAGAGTCCAGGTCTAGATCAGATCTCCCCAAAACACTCAAGAGGAAATCAAGTGCATAAATTCTACTATTTCACATAGCTCTGGATGTCCTTTGTGACTTATGTAAGAATACAGCATAATTGCTTAGAAATCTCTTCGTAAAGCCCATCTTTCTCATTTCTCATGCCTGAAAGACTTAAATATTTTTGCATCAAAGCTCCGCTGCACAGCGCAGCTATTTCCCAGATATACCTCATCCAAAAGCAAACCCTGTAAAAGCTGAATGAATGGGGAGAGACCCTGAAGTGAAGGACAGTAATTCTGAGGAACCACAAGAACTTCCTGGGTTTGCTGGCTAGGTCTGGGTAATGTGTGTGTGCAGCCTGGGGAGCCAAGGTTTGTAGCTACAAGGGTCTGGATGAAGCTTTGGGGGACAAGCCAGCAAACTTCAGGCTCAACCAGGCTGCTGGCACATGAATTCCTTCTCAGACCAAGGGCAAGTCAGGGTTTCATGCTGTGGATTCAGCCATGTAGTGCCTAAAAGTAAGTGCTGCAAGATCACCTTTATTCTCTTTATTTTTGCCTTATATTCTTGGGAGGATACAGATCCCAATAGTTTCATGAAAATTGTCTAAAATATACTTCATACAGCACGATACATCCGATTCTGGCAGAGTAACACAATCTTGTCCTGTCATACCATTCAGGAAATGGATCCTCTTGAGAATCAGGGGCTGTAGTCTGTGAGTTACGAAGGCCTGACTCAAACAGTAGAAATCAGCTTTTCCTGTATCACCCTTGGTTTGGAGAACACCCCAGCGTGAATGCGCTCTGTATATATTCAGAAAGCGGAGTGAAAATCCGTAGTGAATAAATGTCAAACTGAGCAAATCAACAGAAGGTCGGAGTGGGGCTTATTACTGGTTAAACAGGACATACTGCAGGAGGGCATGGCTAAAACATTTTCAGATGGATCTTAGAAGCTGACAAGGTGTACATGTCTTGTAGCTAGACTCAGAGACATCTGGCCCAAACAGGTAAAACGCCGTATCATCTGTACCAGAAGCTAGTGATCCAACAACCAGGGCAGTAAAGCTGCCAGCAAAGGGGACAGTGCGAAGCCGTGTAATCAAATGTCAGTCCCAAGACCTGCAGAGTTAGCACAATGCCTCTGTCTGAAGCAATTAGTTTTGCTGAGAAGTTCAGTAACATAGTGTTATGCAATTGCCCATGCAGCTGGTCAAATGCTTCTTCCTGCTTCTACTGCTATTTATATATTCCCAGACTGAAAGCTGGCATGCAGACACTCGTTGGCCCTGGAGCTGCATGCGCTTTGTTTTCATAAAAAAACGAGCTTAGCTTTACCTCAAGAGCTTTGGAAACTTCCTAGGCTAACAGATCCATTAAATCCAGGTTCTGAAGCAAACTTTGCAATCCTGGGTTTTCTGGGCACTGCAGCTATCAAGCTATGTTCAGAATCAGGCCATATATTCAGTAGCTTTTCTTTAGCTGTCCATAGTTTTAAAAAATCCCCCAAACCTCAGCATTAATGTGTCATACAATTAAAAGACAAAAGGAACTTCAACATAAATGAAAAATGCCTTTCGAGAATGTTGGAGGTTTTTTTTAATACAATATTATGATGCTACAGCAGGTTAGATTAAAGCCTGAAACTTAAAAATAATACTGAGATAAAGTCCTTTTACAATAAAGTTTTACTGCTGCTTTGAAAAGAAGCTAAATACATAAAATCGATTAGGGTGATACAATAAGTCTGCTAATTTTTTTTTAAGTATTCACAAAAGCACGAAAAGGAGAACTATGCCAAAATTCAATTTAAACTTAGCTTTGGGGGTTTTATTTGTTTGGTTGGTTTTACTATAGGTTGCTGCATAAACAAAATTGGTTTCTAATCTGTGCATAAAAGGCTGCAGAGGTGAGACATAAGCGTAGCTGCAGAAGGTATTCCACCTGGAGCAAAGGCAGTAAGAAAGCTTTCCAGGGCAAGAACAGGGGAGAACACAGAAAGGGGTCACTGGTCCTCAAGACCTGCAAAGACCACCTTTCCCTGTGGGATCCAGAGCAGGTACCAAGGTAGCCATGGTAGCTACCTGAATTATTTACACTGAGAAAATTAAAATCCAATACTCTGGTGCTACAATAACGGCTCTTCTTAGCAACCTTAAAAAAACTAATAAGCATGTAAAAGGTTAACAAGAAAAATACGAGGATACTTATTTTGTTGATATGGCCTTGGTAAATCTGCTCTCTTTGCATTATTTGTCCTCTGGAGAAACAGAGGATCATCTCCAGGTTTTGCTGCATTATGGTCATAATTATGCTAGTTAAAACAAGGTATGTGCAATTAGGCTTGGATAAAAATAAGTGACTGAGATGGTTTTCTTGTTTAGTATCATTGTAGATGGCCATGCTGTCACAAGAACTGTTAAGTGCAGAAATAATGTTCTGGTTTTCTGGTCAAAATCTTTCATTCAGTACTGAAAAGGAAACTTGCAAAGATTCTGTGATTTATTTTTCCTTTAAATTAGCAGTAATTCTAAATACTCTTAACAGTACCACCCAGAGAACTGATCTAAAATGAGTAAATATGTTTTAAAGCTTTGAATATAATGTGTATAATGCTTTTAAGAGACCAGTTTTTTTCAAGACTGCTCCTCCTCAGCTTCCCCGAGTTCAAATAGAATAAACAGCATCCAATGCCTCCTTATGAAGCCAGGTCCCACGATGTACAGTCTGGGAACACTGTAAAGCACCAGCACCTCCCAGAGGATGCTGACTGCTGTCAGCTCTGCAGCACCCCAGACAGCCTTTGCTCCCAGATAGCAGTCTCCTTCTAGGGGTGCAAATGCAAAAATGATACAGGTGTGAGTTAAGATGTGAATGATCTTGCAAATACTGCATAGGAAGTCCTCAGCTGCAGCCCTCACACAAGTTGTGGTCACACTGCCTTCAGTCACAGGCAGTGAATAATCTTTGGGTGAAACAGGTCTAACTGCTCCAGGAGGCAAGGTCTGGGGGCTGCAGAAAGCTGGTGCGTTCAGCTCAGTTTGGAATCAGGAATGGGAAAGCAGACAGTTTCACTTTCTAAATGAAAAATATTTTAAAACAAATTTCAAATAGAAAAGAACTCCAGAAATAAGATTTTATATTTAATAGGAACACAAGCTTGTTGAAATCTCATCGTTCTCAGAAATTCTCTGTTTTGATTAGGCTGCTTAATTGTAATAGTATTGGCTCTGCAGAATGAGGCTGCAGTAGTGGATTAAATACATTACAGCAGAGCTCTCCATCCAAGGAACGGAGAGAACAGAGTGCTGAGACACATCTTCATCACACAGCAAGATATTGGTACCTTTCATCTAAAAGCTATCATCCATTCTCGTGAAATCTGATTCACTCTCCACTGAGATTAAAAGAGAAGGACTTTCCTGGTTTCAGTAGCAGCTAGACGTGGTCTCTGTTGTCTACAGAACCATTATTGCCACAGAGAAAGTAAAAGAAACACCAATGCAATTATTAGGCTTTCCTTTTTATCAGCGAGAATGTCACAGAATATTTCCAGTTCTGCAAAAAGCAAGGGGAGGAACAGATTCCAGCTCCCTGGAAAAAAGCATTTCCTGAATAAATACATGGAATTACATTGGTAAAAAGTTTATACGCAAAGAATAAAATAAAAAAGTAGCTAACACAGAAACAGAGAATATTTTAAAAATAGAAGTATTTTAACGTGCTTCTTAATCAAACATATTGTATTAGATCACAAAGAAGAGATATAATTTAGGCATCAATTCCTTAAATGCAAAACAAACAAAAAATAATGCAAAAGAATGCATTCCTCCATTCTACGATATTTACGATAACAGTATGCAAGCAGTATAGGACAGTATTATTTTGAAAATCCATTACACAAAGCCTCGTCAGATATTTCAAAATGACTCAAGTCAAACACAATCTTTCTTTGATACTTCAGTGAAAAAATTACTGTATTAGAGAAATTTACTATGATGATAAATTTTGACTGAAGTGGTTTGGGCTTCCTCAAAAATGAATAAATACTGTTACTGACACTTGATGATTAGATAAAACTTGACAACAACAGCTGCGACAATTTAAGTTAATTTTTAGGAAGGATAACTTGTGCAAATGCCATCAAAATGAATACCAACCAGAGTCATAAATATAATACACTTCTTGAAGATAGATGCTGCCATTCCTTAAACTCTTTCCATCTCCAGTATGCGATGCTGCTTCTCCACTACAGGTCTGCTGCTAATTGCTCTGGAAAGTGCAACTGTCTGAATTTTTACATGGATGGAGAATTGTTCTGAACAGCTACACCAGACAGCCAGACCTCTGCTAAACTCAACAAAAGCAAGGCACAAGGTTCCACCAAGAACAGCAATCCTTCTTCAGTTATTTGATAAGTGACTGTATCTTAAGTCAGGAAGCCTGGTCCCTCAATGCAGGACACATGCTTGCAATTCCAATTCCGCATGGTATCGAAAAATTTCAGAGGAACTTTTGATACTCCACACATTGCTTCAGCCCTAGTTGTAACTACAGGACACAAAATTCAGACCATTACTTTTGCAAAAGTCTGAATGTGTCAGAAGTTAAATCCTTACATCTGGAAGGAATTAGGCTCAGTAAACTGCATTTCAGACTCATATGTGACTAAGCATAAAGTAATCTTGGTCCAGAACTAAAACCGATAGATATTGCTGCAAGAAACTTGGTTTATTTTTCTAGTAAGGACTAGACTGAACAATGAAGTGTAATAATTTATAATTCTACAATTCCACAATATTAAATAATCTTCACCAGATAATCCATGCCAATAATCCAGGAATTGGTTCTCTAAAAAAGCTGCATCGTCACTTTACTGTAGCTGACTGCTGGTACTGTACCACACGCACGTCAACATATTCTCCTCTTTGTCTGTGTAACCAAATGGATCTAAATGCAAAAGGACACTTGAAGAGATTAATGGAGTATTACCTAACCCCGAGCTGCAGGAAGCATATTCTATGGTGAGATAACAAAGACTTCCTGTTAGAGGATGACACTTCCTAAGAGTTAAGTCTATTAACCTTTAAACAAGTACTTTGAAAAATAGCTTGGAAAGCCCCCAAAACCCAATCAATTTAAAGGACTTCAAGAAACTTCTTCTTTAATGTTAAAGAAAAATGTTTCATAATTCAGACAAAACACGCAAACATTCCTGTTCCTACAGCTATTGATCTAAACAGAAATAAGACAGCGAGACTGAAATATGAGGTGTACATATGCTGAAACAGCGCACATTCACAATAGCTTTCTCAAACTTGAAGTTAGGTAAAGAAATCAAAATGTCTAATTTTGATTAATCAAATCACATGCTTGAGCTAAATGGAAAAACAATGCAAGCTTACAAATAGCCCCAAAGTTCATACGTGTGTGCAAGACAAACCACTGCAGTATTTACATACCTCTACTATGTATCTTGATGCCAAAACAGCACAGAGTAACTGCTCAGAGGCGAATTTTGTCTTTAAGTAGCAAAGTTATTTATTTCGTGCAACGTTGGGGAGCTGGCCAGTTCGCACCGGGCAAACTAGCTCCAAAGTTTTCAGTGAGAAGTTAGGTATTTTATACAGTTTTCATGAAAGGTTACAACATCTTTACATACATATTCATTTGATTTTGACACCCAGTCATTCCATTCATAACAGGTGGGATCTAGGTGGAATAGACCTTTCAATTTTCTTTGTTTTCCTGACTCATGGTCTCCTTATCTCTTTCAGGTGCCCACCTTATCTTTTCTAATTGTTCAGAGTACATTCCTTTCTCAACACAAACAGAGCATCAGCCAGAGCATTGTACCAAACTCATCCTGACTAATTTTTTTTTTTTTTAAGACCTTGTTCTGTTTCAGTCTTCAGTGCCAAAGTCCTAAATTTAGATTCTAAAATGCTTGTCCAGCTCTTGCCTATTTCAAGAAGCATTTAATGCCAGTTTCATAGAAAGATATAGGTGTCCAAAGTGGAATATAAATCAAACACATGCACCTAAATCCAGCAGTGACTTTAAAAAAAAAAAAAAAAGAGACGCTCTTATGTTTACCAGTAAAGGAGATATGCACAGTTCTTCTTGACAGAAAACAATGAAACAATCAAACGATTGGGGATTAAATCTGAAGTCTCACCTTATAACACACATTCTCTCTTTAAGGCTCAAAGAATGCTTAGGTATGCCATTTAAAAGTGGAGCAATTTCAAGTGGAGATTGAGAGCAGTAAGCTAAAATTGCCTGCTTCAGGAGTTAAGTCCTATGAGTTCAAATCTTCTTCAGGAAAAGGGAAGAGCTGAACAACATCCAAAGTGAGTGTCCCAAGCCTTGAAATAAAATATTTCACATTTTCAAGAAGAAGGATTGCTTACTGCAGTGGTTCTAAGAGTATTCCCAAAGAGATAAATTTCTCACTTTCAGAGAAAATAATTTAAGTAAATGTAAGGTTACATTTATCAGTGCTCAGAATGTATATTGTCTTTGAAAAAATAATTCTTCAAAACTGAATACGTTAAGGATCAGCACGTTTCCTACAGAAACATCAAAGCTACTTTAAAATAAGAGTCACAGCCTTCATTTCATCTAAACTGAGAAATACAGAATGAAATCTCATGCTCGTGCAGGTCAACAGGAGGAGGTGCAGGGCACCCGAGAGAGTAAGTCAGAGTAAGTCTGCATGTCAAGCAGACAACTAAGCATTCGCGAATGCAAGGTAACGTGTGCAGAAAGGAACAACGTGTTAAATTCTAAACTAGCCACACCTCTCACCAAAGTCTTGAGTCTAAAACCACAGTTCAGTGTGCTGTGACAGATAACGTCTTGACGTGCGGAATTAGACTCTATAACTCGAAAGTTATAAAGTAGGTATGTTTATTGCGCGCAGATGCACGGGGGATCGCTCCTCCACAAGCGTGCATACCCGAAGTGACGAACCATCCCACATTTATACAATGAAACAAATGAATATTCAATTAGCGCCTATACATATTTGTTACCTAAACCCCGCTTCGTATGTTAATTAGCTTATCAGTCCGTTTCCTGGAATGTGGTGGTCTTGCAGGTTTGTAGGTGATTCATGTTCTTGTGACCATCTGATCTTCTTCAGCAAGGAAAGGTGATTCATGTCCTTGTGACCATCCCATCTTCTCCAGCAAGGAGACTTAGCACTCCCTCCCTCTAGATAGCATTTGAATGTCTCTCATCTTCTCTCATTCTCTTTTAAATAGCCCCTTTTGTCAGAGAAAGAAGGGCAGGCGTCTCCCCGTCTCCCCTTTGTTAGAGGAAGAGGGGCAGGCGTCTCCTCAAAAACTGTAGTTGTCTCCTCAGAGCTGTGTGCCTATGTGACCAGACACCGCACCCATGACTAGTCACCATACCCACATTTCTGAGTAGACATATACAATCACAGTCGGTGTTAAGCGTCCCCATTTCACACTATTTCTCCATATCAGTCTGAAACAATAAAGAAACAATAAAGATGCCGAGACTAAGTCAGTGTATTTCAACATTTTTTATGTATCACTGAAGTGTTCTCCTATAATACTATTCTGGACTCACTAAGTGGAAGAGCACATAAAAAACACATGTATGCAAAGACAGTCAGGAGAATGATTAGAAAACAAAGTTGGGAAAGGCATCCGTCTGAGAAAACAACCAAAAGACTAATACTTTGATCCAGGGGAACAAGAAATAACGATACAAAGAAGGAAAAATGAATACTTCTGCCCACTTGTTCTTCAAAATACAAGAAATAATATATTAGATTTTGTAATAAATATAATCTACAATGCTTCCCATCCCAATTTAATGAATCCCAACTGCTCATTATCATATTCCCTTTGGCTTGCAACAATCATGAAGAATATCAGCTAAATTCTGAATGCCCTTATACCTTATGCTGGGGAGCAGTCCTGCTCCTCTTGCAGTATATAGTGCTCCACAGAATTACAATGGGAAGCTGGTCTGGTCATGGAATCCATATTGACAACTTTCTTTTCAAGGGTGTTTCTTCATGGATTACAAGATCAGCAGACAGCAGCTACAAACCTGCTGTTCAGGTTAGAGATTGGCAAAAAAAAAAATACATCTAGAGTTCCATTTATATTAGTGAATCTACAGAAGCAGTCTGAGTTATAATGGAATGGGCTCTAGTCCATGTAATTAGACCAGTTAGTTGTTTCATAATAGTATCTACCACGTAAGATACATGTTTAAACAGTATTAAATATAAAAATCTTTTCTCATCTTTGTAACAGGCCAAAAAGCCAAAGTGAGCTCCAAAGGGTTCTGTCCTGCCCAGTTGTCTTAAAGATCTCTGATCACCTCACTGGTTAGAAACTGTGTTTTCTTACTTTAAATTGAGTTTGGTCAAATTAAAATGAGAAAATTAATCAACAGTGAAAGTAAAGATTTAAAAGTATCTTTGATAAGATATAAAAATATGAAATCGGTGAATTGAAGAATCTGTTTTGCAACTAACAATGTCATTTTTTTCCATAAAGTTATATTAATTATCATTATCATTTCCTCCTTTAACTATATATTAATCAAATCCTGTATCAGCATCCTTCATTTTGCCTCAGACCACTGTCAGAGAAGTCTTCATTGCTCTATAGAATGTTTCAACTAATAGAATGATTAAAATATGTTTCTTATACCTATAAACTTTCATTTTCTTACATTCTCAGGCTACCACAGCTACAGGAACACTATCACTAGATAACCCACTCTCTACAAAATAAACCATTGTATTTAAAGAATGTAAAGCTGTAGCGTCAGAAGTACTAAGGGAGCTTGGTCAGGTTTCTAACCTTAAGAGTTAGGAAGAAAAAGCCTGAATATAGGGTTCTAACATCTCACTGGGGTGGCTGTGGGAGGGAGGCAGTGGAGCTTTAGAAGGGATGCAACAGAACCTCAGCTGCATTTCAGAGATTCACATGGGAGCTGCAGAGCTGTTGCTTCAGACTTGCTTCATTGCAACTTTTTACTGGAAAGAGAGAAGAGTTTATGGTCAGAAAATGGGTATAAAGCCAAGAAAGAGTACCTGGAACGTATTCAAGAAGGCAGAAAAACCAGAGAGATCCAAGCGTTTTGAGCTAACCAAATTTCAGGTATTGTTTTTTGTACTATGGTTGTTTCATATGTTAATTGGGTAAACAGACACAGACTAGTCTGCTTTGTGCGTCTGCCATTGAGGATTGTATCTAGTCACTAATTCTGTTCTGAGATACACAGTTCTTGCCTAAAAACAAGATGGAGCAATAAAAAACCAGTATTTATTTTACAAATTACTTCTGTCTTTTGAAACCAACATAGATCTGGTAAGCAGCCTTAGTCGACATCCATGCTTATAGTATACAAGGGCATCTGCAGAAGCTACATGGAAAACCTAAATTGTCATGACCGATGCTTACATCTCATCAGCCCCACAGATGTGACAGGATAATTCTGCCTGAGTTGTTTACTCTCAGCACTCTGAGTCATAAAAGGTGAAAGAAACAGGATTCATTAAAAAATTACAATAATTGCCTGTAATTTTTTTTTAAAAAACACACTATAACAATATAAAATCTAGTTCAGTCTTCTTTTCCACATGCAAGTCAGATTATTTAAATTCATGAATAATGGATATCTTTTATAATGTCTTGTTGCTTTCTATAGCACGAAAAGACAAGCATTATGCAAATATAATATCTTAAAAACAGTCTCTTTTCAAATAGGCATAGTTTTCTAGTTCTCTGTTGCTAATATAATTGACAAAATACTTGATACTACTGATTAGGCTTTTTCTTGTAAACCACTTATTTTAGGGGCTTAAGCAGCTGTGGTTTTGCTTCTATGAGTTTGTTATTGGTTATGCAGTTGTAACCATGCTGTGAAAGAGAAATAGGCAAAGTCTTAGGCATACTATCCTACCAGCTGGTAAACAGCATTTCATAGTAATAAAGGTATATAATTCAATCAACGTTGGCACATTTCTAAAAAAGGGAGAAGGTTACTATTATTCTGCCTGCCTCCTCTTCCTCCTCAAGTAGTTGAACCCACATGAAATGAACAGAGATTTAATTTGCAAATCTGAATGTAGATGTTCTTGATTTATATAGAATCTCTTCAGAGACCTGCAAATGTTTGTCACTATTAACAATTCTAGGTCTCACCCTGGGACACCTTGAGTCAACTCGGCTCTCTTCAAAATTTCTTTTAGGATACATTCTATCTGCTAGAAAATTAGACCACAGGCTGATTCAGACCTAGTGGCTCAGAGATTAAACAAGGTTACAGTTAAGGCGTAAGTCTTGTTCATTCCTACGCTACACCATGTCTGCAAATGAAACCTGACTAACTTCTACAGCAATAGAACAATTACAACGAAACGGCAAAATCTGGCCAAAGATTTTGTTTGGAAACACTTATTATAAAGTTATTTGCTATTAAAGTATTTCAAACTTTTCGAGTACCACACCAGATTAATTCTACAGTGTTACAGACACTGAACGAAACACTCTGTTCTGAAAAAATACCCCTTTCAGTGCAATAAGATATCGGGGATTAGGCCAACAGAAACTTCATGAAGTTCCATGAGAAGTGCAAAGCTCAGCACCTGAGGCAGAACACTCAGATGCATTGTGACAGACGGGGAATCAGCTGGCTGAAGACCAACCCTGCTGAAAATCTTCTGGGGTCATCATGGTGGATCTCAAGTTGCATATAAGCCAACAGGGAGCCTCAATACAATGCAAACACCACATCCATTAGGATTATGAGCAGGGAACTGCAGGAAGTGACTACATTTTGTTCTACTTGGCATTGGTGAGGCACACTCAGAATAGTGTATCTAGCTTTGTGTCACCTGGTTGGAGCAGAAAATTAAGGTAACTGGAGAAAGTACAGAAGGGGGCTCTTGAGGCAGAGGACACATGGGCTGCAAGCAGAAGTTGAAGGAAAAACCTCTAGTTTGACAAGGAGGAGATGAAGGCTGAGAGGAACTAACTGCACCCTACAAGAACAACTGAAAGGGAGTTAGAAAAATTATGGTGTCAAACTTTTCAGACAATGGCCTCAAGTTGAAGTTCATACTGGCATCAGGAGAAACTTACTCACCAGGAAGATACTGAACCTTGGAACAGGTTACCCAGAAAGTCCATGGAAATATTCTTGCTACAAGTGAGAGGCTGGACCAGATGACTTACAAAGATCCATTCCAACCAATATTTCTACAATTCCATGTGAAGGACTGAAAACCAATATGTGGTATTAAAAATATTTCTCCTTGGAGAAATAGTAGGTTGGTTTTGTTGGGGTTTTTTGTGGGTTTGTTTTTTTAAAAAACTAGAGAAAAGGGACAGCAGTTTGCATTACACAGTAGATTGTAATTAAACAAGTGCCATCTTTAGAGCTACCTTTCAGGTTTTTTCAGCTAAACTAAAATTAAGCTACTTCAGCAGGGAGAGAGCTGAGATCTAAGAATTCCAACCAGAAGCAACCACCTCTGAGAAATGGAATTCAGACCTTATTTCTCTCCTCTGCATTTCTCCGCTCATCTTTGCAGCTTCTTTGAAGTCACTTCTAAGGCACTTGCTGTGACTGCAACAACCAGGCAGTATTTGCCTATGCAGCTCCTGAACCCTGCAGTACCTCTGCTGAAGAAGATGGGCTGAAGACATAAAGGAGAACATGCTTTTACTTTTAGCTATTCTGTAGATATAAAAAAATAATAAACTGAAATATACTACATATTAAAGATTCACAGGACGTATTTCATACAAAGGATACACTAATTAGCTGCTAGCTTTTTCACTAGCGTTAAAAAGTTGCAGGACCATCCTGGTTTGATTTCTTTTCCTTCAAATGTATGCCATAGCTGGAAGAGGTACGGAAGAAAAGTAATAAGCTTTCCAGTTTCTGCTGTCATAAGTATTTGTAAAAAGCACATAGCTCCCAGTTGTTGGTGACAACCAAAATCTGTCACTGCCATAATTTGTCCGGCTTATGAATTTTAAGATCTTCCTTCTGCTGGGGTGGGGCTTTTTCCTTAGTGATGAAGCAACACAGTTTTGTCCCTGCACATCTCTGTATGTGTGTGTAACTGTACTGACCACAGCAATTTAACTAACCAGTTTACTTCACAGATCTGGAAACTAAGGTTTGCCATGCAAAATAACTGGTACTTTATCCCTGTGATGATACTTCTACTGCTATTATCGCCTCTATTATAACAATAATTATCTAATTATAACAATAATTATCGTGCTATTATTGTTTTCTTCATATAGCTAAAGGCTTCCTTCTCTCCTGGCCACTGAAGCAGTGCTGGTGTTTCACAGAATCCTCCCTGAAAACTCACCTTCTGAAGAAAATATGGCCAAGTAGTTTTGTTTGAACATGTTTGTACTTGGACAATCGTTTAGGAATTGAATTAAATTTGAGCTTCTGTTGTATATTTTTTCATATAATTCTGTCTGTTCCAGTGTTGCACTAAAATGGGATATATTTTGTATTCTAGATTTTCCAAAACATACTTTTAGAATCATAGAATAGTTCAGGTCAGAACAGACCTTAAAGATCATCTAGTTCCAATGCCATGCCATGGGCAAGGACACCTTCCACTAGACCAGGTTGCTCCAAGCCCCATCCAGCCTGGCCTTGAGCACTTCCAGGGATGGGGCATCCACAACTTCTCTGGGCAACATGTTCCTGTGCCTCACCACCCTCACAGTAAAGAATTTCTTCCCAATATCTAATCTAAATCTACTCTCCTTCAGTTTGAAACCATTCCCCCTTGTCCTATCATTACAAGCCCTTGTCAGAAGTCCATCTCCAACTTTCTTACAGGCCCCCTTTAGGTACTGAAAGGCTGCTCTACGGTCTCCCTGAAGCCTTCTCTTCAGGCTGAACAACCCCAAGTCTCTCAGCCTGTCTTCCTAAGAGAGGTGCTCCAGCCCTCTGATCATCTTTGCAGCCCTCTTCTGGACTTGCTCCAGCAGGTCCACATCCTTCATATGCTGGAGGCCCCAGACCTGAACTCAGTACTCCATGTGGGGTCTCATGAGAGCAGAGCAGAGGGTCAGAATCGCTTCCCTCAACCTGCTTGGTCACGCTTCTTTGGATGCAGCCCAGGATACAGTTGGCTTTCTGGGCTGCAAATGCACACTTGTGAGGCCATGTTGAGCTTCTCATCAACCAACACCCCCATGTGCTTCTCCTCAGGGCTGCTCTCAGTCTGTTCTCTGCCCAGCCTGTATTTGTGCTCAGGATTGACCCCAACCCACGTGCAGGACCTTGCACTTGGCCTTGTTGAACTTCATGCGGTTTGCACAGGCCCACCTCTCAAACCTGTCAAGGTCCCTCTGGATGGCATCCCTGCCCTTAATACTTTTGTGTTAAGTAAATCTCCTTTGTATTTAGTTTTATACTCTTAGTCTAGTCCAGCTCTAAGTACAGTGACACGGGGCATGCTAGGATTGCATCAACAGCTCTGAAGGTCGCTTGCCTTTACCACTAGTCTAAGTATGGTCTGACAGCACAGAATCAATGCCAACACACATACGTTGGAGGCTACCTTTAATTTTGTCTTAGCTCCCAGCAACAATCCCTAATACCTAGAGGGCTGTCCTGTGATCTGAAAAGCTTGGCATGGATTACAATGACCCAAAGTTTCACTTACTTTCGTATTTCAGGATGATAAAATGTGGAGGAAACACTGGGAAAGGAATAGTGTAAAACGGCTTATGCCAACGCCACCATTCCCTCCTTTAGAATATCAAATTTTCATAAGGCTATTTTAGCCTCATGAAAACAAAACTCTCATCTGACCTCCACATTAATACTTACATAAACAAACAAACCAAGCCAAATTACAGAGAAACAATGACCAGAAATGAACTTACATTTGCACTTCAATTAATTTGAAAAATTTTCCCTGTGCTTTTTCACTCTTTGACCTGCGCATGCAAATGTACTCTACATTTAAGAAAATTAAATTCAAAATCTGTTTTGAAATTTCCCTGCAGGTTAATACTTCTTCCTCGTGCCTCTAGATAAAAAGTATTACTTTTTTTTAACAGTTTTTGTTTAGTTTAATCCATTAGACATATTCAAGGGGGAAAAAAAGTTCTCAGCAATTCAACTTAATAAGAACCAACTCCACTCCTGATCAGCAACAAGAAAAACTGAAAAGAATTTAGCTGTTTCTAGCAAGAAAATAAAAGTCTATGCCTAGATTTAAAAAGTCATATCTCAGTCATTTGCCTGCAGTTACTTGCAAAGTTTTGCATGTATTATATTTTACAGATTAATCAGCAAATGTAGTGTACCTAACTGTTTTCAAACTCCACCACTCTAAGCCTTTCATTTCTTACCTGTCCATTCTTTCCATATTGTCAACTAAAACAAAAAAAAAAATCCAACCAATACTTTGGGTGGGAACTAAGTGGAATTCTGCTTTATGTTCCACAAAAGCACTATATCCTTCTTTATTTCCATAGAAATGTTTCTCAATAAAAATAAGAAAACAGAACATTCTACAGGAAGAGAAAGGCCTTCAGGATAGATTTTTCAATCATTAAGAATGGATAAATTATTACCTTCTGATACTGCATCCAGCTCCTTTATTGTCTCCACATCTGACATCCTCCTGAAAAAGGCAATGTTGTCTGGATATCTAGTTGGATTACCACACCTAAAAGGCTGCACTTTTTAATGTCGAAGTGATTCGGTTACATGCTCTTTCCTTAATGCTGCACTGAAAGAAAACAGACTTTCTCAAAAAAATGGAACAATTTCAATATTTTAAAAGCAAAAGTTTTATGGATCAGAAACATGTTTTTCTTGAAGAAGTATGTAATAAAATCTTTAATGTGTTCAGAACAACAGCCTGTACGTAAATAACTTTTGATAGAGTTGAGAACATAGACACACTAATAGGTATGGAAAATGATAATCACTGTAAATATAATGGCATTTTATACTGGCATAGTTGTAGGTTCTACCTCTCTCTAACCATTCCCGAAGGCTTGGCCTCACAGCCAGAGCTGCCCGTGACCAAAGATCCAAGGCCCAGGTCAGGTACAACCAGGTGTGTAACCTTAGCTCTAACTGCTGAGCAAATTACAATGTGAGAAAGCAATGAGAGGATCTGTAGAGTAAAGCCAGGCAAGACAGGAAAAGTAGAACTGTAAATAGAGGGTTACTGAGATAAGGATCCTTAGCAGTTAAAGGGGAAAAGAAAAACAATATATAAAGGTATAAAAACTTTCAGGAAAAAACGGGGAATTGGAGGATGACAACTCAGTACCATCAAAGATCTCTTCCAAGGAGGAACAGACATCAGCCTTCCCCAACTGACTGACACGTGTCTGGCCAGCCAATACTCTTCAGGTGGGGAAATACTGATGCTTGGCTGGGTAGCTTGTTAATCCTAGTGACCTTCTGTGTGTTCTAGCCAACAAGAAACTGATTTCTGCACTTGATTTGGATGTGCTCTGTATGCAGCGTGCTCTTAGTGTGTGGTAAAACGTGCCCAAACAAAGTGAATCCTCTGCAATCACGGAGGGAAAATAGCTTATGCAATAGGGGGTCTACAAGTGCAGTACACAACCTGGCTGCAATAGAAGTGGTCTGGCTATACACAGTAGAAATATCCGAGTTTAAAATATTGAAGTGGTGTTCTTTGGACAAAAAAAAAGAAGTTTTACCTTCAAGGAAAGGAAGCTATTTCTTCTTTAAAACAATAGCAAAGATATAATCTATATTTTGAGGTCTGCAAAAAATCTTAAGATAAACCAAAAGGTTACATGATGTAGATACTTGCAATTGCAAGAATTCTAATTCAATGACCCAAGACATGCCCTCCAGTCTTAAGTTCATATTTTTGTCATATCTGGTTCTGATTTATGGTCAAACAAACCAAAATCCACAAGCTTTGCAACATTAGTCCACCTTACTCCTCTAAATTTTATACTATCCATATCCATTTTTGCCTTGGCCTGAAGTTCATCTACACAAAAAGGGCCTAAAAAGGAACAGACAGGTCAGGAAAAGACTATCAATCATAGCTGGTTTTTTGAAAGAATAAACAGAAGATGTCATTAATTATTCTTAATTCCTAAATGTAAAACATTATTGACGTATAGTGGATTGATATATGTCTGATTAGCAGACAGATAGTATAAAGATTACAAAGCAGGAACCCAGTGGTGAAATAAATGAATAAAAAGTCAGGTAATTCAAAATTAATGTCCCAATTAGACATCCAACAATTTGGAAGTATGGACATGCACAAATAGCAGTAACTCAAACATTTTTATATTGCTTTTTGGCAATGCTTGAGTTTCTTATTTTATTTTAGTTTCTTTGAAGTAATTATAAATTTTGGTTCAGGAATTATTTCTTTAAGGGCCCTTTACTGAAAAGTTACTGCAGCAAACCAGCTAATTTTATAACAGCACAATCCTGCTTAATAATTTTTCATAAAGATGATGACTGTAGAAACCTAAATTGGAAGATACCATGCTTTTACAGCCTGAGAGGGGTATTAGAAATGTGTTAGCACTGCTTTTGTAGCTGACTTCATAACATATCTTTTCCTGTACCAACTCTGAAACTATTGCCAAACCAGGCATTCATGCAAGTACCATAACTTCCTAATTGGAAGTATCAGGTATATAATCTCAATTGTATGAAATCTGTTTGCTGCATAGAGAGGTCCCTGTTCCATGGGCATGGAATCTGCCATGGAGTTGACACATGACTGTTTTTTCTTCATTAGAAATAAAAGAATATCTGTAGCTTTCACGACCCGTGTACGAACGTGCTGTGGATCCACAGAATAGTATCACTGTACATTTTCAAATGCCTTAAATGACAGCAGCAGCAGCAGCCAGAGATTATAATTTCAATACCAATGTTTTTAACTGTACCACTACTGATAACTGTTAGCAATGATCTAATTAGTGCTAAAGTTTAGTGGACAATCACAGTTTCTCACTCCCATCCACCCATGAGGCAAAAACCATTCCTAGCCAACCTGCCAAATCTTCAACTATGGCTGGTAACATTTCTACAGTTAGTTATTTTCAATATAAAATCTACAGTATGTCAAAAACCTCAGCGTACATAGAACATCATAAACTGATGCAAATTTAGTGTGAAATCAGATGATGAGGCCCCTGTAGATGTTTCCACATTTAATTCAACTAAGTTATCCTGAATGGCCTGTTGCTGTGTATTTCTCCAGCTGCAACTAAAAATGCATCTAAGTAGCTACAACATAACCATTAAAGTGATGCCACGAAGATCACGAAGTACATGTCTTGTCTGACAATGTGCTTTGGCCCTGAAGTTGAATGTTAATGAAAATGCCTTTGATGCCCTATTTGTTTAATATGGCACTGCATATTTTTCCCTCTTGCATCTATCTTAAGCCAGTACTTGTAAAAATCAAACAGTTGAGGCCAATGAGTAAATCAATTTTTGTTACAGCTGAAAAGGAAACAATCATGCCAGGGCTGGGTCCTTGATTCTCATGGCAATTAAATGGAAAAATGCCTGAGTATCCTCTTTAGAAAACACAGGGAAAATATAATAAATACCTTAGAGATACTTCCTCTCAGTATGAGTAAGTTACTAGAAGTCCACAGAACTCATTTTCCTTTTGAAAGCCGTCGGGGCTGATGAAGTTTGTACTGATGTCAATGCACACTAAACAAGAAGTGGTCTGAGCTGATTAATGAAGTTAGGTTAAATTAGCCATTTAGATGGAATTCAGTTGCTTTGCTGCCCATTATTAAATCATAACAGACCTTACAGAGGAGCTACGTAACTGCTTCCCAGGTCAGAATGCCTCTAAGCCATTCTAAGGTACTGAAACTTTGTAAACCACAGTAGCGAAATGAAAACACTTGATTTCATTTGCCTCCACAGCTAGGCAATGCCAGAGAACACTCATACAATCTGTCTGAGACTTGACTTCCTAACAGTGATATACAAGTAAGATCCAAAAGGTATGGGCAGTGTGATTCTGCCCCCAGGCCTTGAATCCAAAGGGACTAGGAGATGCTTCTGTAAGCGTGTAAAGGCCCATCATTCACTGGAGAGACATCACCAAGTAAAGATGTGTTATTTGCAAGTTCAAATTCAGGAATGAGGACAGCACCCTGGGGTACTATGCCAAGAAATAATGACCACACCATTCAAGAACAACAAGCTGTAGTCTAGACCTTTTATTTCCTATAATATATATCCTGCAGGATACATGTTATTGATGGAACAAAACATAGTTGTGCCGCAACTGTTGAAAGAATCCAATGGTAAACCAAGAAATCAATACCTAAGTAATAGAGATGATTCATATATTGGTATAGCTAAATTGTAAAAGAGGAGTATTTTAGGTTTTGATATTTACTATAAGATGTTTTGCAAAATACTGTGTGAACTGTATTTTAATGGTGGTTTTATTTACCCCCAAAGTGATGCTTGTGTGCCTTGGTTTTTGTGTTACTTGTTTTTTATAAAGAGCATTATTTATAAGCTTTTCTCAAATACAGGGAGAGAAACGTGTAATTATTTGGATCAACATTAAAACCATGGAATACTTATTCCTAATTCATCTTTATTGTAATTGTTCACAATCTTGCCATAGTTTCTAGATTAAATGGTAGCCATAGCAACTACATATCAAGTGTCAGATAGAAATCAGTACCAAATCCATGCACCATAAACAAAATTTAAGATAGAGCTAAGAGAAAAAACTGAGGAATATTCATGCATCATATTTGTCATATTGAGAAGTTAAATTCATATACATTACCTCAGCAAATTATAGAATCATAGAGTCATAGAATTGTTTAGATTGGAAAAGACCTTTAAGATCAAGTCCAACTTAGCACTGCCAAGCCCACCACTAAACCATGTCCCTAAGTGCCACAACTACAAGTCTCTTAGATACCTCCAGGGTTGGTGACTCCACCGCTTCCCTGGGCAGCCTGTTCCAATGCTTGACAACCCTTTTGGTGAAGAATTTTTTCCTAATATCCAATCTAAACCTCCCTTGGTGCAACTTGAGGCCATTTCTTCTTCTATCACTTGTTACTTGTAGAAAAGACTGACCTTCACTTCACTACAAGCTTCTTTCATGTTTTATATATAAGGAACCATTGCAACATGCTACTCTGATGATCAAAATTCAGACCTGAGAACAACTCTGAACAATAAAGGGTAATAGCTGCGTACAGAGCTTCTCTTCAGGATAAAACAGCATCTGTCTCCACCAAGTGACCGTTCTACAGAAAAGTAATTTTACGTATGTAAAAGCATTGTCACATAGACATAAAATAAGACAAACTAATTCAGCCTCAGTGTAGCAATATATGTATTTTAAAAAACCCATAAAACAAAAAGAGGGTTTACCTCATTCTGTTCTCAATAAACAAGTGCTACAAAATCAGTTTCAGAGAGTTATGACTACATTTAAGTTCAGCATAGTGGTAAAGGCAATCTTGTTGTAAATACTCAGTTTTCTGAACAGAAATTCTCAGTCATGGGAAGCATGAAAAGAACAGTCAGTTTAAACAGAACAGCTTCCAAGACTGTTCTCAAGGCACAAAGGACACTATTTTTACCTAGCTCTATACAATGACTTTTTATCACTCTCCGGCATAAGCAAAAGTCTAACCAATTCTTAAACCCTTGCTAGTGTAACAGCCTGGCCTGGCTTTTTTTCATAACACTATTCCCATGGGAGATCAGAACTATTCATTTTGCAGCCTCGTTTATGGCCTTTTAGCACAACAGAGAAAATACAGGAGTATTAACAATCATTCCCTTACTGAACTTTCATTTAAAGATACCAATTAAGCAGCTTTCATAGCTAGTTATTTATATATATAGTTAGTTGAGAAGTGTGCTTGTTCTCAAAGAAATAATGAGTTTTACCCAGCTAGCCAGCTATACAAAAATCCAGCTCTGAATCAGGACTCAGTATCTCAAAAACTGAAAGACCAGTTCTGACCTGTTGTAAGAACTGAAGATGCTCACAGCCTTATTTCACCACTCACTACATTTGCTTATCTAATGGTCTAACTGGAATTACTGAAATGCAGAGCACAGCCACACTGAAAAAGCAGGCTATTAGCAGGCCAGCAACCTAGTTTATCTCATCCTTCTTTGTTGTGTTTATTTCTAATCCCAACACACGTATGTGATGGGTCAAACTCCTTAAGAACCAAACTAACAAACCAAACAAGCTGACACAATCTCAGTCTAAGCACATTAATGCTGGGAAAGTTCATCACATCAGCTCACAGGTGGTAAGTTGAAATGAAAACTTTTATAATGAAAACCAATAGTTTTTATCATAACATCAAAGATAGGTTTTTAAAATTTAATTCCTGATTATAGCATGCATTTTCACGTCTTTGAACTCAAATCACATTGGGACTGGTACTTTTTGAAAAGCTTTGGAAAAATATACTAGCTTAAAGCTAATGTTAGTTAAGGATACTGCTAATTTCAGAGATGACATTAATCTTTTTCAGGGAGAGAAGAAATTTTGAGAAGTTACTACATGTCAGCTCAGCAGCAATTAATAGAGTGTCCATTTCCATTTGAGTTTATGACAGTCATGTAGAGCTAGGTTTCTATCCCTTGGACTCACTGCTTCATCATTAATATCTACCTGCTCTCAGAAGAAATTTTAGATAACCAGTTTCACTGAGTTTTCAATCGGTTAGTCTTTCTCTGTGTCAACTTGCCTAATATTATGGCTGTATTGGTGCCATTTGATTAGTTTATTCATCTCATTAATTCAAAAGACACTATTAGTAGGGGGCTGGCATGCAGATCATTCTTTTTTGTGGGGTAATGTTTACCCCCAAAAAGACATATGGCAAGGGGTCTGAATATTCTTTGGGTTTTGTTAGAGGTCTGCTCAATTAGCATAATCCTTTCTCCTGCATCCAGTAAAACACCAGCATTCCTCATTCTGCCTCTTAGCACTTTTGTAGGGGAAATTCCCATCATAAAAGAAGATCTGTATAGGCAAAGGGTGAATGACCTTCTTCAAAAATACTAAAAAGTTGTTTATAGCACCGAAGTCATATCTCTTTGGCTTCTCACAGGTATATCCTTAGCCCTTGATTAGCCACTGCCGGACCTGCAGTGGAGAAAAGTAGTCCTATGAGGTTTGCATGTGAAAAGTTTTCTACAGAGATCCCAGGGGGGAAAAAAATCCTGTAGGTGATTCTACTATGACAACTGCATGGCCACTGGGAAAAAACCCTAGAATAATCAGGGGTTCTTATTGCCGAAAACCAAAACCATAATAAATCAAAGCTTGTTCTGACGAGTCATCTCAGATAAGCTCTTTACTTCTCTGTACAGTCAAATGAGTTATCACTTACCATAGAAATATACCATAGACTAGGAAGTCCTCCACATCAAAAAACCGGTGACTTTTCTCAGACAGTTGAAAGGCCTGTTAATAGGAAAAGAACATAAATTTTGACTAGATTATCAGCAGTATGGGATTAAATGCATAATAACATAGCAATGATTCCTTGAGTAAGCTCAAGCATGGGGAGAAGCTACAGATACCAGATTCCAAAAACTCCTGATTCCTTGAGGGATTAATAACAAGAAATAAGTGCCCACCTGGCCAATGTTAATACACATGATGTCAGTGGTGAACAAGATTCATTTAACCTAACCTGTGAAAACTAGCTCGGTGCCTGAGCAAATCTTACAGCCTTAAGCAAGGGGTCCTCACACTGCACTTGCACTTTGAGTCTCAGCGGTACCACTAAACAACTATGAATGCTAAGTGGACCTTACATCTCCAAATCTTTTGCCTCCAGACCAAGGACAAAGCATAAGGGAAAGGCATTTTTTGAGAAGGCAGAATACATGCTTACTGTGATATATCTGTTCTGTGAAATAACAGAGGATTCTCTACAAATTTTCTGTGCTTTCATAGAGCATTAGAAGTAAAGTGTCTGTTTACTAATTGCACATTAATTACCAGAGTACTTACAACACAATCCTATACTGTAATCAGCAGCATATGAAAATTGCAAGCTATCTAGCAAATGAACTTGAAACACTCCAGATGCATGTGTTAAAGTCCAATTGCAAAAGATTAGAGTTAAAAGATTCATTCCAGGGAGCATATAATTAATTCTAAGTCACACTGAATTCTATAAAATTGCTTTTGTGTTTAAAATTAAACATATCCTTCAGTGTTGCTCCTTCACAGCTTTAAGTCTGATCATCCAGTTTGCTTGGCAAAACTCTTTGAAATCATATCTTTGTTTCCCAGCCAGCAAGGTGACTTCATTCCTTTAGCTTTAAAGAGTGATTAATTACATTTCAGATACTTGGTCATCATTGGACATGTTGGTAGCATAAAACCTGATACTTTCACATGTCCAGTGTAGACACTAACAATCTCATAAAAATAATTTCAGATGGAAAAGGTTAATCTTGCTGTTGGAATGCCATGATCTGTCTTCTAAGATCTGCTTGTAAGAACTATTCCAAAAATCAATTATTCATGTAGTAAAGCAAGTATAATCTTCTAGCTTTAAGTTTTCCTGAGGGACTTTCCAAATTTTCATTTAGTGTGTTTCATATAGATCCAACTTGAATTTCTCACCTGCAAAAATCTCTATTATGTTATAATATTGTCCCATGCTGAGACCCCTTTGCATCTAATACAAACCCAGCTGAAAAGACCGATGAGACTTCAAAATGCCAAAGAAAGGGGGGGGGGGGGGGGGGGGATGGGGGATATGCAGTAAAGATTGATCCTCATTTATTCATTTATTTCAAAACATGCTTTCTTCACTGATCTTCAGATGTGTCATGAGGTGATAAAACTTAACCCAGGTTTGATACTTTACTGATCAAGAGTTTCATTCTGTGAAATGAAACATTGTCCAGAACTGTTCCACTGATGCTGTATTATTTTTATTATGCACACAAACTGCTCAGTAACCATAAATCTTCATATTTCTTAATAGTGCTCATTTTAACCCTAATGACAGTGTTCCATCTATCTGTAATTACTTTTTCTCCTTAAAACCAAAATACCATATTCAGTCATACTGCAAGAAACAAAAGACACTCCCAATTCTTTGGCAGTTTCAATTTCTTTTCATCCTACTTTGGCCAGTATTCTCCCAGTCAGCTCTAAAACAATTGCAACTTTAGAAAATATTGTGTGCCACTGTGGAGGGTAGTATCAGAATGACAGTTCTTTTTGGACTGGCATTCTTTCATCATTGATATTATCTCAACTTTTCAGAGGCTAATCAGCTCAAATTTCAATGTCTCATCACATCAGTATATCCTGGGAAATCACTGTAATCTTCCCACTGATTTCAAAACATAATCAACATTTGCTTGGTCCTTCTGAAGGGCTACATTCACTGTAAAATTTCCACTGGTATACCTCCTCTGAGGGACAACTGTTTTTGGAGAATGCCTGTGGTAATAGGAAAACATTTATTAAACAGGCAGATTACAGTGAATAAAATGGAGATCAGACAGCAGATAATGATGGTCAACAGTCAGCTAATTCAGTACAGCCCTTCATCAGTTGCTATATATTGCCTTTCTGTTCTTTTATTCTATGCATGTTTTTATACCACATTTATCAGGGTAGTATCTGAATTCCTTCCAGTGTTACACAGAGCAATGTGACAGGCATCTGTCAGATATTGTTTGTTCCCTCATCTTCTCCCTGGGGAGAACTGTATGTGCTGAGGAGCATTCTGCTTTGGGAAGGCTTGATTTTTTTTAATCAAGCACCACTAGTTACTGCAGAAAGGATGTGGAATAATGACTGAAAGGTGATCCAGAAACAAAAGCTGTTAAACACTCCACAATATAGGAAGATTAGAACAAATCAAAACTCAAGAACCAAAAGTGTTTGAGGTCCATTTCAACTTCAGTGTAAACAGTGGCTTAGAAAAGATAAACAAGTGCTTAAACTAAAGCCTAATTTGTTTCATGTTTCATTTTTTTAATTTAATTTAAATTCGCGTTTCCTTGTTTTAAACACAGCATGAAAAGCAAAACAAACTAAAATTTCTATACCTTTTCAGGGTCTTAATTTTTTTTTCTAAAGGCTACAGGCTCCCTTTTGTCATAAAACTATCTACGATGCACCTCCCCCACATCACCTTATGATTAAAACACAGACATGAGAAGGATTGAGCCTGAGGCTATAGCCTAAATCAACATCTTTACAATACGCTGCACAAGAGCTCAGGTACAGTAGTACCCTGTAAAACAAAGGATAACAGCAGGCAAAGTTTGCTTCATTCTGAAGGTAGGGATTATTTTGCAGCACCTTTCTTGTGTACAGACTGAAGATGTAAAGATGCCTCTGAAGCAGACGGAAGCCTCAAAGAGCACCATCTAGCAGGTTCTTTTTAGTACATGAGTAGGAGTTAACAGAGCCAGCTATGGCTAAAAAACAGTATACATCTGGCCGGTGTGTACCAAGAAGCTTAGTGTCACATTTCTGACACCAAGAAATGTGACACCATCTATTACACCTGTTTTTACTTAAATAGTAATGTGAGAAACTATGGACTAGGGTATTGTTTATTTAAATTTATGTTAAGCCCATATGTAAATGTAAAGATTAGACAGCAAAAGATAAGATAACCGTCAGGTGTCCAGGATGCCGCTTGTGAAAAGATACGATCACCGCCAGGTGTCCAGGATGCTGCTTGTGAAAAGATAAGATCACCACCAGGTGTCCAGGATGCCACCAGGTGTCCAGGAACCGACAGAAACAGGGCAATGAGACAAAGGAGGAAGACCAGCAGGAGGCAGAAAACGACCCCCCTAACAACAAAAGCATGACTCCACTACCTCATGAACATGGAAGTAAAGATGTATAAAAAGGGACTGTTTGAACTGCTCAGGACGGCAGTTGGTGGAGCGCAGACTCCCCTGTCGTCCAGCGCTGTTTTGCTCATATTCTACTTGCTATAATTAATAAAATTTTAATTGGATTATGATCCGTTGTGGTCTCAATTTATAACAATTTCTGGTGCCGTGACTCGGATAAGGAACAGTGGGCTTTGGTCCTCCGGGGAGGCGCCCCGCGACATTTCGCGGCCCCGCGACCAACAGCTTACTCCAACCTTACCGACGAACCTAAATTCTAGAATAATGAGCAAAGGAGAAACCGGTAAAATCCCATAAAAATTCTGTGCACGGGAGTCCAGACGAAGACGCAGGACGCGTAAGTATATTGCGAATTTGTTCGCAAGGTTTGCCGTTCGGGCGGGATTGGGTTTCCTGGAATATAACGAAAGAGAGGTTCGATATACTGAACCAAGCGAGTGTGGACTCTTAAGTACTGCGTTTCCCATCTCCCGCGAGGGACTGGGCCAGGAACAAGGGGAGTGAGTGAGTGTATGTTTGTGGATATTCCAGAAGATGGGGGCGAAGGGCAGCAAGCCTTCGACTCCCATGGGAAGGGTACCTACTGTACCCAAGAATACCCCTCTGGCATATATCTTAGACAATTGGAGATATTTCCCTGGAACCCTAGGGAAAGATAAGCAGAAAATGATAGAATATTGTACTAAGATATGGGGAGGGAAGAAGATTTCTAAAAATGTCTTTTGGCCAGTCTGTGGGTCAGAAGAAGATTGGGAGGAAACCCAGGGACCTCAAGCAGATATTAAATGGCCACTCCAAAGACCTAATTGGGATAATCAGGATCCGGTGCATAAAACTCATATGCAGGACCTGAGAACTATAGTAATTTAGGGGATTAGAGAAGCAGTACCCCGTGGCCAGAATATCAATAAAGCATTTAATGAAATGCAAAAGAAAGATGAGAGCCCCACTGAGTGGCTGGAACGACTGAGGCAAGCCCTTCAGCTGTACTCTGGGGTAAATCCAGACAACCCTTTAGGGCAAGCGCTCCTCAAAACTCAGCTTGTGGCAAAATCATGGGAAAAACTTTAGCGGAACACTTCAGCAGGAGAGGACAGATAAGGGTAAAAGAAATAATTAAGCAAGAAAAGCAGATGGCCAGCAAGGGCATAAATTACCTTAGACTGATAAGAACATTGCAAATGAGCAAAAGGTGAAAAGTACACCATGAGGAAGACCTACAGCCTTCCTCCCATAGACCACTGCCCACATTCTAAAGACCCCGGCCCACAATTTTTGGGAGAATCTGCACAAGCGTGAAAGACTGATAAGCTAATTAGCATACGAAGCGAGGGTAGGCGGGTTCAGGTAATGAATATGTATAGGCGTTAATGGAATATTCATTGTTTCAAGCTTATTTGCTGCAGTGTTGCTTATTTTGGTTACCGAATTTATGGAATGTGGAATTTGACTTTGATAATTGTTACTGTGATTTTGGCTATATTTTTGATAATAATAGTGAGCTCTTGGTGTTGCTGTAGAAAGATACCTGTGTGTTGCATTTTGTAAGTAGTAATTCTGTAAGTGATAAGTGTGTTCTGTGAGTGTAAGCTGGGAAAAATGAGAGGAAAGCAGAGTGGTGGGATTTTAAAGCAAAAAATCCGCTAGGGTGCGTTTTGAGTCATTGGAAGGATATTGGAGGATCCGCTGGTGGAAATGTGAATAGGAAAACATTGATAAAATATTGTAATCAATGGTGGCCACTTTATAAGCTGGAATGTGGAGAAAAGTGGCCTTTTAATTAATAATTACAAGGTTATTAATAATTGTTATACTCATTTATGCTGGGAATGTGAGAACATTTCTGTATTCAGTATATTACAAATGTTGGTATGTGGTTATTGTCTTGAACATCCGAGGGGTGAATGTGAACCTCTGTATGTTTTAAAGTGTATATGGTGTAAAGAATTATTATATGTATGGTGGCGACAAGAAATTGAATGCCCTGACTGTAAGGTTTGGACGCCTTGGGATAAGAGAGAGAGCTGTAAGTGAATTTAGAGTCTCTGTGGCTGGGATAGCGATTGAGATAATAGTAAGAAAGGTCACTGGAAGGAAATGGGGGGGGCAGCTGGGGGAAGCGTGAATAAGAGAACTTTGGCTAAGTACTGCAATCAGTGGTGGCCCCTGTATAAGTTAGGGGACAGAGAAAATGGTCCTTAAACGGCACACTGAATTATAATGTTTTGTTAAAATTAATGTTATTTTTAAGACGAGAGGAAAAATGGGATGAAGTAATGTATGCTGGTATGTTTTTCACTCTGAGGAATCACCCAGAGTGGCAAAAGAGTGTGGTATTAACCTAGCTCCACAAGATCCCTTAATATTAGCAATGCAAAAGGATCAGAGGGGAGGTTGTGGTTCCTTCTATGGAGCAACCGGAATGAAACACGTTGTAAGATAAAAAAACTTGTGCTAATGTATGTAAGATCTGAAGCCGGGGGGTGGAGAGTAAAAAAAAAAAAAACAAAAAAAAAAAAACAACCCTGTGAAAGTGTTAAAGTATTGGGGTGAGTTTGTACAAAGCCCCGTATCCCCTCGAAGGTGCGGCTGAGTCACGCTGGACGCATGGCAGGGTGTTTGCTATTTGCCTGCGAAGGCTGATATGTAATAACACAGACTTAAAGCAACAAGTAGCAGATTTGCATTCAGGGTAAGAAAGAGTTAAAACAGAAGTGCTGCTGCAGAGGCAGGCTTGTGTAACCTGCAGAGCAGGGAGAGCATCTCCTGCCCCGAACCCTTCTGCTGGTGGGGAGGAGGGGGTTGCTGTTGCTGACGATTGAGCAGAAGGACCTGACAATGTCACCCCGATTGCTGCAGCATTTGCAGCACAATAGGACCGGTAACGGCCCCTCTAGGGCAGGCAGCGGGTCTGAGGAGAGTAAAGGTGAATCTCTGATGGGGAAATTTAGATGTTTGAAAATTAGTTGTGAATAGGACTGGATAAAGGTTCAAGTTGATTTTTACTAAGGTAATCGTGATGTAGAAAAGTTGGTGAATACAAAACCAACTTATTTGGTGTTAAACTTCAGTGAAAAGAATTTGTTACAGTTGTGGGAGCTGCTGGCCACCAGGAAAATATCCTGGAACCTTTAAAGTAAATGTTGAGATTATCTTTAATTCAACAGAAAAGTGGAAGAGAGGACCTCCCTGAAGTAAAAGAAATCTTTAACCGGGTATATCTGGAAGTAAATTCCAGGTAAGGGGAAAAATGCTTTCCCTGTTACAGTAGAAATGATAAACGGGAGGCCTGCCTAGTTCAGGTAAAACAATATCCCTTGGTCAGCAAGGCTGTGGGGAATATTGCATAAAAAACTAAAATAAAATACACTCTGTAGTAGTTCTACTAATGTAAATCTGTGTTTTACCATGACTGTGACTTGTTATGGGATGTGCAGATGAAACTCTGCATTGACAACAAAGTACAAGGAATAAGGTTGGTCAAGTGCCTCCTACCACAATCAAGGGCAAGACTGGGTTGGTCTCTGTGTTTGCCACCAAGAAGAATCTTGAGCTCTGCTGCTGGCTGCAACCCAGTAGGCGTTGAGCGGTGGGAACACATGCCATGCCAGACCTTGATGTGAGGAATGGCCCCCTCTGTTATAAGAGGGTCGTCCAGGAAGGAAGAACATAAGATGGCCCATTAAGGCACTGATTTGGAAATTGGAAACCGCCTGGCCGACCATGAAGCCATACAAGTGGCAGAGGAGGTAGGAAAGGAGGAATTATCCTTAATACCAGATGGTAAAATCCAAACTGTAAGTACAGATCAGGAGCCAAATTATTCTAAAGAAAACTTAAAGGTCATTCAGGACATGAATGATAAAATAAATAAGTGGACTTATTTGAGGGATGGTTGTATAGTGGTACCATCCAATTTAATATGGACCACAGCCGTAATAGAACATAATAAGATGCATTGGGGAGCTGATAATTTATATAAAAGTCTAAATCAGAAATTGATAGGGCAGAACTTGTATACTGTAATAAAACAGGTGACTCAGCGATGTGAAATGTGTTTGAAAATTAGCCAGGACAACAGTGGCAAGTTGATTTTTCCAGACTTCAAAGAATTGGGGGGGTACCAATATTTATTAAACGAATGGACACCCCAACGTATCATACAGTATTATAGACCTGCAACTTGGAATCCTAATGAACTTATTAACGGTGCTCGAGAACCTATCTACAATCTGAATCATATCATTCGTCTACAGGCTGTCTTGGAAATTATTACTAATCAAACAGCTAAAGCTTTTGATGTAAAAATGCAGGATGGTTCTCTATTACCTGCTAGCCGAAGAAGGAGGTGTTTGTGGTAAAGTAAATGTTTCCAATTGTTGTTTGAAAATTGATGACAATGGTGAGGTAGTTAAACAAATCACATCAGAGATAGGGAAGTTAGCTCAGGTTCCCGTCTGAACTTGGAAAGATGAATATTGACTTGTTTTCCTGGCTTCTCGGGAGCCCCTGGGTAAAACGAATCCTATTTTATTTGTTATGTGGATTAGCCACCTTGTTGTTTTTGCCATGTGCTGTTCCATGTTTTATAAGATTAATTCAACACGTTATAACTAACATGCAATTTGCTATTATGGTTTCACCCGATGGCGTTAAACAAATGCGACCTGTGAGACCTGTCAAAAGGTTAATCGAAATAACCTGAGACAAAAACCTCTTGGAGGACGTTCCCTAGCATACAGACCTTTCTCACACATACAAGTGGATTTTACTGAACTACCCAGGGTAGGGCGTTACAAATATTTATTAGTAATGGTGGATCATTTAACACATTATGTTGAGGCTTTTCCTACCTCCAAGGCAACTGCTAACCAAGTTACTAAACTGTTACTTGAACACATTATACCTCGATATGGAGTACCTGAAGTAATCGACTCGGACAGAGGAACACACTTTGTGTCAAAAATTGTTAGAGATCTAACAGAAAGCTTGGGTATTAAGTGGGAATACCATACGCCATGGCATCCACAAAGTTCGGGAAAAGTTGAAAGGATGAATGAGGAAATCAAAACTATTCTAACTAAATTAATGATAGAGACCAAATTATCATGGATTAAGTGCCTACCCATGGCACTATTAATTCTCAGAACTAGACCCCGAGCGGATATGGGAATATCAGCATTTGAAATGGTGTATGGAATGCCCTATAGAATTGAAAGCCCACAAACAAATATTTGAATTTGAGACCGTGCGATAAATGAATATGTTTTACAATTAGCAGAACATCGTAACAAGCTTTGGGAACGCGGACTGATTGTGCAACGACCCCCGTTGGACTTAAAAATTCACAATGTTAAACCTGGGGATTGAATATTGATTAAAGTGTGGAAGGAAGAAACCCTAAAACCCAATTGGGAGGGACCTTATCTTGTTCTGCTTACAACAGAAACGGCTGTCCGAACTGCTGAGCGTGGATGGACTCATGCCAGTCGCATTAAAGGCCCAGTGACGAGACCCCACTGGAAAGTAATCAGTACACCAGGTGACACCAAGATAACATTGAGAAGATAAAGTTATGATAGAGACTTTATTTGATTATTTTGCTGCATTACCTTTTGGTATAAAGTGTGTATTGCTGTTTATATTTGCTATAATTATTATTTTTTTATTATTTATTATATATGGAAGCGTACAAAGTGTGTTGAAAGAAATTGCTAAACTTATGCAACCACACAATATTGAATATAGAAGATATGCTGATGCAAATAATATATGCACTCTAGATATATGAATTAGGTGTAATAATTTGAACTACAATTGCTATCCATTTGCTTGTTTTAAATGTAAGGTATGCCAGGATAAATGGTGGACACACTGTGAATTCGGATACCCTCCGACAGGAGTTTGCACACAGTGTTGGAAAATCCAAAGAACTCTTACTGAGTAGAAATTAAAACAATTAGAGTCTAAACAAGAAATTATTTGAGAAGCACATGAGTGGTGAGAAATTTTTACCAAAGGAATAAACCCTCAATATTATTGTTACCACTCCAACGAACCAGTCCCCTTTTGTAGCTGAAATCTTGGCTATAAAGTGCAAAAGGGAAGTATTAACCGTGTCTTGCTTTGCCCCATTAGTTAAAGCTGCAAAATAGGAAGCCTATGTAAACAGGCAGAAAGCCTAAAGCAGCTGTTCTCCTGAAGAATTCCCTTGCTGCCGAGAAGATGGTACACCTCGTGGCTCGAAGCAACCGAGTCGACGGGCAAGGCAGAGGAGGAACATACTGCGGAGAAAAGAACCAGAACAATGGGATGCAAAAGCAGCAATGGCCGAACTTCCCCAGGACTGGTAAAAATATACTCAAATTGGCAAAATTGACAGACACCCTTTTTCCTGGTATACCGTTAGTTTTGTTATTGATAATGACCCAAGCAAATGGAAACCCTCATGAACCTTTTAAATGGACCTTAATCAGGTGGGAGGGACAAGTAACCATTCAGACTCAAGTTACACCAGGAGCCCCTAGTTTTCTCTGTGCGCTGTGTGATCTCATACCAGTAAAATCCTGCCTGAACAAACATGGATTTTATTTTTGCCCTAGTTCGAACCATGAGAAAGGATACTGTAATTACCCAGGACATTATTATTGTGCCTACTGGGGTTGTGAAACAGTAGCCTCAGATTGGGAGGTTGACCAAGACAAGTATTTATGGGTAGGGTGGGGTCCTTTCGGATGTGACCCACCGAAACATGGAACAAATGGAGGTTTTTTGAATGAGGGTACATGTGACAAAATCTACATTAATTAGTAACAGGTCAAGGAAAATGTATAGGTACAGTGCCTGAAAAGTATCAGCCTTTGTGCAACCGAACAGTCACTAATACCAATATAGAGAAACACAAGAATCAAAATGGCAAATGGGCTATCCCGACACCAGGAGCTAAATGGGTTTGTTCAGACATCGGAGTAACGCCTTGCCTATCCCTAAACGTGTTTAATCAATCTCAGTTTTGTGTACAGGTGATTATTGTTCCTCGTCTGATCTATCACACCTCTGAGGAGGTGTTACGCCACTTTGAAGGAGACCTGGATAGACAAAAACGAGAGCCACTTACAGTGGTAACCCTAGCTACACTGCTGATAGCGGGCGGAGTTGGAGCAGGTACAGGCATAGCCTCCCTAGTAAAAGGTCAAGAATTACAAAGTTTGCAGATGGCTGTAGATGGGGATTTAGCAAAAATAGAACAATCTATCCAAAATTTAGCCACTTCAGTAAAGTCTCTATCAGAAGTAGTGTTGCAAAATAGAAGAGGATTAGATCTATTGTTCTTAAAGGAAGGAGGGTTATGTGTAGCTCTCAATGAAGAATGTTGTTCTTTTGCTGACCATACGGGATTAATCCAGGACACCATGTCTGAACTCCGGAAAAGGTTAGATCAACGTAAGAAAGATCGTGAGGCGGGCAGGTCATGGTATGAAAACTGGTTTAATATCTCACCTTGGCTAACTACTTTGTTGTCTGCTTTAGCAGGACCACTTATTATGCTGATTCTGGGACTTATATTTGGGCCTTGTATATTACGCTATATTTTACACTTTATTAGAGAATGGTTTGACTTAGCTAAATCGCTTATTTTAACTACGAGGTCTAGGGAAAAATATAAGAGTGTATCTATTAATGAGGATGAAGATTGTTGTGAATGCGTTATGCCACGTGAAAACTATGCCTATTGTAATTGTGAGGTATTACCTTGTGAGTGTTATGATAAATGTTGGGATTGTGGAAAAAGGTTTGTTCGCAGTGCTGAGAATGAAAGCAGTGTATAATAAACAATAATAGGATAAAAAGAAAAAGGGGGGATTGTGAGAAACTATGGACTAGGGTATTGTTTATTTAAATTTATGTTAAGCCCATATGTAAATGTAAAGATTAGACAACAAAAGATAAGATAACCGTCAGGTGTCCAGGATGCCGCTTGTGAAAAGATACGATCACCGCCAGGTGTCCAGGATGCCACCAGGTGTCCAGGAACCGACAGAAACAGGGCAATGAGACAAAGGAGGAAGACCAGCAGGAGGCAGAAAACGACCCCCCTAACAACAAAAGCATGACTCCACTACCTCATGAACATGGAAGTAAAGATGTATAAAAAGGGACTGTTTGAACTGCTCAGGACGGCAGTTGGTGGAGCGCAGACTCCCCTGTCGTCCAGCGCTGTTTTGCTCATATTCTACTTGCTATAATTAATAAAATTTTAATTGGATTATGATCCGTTGTGGTCTCAATTTATAACAGTAATATTACTATAAATAATAATATTTTTATTATAAGTATTAATAATACTTAAACATTACTTAAATAGTAAAATCCCAGACCAATTCTGGATGCTTTCTGGATGCCATCCTAGTGTTTCTTGCCATAACTGCTCAGGCAGTTATCATGCTTGCTGTGTGACTGGGCCACTATTAATCTACATCAGTAAGCCCATTTCTTATGTGACAGTGTCACTCAAAGTATGCCTGCACCACAAACTCTTTTGTGACTTTGTACACATAACTCTCCAGGTATCTCTAGTACTGGAAGAAGTTAAGCTGTGCAACTCAGAGCTCAGTAGAGGCTGGTGATGCAAAATATACTAATCTTCTGAGCTTATGTTAAACCATGGATTTTCACGTGTTTTTTCCCAGTACTCAAGCTCAGTAGTCTGAAGATGATTTTTAACAAATCTACACTACATAACCATGTTGATACATGTAAGAGGAAAAGTCTTCCCTTTACATGGAAAATCTGAGAAATAAGAATTTAAATCTGCAAATATTTCTCTAGCAAGGTACAATTTTCCCTATTTCAAAATATCTTACATAATAAAATATTTTACAATAATATAACTAGGCTTATTTTGATTACAGTGCCACTATTTAAAAGCTAGTCAAAGTAGTGCTCTCTTATAACAACTACAGTGGACTAGATTAATCATTTGTAGGAAATCAGTAACAGCTAAATAAACAAACTTGAGCACTAATAGAAATCAAGTGCTAAAACATACAGTTTGTACTATGATTACTTACAGGGTTTGCAGAGTCCAACTGGAAACCCTTAGTAGCATCACCTATTGCTTCTTTCCGGTTTTCTATTACCAATGCAGAATAAGTGAGAGAAAGCAATAAATAAAACTGCAGACATTTTTCTTATGATCAGATGTTTTTTACAATGAAGTCAGAGCATTTAATACATACCGTTCGAGTATACAATATTGGCATTTTTAACAACAAGGTTTCCTTGATAGCACCTGAAAGTTCTTTTCTAAAAACCTTGTTTGCTTTACCCTAATGAAAACTACTTCTACTCTTTTTCCTGTGAAACCATTATATCTAAGCATCTGTCTACTCCAAGTGCCTCCTCTAAGACACTCCCAGTTAGTGTCTTAACACAATCCTTTCAGATGCCATTTCCTTACCCAAACATGAAGTTGTACAATATGTTCCAAATGACTTATCAACTTACTGCTGCCAAGAACCAAGGTCCCATTCCTGTCACATTCTCCCACCTACCATGCCTGGTCTCCAGTTAACTCATCTCTTAACTGAAGCATACAAAGTCCCCTAAGTGAGTTTAATCCATAGAAGACAATACAAAGTACCAGACCGAGAAGTGATGTTACAAATGCAGAAAATGCTGCAACCATAGCTTATGCCATGTTAGACAGCAGAAAATCTATACAGAAACGAGGTTTTGGTAAAAATGATGTTATGGTGTGCAAGACCCAAACTTTGGGTGCAACTTCTGTTGAAGTTGGGTACTCGTCTTTCTCTGATGTCTTTCTCCCATGCCTAATAAAGGTTACACTTACAATGCCACCTTAGAGTCCATTAATTCCACCAGCCTATTTTCATGACATTTGTGGGAAGTGAGGGTCTGTGAGTTTCTGACACTTTGACCCTTGGCTGAAACAAGCCAATAGGATCAAACTCCTAGATCAAGATGTGCAGTGTAATTGCATGCGCTGCTTTTCCTTTTGGAAACAAGCTACAGGTGTTACCGAAACCTTGGAATAAAGAACTTATCAACACCAATGTGATGCAGATAAGCAGACACTTCTTCATTGACGGCCGGGTGCGTGAGTGAGTCCTCTCACGATCTACGCACACCAAGTTTCAAAATCATACACCTTATATAGAACTTATTCGTACATATTCATTAAGTATTCATGCATAAACATAGTATTTCCCCCAAATCATTAACTTACTCTCCTCCCATATCCGATTCTGTGCACTAAAGGCTAGAAAGGTCTGGAAATGGGTCTGGGGTATTATTCGGGTAGGTGGTACATGAGTCAGTGGTCGCGATCTCCCCCTGCCGGAATTACCTTTCACTTAAGGTAACTGTTTCTTGGCAGGTAACTACGAGTTGCTTCACTCGACTCTCCCCAGTTCCCATTAATTCTACATTTTGACATTTTAGTACGTTTTCCTAGGTTACATATAAACAATCATCTTTAAATCTTAAGTCTGTTATCTAAAACATTCCTACTAGGTGATTCTGACCAATTCCTTCAGCCTTGGTACGGGTTATACAGAGGATTTCATAGCAGCTGTTGCTGTACAAATACAAGTTTCATTAAAATATTTCTTATAACTCTATATTCCTATTAAAATAATTCTACATTCCTAATCAAATGTGGTTAATTAATTCTAAATATTGGCAGATATTTAACACAGGTACTCTTGAAAGAAGACAGAAAATAAATGAACCACAGGTGACAGACATCAGTCACACTGCCTTCTGTAATACTGGTAGCAGTATTACAACACTGACAGGACAGCCCACAGCAGAACTTGTACATACCAGAGCAGAAGATGCCCAATTTTCACTGGCACCCACACCAGGCATACTGTGGCTCCAATAAGATGGCATTACATACACTTGCTGCAAATCTTTACTGAATTCAGATTTCAAAAATTAATTCTGAGGCAATGCTCATGGTGGCATTGCTCACTGCAAAGTAAAATCCAGAAGAAAAAAATCAGGCATGTTTGAGCCAGACTTATAACCTGCACCTTTTTAATAAGTTGTGACCACTAGCAACCAATATGGCTCAATAAATATTTGGTCTACTGCATCAGAGATATGGCAAAACAACACAGAGAAAATGCACATTGTTCTTACCCCTAACACCTACAGTTCAAAAAGAAAAAACAGACAGCTGGAAACAAAACAAGAGACCCAGAAAAACGCAGCTACACTTTCACAGTCCCAAAATAAACTGAAAGACAATGGAGTGCAGAACTTCCAAGCCCCAGTTTCGAAGTCTTTGGAAAGGAGAACCACTGGTGTTGCAATGGAGTTTTTTCACTGATGTATGGTTGTCCCTGACCACCCATCTAGCTACTGATACCCTTCTGAGAAGGGGAGTACTCCCTTCTCTCTCCCCATTGCACCTTCTGCACATCTGCAATGACTTATAAAGCCAACATATAAAAAATACCTCATTTTTCATCTTTACTTGATCTTCCCAGTTATTATTGTCATTATTATTGATTTTAGATTTTAAAAATACACTTCATAAAAACACAAGTAGATTTATATAGTATTTTAACTTAATTAAAAATATCAAAAGATCATGCTGGACAAGGACAGCGAACATATGTAAAAATGAAGAGAATAAAATCTAAAACCTGGCATATGAATGCATGTTATAGATAGCAAATACACCTATAATATATATTCAATTATGAAACAATATGGAAGTAATACTTAAAATGCAGACATTTGTAAGAAATTATTTGTACGATTTAGTCAAGAAGTACATAATGCCTTTCTGAAATGGACTACTATCTGCAGTAAACACAGACACGTCTGTACTGATAGTCTTTGCTACTGTAACACTAAAGCCTTGGTGAATGGCACAATATACTTCACGTTCGTGAACCCTCTGACCTAAATAATCCTGAAATTCATATGTGGAGCCAGCCAAATAAACATACTTAACAAGATCAACCATGGCTGCAAACGTTAGTGTCGTTTTGATACCTGTAGTTTTGAGTCCTGAGAGCACAAGTAGAAATGACAATTACATGCATGCACTACTGTATTGCCTATGTGAGTATTTAAAGCTGAGACTTTTAATATCTGTTTGAGCCTTGTCCAGCCCATTGGAAAAAACTGGTAACTGTGTCAGTCAGATCTATACCATTGTCCAATCTGTACATCAACATTTGAAAATAAAACTGTATTACTGTACACATGTATTCAACAAGAAGAACAGAACTCACTCAAAACCCAAAGTAGACTCTAAGGAAAAAGTTTTGCCACTTGTAACAATTGTTGGTAATGAAATGTTTCTGTTTATGAATGAGAAAAAGCTGCATACAATCAGTCAGTCAAGATTACCACAAGAAATTCCATAAAAGAGCTGCTATGCTTATATACAGTAACAGAAGCAGGTACCTGCAAGGGAGGATGAGGACAGACAGACTGAGAGCTTGTGAGCCTTTTCTGCAGACATTCTTTATTTCTTTAATTCCCCTGTATAACCCTTTATCAACATTGTAAAACATAACAAAAACTTATAAAAAGGTCTGTTCAACAAGATTCTCATATAAACTATTTTTAAGTTTTATTATTGTTTAAAAACAAAAGGCAAAATAAGCAGAAGAGACTTTTACTTTCAAAAGGAACCCATGCCAATTTAACTTGTCCAAGCTGCACCAAAGTCCCTGTTGTCAGAAGCATTTCTTCCAGAAACTTTCAGACCCTGGACTGATAGCATTTATATCACTGAAAGCAGTGTCCTATCTACACTTGCAGCACATAAATCTGTGTTACAGACTGCACAAAGTCTAATATTGTTCCAAGGTTGGTTCTGAAATTATTAAAAGTTAATAACAACAAATTTTTTAAAATGTATTCTTAAAGATTTAGCTGTGTTTACACAATGAACATTTTGCATTCATTTTTGCATAAACACAGGATGCTTTCAACTACAAAAGTTGCTTTACATGCATCTGCAAAAAACAATCTAATGGAAGATCAATTTCTACTTTAAATATTTATTGCATTTTTTAAAAAATAATATTTATTATACTTTTACTCATATGATATTGCTGAGTTTAATCTGAGGGAATAAATTTTCTGTTAAAAGATCATATTTTTAAAGTATTTTCTCCTATGTAATTTGTACACACTAGAAATATAAAGATTAACAAAAATCCCTAGAGTAGTTCCTTTTCAGATTAACTGTCTTCCCTTTGTATCTTAAACTCATACTTTAATTCTCTTGTGGGTAAAACAATAGCTTGGAGTATCAACAGAATTACAGACCGGTAAAGAAGCTACTGCAAGAGGGGAAGCCCACCAGGCTGCCCAGCTGCCCAATTCACACTGTGCTCAAGTACAAAGTGGTCTAAGACCCCTTTTGGAGACAAACAACAACACTGCTGTATATGTAGATGAATGGCAAATGAAAATATTCTTATTACCTAATTTCCCTACTCTTTTTAACACTCTGGCTATGGTAAGAAACAGGAAAAATTGAATGAAATTATCCCCTTAAGCATATTCTTGTACTTGGAATTTCAATATTTGTTGGCTAAATTTAATCAAGGTTCTAGAGAATCTTACCACATTTCACATGTGCATATGCTCTTTGACAAAGTGCTGGTGTTTGGAGGATAGATGTGGAAACACCGCCAACTTGACATACTCTCTGAAGAAAAAAAGACAGGATCATGAACTATAAAGTTATGATTTAAGCAGCAACATTACACTACATCCAATATCATTACACCAAGTAAACATTGTCATTACAAACTTAATGATATTCTTGAGATATCCACATTAGCACCATTGGTCTTTTATTTATTTCAAATTACTGTTCTTATTTACCTCAGCAGGGCTTTATACAATTACTCCCCAGACTGCTTGGACTCCTATGGGGATGATTTATGTTGTCATTCCAATATAATGTTTCTCATAATTGCACTGTGTTTAAAAGCATTAGAACCCAAGGGGCTAGACAAGGAGTTATAATATTAACAGCATGCTCATATAAATCAATTTACTCCCTTGAAGGAGGCGAGGGCCGGGGGGGGTGGGGGTGGGTGGGGCGGGGCGGGTAGAAAAAAGAAGTTAGTAGGATTACAGAAGAACTGCAAAGCCAGTGCAAACCTACCACTTAATCAGTAACTGTAAATGCATCACAGCAAATTCTGGAAATAAAAACATAAGCAGGAATCCATTTCCACATGTGTAGTATTACGTTAATAACATTAGTAGACTGATCACATAAAGTAGGAAAAACATCCTTTCACTGAAAAGATTCAATCCCAGAAAAAGGCAAGCACCCCAAACACTGTAAATGCACAATATTCTTAAGACTTCTCAGGCTCCTGTAAGGTCAACCTAACATTAGTGGCAGACATAATTTCATAATTGCATCATTTTAAAGATTCTAAGTATATTGCAGGGATCAAGAAGTAACCCATGAGTTCAGAAACACTGACCACTAAGGATAAAATCTAATGATAAGGGTTATGTGGGTAGAAACCCAGGAAACTTTAGCCTCTCCTTTCCATTACCTACTAAAATATCTCATTTTATTTAAAAAAAAATCTTAAACAATTTTTAAGAAGTCAGGTTTTAATATTCTTAATGCAATGTGCAAGCATAAGATAACCTAATATGTTCAGAAGATGGATTACTTGTAGCTCAGTCTGATCTGAGCCTCTAAATGCAGTATTGTTTATTATATTTACTGGTCTGATTTTGCTGTACTGTAGCTATATTCTAAGATGCAGCTGTCAATCACTTGAGGACAAATTTAGTGTAATAAAAAACTACAAGACTGAAACAGGACAACAAATATTAAAAAATATTATTCTGATATACTCCCTGATCGAAAATGTAGCAGCTCACTAAACCTAGGATATTCTTTTCCCCACAAGAGCAGGCTATTATGCAACATCCATAAATCCCACTGCAGATGTACCTTAGGGATAGATGAAACTTCTATTGCTTTAGTGAGTTCATCCAAACCCTCTTTATGGTGATTCTGTTTTTGTGAGGCTACAGCTAAATTATCAGAATGACAAACTAGTTTTTTGCAGTTTCAGTCTTGCCTTTACCTTTTACTTTTTCCTGTGCAGCCATTATATCCAAGCATCTGCTTCAGACGCCTCCTCTAAGGTACTCTTAGGTTGTGTCTATCTCAGGACAGACTCTTACCTTCTGTAAAGCAGTCTGCTCTACAGGATTAGATGGAAATACGCTGCTTCACAGCAGCTGAAGATCTAACCCCTCAGTCATTAACTAGAAACTTGCTGCTGCTGGGAGAACTATGTTATTGTTTCACATTACAATATCTTCAGTCCTTCTAATAAGAAAGGAGATGTTTCATAAACCTCACAATCTGATTTTTAAATGCTGCAAACTTATCACAACACTAAGCCAGAAAAAAATGTATTTCATGCTTAATAAAAAAAAAAAAAGAATCAGTATTTTTATTTCCAACATCAAATCACACATAAGCTGCAAATTGAACTGCTTAGGTAAACAGGGGTGTTGTCGTGGTTAAATTTTGGCACCTGGGAAATTAGTAGTGTGTTGGATCAGAAATGATATTACAAAAAAAAAAAAAAGTTTAATCAGAAAACACTGGGTTGTTCAGCACAAAGTATTTCATTTAAGCAGCTACTCTGGAAGTAGGAAATCTGAAAAATCCAGAAAATATACTGCATGACAGGTTACCTGAAGATTTTGTCCTGGAGCCAAAAATTCCTGCAAGCACAGACACTGTAGCAATTGAAAATCTGCTGGTGGGAACTGCATCAGAGGCAGGAGCTCAGAACATTCCAAGCTTTAAACTTACAGGAAAATAAAAAACAAGGAATACAACTAATTCCCTCAGGAACAGGAAGACCTATAGCTGGAGCTTGGCTATTGATTGCAACACAATCAGACGTTAAGACTTTTTAAAAGATGTGAGAAGAAGGAAGGTGAAGACTTGGAGGGAAATCTGAGAAGTAACATGAAAATTAGTCTTCATGCTTTTTACATTTACAGCCAGGCCTTTTGTAAGAATTTTCTGTTGCACACAGGAGGGGTGTCCTGCCCATTTATACCAACTTTGGGGACAATAGCATTGCCAGCGGTGCTGGCTGTATCCCTCTGAATTGCTATTTATCAGTCAGATCAAAGTTCTCCTCCTTTTCTCCTGTCAACCGCAGCACACGTCCTCCCAAATTTCCTAGCAGCTCTCCAGAACACTATTTTTACAAAATACCACTTGTTCAGTATTTTTGCTTTCAGACTCCAGGATCACAGGCCAGTTTCCCTCCTCCGACAACATGGCATTTAAGACCGCCAGACTTCACAGAGCAGTCAAGATTTTTTTTCCACCTTATGGGTTTGGGAGTCCTCAGAGATCACTTTACAGTCATTGGGTTTTTTTGGTTTGTTTCCGAGGATGGGAGCATCTGGGGAACATCACACGTCACGCAGAGGAGCTTCCAGATGTTATAGGGCAGAAATCACTGTTTCATCCAAGCACATGGTACCAGTGGGTGAAGCCAGGAACTCTGGTCTCCCGCTTGTCCTCTATTAAACCACTTGTGGGTTACAACTGCGAGCAGCCACCATCCCTCGCACAGCTGGAGAGAGATGCCCCCCGCAGCCTCCCAGCCACCTGAGAGTCAAATATAAACGGGCAAACAAGGGGAGGGCCGGGGGGAGGATGGACTGCGTGCTGTGAACTGCCACCGCCGTGCAGCCATACTGCTCTCTGGAGCTGGGCACAGCAGAGCACTGCAGAGGATGACACAGGCCTGGGCTCCAGCCACCACAAGACATGGCAGCGGGTAGCAAAACCCTGCCCGGGGCACGGCCTCCCAGCTCCAGAGGGCACCCCTGGCAGCGGGGGGAGTTACGTCCACCAGTCATGGCCTGCGCTGGTGGCAGCGGCAGGGCGGCCATGGCAGGGCCACGGGCACTAATGTCCCTGGCAGTGGCAGAGGGGTGGGGGCAGCCTGCAGGGCCGCGGTGTGCTCCCCTGCATAAGAAATAGGTAGAAATAGTCCGTCTTAACTGCTTCGTATCGGCTCATCTCTCCTTACGTGAAGCAGAAATAGAAAATCGTAAACAATCTTCTTTATCTGTTACTATTATTCCTTTTTTGTGCTTTAATACTTGTGTTTAAATGAATGAATATATTATTACTCCCATAATGCTGAAATAAAGTGTTGAAAGTTAATCCATTTTGGACGTTAAATCAACAAACATGTCAATGACTTACTCGTGTAATTGAAAATATCATAAATGTTCTAGGATTTAAAAATTATCCACCCCCATTTAATATTCTAAAAATGGTATTTGACGCAAAAAGGCATTATTGTGACATTGCTTTTGCATACTATTGTCATTTTTTCAACGCATCTGGTCTCGTGGCTGGTGCATTTCGGTGTTTGCGAGACCTTCAGAGTACAATGGTAGAAGTGACGACTGAGGGAATAGCCCTAGACCTCCTAGACCTAAGGTAGGAGGTAAATGGGGATGGAATGAAAGCAGCATCAGGCAGAAGGTGGGATTAAATTAATTTCCCTGCAGCCCGTCCACTGGGTGTCAGTTGGTATCAGGTGGTATGGGAGGAAATCAGAGTTCTTTCCTCCTGCCCAGCTGCCTTCTGAAGTCCAGTTAAATATTTGGCTTGAGTAAATTTGTCCTTCTGAACAGCCATAAGCATCACTGCGATCTGTGCCTGTTTCAGACTGGCAGTGCCCTGTCTTAAGAAAAATGAAAGAACAGCACAAGACTACTAATTGTCACACAAAGAATGTTATGCATATGTTGATGGCTCGGCCATGTTACCTTCTTTAGGAAGAAACCAGGTAAATCACATGAATTAAAGAGATATGACATTTATCCCAGTCTTTTCATAGCAGGATTTTAATTTCTTCCCAAACTAGTTTTTAAAGTTAAATCCATTTATGAGCAGGGCCCCATTCCTTGGAAAATACAGTTGTTCAGTGTTAGCTGTGTGGTTTTGTAACTCCTGGCATCTGATTTCATTTAAAAAAAATGAGTTCATCTTAGCATGACGACACATAACAGATAATTTAAATATTGTCTGGATAATTTAAAGGACATAGACTGCATTTAAGTTTGGTTTAGATTGCTACAGTGAATTACATTTGCTTAATCATAAACACCTCAACATTATTCCCTTTATTTTGTTTTATAAAGGAGCAAAAAGCTCAAAAATTCTCTACAGTGAGGATGCCAAGAGGTTAGAAGGATATAAAGAAATACCATTTTTCCTTTTTTTTCCTTTTTTTCTCTTGCTTCATCTTAAGTGTTGTATGCTTAAGCATCAGGCTGCCATGGGTTTCCCAAGTGCAGCTGCACACTCCTACAACAAAGAGCTGCCACATTTAAAAACTCAACAAAACAAGTAATTTCAGAGAAATTATTGCTATTCATTCACTGGTCACACATTAATTAGTTCTGGCAAGTCACGAATATGTCGGGTCTCTCACCCTTGTACATTCTTAGCCTCTGTAAATATGCTATATCCTGGGCGCGTACAGAGATCACAACACATCCAGGTGTGACTGTTCACAGCTAACTGTCCTGTGTAAGTTATCTGGGTAATGCAAGAGGTCCTGCACAACTGATGCGGTTGTCTCTAGCAACTGGAAAGTTAAAATTAGAGTTTGGCATGGCAGGAACATAATTCAAAACCCCATATGCAGAAAAAAAAAAAAAAAAAAAAAAAAGCAGTCTGGGAATACATCTAAGGCATCTAATGTCTATCTGCTGCCAAAAGGGACAGTCCCACTGCTTTTCCCAGACCGAGCAGTCAAGCCTCTCACTTGCCGCAATGCTGCCATTTCTCTGACACCATGGTAAGGCAGTTCATGGAGGTGGCTTGCCAGAATATTGGAACCATTTCCCTGCAGGACCAGATACACACCAGTGCCAACACAAGAGAGACAACTGGAGCAGAGGTGGGAAAACAGATCTGGCTGGGTTTTGCAGCATCTGGTTCAGTTTAGCGGTACGGTAATACCACCCTGGAAGCGACAGAGTATCTAACACTAACAGGAAATGCTAAATTCAGATTAGCAAATCCAAAATCCCATTACCTCTGCAGAGTTTATGTTCCTGAACTAGCTTTAATCCATATAGGAAGCAGAGGCTAAAGCATTCCCCTAAGAACTGGCACTTAAAAATGCTATTAACAAGAACACAGAAGGACTTACTATTATTTTTCTTTAAATCACAGTGAGAGAGATTTATTAGTGACAGCAGGCCTGTAGTATGTGGGAGACCAATATGGAAATCCATTTTGAGCATGAAGAGGTTCGGACCACATCTTCCATTTTCTAAATAGTACCCTCTCCATCAGGCCCTATTCAGATCAGCAGCATCTACAGCTTACAATTCACAGTGCCTAACCTTTCAGGCCTTAATAACATGCACAAGAAAAAACACATTTTCTTCAGTTGGCCAGAGTAGCAACTATAATACACAACAAGACAGTTCAAAACTATTATCCCATCTAGGTTCAGAATAATACCACTGAAATGGCAAAATATGAGTCCTTTCAAACTCATGCTGTAGAATACACGGGTCTAACTCACAACAAAATGCCATTGTATGAAAAATAACCTTCATTTTAGCTGTAATTTTCCTGTCCGTAGGTGCTAGAATTACTCACAGAAGAGGTAGTTCAAATCGAATTAATAAAAAGTGAGCAGTTGTATACAGCAGCCACCTTTAAAGATTAAAATCCTTTTGCCTGTACCAAAGACAGGATCTGTAGGAGACTCACCTTCCCCCAAATTGTAATGTAGATCTCCAGAGCACAGAAACAGGTTGCTGTAAAACTTGAACGCAATTTGCCTTAGAGCAAAACTGCTAGCCAGTAATGACAGTCCATTTTATGCCCCTGTGACTGAAGAGGTGATTAAGTAAAAAAAAAAACCCAAGTTATAGCATGGTTAACAGAGACTCTGAGACCCGAACTGTACTTCAGGATATTGAAAAAAACTGTTGCTAGGTTCTTTCAATTATCTTTTCTGTACTCCATTCATATTATTCCCACAGAGAACAAAGGGAAACAGGCAAGTCCAAATGTTTTATGCTTCTTGCAATATTCTGTGATCAGTGCTCCCAGTACTAAGCAAAGACATGGCTGAAATGGAATGAGTATTCAAAATTCTCATTTCCAAATTAGAGGAAGGAACATTAGATACATACTTTTTTCCAAGAATAGAAGTTGGGAAGGGAAAATTCAAATCTTTTACCTTAAATAAATGAGGAGAAAATTTTCATTGTTCCAATTCTAAATTGCTGACAGTTGATGAATATGTAAGTATATTTTCAGTTAAAATTCTCTGCTGAGATTTCAGGTAAATCCAGAAAGAGGATATGGGCACTAAAATCTGTCTACCCAGCAAGCCACAAGGAAAGTGGTAGAGGTACTCTTTTCACTATCCATCATTCCTCTTGAACAAGTATAAATGTGCAGCAAATTCATAAAACCAGAGGTGGAGGAGATGGGATGAGCGTGACTCTCTAAATGATGGTTAGCAAAGCCATTTTGGAAGAGGAGTTCATGTCTGTGCTCATTGCAGCTAAAGTTTTTAGGTATTTTATATTAAGTATTAATTAGATATAAGCAAAGCACCCGAGGTGCAGAGACAAAGAATTTGGAATAGCATCTGTCTAGAGAAAGTCCCTTGAGAGCCTTTCCTAGAGTTGCACTTGCTTGATTACTCAGGGAGTTTTGCAGTTTTCTCTTGATGACAGCAGAGTTTCAATGAACAAAATAGAAGAGAGCCATGAGCAGGTGACTACGCTTTTTTTTTGGAGATGAGAGATAAGGTTTTAACATCTTTCATGCCTCAGCTTGGAGGGAGACATGGAATAGATCTCAGCTGCTAAACACACATCACTTGTGCTTCAAAATACAGTATGGTGGTTCTGATTACCTCTACAGGCATGCAGCAGCACCAGATGCAGGCATCCTCTTCCCAAAACACAGACTTGTGCTTAGGTGCCTAAATTCTCCCTGAGTCTCACTTCCAGCCTCTAAGTCCCCTCTCTGATCTAGCAGGTTGTGCTACAGAGACTTATGGCCATGAAAATATTTACCACAAAAATAACCCCTAAGTTTATGAAACCAAGAGTTATTATGCAAGTTATTTTTTAAATTTACAAAATAATTCTAAAAACTATAGAGCGCTTTTACTTACAAAATCAAGTATTTTAAGTCCTACAGTTCAGCTAAAATTTGAGCATCTCTGATTGGCTGCCTGCAGCATCCTCCCTCTTCCACCCCAGAATTAAGATAATCAGGCCTCAGAGACAGAATCCAGAAAACATAGAACCTACCAGAATTAAAAAAAAAAAAAAGTTAGTTCATATTCTGCTTGAAAAACAGCGTAATAGGGCCTTGTGTTCCTTTCTATGGATCGGCATGTTCTCCTATTAAGTGTTAAGCAATTGAATACTGGTTCTGTCATATAAAATAGACTAAAAAATTACAATTTGTATAAGGGAGAGTAGACAGTTAATTTAAAAAACTGGAAAACAGTACCTTCATCATTTTGAGAGATCTGGTACTGTACAATCCAGTATTAGGCATTATATGCGTTTGCTTTAAAAAACATAAATACCTTCCATCCCTACATGATGTGATTTGGTATGCTTCCTTGTCAGCTTTCAAAATAGATTTGCATAGCATGTACCATTGATTTATAGAAGCCTGGTCTGGGGTGTGGTGAACATGATGTCTGGCCTATTTTCTGTATGAATTATAACTGCAAGAGCAGGGAAAATGCTCTTACAGCTCTCATCCAACAATACACAATAAACTTCTAATTCCTTCACTTTTCTTGAAAAAAAAAAATAATGCAGAAGAGTGTTTAGATTGCCATTGTCCACACAGACCCTGGAAGTGCTGCCAGAGGCAAAAGCCATCTGTCCAGAGACCTTGTGTTTCCACACAGCTGCTCTGAACATTCTTTACTCAGAATCAGAGGATGTAAGAGGTACTGTTATAGGTTCTAGGCTCCCTTGCCTTATAACAAAGGAATCACAAAGGATAGGGAAAACATTTATCCCTCATCTCAAGCATCAAGTAGCAAAGGCCTCAAGCTGAACTAATAGAACTTTCTCTCCACCACTAACTGTCACTGGATGTTGGTATTTTGCTCCCAAATGGACCCCTACTAATGAGGAAAAGAATCAGGTTACAAATCTGAGAGCCCTTTGCAGAAAACTCTCAGCTGGCAGCAATTTGTCTCTCTCACTGTCCCAGCCATTCCAGTACTTGAATAAGGACACAGAGAAAAGTCCCAAGCTGACTCAGGAATTTTTTAGATCAAAGCCAATGTCTCAAGCAGTGTGTGGAAATAAATGGACAATATGCATGGTGAAGCACTTTTGTTGTATGCTTTTGGAAAAAAGTAGGTTGCTCATTTCTTCACAGTGTCACTTTCTTTTTCAAGACAACACAGTAAACAATGCATCACATACCAGTATCTAATGTTAAGAGCTGGGCACCGACACCCTCCTCTAAAACAAATATTCATATCTTACTGGGCAGCAGAAACAGAAAATTCCTGCATAAAACCTGCCATGCTTAGCTAAGAGCAGCAAGCAATATGCAGATCTCCATAAATTTGAACTTTAATCGCAGCTGGCAGTCACACATTGTTAAAATGCAGATGTATTATTTTCCATGCCTTCCAACAGGTTTCCTCAACCTCATACCATTGCCTGAGTCTGAAGTATTGAACTGCATCCATTTCCCAGCTCTGTCCTGGTCAAAACCAGGTAATGGTGAACAGCAACATTCGCATATTGTTATATAATGCCTTGCGAAGATGACATTAACCACCCACTCTCAGTACCGGCTATCCTCCCTAGTGAAAAATGGAAGAATAGCTGTTTCAGCCACACATACTGCACAGCAGTGACTAGTCTGAAAATAGTTCAGCACAATTAGCTGATGAAACTGGGAGAAAGTGTAGAAAACTGATGGTAAAAGCCTTGTTGCAGCTGGCTGTTTTTGATAGTGCTGTGACAATTGGTGCCCCATGTCAGGCATGAACTCACAACCTTCAGATTATGAGGCTGAGTGTAATGAGCGGCGACAGTGGTGATGGCTGTGCCAGGGGACATTTGAAGTTTTAAACAGTGATGGCGGTGCCCAGCATAGTGGGGACAGGCGGGGATAGCCTGCGATGCAGATCACGTTGAGATAGGCGGGAAAAGCCTGGGAATCTGGATCAGACACGGGTAAAGGTGAGCCGTTGGGATCAAAGAGAAGGAAGCCCGACTGCCGTGGAGCTGAGAGACTGAGGGTAACGGGCGGTAGCGGCGGAGTGCATGGCCAGACGTGGCAGCAGCCCACAGCGGCGGCGGGTCCAGAGCGGGTCCGGCCGGACAGTGGTGATGGCTGCGCTGGGGGAAGGCGTGGGAGCAGCGTGGTGTTGCGGGCAGCTCCTGCTGTTGCTGCTGCTGCTCGGCCTGGTGGTATTCTTGCCGGCGTTTATGTGCTCGTTGAAGGTGTCTCCACTTGTAGTGCTTCAGTTTGCTCCTGTTGTGGGTTGTAGGTGAAGTTTACTAGTTGCCACCAAGCCTGGTGATCTTTTTCAAACTGAGTGGTGGGGCTTTTTTTGCTTATTATTTCCCTTATTTCTTGAGATAGTATTCCTGATGTTCCTTCCCTTAATATTCCCGCGGCTACAGATTGTACCCACTGCTGAGTATTGGATAGCAAGTGCAACTTTTTTGCTAACGCCCCCAATCTGATGAGATTACTGCTGGAACCCCAAATCTCGGTACTATTTCTTACAATAGTACTTTGGTTACTTCTTTAGCTTTATTGGTTCGGCAAGGGCGTGCTTCTGGCCACCCTGACAAGGCATCCATCATGACCAGCAGGTATCGAAACCCCCCTTTTCTTGGGAGTTCTGAGAAATCAGTTTGTCACTGTTGCCCTGGATAATTTCCTTTTCCAGTTGTCCCCGTTTGATTCATGTTCTCCCTACAATTTTGTCAGTCTAATTATTTATACTATGAGTCAGTGCCCCAATGGGTCTTACAATGTTCTTCCTTCCTGGGTGACCCTCTTATAACAGAGGGGGCCATTCCTCACATCAAGGTCTGGCATGGCATGTGTTCCCACCGCTCAGCGCCTACTGGCTTGCAGCCAACAGCAGAGCTCAAGATTCTTCTTGGTGGCAAACACAGAGGCCAACCCAGTCTTGCCCTTGACTATGGTAGGAGGCACCTGACCAACCTTTTTCCTTGTACTTCGTTGTCAATGCAGTTTCATCTGCGCATCCCATAACATGTCACTGCCATGGCAAAACACACAGATTTACATAGGTAGTAGAACTACTACAGAGTGCGTTTTATTTCAGTTTTCATGCCAATACCCCCTGCAGCCCTGCTGACCAAGGGATATTGTTTTACCTGAACTGGGCAGGCCTCCCTTTTCATTTCTGCTGTAACAGGCAAAGCATTTTTTGCCTTACCCAGAATTTACTCCTGGATATACGTGGTTAAAGATTTCTTTTACTTCAGGGAGGTCCTCTTTTCCACTTTTCTGTTGAATTAAAGATAAGCTCAAGATTTCAATTAATTGATCATCTTTAACTTCCATTTCTCCTTCTCTAAACTTCTAGATGCTCTCTCTCATCCCAACAAAGATTTTGGTGAATTTGGCATTCCTATTTATTTTCTTATTTGTACTTTAAAGGTTTCAAAATGCTTTTTCCTGGTGGCCAGTAGCTCTGTAACAAATTCTAACACCAAATAAGTTGCTTCTGTGTCCACTAAAAATTCCACCCCATTTTTCTCTAGACCCCAGCTTTAATTTAACCAGTGGATCTGCTAGGGCGGATTCCCCAGGTCCCTCAATCTAATTCTAATCCAGTCACTGGAACCCCCTGATGGTTCTTCAGCTTTGGGCAATCTGGCTGCCAGTGCCCACTTCCCTACAATATGCCCACAGATCCGGGCCCGCAGGGCAGGGTTTGCTCTTTCACCTTGGCCAGACATCCCTCCTCTGCCTCTGCCTCTTCTTCTCATGTTAGTCCCTCTGCCAGTTATCACTTTTCCCGAAGCCACCGCGGTAGCTGTGACTACAGCACGACGCAGCTTTTCTTCGCTGACCTGCTGTGCATGTGCTGTGCTGCTTCCTGTCAACTTTTCTACATCACGATTACCCAGTAACAATCAACTCAAACCTTTTTCTACTCCTGTTGGGTCGTCCTGATAGTCTTTCACAACCGACGTCCACGCATCTAAATCTCCCATCAAAGATTCACCTTTATTCTCGCCCGCCCCCCCGCCCCCATTGCCTGGGGCCAGCTCCCGGTCCTGTTGTGCTGCAAATGCTGCGGCCATTGGGATGACGTTGTCGGGTCCTTCAGCTCTGTTGCGTCGGCAACTGCAACCCCCTCCTCCCCACTATCAGAAGGATTCGGGGCAGGAGATGCTCTCCCTGCTCTGCAGCAGTTACAAGTGCCTGCCTCTGCAACAGCACCTCTGCTTTAACCCTTTCGTACCCTGAATGCAAATCTGCTCCTTGTTGCTTTAAGTCTGTGTCCTTACCTATGGTGCCTTTGCAGGCAAACAGCAAACAGCCTGCCATGCATCCAGCATGGCTCAGCCGCACCTCCCAGCGGGTATGGGGGTTTGTACAAACTCACCCCAAGACTTTAACCCTTCCCTGGGGGCCTTGACTACACACACACACACACACACCCTCTTCAGGTCCTACATTAGTGCAAGTTTTTATCTCACAATGTGCTTCACCACTGGAGGAGCCACAGCCTAAGGCTCTCTCTGTCTTTACAATGTAAACACAGCAATCATATATTGCACAAAAAACTTCAGCAAGAACATCTTTCTAGTTTAGGTCTCATTTTTCCCAATCCTTTTCTAGAGCCATAATCAAAGGATCAGGTGGTATATTAATCCCACCCTCCTGCCACACTCTGTACAGCTTCTCAATGTGCAAAATATATCTGCATACGTTACTTCATCCCATTTCCCTTGTCATCTTAAAAATAATATTAACTGTAGCAAGGTATTACAATTTCCTGATCTTCTAAGATATGTAAAGGCCACCATTGATTATAATATTTTATCAATGTTTTCTTATTCACACTCCCACCCAGCGGTCCTCCTATGTTCTTCCAGTGAGCCACAACCGAAAGGGCTCATGTTCACTATTTCCCCACTCTGTTGACCTCCCATTTCAACTTTATACAATACAGTAAATAATAAAAAATATTACAAGTTGCAGGTTTCAGCACTCACTTCATAGCTGAACTACGTCTCAGTTGCACAAAACACTCGCAGAAAAGGGCCCGTTACACACTCACTGCTCACTCAGATAGATAGCAACAATACCATTTTATGAGGGACGTTCCGACCTCAAGCACTGTTATGCCATTCCAGAACATCAAATATCAATAAGAGGTCTCAAATAATACCCGGTACCGAATTTTACAACAGATGACAAAATGGCCAAAACACATTCTTGAAGAGAACGCAAGTTACCACGGCCAAAACACACCCCTCCGGAGAAAACCTTTTACTCCTCAGGAGGCCCCTTCCCGCTACCACAGAAAGGAGAGCACCCAAATTCCCATCCCCAGCCTTTCCAGAGGCGAGCACCAGCGGTCTTTACCTCATGTAGGACATCTCCTCACGACTTACAGGTATCCCCAACCCAACTGCAATGTACCTGGTCTGCTGATGATGGTCCCTGTTGGTCCCCGCGGTGATCTGGGTGAGTAGGGGAGTCCTCCCGAGAAATCTTGGGGGCACCCAGAGGAGTCCCATCCTCAAGCAGGTTCTGCAGCCGGACAGAGAGGGTCCCACCTGGGTCGCCAAACTGACGTGCAGAACTGAACTCTACAACGTGAGGGGAGTTACAAAGAGGTATGTTTATTACGGCGTCAGGTGCAAGGGGATCGCTCCTCCCAGCCTGCACACTCTTTCAACAAGCCGACGATTATTTATTATACAAAGTCATGCACATACGTAAGGTTTCCAAAAATTCATTATTATAACCTCCTCCTTCTGGCGCCTCTTCAAGATGTACTTTTCATCTTCTTGGGCAGTTGCCTAGAGTTCCTGCTTACCTTTGCATACTTTAGCAGTCTGTTGTTTAGTTTCTGTTATCTACTAGAATTCTTTACACCTCATCCATCATCTAACCTTTTGTTCAAGTGTGACACATCTGCTGGCTAACATTAGCCCTTCCTTACTGCCCACTCTGTCAAGCTAATAGGTGTCCCCGGGGCTGGTTTTAATCTATATCAAGGTCTTTTCCAGCCTGGGCTCTTCTGTGATTCTCTCACTTTGAAAAGAGGAATGATGAGGCAGAGTTTGACTTTAAAGCTTTTAATTCTGAAGAGTGTACATTTTCAGGTCTTTCAAAATGTAACCTGGTTCCACAGAATGCATCTGGATTTCCTCCTGAGAATACCATGAGAAACATGGAAGGGAATGGCAAGACTGGAACAAAAAACCTTGGAAGTTCTCTGGGAAAAAAAACCAAAAGATAGGCAGCGGCATAATAAATTGTCTAAAAGAGTAGGTCAGATCTCCAGTAAAGGAAATAAAATTGAGGAAACAAAAAACAAAGAGCAGTTTACTGGTTCTACAAGCCAACAAGCTCACTGGGGCATCTTCCTGATCTTTTGGTGCCCAGGAGGGGATTCTTGAGCCTGATGCAAATCTGGATTATAAGACAGATTTCTGATTCAACCAGAAGTGCAGATACTTTGGAAAGCTCCAAACAGAACAAGCGTGAGAGGACACCTTGAGTGTATGGAACAGGCTGTTACAGGTAAAGCAAAAATAAACCCATCCTAAGCTAGCTTGTTATTAAGAAGTACTGTATTAGCTACAGAAGAGAAAACAGTAAAGTCATTACAAGCTTTGATTTGAAAAAAATCTTTTGGCAAACGGGGACTGATGAGAAACCAATGGCATAACAAGAATTTTAGAAGTATAAAAGGAGGAATCTGGATGTTTTGCTAATTGCCAATATGACCTAAACAACGGATGATGTACTTCAGCAAGTTAAACGATGCAGTGTTCTAGGAAATAAGAAACAAAGGTCCACTTTAAAAAGAAAAGAAATAAAGTCCCCTGTGTGTACAGTACATGTACCAGCAGGGAGAAGAGATATAAATGATTGAAATGCCCAACATTGTTATAGTTGAATTTAAAAAATTGAGTCCGAAATGGATTCACTAAATATTTATTAAGGTAGGAAAGCAAAAGCAGCGCTGGGCGGCCAGGGAGTCGCAGCTCCACCAAGGGCTCGCAAATTCAAGCAAGCTGAGCAGCTCTTTTTATCTTCACCGAGGTCGCTTCTGACATCTTCGGTACGCCCCTCTGCTTCTTCCGTTATCGTGGTTTCTTGTCAAGTAGGACGTTCCCATGTTTGGTGTAGCAAGATAACATTGTGGACATGTCTCAGGAAGTTCTCAAGACCACCACAATGGGTTTGTTCCTCTTGCTTAACTTGTTTGATCAGCAAATTATCCTTAGTTACTTATTACAACATAGACCCTGTAGGCTTATTTTATTACCAGCTGAAACTTTTATGAAAGATGAAGTTATTGCATGCTTTGTGATCTGAATATTTTAAATACTTATCATTTGTTATGCCTAAATAATGGAGAATTACTTTTGTTGTAACTTGGCCGATCTGCACTTTCTTTTTTTTTTTTTTTAAAAAGTATTCAGTCCCCTCTTAAAACCACAACGAGTCACACTTGTAAACTCCCTGTTAACCCTTATCTGGTCAGTGTCTTTGGTGATACTTCAATTGAGGGACATTTTTAATTTTTTTTTCTGCTACTCATATCCTCTCAATTCACAGTGAAATATCTGTCGTACAAATGTTTTGTGCAATATAAATGTTCCAGCAAAGTCCCAAAACCCCAGTGCTGAGTTCCTGGTCTCCTGCTAGTTCTGTCTGCCAAGAAAAGGTCTGTAATGCCATGTGTTAATATATTGAAGGGAAGATAGGCATCTAGAGGTGCTCCTGAGGCTAGCAAGTGACCAGTGACCTAAGAACTCCATTTAGGAGAAGGTTTTGAGCGCTACATAAATCCAGGTACACTGTAAGCACAAAAGATGAGGCTAATCCAGGAAACAGGGGGTCCTGTGATTTTTATTTTTTAAAAAAATAATATCACTATTATTACTTATGTATTTTTTTCCTCTTCCCCCAAGGGGCTTGAGCAACAGTAAAAACTTAGGTTGTTCAGCAAACAAGCGAGCACAAGTAAATGGGTTCTTGTGTATATTTCGTGTGCCTATTGCAGCAGATAACTGTGTAAAGCTGTTGTGTTCATTGAGCGCATCAGACTTCCAGTTTTCACATAGCATTCTTTCACATGTCTCAATTTTTGCCCTTCATGATTATGAGGAAGACATGCTTCATTGGGCACGCTGATCCAGTAGTACAAATGCAGCCCTTAGTTTCCTCCAGCTACTTTTCATTTTGTTCAGACAAGTTTTCCCCACTGTGGGGGTGAAGCTGATTTAATGCTCTGATGTGCTGAAGGATTCCTAATGTTTTGGAAGGCAAGTTTTAGTTACAGGTCATATGGAATAGGAGTCTGCATGTGCACATTTCTTCTTGGGTCTTTATTCTAAAACATTTGGCGTCAGTACTTTTGGGAAGTGTTGCTTTATAAGAAAAAAGAATGCTCTGAAATAGCACATAACAAAATCTTACTTTGTTGGAGAAATTTGTAAATAGGAAGTATCAAAACCATCAGCTTTGATCTTCAGGAAATGTGATGAGACTAAACCTGCTTGTTTGCAGCAAAGAAAGGTGCTTTATAGTGTGTCCTAGTATTTGCTTTTAATGCAAGGCTACCAAGTAGTCATTCTGCATCAATGAGATAGCTACGTTGCAGTAAAGCAAGCCATTGCAGTTACCCATATTTTTGTCCAAAATGTACATAAGTGTGATGTGAATGGACACTTTGAAGAAACACGTTGATAGTGTATTCAGTTTTTCTTTGTCTGGTGTTTTCCTTGAGGAAAAACTGGGTTTTAGAGTTGCTAAGGAAGAGGAGCTGTTTTGAGTGCTCTTTTGAGTACAATGAGTATTTTCGTCTCCTTCCATTAACCTTATGAAAGGTGTCTTCTAGCACTATGTGCTGTAGTGTATCTCTTAAATGAGGACTGCTTTGGTAACCATAACATTTCCTTACAGTGTTCTTTCTAGGTGAGGTTTCATATTCATAAAATGTCGTTTTTGCAATAACTAAATGCTCTTCAGTTTTCTAATCTGTATTTTGTAAACTCCTATTAAGAGATACTTGTCTTCTGTATATGACAGGCACCTTTGGTAGGTGCCTGGTAGAACAGCACAAATTGAAAAGATGAAATGTTAGTTTAGTTGATTTTATTAGACTAACACATAGCTGAAACATTTAGGGAATAACTTTGTAACCCATAGCTCAGTTTCTTCATTTATGAATTTGAAAACACTGCTTTTGAAAGAATCAAGCTTGATTCACACTTCTCGCTGCAGAGACTCTTCTTATTATCCTCCGTCAGTGTGAGATTCTCTTTCTGTGGTAGTCTGAAGCTTTTACCAAATCGAAAGAAACTGCTGTTACCACTAGGAGGCAAGTGCTCTGTGTATGTTATATCTGACTATATTGATTGTCAAGGAACTTACTCTTTGAATAATGTCTTGTGTTCATTTTGTTGTTTGCTGCTTGTTTTTCAGAAGTTAGAAGAACAGGGAATTAAAAATAAAAACAAATCCAAACTCACCCCCCCCCATTTCAAATTGCATAGTAGGGGTGTGGTACAGCTGAACTCTCATCTCTGAAACTGTAATTCACAATTTTCATCCACAATTCTATTCTTTGGCTAGCCTGTGATACAATTCTGTGCTGACTGGGTGTGCGTGAATCTTTCCTATAACTGTCAAAGCAGGGCATGCTCAACCAGCCTTTGGATTTGTATGTGCATTCTTCTAATTACTGTGCTCTTTGTTTATGAAAAGAAGTATTTTTCATTTCACCTTCAGCTTGTAAATCCGACAGCTACAGACTTGCATCTGTCTTTTTATGAGACCTGTTTTCTAATAAGACTTACAATATAGAACTTATAAACATCTTACACACACTTGTGGCATAACTTCAGGCTTGAATTCTATGGCTTTATAACCAGTTCTGGTAAGTCATTATGTTTTCCCTACCAGTTTCTTTAGTAGGCTGAGAAAATAAGCCCTTGAGATGGCAGGGGTCTCCTGCATGTGATTATGAAGAGCCAGGGATTCTGACCTTACCACTTAAATTTGCTTTAGGAAAAGCTTTTAAGATGGAGCTTTTTTGGGGAGCTGCATAGATGAAAACTGTCTTGAATATTTCACTGAGCGATACTCAGCTGCTGCTTGAGATAACTGCATTGATTCTGAAGAACTTTGTAAGTTCTACTTGCGTAATTTTTATTTGCATAATTTTCTGCATCACAAAGTGCAAGTACACAAATTCAGAGCTTCTGCGTATGAGAAGGCAACTCTCCTAAAACTTTATTCTTAAAACAGGCTTTTAATTGGTTGATTTTTGTGCAAGTAAAGCTTAATGATTTTGTTTTGATCAAATTAATAACATATTCCTGTGCAGCAAGGTTTTGCTGTAAAACTAACTTTGGAGTGCAGCTTCCAGCATGAGAGGTGCTGTGCTCTTACAAATCAGATCTCTTGTATTCAAAAAAAACCCCAAACAACCCTCAAACAAACCAAACTCTTAATAAAAGGAAGATTTTTGCAAGAAGGGGTAATGTTTGCTTAATATTAGCTATGCACTTCTCTGCTTCTATTATTTTGCTGGATATTGTTGCATAACATCTAGAAATGGAGTAAGTATAAATTATCCACATAAAGGTAAGATAAACTATGATGTTTTTACTAGTCCTGAGCATCTGAGGTAGGACATGTTTAAGGTGCTTCACAGGTAATGTATAATTTGAGGAGCATCATCCACTGGCCCAAAGAGTCCTGAAGCCCAGTGATAGGGAGCATACATCAGGACCCTTCCCTTTTTCTTGCTGCTTCCTCCTATACTGCTTTTTTATTTTTTATTTTTTCCCTTTTTGTATTTTCTCTCTTTTTTCTCTTTTCTTTATTCTTTTTTTTTCTTTTTTTCTTTTTTCTTTTTTCCTTTTTCCTTTTTTCTCTCCTGCAATAAGGGCTCTTTGGTATCGGCTAAATAGCTTTTGAAGTAAATTTATGAAAGGAACTGGCTATCCCCTAAAACAGAATAGGTTAGCTGACTGACAGCTCTTAGGCCTTCTTTCCTTCATGACTATGATGCTACATGTATCTTATTGTAGGAGTAAGTATTAAAATGATTTCACAGAGCATTAGCTGCTTCTGTGTCCCTTTGAGAAGATGAATTGTGTTTCAAATGACTGAACTCAAATTCTGGCTAATATTGCTAGTAAGATAGCTCTGTGCATTTAGAAAACAAAGCAAGTAGCCTCTAAAATGACTTGGTTTCATCCCATTTATTTTTAAATGGCAAAAGAAGTAGGCAGCCAGCCTGAACGTGGCCTAAGGAGTGATGTTTTCTGAGAACTGGTCGTAGAATAGAAGACTGTAAATGCAGCCTTGCAATGATGTCTAGTGAAACAGTATTTACTTACCCTACAGTCTGCAGAAATTAACAGAAAAGACCAGAAGGAGGCGTCTGTCACCTGCGTAAATAAGTCTAAGGGACACTGGATCTCTGATCTAACTCCTGGAAGAGTTTCATCTGTAGCTTGCTTGCTGAGTTTCCTGAGTGAAAGATACTGGGCAAATGGAGATTTAAAGTATTAATACTAAATATCTAATCCGTTTTTGGTGCCTGAAAGGAGGCCTGAATGGTTAGTAGGGCTCACGGTGCTTAAGTAATCATTTTGCAAAAGCTGTAACAGAAGGGTTTTTTTTCTTATGGCTTTAGTTGAAATGCTGAAAATAATCCTGACTGTTCCCTATAAAGTTCATAAGAGGCCGCTGTGGATTTAAAGGAAAGAATGCCTGTGGTCAGTGAGGAAGCTGCTGTGTATGTAGCTAGCTGCATACGTGTTTCTGACTTTGTGTTTCTAAATGCAGCTGTAACAAGTACAAATTACAGCAGTAATCACTCTGCAGTTTAAAGTTATCATTTCTCTTGCTTGAGGCAAGCAGTTCACTTTTACAATTTGCACAAACATGTTGATTATGTATACTAGGAATTAGTGGTAAATCACTGAAGTATGTGTATATCTTTTGGAAAATCATTTATTAAAACATCTCACATTTCTTGCTTTCAAATATGCTTGGAAAAAAGTGTCTCTGAAACAAATCAGAGGGAAAAAGTAGATTTGCTTTTAGTACAGTATGTTCACTATGACATAATTTTTTGTAGTGTCTTGATCTACCCCATAAATTTCTCCTGAAGTCATAATGTATTTTTCTGTGTTCTTTTTAACATCACTTCTTCACTAAGTGATGTTGTTTATAGCTGCCTTGTCTTGTATGGTGTATATGCAAACCTGTTGCCTAGAAGCAGTAGAGAAGTTCTTTGAATTATTCACATATGTGTATTCACTACTTGCTCACCCTGGATTCGACTAAGTGTTGTAGAACAGAAAGTCATGGATGCTGGTAACATGCTCTCATCACCAACATTGGTGTGGCTCAGCTACACACAGAGTTATGTATTACGATACAACTTCATGTCATTGTTGTGATTTGGTATTTCAAATAAAATGCCACGGTAGCCAAGGCAAACCTGAGAGCACAATCAATGTAACGTCCAGGAGACTGCTCCATTGTTTTGCCAATTGACAGGGTCAATAGATAGCACACAGACACCAATACAGAAAATACCCTTGATGTACTGTTTGTTTCAAATTAATGCAGAAAATAAGGCAATATGCACATACAGAAGGATTAGCCTACGATACCCTGATTCAAACAATAAAACAGATAAGCAAGGCAATGCACTTAATCGTTACTATTCACAGTTAGCTGTAGTGGTTCAGAAAGATACATCACCCGTTGCCCTAATACATTGCCATGCTCCAGATCCGTTGCTGTCCTCCAGATCTGCAGTCGCTGGGGAGCCCCTGTTGCATGAGAATCTGGAGATCCTGTCCCGGCAGCTGGGAAGTCCTACGCAGAGCATCTCCTGGTAGGTGAGGTCTGCAACGTTGCTGCAAGAGGGTCCAGCTTTTATACTATTGAACAAACAAGCTCACATAATTCCAAATGCGGAAACATCTGGTTTCACTCTCCTGTCAGATGCCACCAAAGCCTGGCCAGGGGTTGGGGAAGAACCGAGGGAGTTCCCTTTATCGACTGGATTTTAACCACTGGTTTCCAGATGAGGCCAAACAGCTGGACTCATGGCTTTGACTGCCTGCCTCTAAGCAAGGAAGGATGTGCTGTCTCTTCTCTCCTGATTATAGTTTATCTAAGCTAGATCTTTTGCTAATGGCCATACATAGTTCACTAATGATCATGCATATTTTGCTAATGATTGGATACTAAATACATACATTTAACGCTGGGTTGTTGGGTTCATCTGGAGGTCAGCTTTGGCTCAGGGCCTGTTGCTCAGGCCCCAGCACTTCATCCCTCTGGAATAATACGCTGGCATTTGAAGTGTTCAAGTGAGTAGTAACTTGCATACGGAACAGAAGTAATGATTGAGACATCCGGCCTGAAGCTCACAGGCGATCGCCAGAGAGCGTGGGAAGGCTTCAGGACTGTAGTTGCTTGGCTGCCATGGGTTGGCCCTTGCAGCTTGAGCTCAGACTTTGCGAGAGGTTTGTGTAGCACTTTGTCACTCCAGAGGGAGGCATAACGGAGCAAGCCACTGAGCAAGATTCATGCTATAGGACTATATCAGTAGTGTATGTGTTGGAGGTCTGAAACTTAAAGCTGATGATGGCAGATATGAGAACTCACGTTTTAACCTCTTGCGGCATGTGCTGAAACAAAACTTTTCTTCTGTTATCCTGAAAGCAGGTCTAACATGCTGCATCAAGTTAAACATTAAAAGCTTCTCTTTCTGTAACCACCGAAAAATGAGTTGTCACTGATTCAGTAACACCTTTCTTACCTCCACTTCTCCTGTTTAAATGGAATAGTCAGTTCTTGATCTATATTTGTCTTTTGCAGGAAGAATCCTGTTCACTTTCAGCAGTTCAGTCTCCCTAATGACAATGACAATCATGAAACAGCGATCGTAACTCAGGATAACAATGATAACTGTCCTGAATGTCCGTATGGTACGGCTTGTTTTAGGTAAGAAGCACTGTACAAAATGGCTTTTCTTGTTTTACAGGTTAAGAATGTTCTCCCCTGGAGTTGCAAAATGACAGTAGGATAGTGATGTTAAATCTTGACTGTGGCCTTCCAAATTTACTGTGGACAGACTGCTACCTTTATGGCACCATGGTCTGTGCAAAATATCTGTGATTTCAACTGGTAAACATGAAGCCTTGATTTTTTGAACTTGTTCAGTGGCCTAGAGATCAAAACTTTTTTATTTTTCAACCCGTAGTAAACTGTTCTTCTTGTATAGAAACAATAATTTATTGTTATGTGTTGTTCTTGATATGTAACTTTTAGTTTAGATTTTGACAAAATATTTGTTGAGATTTTGTACAAAGCCTCTATCTTAGTCAGTATTTGATTTGTTAGAAAGCATAATTTAGGTACCAGCAAGAAAATCCAGTTTATGACTGACTGCTGTTTCTTTTAGCAGCTGTCGATTTTCTTCAAAAGATCCTTTTGTTCAATTTGTTTCTCAATAGCTAGGTTTTACACTTGTATTTAGCAGAGTTTAATGACTGATTTGTAATTGATGCAGTGGACAAAAGGATATATTTTGAGGCAACAGCCCTTCTGTGGGGGCATATTGAAACTAACAGCTGCTGTTAAAGATTGTGCTTGAGCAGAAACATTTTCTCTCTCTCCCTGGAAGCAGGATGATCCTAAAGAGTGTGCTCCTTATAAAGTGTAACAAAATGAGAGTAGCTTTTAAGAAAAAGCCATCTTATGTTCAACTAATGCAGAAGAAGCGTTTCTTTTCTCAAAAACCATCTGTGAGATGAATTTCTCATATCAGGGTGAGAAATCTAGGTTTATACCGCTCATCATATACTTTTCAGGAGTACAATGGACACTGTCCAACACTAAAACTGTCTCTCCCTGCAGGTAAGACAACTCCTGTGCTTAGTTGATCATTTATTAATCAGTGTTTCATTCTTTTTGGGGTAGAAGAAAGGAGGCACCCACAAAGCAACGATAATTCTTTCCACAAAGCAACAGGTGTCATTTGTAGGGTTTTCATGTCATTTTTGTTGCCTTTATCTGCTGGCTACTACTTGAATACATAATTGTGTGATCTAAATGCTGTGCCTTGAGTTGGGAATCAAATGCTCTGATGCTGACAATACTTGCAGAATATTGAATTAGGCAACTGTTTTTGTTTCAGTACAGTGTATTTAATAGAAAGCTGTACTTGCATGTTTTTATTCAGGTAAGTATCCCTTCTAATGCACATGTCATGTAATTTGGGACAGCAGTAGCTATAAAACTAAATCAACTTGAAGTATGTGAATTTGTCACAAGTTATTTGACATAAAAATAATATTTTTCTACTGAAGAGCATTGTGTTTTTGAAGAATAAGAAAACATAAATAAACTAGTTTTACAAGGCAGTTTTCACAGCAAGGGTATTTTGTGAAATATTCAAAAAGTTCTGCAGTTACAGAAATTAATCTTGTGTTTCAAGCAATGTTGCATGGTATGTCATTCTTAAATAATGGGCTTTAATTGTTGCTTCTTTTCAGAAGCAGAAATTAGGGCAACTTGAAACAGTTTGCTTCCAAAGTTAGAATTTTTAAAAATTTTCTGCACAGAAGTAAATTGAGCTGAAACTATTTTTACGTGCGGCCTTGAATGAAGCCTCTATTACACTAACACAACAGATCGGCACAGTGTAAGTGGGACCAAGATAAAACATTAGAACAGCATTGAGTAACTGCTTGGGGGGGGTAGCATAAATCAGTGTGTTCATGACCTGGATCACAGCCTGAATGAGGTGAGCATTTGTTGCAGATCCAAGAGTAAGTTGACTTTAATTTTTTTATTTTCATTGTATTGATGCTGTTTTTTAATAGAAGACATACACACTTGTATATTGAACTTTCTGGATTGCAGCAGCATATTGCAGAAATGAGTGATCTCTCTTAACAATCCTTCTGTGGCCTTTCCCTGTGATACTTTGAGACAAGCGATTCTTTCCAAATTCTTTAATTTCCCAAACTATTTGATCTGTAGCCTTATGTTGCAGAATATGGAAGTTATGCCCAGGTATCTCAGACTTGTGATGCACTATGTGTGCATTGCACTTTATGCACCAGAGGTTACATTCTGGTTTTGGTTTTAGTGAGAGTAAATAATTGGATCCGTTCTTATTATGCTGAACAAATGCATCTTATCTTAAAAATTTGGAAACTAACTCATCTCTTGGTTTTGATCAGCTGTTTGTTTTTTTTTTATAAGGCTGAAACAAAAGGAACTCTTATTGAACTTTTTTTTTTTTCACCCTACATTGTGTAAGCTGAGACACTGCAGTAAGGCACTGGTCACAGAATTTTATTTTTAAAAGAAATGAAAATTATTCACAAAATACAAAGGAGTTCTGGGAACTTGTTAGGTTCTTGTTAAGTGTGGAACAAGGTGTCAAATCAAGCTTATACTGTTTTCTTCTTTGCAGGAAGAATCCACAGCATAAGCTAGAATACAAGCACAGTGCACCTCCAGGTAAGCTGAGTTGTTCAGTATAGCTCAAAGGAGGACGGGGACGGGACGACAACGACCCCCAAACCCAGTAATGGATGCCAAAACCTTGGAATAAAATGCTTTCACTTGAGTGAGTAACGCTGCATTTGCAGCTTGCTCTGTATTGCCCTGTACCCTTGCTCTTCGTAAGCATGAGGTGTTGCCATTGTCTGTGATAAGGAAGGTAAGGCTGCTTGGCCGCTGCACACTTACATTCACTTTTTCAAATGTTTTTCAACTGAAAAAAGATGGTCTGGGTCAGACAACATTGACGTAGTTTGTATGCTTTGTACCTTAGGATTTGACAAAAATGCCAGGTGGCAAGTGGCTATTTTCATGAGTTTAACAGGTTTTCTTGAAAACTAAGCATGGTATAGTGTGGTCTTACCAGATCTCCCTATTCTGCTTCCTCCATTTGGAGCTGGAGTATTACAGTGAAAACAGGGAATATACTGAAGTATTTCTCAACATTTCAAATGGATACTGCAGTAAATTATTTCTACAGCTTTTTTTCCCATCCCCATAGCATGTATGTTCTGTTGAGGCTTGGAGGGAATATAATTAAAACTGAATCTGAGCTTATATTCTAAAAATCTTTTTATATTCCAGTAACTAGACTTCTTGAAAAACAGAGGGGAATGTACTGTTTACATTTTGTCTGTTCTTAGAGAATTCAAAGATATACTTTGCAATTTTTTGTGCTTTTTCTTAGTTATTGGACTTGGAAGGTTTTTTTCCAATTTAATTCCAATGCAAAGAACAATACTTTAGAGCAGAACAGTTATGGAAATGTAATGATAATGCATTTTACTTTAAAAAATCAGGATTATGACATTCTCCCTGCCCATGGCAGGAGGGGTGGAACTGCATGACATTTAAGGTTCCTTCCAACCCAAACCATTCTATGATTCTATGGTTATTAAGGAGAAATTGCATTTATGGAAACAATGGTATAAAATATTTAAATGCTGCAATTGTCTGCTTTAAAAACCCCAACCAGTATTGATGACATTTGTCTACAGGTGGCATGGTTCCTAATTGTAAGAACTGTTCATCTGGGTAATCTTTCAAGAATCATTTAGTGCAAAAAAAGGTCTTTTGGGGGTAGCAGAGTAGTTTTTACACTTGTAAATACAGCACAACCATTGCAGCATTTCTTTTAATAAGTCAGTCTTCTGTTGTAGCAACCTTTCCGAATAACCCTTATTGCTAGGTTGTACTCTGTCCTGGCTAGTAACATTTCTTTCTTTAGTAACTGAAAGAGGAACATGACAACGAACTTCAAAAAATTATATGTTCTGATGTTATGAATGGGCCCATCAGCATGGGATGCAACCAATCTGCTTTGGTTTTGGAGCATTTATTAGTTCTAGAGATGCTTGATAATACCTGAGGAGAAGGTAGCCATTATTTTAATAAAACTCTGCTTCCTTTTTTACAAGTAATAGTGCTGGAATTGAATTTGTGCCAGGCGTCCTGGCTGAGCACACCTATACTTCCCTGGAAGCAGACAGCAAAAAACCAAATGTTTTAAGGAGAGACATGTGTGACCAAAACAATTCTTCCTTCCTTGAATAGGGTTCATAATAGGATGAAAGGAGCCAATAGTTCATCCACAGCTAGTTAAGGTTACCCCATGAAGACTGATCGCTCTTGAAACATTGAGATATTCCTTCTGCATTGCATTGACCTCTAAATAACTTTCAAATTATACCTGTGCATGTGGTGATGAGCTTTTCTTATATTTACTCTGAGGTATTGATGTTACAGACTTGTTAGGACTAAAGTGTAGAAGAAGGGTAATACCTTTCAGCTGGGGGCAGCGTTCCCTGTGAACTACATACGTATCCTTCGAACTTTAGTTTCTAGACATCAGTGAGGATTATGTAGTATCACAGGCAAGCTGTAGTCTCTCTTGATAATGTAACCTGTAATACTGTGTATGAATATCTCTTCCATTTACCAGTAGTACACCTAGCTTGCTTTGCTACTGCCAATAATATTAACTTACATGTTGCAGGTGCATGGGCTCCAGTTTTAAGTATCCTTTAGGTCTGGTTTCCAGGCGTCTTTTGTGTCTCAGTTTCGGCTTCCAAATGTGAAGCTTCCTGTTATTTCTAAAATAATTTAAAAGTGAGCTTTGAAGAGCAGTCTGAAAGCCTGATGATATGCTGTCTTTACTTTCACTGGCCTGAACAAGGCATGAGGATGTGGAACTGCTGCATCTTGAGTGGAAGTGGGAACTGACTTGTCTTCTTTGAGATCACCAAGGTGTGGTTGGGCATTTCCTAAAGAAATCTTCAAAATAGAAAGATCTGCCTTCTAGAGAAAGTAAATTGAAGTGCAAATAGCTGTAGTTTTCTAGACAAAGTGTTTCGGCCCCCATTCTGTTCTGTGACCCACTTTCCACGAGAAATGTCTTTCCCATCCCATTTCCTTCATCATGTATGTGTGTACTTTTGCTGTCACTGAATGCTTGATATGGTTGTACCTGTGCACTAGCATATTCTGAGGCATATTTGTTAGCTGTATGCTTTGCCACATCCCATGATGCAAGTACAAGTCCCATCTTGATCACCACTCCTTTGCAGAAATGTGTGTTACAGCATGGCAAGAATTGTTAGCAGCGTTGTAAGTGCAGTGACCAGTTAAGATTTTAATAATGAAGCAAGCTGGACTGTGTGCGTGTCTGAAGTTTAAAGCTAATCTTGAAGGTTTTAAATTGCTGCTGTGTCTTTCATAAGAACACCTTTCTTACCGGAATGGTAGATCCTGTGTGTGCAGCTCATGGCAGGTGGTCAGCCAGGCATGGCTATGGATGGAAAAGTGCTTCTTTTGTAAACATGTAAAACTTTGACACAGAAGTGAAATTCAGTCTGTTAAATTCAACTCCTCTTCCTTAAGAACAAACCAGGGAAAAAAACTGATATTCCATACACAGTGGGAAGAAGGGAATTCATTAATTAAAGTTCTGTTCATATTTCATGATTTCTTTTAATCCCCTCCCCCCCCCCCATCCCAAATCTTGTTGACTGGCTTGCTTAGTTCTCTTGAGGGCAAAGCTTGTAAAAGGTTGCACTCAGCAAGCTCACATCTGAGGTGGTCATACCGAGCCATGCAAGATCACACAGGCAGGGTTCCTTTAAAAAAAAAGCCTTTATTTCGTGTTGTTTGGCACAACTGCACTGTTAAGCACAGCAGGATTAATTTCTGTTCAAGTGCACTGAAACTCCACTGGTACTTGCCATGTTTAGTTTTTAACATCATTAGTCTAACTGCTACGAGATGGATTGCAAATTGCCTATAGAGAATGTGGTCTATTTTCTGAGAAATAGTCTAAGGCTAATCACTGGGCGAATAACTGTATGGGAAGAAGGAAAAATACTGGAGAAAGGCTAGAGTTATGTTGTCATTACATTGTCACTACTGAATGACCTCAGTACCTTGTTGCTACTTGGATGAATGATATGCTGTGGCTATGGACTATGCATAATTCTCCTACATACTTCTGTGTATGTTTTCTAGCAAGCTGACCAGGTCACTTCCAAACAGAACCCTTTGTAAAGGGGCGGTCAGCAAGCTTTTTCTCCCCACATGAAGGAGATACTTTCAGGGAATGTTTCAAGGTCATCTTTGTAAATATGGTACTAGGGGAAAGGCAGAATTGTGTTTAAAGAGCAGTTTCAGGGGCTGTGGAGCTAAATTCAACTATAGCAGAAAGAGATGGAGTGGGAAGACATGGAAGAAAGCGTATCATTCGCTGCTGAAGTCTAAAAACATTGGTGGATGAAAAATATTGTATGCTCCTCGTACATTTGTAGGAAAAATATGGAAGTAATCAGTATTTTTCCAGAATTCCTATTTCTGTTGTAAAATACCACCTGCAGTGCTGTGAAAGTGAAGAGCAGCTTTTCTTTGCTAAGCAGGTCTTTGGCTTATTATTCTCACAGGCTTAGGCTGAGAAGAGAGATTTTGTTCTGAATGTATTTAGCATCTTTGTTTCGAGCTCTCCCTCTGGGACGTAATTCCTTCTGCACGACCATAGTCCGTGATTCTTAGAAGAAATTCTGCTGTTATGTGTAAACATGGGCATGATTACTTTCCTCTAAAGTCTGGTAAACAGTAAACTAGCAAGCATCATATGGGATTACAGCTGAAATTGACAGTTAACATTTTCAGGATTTTCTGCTAGGTGGTGCACAGTATAGATTGCTACCCATAGGGTATTTCTCGGTTGTAGTATTGGCTGTGTCATGCATGGCTGACTTTATTCTAGGAAGTCATTTGGTGCCTCTGTAGCACAATTGACCCATAAAATTGTGTCTCTTTGAGGAACTTGACTGCTGCTGTAAATGCTTTTGAAAACCTTGGGTGAAAGTTGCTATAGAGTATAAAATGTTAATCAGACCCTAAGATAATTCTGGAATAGTAACATTCCCACTAGCAGAAAAATGTAACTGACAGAGGATGTGATCTGACTACACCAGGTACTGGTGTTCTCACTTGTTCACCACACGCGTAGCTTGAGTGTCTGGAGCTCTGACCTGAGGTTTCAAGAAGCTGCTAAGAAATACTTGAGGTTAATATAAACATGAATGATTTGAACTTGGTTCTGTAGCTGAGAAGAAAAGACAAGTTTCTAGTTTCATATAAAAGATTATAAGACCTGCTCAACAAATAAATAACTTGTACGAGATCATTGACAGGTTATCTCCAAATGAGATAAGAATGCAGAAACTGAAGGCTTGGAAGAAAAGGAACAAATACAGCTTTACTCAGGAGTATGACTTAAGGGCTGGAATATTAACAGACTGTGGCTAGTTGGGAATTGTGGGCCTGTAAGAAAAAGGGAGGTAGCGTAGGCTGGTAGAGCAACGGTCATGCACATCTGCCAAAGTCCAAAATAAACTTGTTAAAGGTTCTCAACTACCGATAAGTAAAAGGAGAAGGCAATGCTGCTATGGCAGCAACTTTGCACCGATGCTACCAAGGCAGGTAGATACGGCTTCTTCAAAAATCAGGATTTCCCTGTCTCTGGGAATTGGTTTAAATATGCCAACATATTTGAGCAATTAAAAGACTACTGCAAGACAAGCTGCCTAAAAAAGTTTAGGAACATGTGGCGAGCAGCATCCATTTCTTGTGAATAGAGGTTCCCAAGTCTTTGATTCCTGCCAATACATAGTATTGTGACATACTGTGAAGACAGAAGGCAATTTAATCACAAAGTGTAAGTTGTGCAGAAGACGGATAGGCAGCAGATTGGACAGCAGTGCAATAGACTGAACTAGGAAACGGGTAGCCTGCATCCAGCTCAGGAAAGAAGTGTTCAGCATTTGTTGTTTCCTTAACCTGTGTTCAGAAAGGAAGCACAGACTACTCAGCACAGATCCAAGTTGCGAACATAGGAGGTGAGTGATCTAGCAGATTCTCTTTGCTCACCTGAAGCTCAGAAAGAAGTGAATGGGAATTCAAAGCCATGTCAGATTCCAAAGAGCAAGAGTATAAAATAGCCCTGAGTAAATATGGATGGGTGACGGCAGAAAATTTAGGGTCAGAATAGCTGTCTAGAAAGAGCTAGGGGCTAAATGGCAAGAAAGATGCCTTGTTTAGATACAGAAGTAGCAGAAAGATGACCAGGAAAATTGTGTATGCCACTCCTTCAGGAAAGGAGAGTTGCCAGAAGACGTTATCTGATACTGTTTTCTTCTGATATCAGAAGATGTTATCAGAAGAGGCCTGGTGACTGTCCTCCAAGTACTGGAAGAAAAGCCACTAAGGAGAACTTTCTTAATTGATCAGACTGGTAAGCCTTGCAGTAGTGGTCAGAGAGGGATGGTACAGCTTTTCATGAGAGTCTTGAAAATTAAACACAAAATTGTCAGCATTGGATAGAGTGCTTTAGCTGAACCTTTCTCCTGCTGAGGAGAGAGGATAACTAGATGGCCCCTGCAAGGCCTCTTTAGTTCTGTATTTATTATTCATGATTATATGACATCTTTGTCCCTAGAGGAAAAAGGGCTGTGGAGAAAGATGGTGTCAATGGTGACGAACCAAATGATTATGACCTTAATGACAGCTTTAGAGATGATGAGGAAGAGGAGTGCGAACCTACTGACAAAGACTCTGACTGGGAACCAAGTTCAGAAGACAAAGATAATGAAGATGTTGAAACGCTTTTGCAAGAAGCATCTAGATTTTTTAGAAGCAAAAAAGTAGCCACATGGGGACAACATTACAAATGCCCAAGCTGGTTATGTTAAAACATGGATGTGTAAGGAGGGGAATTGCTTTGAAAGCTGCTTTTTCCTCAGTGAAGTAGGCACTGCAAGAGGATTTTAACAGGGGAGAGGGGATTCAGCAATGCCTTTCTATTCCATATGCGGTTTTTTGTTTTATGAAGTGGTGGAGCCAGAGGACTGAGCTCTGAAACTTTTTTGTGATTTTTTTTTTTCTCCTCATCTATTTCTTATGCAACGCCATTGGTGTTTCATAGTTTGAAATACAATTGTAAAGGTTGTTAATGCTTCATCTTCCTGTGCTTGAAAGAAATACTGGCATTAGGAAAGCCTTTTCTTTTGCTGAAGCACAGTATTATACTGTGTTGGATGAAGGGGAGTTACACTGCACACCTGCAGTATCGCAGACTAATTCTTGGCCATTGCTGGGGAGTTTGTCTAAATTTTTTTTAATGTTCTTTTGAGTTAGTGCAGTGCTACCGGCTTTCCTCTTCGCTGTCATTTCTTTGATTCTCTTGCTGTGCAGGAGTTAAATTCAGAATGTGTAAATCACTTCAGAACAGTATATCAGTGTATGAAACGACTTGGTAGTCTAAACAATGGTTATGGTGTATTTGCTGTAATTACAGTAGGACCTCTTTCCATGCCTGTACCTCACTGGAATTGTGTTCAGTTCACAACAAAGCTGAAGTCTTGATGACTGTATTTTTGCACATTTAATCTTGTAACATACTGCGGGAAAAACATCTGCCTGTGTCTCTGTGATTTCTAAAGAGTACTGAAGGATCTTGCCTTCCATGTGTTCACAGCATGCCTGAGCTTTCAAGAAAGTAAGTTAAAAAGTTTTATGTGTTTCAGGACAGGTGACTGGAGCTGTGTGAATTTGGCACCTTCTTGGACACAATCTGGAAATTCTGCAGGGGAATTATTCTTGTGTGGCTCTGGCTCCCCTGGGAACATCTGCCCAATGGCAGTTGGAGACAGACATCCAAATACACTCAAGCTTTTCAGCTGGGTGGTTCAATGTGCTCTGCTTAAAATGAAATGGCCATTGCTGCAAGCTGGCATTGGGTGCTTTTGGATGCAGGGACCATCTTCTGCTAACTGTGTGTCAGAACCTTCCCTCAAAAATTGTAGATGTCGAAAATACAAACATTTACGATGGGGAACTGTTGCAAATTTGGAGAACGTCAGCTTCTGTTGGCCAGCAGCTTACTGTTCGCTGAAGTTATTCCATACAGAAAGAATCCATTTGTTGTTTTGTACAGTGTCTGGTGATTTCTGTGACCATAACCTTCCTCAAGTTAAAGCATTCTGTATCACAGCATTAGTCTGTGAATGGCTATTTAAGCTGCTCACAGGAGCTGCTAGCCTTTACTTTGAAAGTAGAAATAGCTTTTTATTGCTGGAGGCTCCCAGTCAGATCTGTAATCCCAAAACCACATTTGGAAGTGAATTTTGATGTTACATGATAGATCAAGTTTTATTACTGATACATCAGGACTGAAAAACTTGCGTATGACCAAAGCAGCACACTGGGACAGTCAGAGCTGTCATTGAGCTGCTCTGTGCTGGTAGGTTGAAGTTCTCTCTGTTGAAGTGAATTTCCCTGTTCTTATATTCTTTCTTTAACAGCAGGATGCATTTTTATTCTTCTGGCAGGATGAACTGGTAACTCCAGGATACTGGAATACTGATCAAAACCACTCTGTTGGAGATACAGTTGAGACTACCCAGGCACTCAGCAGACCCTTAAATGTCAAGTTACCCAGTATTTGCTCAGTGAGTCAGGAATGCAGCTCAGCTTAGTGAGCTGGGTCTGGAGGTAGTCCTATGATGACACTCTCTCTGGCTATAGTTTATTCTGTAAATATATTGGTGAACTAATAAAAGGCACATTCTGACAGTCTTGTGCCAATTGCCTCCAAAAGGCAGAGGGTAACATTTCACCGTGTAGACTCTGCATCACAATACCCTGTACTACACGCTTATTTGCTCTGAAAAAAAGTGACTGGTGAAATCTTTACCCCTGCCCCCCTCCCCAGAAAATACATTTTGAAATACTGTACTTCAAATGAAGTGAATAAGAAGTGCTTCTCTTCAGCTGTCACCTAAGAGGGTACCCATCTGTTTTAATAATATGGCTAAGATGTGTAAGCCTCTGTTCCCTGTGTGATGGCGCGCAGACCGTTAATTTCTCCCTCCTTTTAACTCATGGTGCTACAGATCCCTCTCAAACTGCCCCCAAATTCTCCTTCCATAACTCCTCAAATGCATTTCCCTTGCTTCATTTAAAGCCTGGTCAACACAGAGTGCCCTCAACCCAGAGCATGGGGAGAAGTTAATTACCTTTTGATTTGTAGAATCCTTTTAAATATTTAAAGGCCTTTAGACAGATCTTATGTTAAGAAGATGCTGATGTTAAACAAGTCCATTCACCCTATGATTAATCCTGTGAGACCCTGTTTCCTGAAGTCCTGATCCTTCTTAGCCATAGCCTCTGGCTGCTTTCTCTTTGGGTTATGTCTTTCTGGAAGAGTGATCCTCAGACACTGTTTCAGGTGAGAATGACAGGAGACCCCAGCCCAGGCATGACCCTAGGAGGGGTTTTCCACCGACAGTCAGTGATTGCATTGAGACAAACCTCTGCTGGCCTGTTCATGGGCACGGCAGGTAAGGGGGCACAGAGGCCATCTGGGGTCCATGTCCAGGTACCTGCCCTGGAAAGGGGCTTAGAGGAGGGAGCTGCTCTGTTGCTCCTGTCGCACAGTCCCCTCTTTATTGCCATTTTTTGTTGTGGTTGTCTGAATACACACGAACTCTTGGATAATGACTTAGTCTTGGAGTGGGACCTGAAATGGAGTTCTTTAGTTAAACTGTGATTTCATTTTTGAACTAAATTAATTAATTGTCAAATGAATTTAATTCTCTGCTTTTCTTGCCTTTTAATACTTCACCATCCTGACATGACATCTGGGCAGACAGCAAGGGAGTAAGAACTTTCCATAGGCTCAGCTGTGGAATCTCACAAAGTTTATTGCAGGTTTATAATCCAAGTTTATCCCCCAATGGTTTTGCTGAAGGAGTCACCGTGAGCAGTGTTGATGCTGACAGGGAAGAACGTTACAGGGCTTGGCCGAGTCCCCTCTCCCCGCAGTGGGGTGAAGGCCCGCTGTCCTCTCTGTGGCTGCCTGAGGAGGCCTTTGTGGACGCGGTGCCCTCTGCAACACCGCTCCTGTGTTTTTTTACCAGCTCATGTGCCTGTCCCCTTGTGACCAGGCTCCCCTCAGGGAAGGCATCGAAGGGGACTCAAACCGGGCCCTGAGGGGGCCCCTCCGCTCCCGCCCTGAGCTGTGCACGCACCAAGCCTGCCGCCCCCCGTGCTGGGCCTGCGCTGGGCCTGGCAGGGCCCGGGGCTGCCGGCGGGCAGGCGGGGGGCCAGGGCGCTCGCCATTGGCTGCGCCCAGAGGAGTCGAGGCCACTGCTCCCCCTCAGGGGGAGCTGCCGTCGCGGATGGAGCTGCCATCGACACGGCAGCGGCTCTTGCCGGGGTGAGGCTTGGCCCGTCCGGTCTGGGGAGAACCGGCCTGGAGCCGGGCTGTGTCAGGACGGAGCCGCCTCAGCGAGTCCTCCCCGGGAGAGGCAGGAGCTGGTCTGCGGTTTGGGACTGGGGCTTGCCCCAGGCTTGGCTTCAGGTAGGGTTTGGCCAGGGCCGGGGCTGAGGTGCGGGGTTACGGGGGCTGGGTAGGAGCGGGCGGGCGAGCCCTGCCCTGCCAGGCGGGCTCTGCCGCGGGCGCCGTTGTGACTCCCCTCCCTCGGCCCGCCAGAGCTGTGGGTGGCTCTGGCCTCCGGCCAGGGCTGTCAGCTCCTGCTCCGCTCCGGCCTGGCCCAGGCCTGGCCGCCCCTCCCCTCCCGTTGGTGGGTGTGAAGCACGCGCGGCTTCGGGAACCGTCGGGCGGTACCGGCCGGCGCGAGGTGCAGCTGCTGCCGCGCGCGGAGCTGCCGTTAGGACACGGCAGCGCCCGGAGGCGGCGGCGGTTTCGGAGAGCACGGCCGGGTGAGCCAACACCTTGTCCGGCGGGACTGGTGACGGGAGAAAGGCGCTTTTCCTCTGGAGCGGGTGGCGGGCAGCCTGCCTGCAGGTCTGGAGCCTGTGCCCGGCCCTGCCGTGAGGAGCCGACGTGGTGACGGGCCCCGAGTGTGCGCCGGGCTGTGGTGCTGTGTCACGCCGGGTGGTGTAGCATCAGGCCCCGCGGTTCAGAGGCTGAGCACTGGAGGTAGGGGCCGGGGACCTCTGGTGCTGCCATTTTCCACCTCAAAAGAGGCCGTTGAACACACGCACCCCTTGGCATTTGAAAACTAACGGAGTTGGCTATGGGTGTGCTGTTGATGTGAGGGGCGGCTTAGATGGTTCATGGGCGCCAGCCCATTCAGAACCTGTTCTTCAGGCAGTTCTTCATGTGGAATAAATGAAGCCTGGCCCATGCCCTGAGCTACACCCTGGGGGTGTGTGCAGAAACGATACAGGGGGTTTGTGCTCGGGGAGTTCCAGTCTTCCAGTGCTGGCTGTTGGGGGAAGGGTATGTGGATCACCCCTGAGGCAAGCAGGAGCTGCCTGAGCAGGCTGAATTCTAGCGCTGCCCAGCTTTGTGGTGCTCTCTGTGTGTTGAGTAGGAGGTGTGGAGTGGTCTTTTCCAGGCAGTGTCAGAAAGATGTCTTTGCTTATGCTGTGAGTGCTTGTCACTCTTCCATCCCTGCTGCTGGCAGGTAGAGTAGGTGACTTGCTTCCAGGGAGACCCCCCTAACCTCGTATGCATGAAGGTCTTGCAGGAATCTCATCTAAAGTGCGCTGGCTTGCTCACTGCTTTCCCTTTAAGTCTGCATTTACAGGATATGCTGGATTGTGGTGTTTGGCAGCCCAGAAATGAATGTTGCTACTTTATTTTTCTTCTGGAACAGATTGTTAAATGCCATGCAGGGACAAGCCCTTCCTCCCTTGGCCCTGAAAATGTCTATGTTCCCTGTAGAGGTAGTACATATTTAATATAAAGACTGAAGAGGATAGCTTCTGCTCAACTCTGTTGCCCATAAAGTTGACCGATCCTTGAATGTCCCGCAGGAGTCCTTGGTGTCACCACGTCAGAGGAACGTGTCTTCATGCCTCCCCAGAGGATGGCTTTGTGCTGCCACAGCAGAGCAGTGCTTAGCAGGGGGAGTGGGAGGAGCAGTTCATTTGATGCCCAGCTCTTCTTGGAGCCCCTTTGGTGCAGCGGAGCAGCTGTTGGTGGTGCCACGCTGGTGTGGCCCTTGGTGGTGCAGCATTGGAGGAGCCCTCGATTGCTTGGTGGCGGAGGAGCCCTTTGTTGTGCTGCTCTGAAGGAGCCCTTGGATGCACAGCCCTGGAGGAGCCTTTCTTTGTGGCGGCCCAGAGGATCCGCTCCTTGCGCTGTCTGCTAGGGCACCTGTGTCACCTTATGTTGGAGGAGCCTTGGCTGGCGCAGCCCCAGAGGAGCCCTGCATCGCAGCGCCCCACGGGAGCTCTTCCCGACGCTGATGATTTGGTATGTATTATAAGGTAGGTATTGCAGGTCTGGTCCCTGCCTGTGGTATCTCCTGTCCGGTCTGGGATGGTGTCGCTTTGTAATGGCCTGTATTTTTCTGCTGTGGTACTGGTATTTTGTATTGTAGCGTATGTATTGTGTGTATTGAGTTGTAGTTCTTGTACAGTGTGCGCTGTATGGTATACATTGCATGGAATGGATTTTGTTTTCTCTAGAGTTTTCTGAAGGTGGCTGTGCTCATCCACAATGCAAAGTCATACATCTTAGGTTAAAAGAAGAAAAAGCCAAGAGAGGGTTTACAGAGCTGTCACATAAAGGTTCCCGTCTGAGAGGCATGTATACAAGTGCTTTCATTTCTCAAATCTCAGTTAAACTCCTGGCTCACTTTGGCATGTTCTGAAAAGCCAGAGACTGAGCGCTCAGCCATGGTGCTGGAGCAATGTCCACTGGTTTGCCGCTGCTTCCCCACTGCAATATGAACAAGGCAAGGTTGCTGAGTGTCTGTGAGGAGCTCTCTTGCTAACATAGTCCCAAGGTCTTCTTGAAGAGGGCTGTGTAGACAGAGAGTGATAACGAGGAGTGGCTGGCATACAATGCCTGTCACCTCTGCAGTAAGCTAAATAATTAATTGCATCCTTGGCGCTGTTTTAAAAGTGAATTGTGCCTGGAGGCTCCTGCATGTCTCCTGTACATCTCCACTGAGGACTCGGAGACAGAGACCTTAATTTGTGCTTTGCTTAACGGCTAAATTATGCTTTTTATAGAAAACTGATAATGTGGTACCTTTTGGTGTCATCTTGTATAGATTTGACCCAGTGAATTCTGACTTGCTCTCCAAAAGCTCTGAAGTCTTACCAGTGTTATGATTACAGATTCCCCTGGGATGCACACACTTCAGCTGGGTTCTCCACTCTCTCCTGAACTATGAGTGAGGAGGCGGAGTAACTGAGTGTAGGGCTTTTCATTTCTTCCCCTTTTATGCAACGCAAGGCACTCCAGAAGTAGCCATGGCCCTCATGGAGCCTCCTGGCCAAAAGACTTCAATCTTGAGGGAAAAGGCTAGAGAGTGCATGAAAGTGAGAGATACACATGAGCAAGCACTTGTCCCACCTTGTAACATCACTTTTCGGCATCTTCTAATCTGATCCCAGGCTGCAAAGGGTTGCAGCTCAGCTTGCAAGTTACTGGGTACCATTACAACGACATTATAAAGCAAGGAACAACGTTAGAGTAGCAAAAAGACACAGCTTTGCCCTCAGGTGGGAAGGCACACTGGGACAGTCTCCAGTGCCAGACCATTTTTAGTAAAAGTAATCACAAATACAATTAACTCCTTAGCTGACTTGTCGACAAAGAGGGAAAGGCTCCATACGATAAGCAGCACTCATTATTACTCTGCTGCAGAATTTAGTTCTTCTAGAAGTAATACACTCTGTTCTGCCAGCATCTAACAGCAAACCATATAACATGAAGGTGTACAGTTAAGGTATCTGTAAATGCACTGGTTTTGTTTCCTGGCTTTTGTGCTTCCCAGGGTTGTTCTTTGTTGTGCAGCTCTGATACTTTCAAATTATTTTTGTATTTGGATATAGTAATTGCTAACACAGAGTCTAAGGCTAGAAATCGTAACATGTATTTTACAACATGCACACTAGCTGTGTGCACGTGTTCCACTAGCCTCCCATTTGCTTCAAACATGTCAGTCTCCCTGAAGACATGTTTAATGAGAAACCACCCCCCTACCCTGCAAAGCCCTGCTTTATTTGCTGCCTAGCCTCCTGCATCCCCCTGTATAGATTATTTTTGGAAGGCTGACCAGGGAATATTTACCAGCTATTGAATCAACAAAGCTCAGCCACATGTAAACATTTCATTCTGTTACCTAAATGGTGTCAAAACTCTCAGAACTTCATCAAAACAGAAGTGATTTGCACTTAGGTATTAAAAGTTATGTCCAGGCCTGAACACCTAGTTGAGAGCTGGGCAACGCAGCAGGCTCCTTTGGGCAAAGATTTCTTTTCTAAGCAGCAGTTATGCAAGTACCAATCTGTGAAAAAAATTTGAAACTCAAAGAGAACCTTGATTTGACATAGTGCTCTTGCTGCATGTCCCTTAGGAGGAAAGTCACCCACATCTTTAGAGCTAACAGAAAGTAGGAAAGAAGCACCAAGTGCAGGGTTCTGCATGTGGGCTGGAGCAATACCAAGCACAAGCACAGGCTTGGCAGAGATTGGATGGAGAGCAGCCCTGAGGAGAAGGACTGTGGGGTGTTCGTGGACGAGAAGCTCAGCTTGGCCCAGCAATGTGTGCTTGCAGCCCAGAAAGCCAACCGTGCCCTGGGCTACATCCCCAGCAGGGCGAGGGAGGGGATTCTCCCCCTCTGTGCTGCTCTGGTGAGACCCTCCCTGTGTAGTGCTGTGTCTTCTCTGAGGCCCTCAACATAGGAAAGACATGAAGCTGTTGGAGCAAGTCCAGAGGAGGCCACGGAGATGCTCAGAGGGCTGGAGCCCCTCTACTGTGCAGACAGGCTCAGGGAGTTGGGATCATTCAGCCTGGAGAAGAGATGGCTCCAGGGAGACCTTAGAGCAGCTCGCAGTACCTGAAGGGGCTAACAGGAAAGCCGGAGGGGACTTTTTACAAGGGTCTATAGCGAGTAAAGGTCCTTAGTAAAGGTCAGAAACCAGCATTAATTTCACTTACAAAAATACATGGTGGTGACACCACAGGCACCACTGTATAGGTAAAACACAACTTCCAGGTACAGGCAACACACAAGGCGAGAACTAGCAGGGTCAGTCATTCTGGTGAGTGAAGTCTGGATGTGTATTTCAGCTGTAACAGAAGCCCAGTAACTCACATCAGTGTGTGTAAAACCTTACAGATTTCACCAAAAAAAATAAATCATGGTTTCTGTCAGATGTTTAGCGTCCCAAGATGACTCTACACATTCAGCTTTATAGCATCAATTAAGATACGCAATAATCTTCATGGAATCAACCGACCACATCCAAAATTCAACATTAACACAACACAGCTACAGATTGCGACCAAATGAAGAGCCAACCATGTGCACCATCCCCTCTCCCTCACCGCAGTCTGCAGGGCTGGGGGGCAGGAACACAAAGCGACAAAACACACAGGTGGACAGCTCACATGGCTATAAATCTGCAGCCGGGAAATAAAACCAAACGCATTTTGCTGGGAGCTGAAGCAGCAAGGAGGGCAAAGAAGGGAGAGGAGTGGGAAGGCAAGGCAGGTGGAGCTGGGTAACACGCAGCTGCTTTTCCCTGGAGCAGCTTTCCTTCGGCTGGAGTCACCTCTGCAATGTTTGCAAACTCCCCTTCCAGGACGATCGGCTCCACTTTGAGGGGGATCACCCTGATGATGGCTTTCTGCGCCACTGACCTCTCCAACTCGACCGCCAGCGCCAGGCCTGTATGGCCCAGTGCTGCCTGCAGCGTCGCCATGAGCAGCCAGGGCCAGAGGACAGCCAGCTGCAACTGGGGGCCAGCACTCATGCTACCAGCTGCAGCAGCAGGCTCCTGTGCCACACATACTGCTCAGGAACACGTCCTCACCCTGCGGTAGGCTCCAGCCATCGGTGAAGCTCGTCGGCTTGCCGAGCATGCGGTCCCAGCGGCAGGGAGGCGGGAGAGCAGGGACAGAGCACCTCAGTCACTGCCAGCACTGCTTACCGCACAACTTCTCCAGTCCTCGCCATCACAGTTTCTCTTCCTTGGTGCCACGTGCTCAAAGGCTGCTGGGCGCTCAAAGGCATATTTTAAACAAACAACAACAACAACAAAAAATATCCTGAAGTATAAGTCCCTCCTCCAGCAGATAAATCCAGAAAGATCAGCGGAACAGGTTGCAAGCAAGAAATCAGTTCAGCTCTACAGGAACACTGGGGCACATTAGGAATGTGTCAGTCCCGTGGAGATGAGGCACAGGGAGTTCTCCCCCTGGACACGGTGTCCTCATGTCTCCTGCCCAAGGGTTAGGGAGATCCACAGGTTCAAAACATCCATCTCAGCCTTGAGAGACACCTCACCTTCTCACCAGCACTTCCCACCACGTAAGCTCAAGCTCTTCACCCTGAATGTTACCTGCAGTTACCAGCGGCCTTCTCAGAAGTTATGATGGAGGTATTGCTTGAATTTATGTTGAAAAGAAAGTTAATAAAGCTTTGGTACTGTTTTCCTCCAAATAGAGTTGATCCCTTCCACCCTGCTCATGCCAGAAGTGCTTCATTCAAGTCTGGAGATTAGCTTTACTTTTCTCCAGGTAATCCACGTTCCGAGTCTTTCTCCGGGTGCAGTTCTCGAGAACAACTAATAAAGCATGGAGCTTCTCTTCAGAGAATTAAAAGGCTCCAAAAGACTTTGGAAGTTTAGATATCACACCAAAGAGGTAGCAAGCAAAAAGTTACAGCATCTCTGGCTTCTCTCACACTTTTTCTGCACGCGCCCACGTTCCAGTATGACCGCTTCCATGCACACAAGAAGATCCCGACTGAAGGCCCCATAAAATAAAATATAATGTTCCATGGTCCACCCAAAGGTCCCATGAAAGGTATCGAGGAGCCTTCATAATGGGGAGAACTGAGGCAGAGGCTGTTTTCAACTAAACCCAAAGCTACGGTCGTTGCACAGCTATGAGCAGAAAAAAATGATTAAAAATCTGCAAACCTGTTAGGCGGTGCATGCCTGCTGGAGTCTGCAGGGGCTGGGGTGGGTGGAAACTGGGCTGTAAATCCTGGGCACAAGTTATTTCCAGCAGCTTAAGAAAACTCTGTGGGTCTGGTGATATCTGGTCACAGTCTTTAAAAAAAATAAAACAACCCCCCAAAGTTGGTGTTTATAATAAAAAAAGGTTAAAACAAAGCAGGCCATCCCTCCAGCGTGCAGGCAGCAGGCAGGCAGGTGCAAGCGGAGCCGAGAGCACCCAAGTGCACCGTGCCCCCCGCGGGGCACCCTCGCTGCCAAGGCTGCGGGCACCAGGCGCCGGGAGCAGGTGGGCAGCGGTGCTGGGCACATGGGCACTGCGGCAGCCCCCCCTGCCTGGCCCACCCCCCCCCCCCCCCGGCCCGACCCCCAGCGTGGTCAGGTGTCCTTCTCCAGAGTCCTGCCTGCAGCCACAGAGGCCTGGGAGAACTTGCCGGCGAAGGCAGAGAAGAAGACGACAGAGACAATGTCAGCTGTACCCACACCTGCCCTTATTCAATTCAGAAGCAACCACACATTATCCCTGTTTCTTCTGTAACTGTTCCTGGAGGAGGGAACGCACCTTAGCATTCCCTGGAATTGCCTCACGGGTCTAAAATCCGTTGTGGATGTCTGGACTGTTGGAGGCTGCTGTCCTTGCAGAGCAGCTGTGCTGAGCTCTGCCACCTGCCTTGGCACTTTGTTCCCTCAGTGTCACAGCTCTGTCTGCAACAGGACGGGCTCCAGTTGCCTCTGTGTGGGCCCCTGGCTGAGGGCACTGTTGCACATCTGGGCTGAAGCCCCCCAGCTGTGGCACCAGGCCAGCTATGCCATAAGGCAACCTGGTACCAAGTGTCCCAGAGCCCGTGGGTGCAAAGGCTTTGCTTCAGAGCAGAGACATGGCATGGGCAAAGGAGAGCTGAGTCTTTGTAGCCCTGAGAGTACAAACCCAGAACGAATTGCTTTAACTTGGGTAACTGAAGACATCCCACCTGCCAGCCTAGACAAAATCTAGGTACTTTGCTATAAACTTCATTGTGTCCTGCCTAATGATGGGTTAAAAGGTGATGATTCTCATGCTCAAATCTTTTTCTAATAGGAAAAATGCCTCTGCTGGATAGAAGTCTCACTAGAAAGGTGAGAGACCAAACATCAGTGATTGCCTCATCCTGTTTCCCAGCAGGTTCCCCTGCAGCCCTAGGGACACCTGAAGGGAGCCCAGAGAAGCAAGGCATGGAGAGCTTCAAGGCAGACTGTGGTGGGAGGATGCTGAGAGCTCACTGGGGGAGAAATCTTCACAGCCCTTGACCCGGTAAGTCTGCGGCTGCAGGGCAATGCCTCTGCGGTTCCTACACAGGGCTGTGAAGGTGGGTGAGCAGCCAGGGGTGCCCAGGGCTGTCCTTGCCAGCAGGGTCCCTGCAGCCCAGGGGTCTGTGTGCTGGGGCAGGGGCTCTGCTGCCTGCCAGGGGCAGCTCTCAGCCTGCCGGGGAGCTCCCAACAGTGTATGGAGTGTATGGAGTGAGCCCCCGTAGCGAAGGATCCTTCTGCTGTTGAGTGGGTGCTGCATGTGTCAGTGCTGTTCACAGGTGTAGGTTACCCTGAGGACATGTCTGGGCGTGGCTTTTCATAAGGAAGGTCAGTGCGGAGATTACTACCATAAAAAAGGGCTTTTCTCAGTCTGTGTCTTCAGTTTCCTGCTCTTGAGGGAAGGAGTGGCAAGGGAGAGATGGAAAAGGAGATCTCAACTTTGAAGAAGTCACCAAGACTCCTACATGTAACTGTGAGTGATCAGTAGGTCTGCCAGGAAACTCCTGAAGTCCCTGCAGCCACTCCTCTGCCTGTGAACAGCAGCAGCAGTAGCACCTTTGCTGGACACATCAGGGTGGCCCTGACCTGCCCTCTTCCCCCTGCGGACAGGACCCTGCACCGAGCCAGTGCCCTGCAGACAGGCAGGTTTGTGTAGGGCCAGTGCACAGAGGTTGGAATGGGATCTGTGAGCACTGACAGGGAAAGACCTGGCACAGAGACACACATCCCACGAGGAAAATCTGGCAGCCAGGATATGAGAAGGACTGATAGAAAACTTCACACAGAATTGTTGTGGGAGGAAGAAACAGAAAAATCTTTATGATCTGCAGTGCAGACCCCTTTTTCTGAGCCAGTCCCCTGGCCTGCTCTCCCCCACAGCAAAGCCTCTGCCCTCAGGGCTGGAGGTCCCGAGGCGTGAGCCACCACCTCTACAGCCAGAGCTCCAGCAGAGCTCGGGGCAGCTCTTGAGCCACGTGCCCTGGTCCCTCTGCAGAGCACAGGGGGTGAGAGCAGCTGCCCGGCAGTGTTGGTGTGTGGGAGGTGGCAAGCAGAGCTGGGCAAGGGCAATGCTGCCCTCAGTGCCCGGCACACTCTCCCTGGCCTCTCTCAGCTGCACCCTCCCTGTATTTTGCCTTGTTTCTCCACTTGTCTCCATTATTTCTTAACTGTTCCATTGCTCTTGCTGTCAGGCTTTCTGGGATGGGTGCTTCAGCTGCAGACTCACACGCTGATCTTGTGGGTCCTCTCCTGCTGGTGTGTCCATGGGAACAAGTGTCCCAGCTTTCCTCTCACTTGTGGTTCTGTGGGCAATTCCCTCTGTGGGGCTGGGTAATGTGCTGGTTCTGTCTTATTGAGATGCTGATATGAGGACACTTGACTATGCCTTGGGGTGTGCTTCAATGCTGTGAGTTGCCCTCCAAGATGCAAACATATCGCAAGCACCTTGAATTTATCTGACAGTGCAGAGAAGCACAAAGATGTTGTGACAGAGAAAATGCTGTTGGTTGGGTGACATGAGCCATGTGTGTCCTTGGCTACAAGTGGAGTCTCAGATCTTATGAGAGACTCAGATCTTTATTGGTCAGTCTGCTCTCAGCAGTGCCTGCTGGTTTTTCAGGGTAACATGTGAGTGTGGTCACCCTCCACCTCAGGAAGGTGCCAGCCCAGAGAAACTGGGAACCAGATGGACAGACCACCTCCCCTCGCTGTGCACTCACACAGGCAATCCTCTTGACTCGCAGACCTCGTCCTGTTCCACCTGAGGGAAGCAGAAATGCTTGGGGTTTCTGACATCCAAGAATACTCTGCAGGGGAGATGAGGAGGGGAGCTCTAAAAAAAAAATTCCCTTAAACTGCCTTCACCATTCCCGTTCCTAGCACTAGCGCTGGCACTGCAGACCCTGACAGGCCCTTCTGCGTTGGCACTGGTTTCACAGGACAAAGCTGAACACCAGCACTGGTCCCTGCCCCCATCCACTGCTGCAGAGTGGGGTTGGCTGATCAAGAGCCCGTGGGCAGATGCCCTGCTCTTCATTGCCCACACGGCCAGCACCAAGCAGGGCTCCAGACACATAACTGAAGGAAGGTCTCCTAGAAAAGAGAAGGATGCCTGTGTGTGACAGGGGGATGGTCTATGGGAAATTGCTTTGGTTTTGGTCAGAGAAGTCTCCCCTTAATTATCACTGTATTTTTCTCCTGTGACAGGACCCCATGCCCAGAGGCAGCAGATGTCCAACAGCAGCTCCATCACACAGTTCCTCCTCCTGGCATTGGCAGACACACGGCAGATGCAGCTCTTGCACTTCTGGCTCTTCCTGGGCATCTACCTGACTGCCCTCCTGGCCAGTGGCCTCATCATCACCACCATAGTGTGCGACCACCATCTGCACACCCCCATGTACCTCTTCCTCCTCAACCTGTCTCTCCTTGACGTGGGCTCCATCTCCACCACTCTCCCCAAAGCCATGACCAACTCCCTCTGGGACACCAGGGACATCTCCTACTCAGGATGTGGCGCACAGCTCTTCCTGATTTTCTTTTTCCTTTCATCAGAGTGTTCTCTCCTCACCATCGTGGCCTATGACCGCTATGTGGCCATCTGCCAACCCCTGCACTACGGGACCCTGCTGGGCAGCAGAGCTTGTGTCCACATGGCAGCAGCGGCCTGGGGCAGTGGGTTTTTCAACTCTCTCCTACACACGGCCAATACACTTTCACTGCCACTCTGCCAAGGCAATGCCCTGGACCAGTTCTTCTGTGAAATCCCCCAGATCCTCAGGCTCTCCTGCTCACACAGCTACCTCAGGGAAATTGGGCTGCTTCATTTTAGTGCCTGTTTAGTATTTGGGTGTTCTGTTTCCATTGTGCTGTCCTACGTGCAGATTTTCAGGGCCGTGCTGAGGAACCCCTCTGAGCAGGGATGGTACAAAGCCTTTTCCATGTGCCTCCCTCACCTGGCCATGGTCTCCCTCTTTCTCAGCACTGGCAACACTGGCACGTTTGCCCACCTGAAGCCCCCCTCCATCTCCTCCCCATTCCTGGACCTGGTGGTGGCCTCGGTACTCGATGGTGCCTCCAGCAGTGAACCCTCTCATCTACAGCATGAGGAACCAGGAGCTCAAGGATGCACTGAAGAAGCTGATGCAGTCAGGTGTCTCTCAGCAGCAATAAGCTGCCTGTGTCTTTTCACAGAGCATTTTCAGGTCATCTCTGAACCATCCTATGTATTCAGCGTTTTTTTCAGTGACAGTCCTGTTTCTCTCAGAATGTCTGCATCCACTGCACTTCCTCAAAGGCATGAACCCAGCCTGTGTACCCTGGAGGACTTTGTACATGTGCCTGGGAGGACAGTGCAGCTGGACTCGTGTGTCATCTCTGTAATAAAAGAGGGTTTTTTTTTTCTAAGTGCCCATTTCTGGATGTTGCACACTTCTTCCAACTCTGAGCTCAAGAACAGGCTGAAGGTATTGCCGCCAGGAGCGTCCTGCTGGGCTTGGTTTCTCCATGGCTCAGGGGAGGAGGGCATGAGGCAATGGTTAGGGAACAGGCCTGTGTTGAGCCTTTGCATGTGGGTGCCTAGTGCCAATGGAAATGGTGGGTGACCAACAGGGATGTGCCTGGGACCATCTCCCTGGGCTTTCAGGCACCGCTGCCCTGCACAGCAGCCCCACCTGCTCAGGGCCATGCCTGAGACCACATCCTTGGGCAAGAGCAGATGTCTCTGTGTATGCCCCAGCTAGGGCAGGCTGCTGTGTCACTGGTGCAGCAGGAGGTTCCTGGGGAGCCCCCAGGCCAGCAGTCTGGTGCTTGGGACAGGGACTGGCCCAGAGGGGCTGCCAGTCATGGGCAATCAAGGTCTCTGTGAGAGAAGAGCAGCAGACAGAGGGAGACATTGGCCTTTGTCATCTCATGCCATGGCTGGTGCTATCCCTGGGGCTGAATGGGAGGCCGAGACTCCTCTCTGCCCACCAGCATATGCTTGTGCCCTTGCGAGGGTCTGTGGCCATGGGGTGAGCACCCAGAGCTCTGCAGCCTTTGGGTGGGCAATTGTATGGGGCCAGCCCAGCGTGGGCTTCTGTGTCTGCCCGGGCTGAGGAGAGGGCAGGGGAGGTGGGCAGAGCTGGGGGGGCGATGGGCTGGGAAGCGCGCGGGAGAGGGAAGCACCAGTGTAGAGCTCAGCTGTGTGAGTGTGCAGGGTGGGGGCACACAGCAGGGTGGTCCTGGGGCAGACCCAGGGGTCATGGTGAAGGAAGCAAGGCACCAAAGGAGCAGGACTGAGGGGCCTGCTCTGTGCTGTGTGCCCTGGACACCATGGGGAAGCTGCCACGGGGAATTTTTTTCCCATGAAGGTCCAAACACTGCTCATTTCCATAGCTAGTCATATATCCCAGCCACAATGGGGGACCTTTGCTGCATGGTCACCTCTGTTCTCCTCCATGACTCACGGATACCCAACTTCATCAGCCTATTTTTAATATAAAGCGAGCCAGTTTCCTACTGTCACTTGTTACACACAAGCCCCATAGCTCTTGCCACAGTCGGTCACTCACCCAAGGCCATGGTCAGACACCTCCAGCCAGATCAGGTGCTCATGGCCTTGTTTTGACAAATATTGAAACAGGCCATGGACTGAGATCCCACCAGCTGGCCTGGGCCGAGCGCTCCAGTCTTTCACTCTAAATGTTTTCTAAAATAAAACTCCAACTGTCTCAGCCTCTCCTTGTCCATAATGTGCTCCAGGTTCCAACCATCCCTCTAGCCTCTGCAGGACTTGTTTTGAAGTATCAGGGTCTTTCTTGTGTAGGGGAGCCCATTCTGTGTGCAGCAGTCCCGGTGAGGTGCTGTGGTGGGTTAACCTTGGCCAGCAGCTAGCCAGCCTCCCAGCTGCTCATCCACTCCCCTGACTCAACAGGACAAAGCGATAAAATAAAGTAGCAATGCTCATGGGTCAAGATAAAGCAGAGAGATCAGTAACCAATCCTCATCATGGCAAAAGATTTGTTGCCTTGCCAAAAATAAATTAATTTCCAATTAAAAAATTTTTGGGTTGTGAGATACTATGCAGGAGAAACAATGGTTGAGATAGTCTGGTTTATTCTGGGGGAGCCAGTCTCCTTGGTGTTCACTGCACAGGTAAGCAAGGATGCCAAGGGCCCAGGGGCTTGTGGGCAAGTTCCCCAGATGAAACAGGCCACCCACTTTGATGCTTATTTGCACCTGGGACTCTCCAAAGAGGAAGATCTGCTCAGGCATGTGAAGACCAGTGCCAGATTTGGTTGTAGTGACTATGAAGTTGTGGTCTCCCTGATCCCCTGGCATGTGGGGAAGGAGAGCAGCAGAGCACAGCCCTTGGACAGGAGGGAATGAGAACTTGGCCTGCTGAGGGCACTGGCAGGTGGGTTCCCATGGGGGCAGGGGCAGGGCCCTGAGAGCATCCCTAGGCCTTCCTGGCCCTGACCAGCCTCACCTGGGGCCTCCACCCCCATGGCTCCAGGAGGCCACTGAAGCCAGGCAGGAGATTCAGCCCCGGTGTGATCTGTGCTGTAGGTGTGTGGGTCTCCAGGCACAACTATAGGCACAGCCTTGCCTGTCCATGGACCTTGTTGATTTGGAATATGAGGCTTACTTCCCAGCTTGATTCCTGATGGTGTGGCCAATGAAATGACAGCATGGCCCTCCAAGCCCTAGGACTTTTCTGCTTCCTTACTTCCCATTCCTTGGTCAACTGTTGGGAGGAGAGGAAGGAAAAGCAGGTGAGGCCTCTGTGTGATAGTGACAGAAAGTGGGGAGCAAAACTCTAACCTTCAGCTCTTTTCTTGGAGGCATTAAATCTTCCATAGGAACTGGAAAGTGCTGAGATTCCTCCCCTACTTTTTTTGTGCAGATACTGGTTGGTCACCACCCGTGGGATGATGAGGGTTTTCCCAAAGACAAACACCATGTAGGTCATGAGACACTGGAGGAAGAGATTTGAGATGGGACTAGCAACATTCCTCATTACGGGAGGGGCGAACTCTGTGATGGCCCCATTGCCTTTTCTCCACAGATGGTCTTAGCTCCTCTTTTTCCCCTCTAACTTGGTAGGGAACTTAGGAGGAAGAAATTGTGGTTTGCTTGTGTGTCAGGCAGAGAAGTCATTGCAAGTACCTTTATTTTGTTTAGTTAAGGAAGGGCTCTAGCTCCTTGTTCACATAGTTGCTGGGTCACACTGGTGAGGGAGATAATGAAGTAGAAGTGGGGTGTCCACATTTCTTCGGGCCAGCATTATCACAAGGAAAAAAAAGCAGAAAAGGGAAAAAAAAAATCACTGGAAACCATTGACAACAATGAAAACTCATGAAGTCTGAGCCTTTAATGAATTACATTATGAGTCTTATGCTGAAGAACATGGGCACTCTACAGCTTCTGGAAAAGAGAGTCATGTAATTTCCAAGCTGCATCCTTAAGTTCCTGGATCTTCATGCTGCATATGAAAGGGGTTTACTACTGGAGGCAAAATTTTGTATAGCACTGCCACAAACAGACTAAGGGAGGGGCAGGAGACAGAGGTGAACTTCAGGCAGGCAAATGTGACAGTGCTGAGATAAACTTCTGAGAGCTTCCAGAAACAGACCCTATAGCTCTGCAAAACAGAGTGACATTAGGTATGAAATTGGCATCTTAAGGCAGAGTCTGTACTATTGTTAATACCAGTTGTCGCATATATGTAGATCAAAGTAGAAGAATTTCTACTGACTCACAAGAGACTTAGAAACATAGAAATGTTTCACATGGGATCCAGAAGGTCGACACCTCGTATGGATTTCAAGAAGTTTCAGATAAGTTGACATCTGGTTTTCTGACATACAGCTATGGATAAAGAAGTTAATCTCCAGATGCCTTCCTCCTCTTCCTCTTTGAACATACCTGTCCCTCTCACCTACCTAGTTTCTGCTTTGTCCTTCAGAAAGGTAAACTTTGACTGTATTTCAGTACTCTCTCTAATAATCTCTATGGACAACTCTTCACTTACTGATGATGGACCTCATGGGGACCTGCTTGAACTAACCATAACACAGCTGAGAAGTGAATTTTTGTATTTATTAAATTGTATTTGAGTTGTTGTTGTCCCCCGTTCGCCATCCCATTAAAAGAAAACCAACCTTTTCTATTCCTATTTGCACACAGGTCTCTAAGGGAAGCAGGTAGTAATTGCTGCAAAGAACCTGCAGTATTCATCTCCAGAGCTGGTTGGAGAAGTCTGATGTCAAGTGATGTAAGTGCCATGGGGCTGAGGGGAGAAATAGCGGGGCTGGAGAGGTGAGGAGCAAGGCTGTCCACACAGTGTTTAGCTCCAGGGACTGCTTTTCCCACCTGGCCACACCTCCTCGGGGGACACTCTGCATCAATAGCAATTGGACAAGTCTTCTATCTCTTCATCAAAGTGCTCATTGCCTGCCTTCCTCTTTAACTGTACTGCTGAAACCTATCTCATGAAGTGCAGGAGCCCTGAAGAGCAGATGTCCCTGATGGAAGAGACATGGCTTGTCAGGACTTTCTGCCTCGTCATGAGCCCAGGGTGTTTGTGGTGCCGTGCACTTCAGGTTATGAGAGGTGGCTGAAGAAACCTCTCAAGAACACCAAGTCAGAAGCAAACCCCAGAGTCCCTGGAAGCGATAATTTGCTCCACTGAGGGCCATGGCTGAGAAAGCCTCCCCATGGCCTTGTTAGAGCCCATCCTTGGAGGCTGTGATTGCAGGTAGGCAAAGGCACTGTGCAGGCCACTCTGCTGCTGAGAAAAGCCTTGGCTTGCTTGAAGCGGAAAGGCCAAGCCATGACCTGCAGCCTGTGGGAAGGTCGACGCTGTCCCTCACACAGGGCTCAGGGCTCTTCCTGAGGACCATGGAAGGTGGGGATCCAATGCCCAGTGAAGGACAGCAATGGCACAACAACTTCCAGCTTCCCCATGGTGCTGCAAGGAGGCAACAATGCCCCAGTGCCATGAGGACAACATGTATTCTCATGGGCCTCTGTGCCAGAGACAGCTGCCATAGCCAAGGGGACACAGACCTGGGTTCTCTTGGTGACTTCCAGCCTTGCCAGTGCCCTCTGCCATCTCCACTGCAGGCTGTCCTATATGGTTGGACACCTTCCCCTGTTCCCCTGCAGGCTGTAGGCACCCATCTCGCTGCCCTGCCTTGCTCTCACCCCAACATTTCCATACCTTCACTGAGGTACCTCCGCTCTCACTGGCTGTTCCTTGAAACACAAAGCCATGGGCTGATCCAGACTCCCTCTGGCTGAGCTCCTGCACCACAGCAGGACCCTTGGAGTGACAGTTGTTCCTCCTGATAGCCACTCTCAACCTTCAGATTTTCCCTTTCTCACATTTTTTTTACTCTTCTGCTTTTTTCACTGCCCAGGAAAGCTTTACCAGTACCTAAAGGCACCCACCAGAAAGCTGGAGAGGGACTTCTTACAAGGGCACGTAGTGACAGGAAAAGGGCAAATAGCTTTAATTTGAAAGAGGGTGGTAGATTTAGATTAGATATTGGAAAGAAATGGCTCACTCTGAGGGTGGTGAGGCGCTGGCACAGGTTGCCCAGAGAAGCTGTAGGGTAGAAAGGGAAACTAGAGATGGATGCTGCAGAATGCCAAGACCCTTGTCCCAGTCTGCACTCATTTATTGATCTTTCTGTGGAATGATTAACTACTCTCCCCAATGCTGTCAGCTTTTCCAACATATAGAAAGAAGGAAGGAAGAATAAAAAGCATGTTAAAAGCTGCAGCAAAGTTACGGAGCCTTGGTTGGTTTGATTTTCTTTTTTTTCCTGTTCACGCTTCCCCATGTAAAGCTACAAGCTCTCAGGCACAGGCCACAACCTGTTTTTAAAAACGGAAAGACAAAACAAATGCCACAGGTTTGCATGATTCACCAGCTGGAAAAACTAGCAAAGGTGCACTGCTTGTACACACGAGTGTAAAAATCTGTATCCTTCCTAAGTCAAATCAGGGTGTTGCATGAGCAGGATAATTTGAAGTTACAAGTAGGAATATACGGGACACAGCTGCAGCCCAAAATTTAGAAATTGCGCAGTTTAGGACTTCAAAGTGCAAAGCCTTACGATTCAATTCCCCCAGGCTTATTTAGATCGGGGGGAGAGGGAGAGAGGGAGTTCAGATCACAGGTGGGACACAGACCCCAAACCGTTTCCCTCCTCCTGCCCAGGCAGCAGCAAGTTCTGAGCCACGAGGCCGATATCGGTGGCGGAGCCCTGCTTTCCCGGCGATGGCTGGGCACCTGCCGGCTGATGGGAAGTAGTGAATGGATTCCTTGAGCTGCTTTGCTTGCGTGTGCAGCTTTTGCTTTACCCATTAAACTGTCTTTACCTCAGCCCACAACTTTTGTCGCTTTTACACTAACAATCCTCTGCCTCATCCCAGCGTGGTGGTGAGGAGTAAACAAGCGGCTGTGTTGCCAGCTGGGGTTAAAGCCCAACAGCTGGGAACAAAAGACTGAGAAACAACAGGAGGTGAGAGGAGGAGGAGGGCTGCACCAGCAGGCCCCCCCTGAAGGGACTGCAGGCAGCGGATAAGCCCCAGCCGGAGCAGGTATGCCTCTGAAGGCAGTGCAGCCCATGGAGGACCCACGCGGGAGCACAAGAAGATCGTGAGAAGGAAGGAGTGACAAAGAGCAACCACTCTGGCATGACCCCAACAAGCCCTCCCTGGAGAGACTCAGTGTAACCTTGGGTGATAGAAAGGTGGGGGGAGATGTGTCTGGAGTGGAGTTGGGGCTGGGTGTGAAGGTGAGCCTGGGAAATTGTGACAGGGGATTGAAAAGTTCCTCTGTTTTTCATTTCCCAATACCCAAACCAGTAACTGAATATTTCTGCCAGCTTGCAGCAAATTGAGCTAAGTTCCCCAAGCCTAATCTCTCTTGCCCATGACACCAATTGGCGAGTGATTTCTCAGTCTTCACTTCTACACATGAGTTTTGTGCCTCCAGTTCCTCCTGTTTTCTCCCCATGCCTCCCCGTGAGGAGGAGGGGGAGAGCACCTGTGCTGCTGCTTGGCTGGTAGCAAGGGTCAACCCTCCACAGACATGCAGAGACACAAGGCATGCTCAGTACCCTGCCAAATGTCGGCCCATTCTTGGGAAATTCAGTGTCTCTTTTAACTCCTCCTACCAGCATTTTTCCAATAAGCTTAAAGTTTAAAAGTTTTTAAAACACACTCTTCTCATTGAAAATACTTTAATTTCCTTTCTTGAGACAACAGTGGCAGAATTTGGCTTGCCTCACTTTAGGGGTGGCATTCAACCAAACATAAATACAGAACAGTGGGTACAAGTCAAGTTGCCTAGACAAGAAGGAAAGACAGGCTACATAACGTCACCTAAACCACATTTCTGTCTTGAAGCAACTGAAACCACTGATGTCCTGGTAAGACTTTCATGACCTGTGATGGGACTCAGACTCCTGCCTTGCTTTTTCTGAATCTGATCCCAATCTTCTTTCAACTAGCTAATTGGGTTTTTCCTTTCTCAATGTTTTTTTTCCTGTTTAGCCTCAGGTGTCTTCTTTAATTTTACATTAGTGATGTCTGAGATTTAACTTTTCCCTTCTTCTTCCCACTGAACTGTCTTTCCTTCATCCATTAGATCATCCAATTATATTTGACGAAGCTTTAATGGGAGAGGGACTAAGAGCAGGTGGATAGAAGGTGTGAGTGTCCCTTCCCTTTTGGATAGAAATGGGTAACACCTTCCTGCAGGTCTCTTTCCAAGCCTTAGAGGCATTCATTCACACCACAATGGTCATCTGCTCTACTTTATAAAAGTTCATCTGCCCTTTCTCCGGGTCCAGAAGCACACCGGTCACTGAATCACTTATTTGCTGCTTCTCACTGTTGTGTCCTCCTTCGCTAGAGAAAATGTCCCCCCGGGAGCTATGCAGCACCCAGCAGTCCTCCCCAGACAGTGTCCCTTCCTCCCTGCCTCCCTTTCTCACTCACCACCCCCAGCACCCAGTCCCGCTACTGGCCCACCTCCACCTCCCAGTAGTGCTTCCCAGCTGCAAACCCTTCCTTCCCCACCAGGACAGGGGCTGTGGAGCGAGTGGTGGTGCTGTCAAACAAAACAAACAAACAAAGAAAAAAAAGAAAAAAGAAAAAGAGCATTACTGCATTACTGCCTGGCCAGTTGGTTACATTGAGAATTGTAGAAAGCATGAGATGTGCTTTTCAATGATTTAATTTTCCTCAATTTCTAAAGCTTATTGGGAAATGGATCCTTTCTGAATTTATAATCAAACTTGAAAACAGGCCAAATAATGTTAAAGGGAACAGACTTATCAGAAGTACTTCATATGACAGTCTACTTCTCATTTGCTCTTTCAGCGTGTGAGGTTGTTCTAGACATTAAACTGAGTTAATGACTTTAACAACTCCAAGCGCAATTTCTAAATTTCCTGCTGGGTCTGTGTCTTGTATATTCCTACTTGTAACTTCAAATCATCCTGGTGAGTAACAGGCTCATGCAACACCCCAATTTGGTTTCTCTACCTCCCGTTCATGCTGTTGTCTCAATTCCAGGTCATTGTCAGAAAGTCACACTTGAAAATGAGCTGCAGTGCTCAGGTGCAGAAGGGCTTGAAACATAATCCTCTTACTGTACCTTGGATCTAGGCGTGCCGGCAATTCAGGCCCTTGGGTTGTTCCTGCCACAGGGGTTGGTACCTGCAGGCACGGGCTGGACTATTGCACTCAAGGGCAAACAGTTGCTCCTGGTGAACGTTCAGGTTTCAGCACCTGTAAGCTTCCATCAGGAAAGGAGAGAGGTCGACTCCCCTACCTCCGGGTAATACAAGCCAAAGGCTCCTCACTTCCATAATCCACGCTGAAATTCAAAGGGGTTCTTTGGGTCCTGCTCTTCAGGTAAGGAATTAAAGCCTGGCTGAAAGAGAACTGTGCGTGATGAGGTTTTTGGAGGGGTTTGCCTGAATATTGAGCTGGTGGTTTGCTATTGACAGCCACCAGGGCATGATTCCAGCCTGGAATTAAAAAGGCTTCTTTCTTTGCTTCCTTAAGCGTGAAGAATGAAGTGTAAATCTGACGGATGATTTGGATTTGGAATCAGAGGCTATCCGCCAGCAATTTTATTAAAGAAAGAGGTCACTGAAATGCTAATGGTTATTTGCAAGGTTGCTCCACAGAGAGAGTTTGCTGAAAATGTTGTGATGCGTGGGGCTGGTTGGAGGACTGCAATGTGCTGGTTCTGAAACACATTCCCGCTTCGGAAAGCAAATGCATGTGCTCCCTTTGTGTCAGAAATACAGGCTTGCTCTGGGTTAGCCTGCTAGGTATATACCAATATGACGTCTATATACATCCCGTGACATAGATAATCTGAACTGATTAAGTCTAACTCGGGTATAAGATAACCAATAGGAAGGATAAAGATTTTTTACACTTGTGTGTACAAGCAATACACCTTTGCTAGTTTTTCCAGCTGGTGAATCATGCAAACCTGTGGCATTTGTTTTGTCTTTCCGTTTTTAAAAACAGGTTGTGGCCTGTGCCTGAGAGCTTGTAGCTTTACATGGGGAAGCGTGAACAGGAAAAAAAAGAAAATCAAACCAACCAAGGCTCCGTAACTTTGCTGCAGCTTTTAACATGCTTTTTATTCTTCCTTCCTTCTTTCTATATGTTGGAAAAGCTGACAGCATTGGGGAGAGTAGTTAATCATTCCACAGAAAGATCAATAAATGAGTGCAGACTGGGACAAGGGTCTTGGCATTCTGCAGCATCCATCTCTAGTTTCCCTTTCTACTCTTTGATGCTTCACCTTCTCCTTTGTTAGGGAAGCAAAGGTGCACAGAGTTAGCCCTCGCAGGGAAGGGAGCACCAGGTGTGTTCTGCAGACTTTGCACAGGAGCAGAGATGCCTCTGGGCTCTGAGGAAAGCTCTCCCCACGTTGAGCTTAGTGATGCGGTAGTCTGGGTTGGTCTAACTTTTTCAGTATTCACATGAAAATCTATAGGTGGAGAAAAATACTAACGTTTTACTCTAAAAACCCTCTTGAAACATTGGGTGAGACTCTGTGCACCTAAATTTACACTTTTTTACCACAGGGGGAACCCTTGCAGAGCACTACTACCAAAACCTGGCCACAGACACCCAATACACCCAGAAAAAAAGTCTCTTATATTTACCTATCATCTTCTATCAGACTTTGTGAGGTCACCAGAAGGTGAAAGGCATTTCTTACTGTCTCCCCAGGACTGCAGAATTGCTCCTGCGGCAGTGGTCACTTGAGCCATCTTGTTCCTTCCTGTATTTTTAAAAATATCTAGCCAAGACAGTCCTACCAACAGGTAAGTGCACAAGACTTTTTTTAATGCCACGAAGGATGCATAACGAAAATGGCAAAAGAGTATTTGTAGCCAGGCCATATTGGTTGTAACTTTCTTGTGATTTTATACTTTAGAACATTTTATTTTCACGTGCCTTTTTGCAATCAGTGACTATCACTGGCAATCCAAGAACATGTCTATCTGTTGCTAATAAAACTTCCCTGTTAAGTAGCTGGTCGTCGCAGTTTCTCAAGGAACATGACCAAACCCTAGAGTGTGGCAGTGCTAGCCCATGACCACGGCTGGCCTGGCAGTGCAGACTGCTATCAGTGTATCCAGGCCCTTGGTGGTTTATTATACATATTAAACGTGACTGGACTGATAGTGGTAAATCAGACATCACCTAGAAGTTAAACCTAGATGCACCCAACCGCCCACCTCAGTGAGAAGAGATGGAAGGCGGGCAGGGGGGTTATTTCCTGCTAAACCGCTCCATCTCCATTAAGGCAACAGTGTGTATCATATATGGTTTGGGAAGACCTATCTTCACTGGCCCTGACAAGCATTCTACAGGAGACGGACAATAGTTTTGCAATAGAAAGCTCCATTGAGATACCCTGTGCACAACCACCACCTTCGTTTGTGACCGCTGACACAGTCTACAGGTGCCTCAACAGTCAGGTATGCAGCAATTAAGACTCATGCACCTTGGCATCCTCTGAGCAAGCAAAGCTACTCTCTCCTCACTCGCATACTGCATCATCCTCCACTAAGTGAGAAGGTGGGGCCAAACGCTGTGGATTATTTCACTGAGTTTCCCACCACACGCCATAGTGACATCCATTGAGAGTGTTACGAAAACTCACAGCTGGCCCGTGCTGACCAAGGAGAGAGGCTAGGATGCAAAGGGTAGAATTGCAAGATCAAGTGTTCTATTCATGTGCAGGAGGTGTCTCAGCCAGACGGGGTAACCCACGTGTGGTGTTACACATGGTTCTTACACCTTTCAAGCGTTCAGTTACAACATGATTTGATTCATTGCGACTTAACACACACACAGAGACTACGGTTTGCAAAGAAAAGACAATGCCATGGTGTCATCATCCACCTGACTCTTTGATGATCTAGACGTCCCTGGAGTCCATCTTCCTGCGGTTGCTTATCTATGACACCAGGCAATGGGAGGGTTTGACAGAGGTGTTGGGGGGGCTAGGATGCTGGCAATGTCTCCATAGTCCAGGCATATCCTTTATCCTTCCTGGACAGCTTTCAGATTCTCAGAAACAAAGGTCCTTACCTCCAGATGGAGCTGCCCTCCTCCTTGCAGTGAGCTGGGCTCCTTCAGCCATACTTACTTGAGCAGGACTGTTCAGTATACAATGCAGACCACATGTCTCTGAAGAAAGTTGAGGCAATCTCATACTATATAGACTAAACGGGTACAAGAGTTTGGGAACGGGGTTTTGCCTAAGAACAGTCTATTGCTCAGTGCTTTGAGGAAGTCACTGAACCCAACTGCCAGGAGTGTGGCTGCAATGAGAAGAGCATCTGCTGACCCCAGGAAAGCCAGGAAGACAGTGGGCCCATGAGATAAGTGCACACTAGCCTGTCTCCCAGCATGAATCTCTGTTTTTTGATGCTGCAGAGAAGTTTTTGTGAGAGCTCTTCAGGGTGCCAGCTGCTGAGAGTTGTACTGAGAAGGAAAGACTTTGGCATGAGGCTACTAGGGGGTGATTCTGCCTGAAAGGTGATGTTAAGGCCAAGCTGTCCTCTGGAATTTCTTCTCAGTGAAAGCTTTGGAGGACAACTTGTCGTAAGCTAATGTATTTTGATGGTATCACTCAGAACGATATTGCTCCCTTCAGAGACAGTGGGCTCTTGAATAGAGTGAGAGACTAGAGACCAACTGCAAAAGCAAAAGACAGTAAGAAACTTCCCAAGGAAAAAGACAAATACTTGCTAGTTCATGTCGAGTGTGGTTTTCAGCGTGTGTCTGTGGAAGACTCTTGGACACAAGGCGGTGAATATAAAATGCAACTATCAATGCTCATTTCAGCTTTCTTTGAGAACGTTTTTGTTCCTCTTCACATTTCCCGAGGAATGATTTGGCTGAAAGTGTTCTTCTGCTAGCCACGTTCAAATGCTGCAGATCATGTGAATATACAGCCACTGTGTGTGTGCGTGTGCTATACCGCATGAAAGCCGATTCATTTTTTCTATTGCTTGTTCTCCATTTTTCAGAAAGAGGTGATTTCTTCTGGGTTCCCTGCCTCCTTGTCCTCCTTATTTTAGCAGGTAAGCTATTTCCCCCTGCCAGAGATCGCATGAGCCAGTCCCTCTTGGCAGTGAAGATTCATTTCCAGAGGCAGTGATGGGCTGCACTTTGGCTTTTCATACTCTGTGTGTGGGTTACACAATAGTTGTGGTGGAGTTACTAATACTGGTGGTTTTTCCTTTCAGAATTGCCTTGCTGGAGGATTGCAATGTGTTGCTTTTCTAAGAGTAAGTGTTGAAGTTCAGGGCATAGAGACTTGGCCTGTTCATGGCGCGAGCTCATTAGTAGAATCTTGACAGTGCAATATTTGTTCTCTTCGTGAGGTTCCTTCTCTTCATACCTACCCTGCATTTGAACAGAATGGTGTGATACTGTAATGACTGGGGGGCTCTCTAACTGACTGGGCTCCATTGAAGGAAGGGCTGTGAGTGTTTGTGGCTGGTGGCAAAAATCCCGGTCAGGGCCAGGTGATGAGTAGCTCCAAGGGAGCATGAACTGTCCCCCACGCCAGAGTTGTTGTTCTTCATTCCCTGGAGTGAGCAGTATTTGAGGGGTCTGGCTTGCAAAGACATTGTGGTTCTTGTCCTGACTTCATGTCTTCTCCTCCAGTGACAATGGTCACACATCAGGGACACAGCATAAAAAAGCTGAGTCTTTCTCACTTCCCCACTGCCATAAATCTTTCAGGCAGGTGGGGAGGGATGCTCCAGCAATGACAACTGCTCCCCAAGTGCCATGTTGAGAAAGCCTGCCAATGTGCAAGGCTCAACCTGGCAGGTGGTGCTCCCTGGCTTTGGCTTTACCAAGAAAGATCTTCCCCAATGGCCAGTGGTGGGGTGGACATTGACTCTTCCCTTTTGTGGTCGGCCTGCCATTGGCTTTTTGGGAATTAGTATTTTTGGACTCTTTGCCTTTCAGCACAGTTCAAGTGGAAGATTAATAAAAGTGAATGTTTAGTCTGTTTTGGTGGTGCAAGCTCTTTCATAGAGCCTTGACACTGGCAGAGGAGTACTAATTATGGTCCTTGGCCATTCTCCTACTCCAGCACACATTTGGCATGACTGATGAGATGTTCTTGTGCCTGGGGGTCCTATTATGAACTTCTTCCCATTGGAAAGGCTCTGTGTTCTTTGCTATTCAGTCAAGGGGAGAAGCGATGGACTAAGAGAGAGGATCTATGCCCAGGGAAAGGAAATACCATCCCATGGGAAGCAGGAATCTGCCAGGCTGTGGAGGCTTTGTTGGAGGCAGGAGCATGAAGGAAGGAGATGCTGAGGGGAGGCCACAGTGTGTGCGATGGGGCAGAGAGCCCATGTTCCTGAGGAACCCTGGCTACTTATAGGGATTTGGGTCTGTGCCATTGTTGGTAAAAATGCTTCTGAGGGCCACATGATGAGGAGCTCCAAAGGAGCATGAACTATCCTGCATGCCAGATTTGTTGCTCATCATTCCCTGGGGTGGACAGTCCCAGAGGGAAATGGCTTGTAGGGATCCTGTGGGTCCTGTTCTGACTTCATGTCTTCTTCTCCTGTGACCATGGTGACTTGCAGATGAACTGCGTGCAATGAATGGTGAGTGTTTCCGCTTGTGCAAATGCTGTCCTTGCCTGAATTAGTGCCCTGGGGTGGGAGGGGAGGGATGCTCCAGCAGTGCCAGCAGCTCCCCGAGTGCCACGCTGAGAGACTTTGCCAATGTGCAAGGCTCAACCTGGCAGCTGGTGCTCCCTGGCTCTGGCTCTGCAGGGGCGGTGCCCATGGCCAGCTGTGAATTGTTTTGACTCTTCCTTTTTGTGGGGGATCTTGCAATCGCTTCTGCGGCATTGCCATTTCCAGAGCCTTTGCCTGTCAGCACAGTCTCAGAGGCAGCTCAGCAAGGATGCAAATTCAGGGTGTCGTGCGCTTTACCTGCCCATAGTGCAGCTCATTAGTGATGCCTTGAACAATGTCTGGACTGTGTTAATCCCATGGTCCTTGGCCATTCTCCTGGACCAGCACGCATTTGGCATCAGTGATTGGATGTCCTTCTGACTGGGGACCCTGTTACTGTGTCCATTGTGAAAGCTCTGTATTCTTTGCATTTCAGTCAAGGGGAGAAGTGTTGGCCCAAGTCATAGGTTCCATCCACAGGGAAAGGGAAAACCATCCCCTGGGAAGCAGGAATCTGCCAGGCTGAATTCCCTGTGTGAGCCAGACAGAAGGGGCAGGGTGGTTGTGGTGGGGCTACCTCAGCTTCTGGCTTGCTTGGTGCTGGTCAAGGGAGGTGACGTGTCCCTCAGCCCACTACAAGGACGTTATGTGTCTTCTCTGATTTCATATCTCTTCTCCTGTGACCACGGTGACTCAACAGAGGACCTCCATGGAAGGAACGGTGAGTGTTTCTGTTTCTTAAATGCCTTTGGCACAGTGATAGGGCCTTGAGGCAGATGAGGAGGGATGCTCCAGCAATGCCAACTGCTCGCCAAGTGCCACACTGACGGACCCTGCCAATGTGCAAGGCTCAACCTGGTAGCTGGTGCTCCCTGCATTTGGCTGTACCAAGGTCTTCCCCAAAGGCCAGTGACTGGGTCGGTTTTGACTCTTTCTATTCTATCGTGGGACACCCAATAGATACTGTGGCATCACTGTTTACAGATTCTTCTCCTTTCAACACTTTTCAGCGACAGATTAGTGAGGGTGAATGTAAGGGTGCAGTGCGCTTCCCTGCCCATGGTGCAAGCTCTTTCATGGACCATTGACAGTGGCAGGACAGCCCTAATCCCATGGTCCTTGGCCATGCTCCTACTCCAGCACGCATTTGACATGAGTGATTGGATGTCCTTGTGCCTGGGGGTCCTATTATGGACTTATGACCATTGTGAAGGCTCTGAGTTCTTTGCTATCCGGTCAAGGATAGAAGCAGTGGCCCAAGAGAGAGGACCCATCCCCAGGGCAAGGGAATACTGTTGTCCTGGGAAGCAAGAAACTGATAGCTGAATTCCCTGTGTGAGCCAGAAAGGAGGGGCAGGGTGGTGGGGCTACTCCTACAGCAAGTTTCTGGCTTGCTGGGTGCTGGTTGAGGGGAGGTGCCGTGTCCCTCAGCACTTGACATGCCAAAGCGGTCCTGTGGTTGTGATGCTGGTGGAGGTGGCAGCCAGTGAGGGTGTCTGTGCCAGGCAGGGGCAGTGCTGTGAGCGGTGGGGAGTGGGTGGGAGGTCAGTGTGTGTCATCCTGTGCAGGTACTGGGTGCTGCTGTGTCCAGAGCAAGGGAGCCCCTGTCCCCACGGCTGGCAGCAGCTCGTGCCTGGGAAGCCCTGATTGCTCTCCCTTCGTTCTGCCAAGCCCTCCCGTGCACAGCAGCCTCAGCTGCAAGCAGGGGCAGCCCTGGGTGCTGAGAAGGGGGACTGTGGGCAATGCGCTGCCACCACGGCTCCGTGCCGGGGGGAGCTCTGGCTGCATGTGGGTTTGGAGGAGAAGGGATCTGCTTTGCTGAACATGTCCCAGGATTTACAGCCATCTTCACTGGAGGTTGGGTGCTAATCAGTGTGTCCTCTTTTCACACTTTCTTCTTGCAGAGCAACTGAAGAAGGAGATTGGTGAGTGTCGCTGACTCCCTGGGGCCCGTGTGTGTGAGCAGTTTGTGGGATGGGGTGCCAGGGTGGGAGAGTGGAGGACAAGTCAGCCCTCACCCCATGGGACAGCCAGGAGAGCCTGCACCGTGGAGCGTGACCAGTGTCAGGAATGCTGAGAGACACCTGGCTTGGAGGCCGTCTCTGCTGGCTTTCCCTCCCCTTCTTGTCACCAACTGTCCCTGGGGAAAGGGCCTCTAAAGGCACCCATGGCCCTTGCCACAAGGCAGATGGTGGGTTGCCGTGGCGGGTGGCTGGTGATGCCCAGGCTGTGGAGGCTTTGTTGGAGGCAGGAGCATGAAGGAAGGAGATGCTGAGGGGAGGCCACAGTGTGTGCGATGGGGCAGAGAGCCCATGTCCCTGAGGAACCCTGGCTACTTATAGGGATTGTTGGTAAAAATGCTTCTGAGGGCCACATGATGAGGAGCTCCAAAGGAGCATGAACTATCCCGCATGCCAGATTTGTTGTTCATCATTCCCTGGGGTGGACAGTCCCAGAGGGAAATGGCTTGTAGGTATCCTGTGGGTCCTGTTCTGACTTCATGTCTTCTTCTCCTGTGACCATGGTGACTTGCAAATGAACCGCGTGCAACGAATTCTGAGTGTTTCGGCTTGTGCAAATGCTGTCCTTGCCTGAATTAGTGCCCTGGGGTGGGAGGGGAGGGATGCTCCAGCAATGCCAGCAGCTCCCCGAGTGCCACGCTGAGAGACTTTGCCAATGTGCAAGGCTCAACCTGGCAGCTGGTGCTCCCTGGCTCTGGCTCTGCAGGGGCGGTGCCCATGGCCAGCTGTGAATTGTTTTGACTCTTCCTTTTCTCGGGGGATCTTGCAATCGCTTCTGCGGCATTGCCATTTCCAGAGCCTTTGCCTGTCAGCACAGTCTCAGAGGCAGCTCAGCAAGGATGCAAATTCAGGGTGTCGTGCGCTTTACGTGCCCATAGTGCAGCTCATTAGTGATGCCTTGAACAATGTCCGGACTGTGTTAATCTCGTGGTCCTTGGCCATTCTCCTGGACCAGCACGCATTTGGCATGAGTGATTGGATGTCCTTGTGCCTGGGGGTCCTATTATGGACTTATGACCATTGTGAAGGCTCTGAGTCCTTTGCTATCCGGTCAAGTGTGTGTCATCCTGTGCAGGTATTGGGTGCTGCTGTGTCCAGAGCAAGGGAGCCCCTGTCCCCACGGCTGGCAGCAGCTCGTGCCTGGGAAGCCCTGATTGCTCTCCCTTCGTTCTGCCAAGCCCTCCCGTGCACAGCAGCCTCAGCTGCAAGCAGGGGCAGCCCTGGGTGCTGAGAAGGGGGACTGCGGGCAATGCGCTGCCACCATGGCTCCATGCCGGGGGGAGCTCTGGCTGCATGTGGGTTTGGAGGAGAAGGGATCTGCTTTGCTGAACATGTCCCAGGATTTACAGCCATCTTCACTGGAGGTTGGGTGCTAATCAGTGTGTCCTCTTTTCACCCTTTCTTCTTGCAGAGCAACTGAAGAAGGAGACTGGTGAGTGTTGCTGACTCCCTGGGGCCCATGTGTGTGAGCAGTTTGTGGGATGGGGTGCCAGGGTGGGAGAGTGGAGGACAAGTCAGCCCTCACCCCATGGGACAGCCAGGAGAGCCTGCACCGTGGAGCGTGACCGGTGTCAGGAATACTGAGAGACACCTGGCTTGGAGGCCGTCTCTGCTGGCTTTCCCTCCCCTTCTTGTCACCAACTGTCCCTGGGGAAAGGGCCTGTAAAGGCACCCATGGCCCTTGCCACAAGGCAGATGGTGGGTTGCCGTGGCGGGTGGCTGGTGATGCCCAGGCAGCGGGAGGCTTTGTTGGAGGCAGGAGCATGAAGGAAGGAGATGCTGAGGGGAGGCCACAGTGTGTGCGATGGGGCAGAGAGCCCATGTCCCTGAGGAACCCTGGCTACTTATAGGGATTTGGGTCTGTGCCATTGTTGGTAAAAATGCTTCTGAGGGCCACATGATGAGGAGCTCCAAAGGAGCATGAACTATCCTGCATGCCAGATTTGTTGCTCATCATTCCCTGGGGTGGACAGTCCCAGAGGGAAATGGCTTGTAGGGATCCTGTGGGTCCTGTTCTGACTTCATGTCTTCTTCTCCTGTGACCATGGTGACTTGCAGATGAACTGCGTGCAACGAATGGTGAGTGTTTCCGCTTGTGCAAATGCTGTCCTTGCCTGAATTAGTGCCCTGGGGTGGGAGGGGAGGGATGCTCCAGCAATGCCAGCAGCTCCCCGAGTGCCACGCTGAGAGACTTTGCCAATGTGCAAGGCTCGACCTGGCAGCTGGTGCTCCCTGGCTCTGGCTCTGCAGGGGCGGTGCCCATGGCCAGCTGTGAATTGTTTTGACTCTTCCTTTTTGTGGGGGATCTTGCAATCGCTTCTGCGGCATTGCCATTTCCAGAGCCTTTGCCTGTCAGCACAGTCTCAGAGGCAGCTCAGCAAGGATGCAAATTCAGGGTGTCGTGCGCTTTACGTGCCCATAGTGCAGCTCATTAGTGATGCCTTGAACAATGTCTGGACTGTGTTAATCCCATGGTCCTTGGCCATTCTCCTGGACCAGCACGCATTTGGCATCAGTGATTGGATGTCCTTCTGACTGGGGACCCTGTTACTGTGTCCATTGTGAAAGCTCTGTATTCTTTGCATTTCAGTCAAGGGGAGAAGTGTTGGCCCAAGTCATAGGTTCCGTCCACAGGGAAAGGGAAAACCATCCCCTGGGAAGCAGGAATCTGCCAGGCTGAATTCCCTGTGTGAGCCAGACAGAAGGGGCAGGGTGGTTGTGGTGGGGCTACCTCAGCTTCTGGCTTGCTTGGTGCTGGTCAAGGGAGGTGACGTGTCCCTCAGCCCACTACAAGGACGTTATGTGTCTTCTCTGATTTCATATCTCTTCTCCTGTGACCACGGTGACTCAACAGAGGACCTCCATGGAAGGAACGGTGAGTGTTTCTGTTTCTTAAATGCCTTTGGCACAGTGATAGGGCCTTGAGGCAGATGAGGAGGGATGCTCCAGCAATGCCAACTGCTCGCCAAGTGCCACACTGACGGACCCTGCCAATGTGCAAGGCTCAACCTGGTAGCTGGTGCTCCCTGCATTTGGCTGTACCAAGGTCTTCCCCAAAGGCCAGTGACTGGGTCGGTTTTGACTCTTTCTATTCTATCGTGGGACACCCAATAGATACTGTGGCATCACTGTTTACAGATTCTTCTCCTTTCAACACTTTTCAGCGACAGATTAGTGAGGGTGAATGTAAGGGTGCAGTGCGCTTCCCTGCCCATGGTGCAAGCTCTTTCATGGACCATTGACAGTGGCAGGACAGCCCTAATCCCATGGTCCTTGGCCATGCTCCTACTCCAGCACGCATTTGACATGAGTGATTGGATGTCCTTGTGCCTGGGGGTCCTATTATGGACTTATGACCATTGTGAAGGCTCTGAGTTCTTTGCTATCCGGTCAAGGATAGAAGCAGTGGCCCAAGAGAGAGGACCCATCCCCAGGGCAAGGGAATACTGTTGTCCTGGGAAGCAAGAAACTGATAGCTGAATTCCCTGTGTGAGCCAGAAAGGAGGGGCAGGGTGGTGGGGCTACTCCTACAGCAAGTTTCTGGCTTGCTGGGTGCTGGTTGAGGGGAGGTGCCGTGTCCCTCAGCACCTGACATGCTAAAGCGGTCCTGTGGTTGTGATGCTGGTGGAGGTGGCAGCCCTTGAGGGTGTCTGTGCCAGGCAGGGGCAGTGCTGTGAGCGGTGGGGAGTGGGTGGGAGGTCAGTGTGTGTCATCCTGTGCAGGTACTGGGTGCTGCTGTGTCCAGAGCAAGGGAGCCCCTGTCCCCACGGCTGGCAGCAGCTCGTGCCTGGGAAGCCCTGATTGCTCTCCCTTCGTTCTGCCAAGCCCTCCCGTGCACAGCAGCCTCAGCTGCAAGCAGGGGCAGCCCTGGGTGCTGAGAAGGGGGACTGCGGGCAATGCGCTGCCACCACGGCTCCGTGCCGGGGGGAGCTCTGGCTGCATGTGGGTTTGGAGGAGAAGGGATCTGCTTTGCTGAACGTGTCCCAGGATTTACAGCCATCTTCACTGGAGGTTGGGTGCTAATCAGTGTGTCCTCTTTTCACCCTTTCTTCTTGCAGAGCAACTGAAGAAGGAGATTGGTGAGTGTCGCTGACTCCCTGGGGCCCATGTGTGTGAGCAGTTTGTGGGATGGGGTGCCAGGGTAGGAGAGTGAAGGACAAGTCAGCCCTCACCCCATGGGACAGCCAGGAGAGCCTGCACCGTGGAGCGTGACCGGTGTCAGGAATGCTGAGAGACACCTGGCTTGGAGGCCGTCTCTGCTGGCTTTCCCTCCCCTTCCTGTCACCAACTGTCCCTGGGGAAAGGACCTCTAAAGGCACCCATGGCCCTTGCCACAAGGCAGATGGTGGGTTGCCGTGGCGGGTGGCTGGTGATGCCCAGGCTGTGGAGGCTTTGTTGGAGGCAGGAGCATGAAGGAAGGAGATGCTGAGGGGAGGCCACAGTGTGTGTGATGGGGCAGAGAGCCCATGTCCCTGAGGAACCCTGGCTACTTATAGGGATTTGGGTCTGTGCCATTGTTGGTAAAAATGCTTCTGAGGGCCACATGATGAGGAGCTCCAAAGGAGCATGAACTATCCTGCATGCCAGATTTGTTGTTCAACATTCCCTGGGGTGGACAGTCCTAGAGGGAATGGCTTGTAGGGATCCTGTGGGTCCTGTTCTGACTTCATGTCTTCTTCTCCTGTGACCATGGTGACTTGCAGATGAACTGCGTGCAATGAATGGTGAGTGTTTCCGCTTGTGCAAATGCTGTCCTTGCCTGAATTAGTGCCCTGGGGTGGGAGGGGAGGGATGCTCCAGCAATGCCAGCAGCTCCCCGAGTGCCACGCTGAGAGACTTTGCCAATGTGCAAGGCTCAACCTGGCAGCTGGTGCTCCCTGGCTCTGGCTCTGCAGGGGCGGTGCCCATGGCCAGCTGTGAATTGTTTTGACTCTTCCTTTTTTCTCGGGGGATCTTGCAATCGCTTCTGCGGCATTGCCATTTCCAGAGCCTTTGCCTGTCAGCACAGTCTCAGAGGCAGCTCAGCAAGGATGCAAATTCAGGGTGTCGTGCGCTTTACCTGCCCATAGTGCAGCTCATTAGTGATGCCTTGAACAATGTCCGGACTGTGTTAATCTCGTGGTCCTTGGCCATGCTCCTACTCCAGCACGCATTTGACATGAGTGATTGGATGTCCTTGTGCCTGGGGGTCCTATTATGGACTTATGACCATTGTGAAGGCTCTGAGTTCTTTGCTATCCGGTCAAGGATAGAAGCAGTGGCCCAAGAGAGAGGACCCATCCCCAGGGAAAGGGAATACTGTTGTCCTGGGAAGCAAGAAACTGATAGCTGAATTCCCTGTGTGAGCCAGAAAGAAGGGGCAGGGTGGTGGGGCTACTCCTACAGCAAGTTTCTGGCTTGCTGGGTGCTGGTTGAGGGGAGGTGCCGTATCCCTCAGCACCTGACATGCTAAAGCGGTCCTGTGGTTGTGATGCTGGTGGAGGTGGCAGCCAGTGAGGGTGTCTGTGCCAGGCAGGGGCAGTGCTGTGAGCGGTGGGGAGTGGGTGGGAGGTCAGTGAGTGGCATCATGCACAAGTAATATTTTCTGCTATATCCAGAAGCCAGAGAACATCTTTACCCATGGCTGGCAGCAGCTCGTGCCTGGGAAGCCCTGATTGCTCTCCCTTCGTTCTGCCAAGCCCTCCCGTGCACAGCAGCCTCAGCTGCAAGCAGGGGCAGCCCTGGGTGCTGAGAAGGGGGACTGCGGGCAATGCGCTGCCACCACAGCTCCGTGCCGGGGGGAGCTCTGGCTGGGGACATGTCCTGATGGATGACAAGTCAGCCTTCCTAAATGAGGTGTACACATGCTGTTTGCCATGTATCCCACGGAGTCATGGCGCTAATCAAGGTGTTTTCTCCTCCCTCTCTAATCTTGCAGGGAACCAGAAGAAGCGGATCGGTGAGTGCTGCTGAATCCCTGCGGGTCATGTGAGCAAGACAATCATGGGAGGTGATTCCAGGGTGGGATAGCGGTGGGGAAGTCACCCCTGACCGCACAATAGTGTGAGCCATCTACCATGCCAGAGGAGCTTTTCCTCCATTCGTGGGTTGGACTATTCCAGAACGGACTGGCTTTTGGAGGCAGAATAATAAGTGCAGATGTGCAGGTTCAGTTTCCTTCCCTGCCTGTGCTGTAAGCTCAGTAATGGGGAGTTGACTTTGGTAGGCTTGTGCTATTCCTGGGCTCCTTCTCCCTCGGCGGGCATTCAGAAGGGCTGGTGGGATGTTCTTGTGACTGGGGTGCTCCAGTGTTCCTTTGATTCAAGGTGCTAAGCAAGGTGTTCTCCCTCTCTTCTTGCAGAGCAGCAGAAGAACGAGATTGGTGAGTTCCACTGCCTCCCTGGAGGCCTTGCGTGCCACCCAGTTGTGGTGTCTAAGGGGTTTTCACAGGGTGTTGCTTGTGGTGATGGGGCTGGTGGAGCCTTTGGTGTTGGTCGGAGAGTGAGGGAAGGGTACGTTGAGGGAAGGCTGTGATGGGGCTGATGGGGCTGCAGAGCCTGGGCCACCAACCACACCTGGGGGCTGGACGGATGGTGTGTGATGATGGGGTAGGGAAGACATCCCTGCCAGAATCAGAAGCATGTCAGTTTCAACTTCAGGGAGCATCAATGCCTGCCTTGGAGCTAACCCCTTAAGCTCACGTGTCAGGACTTCACGATCCTGCCCTGCTGGGTCGCCTTTTCACATCCATACAGAAATGCACAAGCTCGGCTGATTCGGCTCTTTCAATTATTTAACGTTTACTGGGTCCGATCTGACTTCTCAGCAGCTTGGTTTGTAGAGCAGACCCTCTGCCTGCCACATCTCCCCTGCCTTCCTTCCCTGCCCACCCTCTCAGGTACAAAGCTGCCACGGCTGCACGTACCCAGAAACTCTCCGGGAAGCGCAGTGCCTCCTCTCTTCAGAGGGTTACTGACAATTCCCCCAAGCTCTTCCTTTGTACCCAACCCCACCCGAGAAATCCACAAGAAGTGGCTGACATTTATTCCGCGGAGTGTCACAAAGGGGACTGCTCCCTTTCTGTGTCTCTGGACATGCCGGGGTGCTGACCAGGGGTCTCACATGCTGTGAAATGTGCAGTGTGGCAGGTGGGGCATCCACCCAAAACACTGGCAAGGCGGCAGAGTGGGACCTGAGAGAGAAAGTAGTCCCCAGGAGGGAAACTCAGCCCAGCCTCAGATCCTTCTCCAGCCCCCACAGGTAATCACAGCGCTGGAGAGGGCAAGAGGGAATCTGAGCATCCGTTAACCTGCAGAGTTTAGTCTCAGCCTGGGATGTCTCAGCTTGGAGTTGGAACATTTTTCCAGTCAATGTTTTGAATTTGCTTTCTCTCACCCTTGGTTTTTTTCCTTTTTGTCTCTCCTGTTTGCTTTCAGAATTCAGAAAGGCTCGTGGCAATTCAGGTAAAACACTGCACTTACTCATGTCTGTACTCAATGGCGTGACATCTGTGACTACTGCAGAAGCAGTGCTGAGCATGGGCTGGACTGTGAGTCTACAAACGCCTTTTATTGCAGTGATGCATAGGTATTTCACTGGGCTGTGACATAGTTGAGAGTGAAAGTGTAATGCGTAAGCCTGAGAGCAGTCCTTCCCTGGGGGTAAGAGGTCTTTCCAGACCGTTACAGGCAGATTTTCAGAATGACGTTGTAGGCAGATTTTCAGAATGAATTGCAGTGCAGCACCCTTTCCTTCTCTTCTCTTCTCTTTAGAAAAGTGTTTAGAAAGCCCCAAATACCTGTTTTTTACAGATGACATCGTGCTTGATTGGGACACAGCCCATCCAAACTTGTCTATTGCTGGGGACAAGAAGAGTTTCACGTATCAATCACAGGTCCAGAAAGTGACTCTCCATGAGGGTCGTTTTGATTCCTCTGTCTGCGTGCTGGGCTCAGAAGGTTTCTCCTCCGGCAAGCATTACTGGGAGGTGGACGTGGGAAATTGCAGTGACTGGGACCTGGGAGTAGCCAGGAAATCCGCCCCAAGGAAAGGAAGAATAACTCTGTCACCTAAAGAAGGATTCTGGGCTCTGGGCTTAAGTGTTAAATTTTGCTGGGCAAGAACCGATCCATGGACACAGTTAGAGGTGCAGGAAAATCCCAGGAAAGTTGGGGTTTTCCTTAACTGTGAAAAGAAAACTCTGACTTTTTTCAATGTCACCAACATGTCTGTGATGTTCACGTTTCAAGACTGTGCATTCTCCGAAGCAGTTTATCCATTCTTTAAAAACTCACACAGGGAATCAACCATCAGGATTTGCTCAGTTAAAGAGGAATAATGTGTGTTTTGATGTAGTAATTTTGTTGTGACATGAAAGAGCATATTATTTTCTGAGACAAATTTAATGCTTAATTGCAACTTATGTATTACGCGTTCTTGACCACAATCTGTATTATGCATAGTGTAACACCTTTAGCTTAAAATATATTCCTTACCCCAGCCTTTTCTGCATGCGTTTTGTCCAATACTTGCGGCATGAATGTAGACACGAGCTATCACATGCCATGGTTTTAGGAATCGTATGTTTAACTCAAGAACAATTTCTGTAGTCTTTCCTTCTGAAAATCGTGTCAGCCCTTATGGTGCATTTCGGTCATCATCATTCTCTGAGGTTTAGTTCTGCCCTGCTGCACTGTGTCATTTGCATTTACATACAAAGCTCAACTTGACATCGTGAATTCAAATACACACACCTTGATAAATGCACAGCACCCCATAAAGGTAACCTCTCTTCATCACTCTTCTGGATGGAATTGTCAGAAATTTGGAGGAAAGGAAAAAAATTAATCCAGAGTAATTAAAAAGAGAGTAGTGTCTCTATACTTCACTTCTGGAGTGGAGAACGTGCCATCTGTGCTTGAAGAAGAGTCTGAGAGGCAACGTAAATCAGCGTACTGGGTTTGATGCTGGACAACCTGTGTCAGTAAAGATGTCCCAAACTGAAATATTACCAATGGTACTAGTCATGCCTAAAAATCTCTACGCCAGGGAAGCAAGAGATTGCTCAGGAAAAAGACCCCGAATCACTACTCAATGGGTTTCTTCCTCCTCTTAATTAATTCTGCCGTTTGTACTTCCAACCCAGCATATTTCCTTTTCTGTCCTTTTTTACAGGAACTCGGGATGAACCGCACATGGATGGATGAAGCAGCCTGTCGCTCATCGTGACCATAACACATTTTTGTTGTATTTGATCATTTGCAGCCTTAGCTTCGAAGGATATCACCCTTGAAATGTAGATCTGTGATGTCGTTTTACCAGCAAAAGACATTTTGTCTCCACCAATGTCTAACATTGGACTATATATGATCCAGTACACAGGCCAACAGCGGGTGTTGTTTAACCCACCATGGTCCCTAAAAAGAGTAGAATTATCGATGCTAACTAACATTTCTGCAGTCCATCTAGCTCGTGCACCATTCCTGAAGGGCTCTTAAAAGTGATGGATGGCACGGCTGCATAAACAAACCCTCTTCCCCACAAAACAAGCAAAAAGAGATGGGACTGGTACCCTGGGGACAGCATTGGGAGTTCTAAATAGCACAGACTCAGAAGTCTTCATGAACAAATTAGTTACAGTAATCAGTGATTTGCATATATTTATAACATCCTTTATGATCTTCCCTTTTTGCTTTAGGAACTAATCAATGGCTTTTGTCGGACCTGTTGCCTCAGTTGGAGGGAACTGATCAAAAAGACCACCAGCTGATGGTAGATGCACTTGGTGTAGTCCAAGGTAATGCTTCTTTCACTCTTTGTTGTACCCAAGCTCAAGTGTGGATACAACCGATGACAGCGGCAGTTACCAGAGAAGGTGGTGAAGGTTCCTTGCCCACTGCAATTTGAAAGGAAATCTGGGATAATGCAATTGAACTTGAAAAGAAATTCCTGTCCTGGTGGTATTTGTTCAGGTTCACCTGTGACTCCATCAGCAACATGGCCTCTGACTATCCACAATGCTTCGGTACGTACCACATCCCCAGTCATTGCGTTAGGAATGAGCCACAAAGGAGCTGGGCTCTACCCACTCACGCACAGAGGATGGGCTCATTTGAAGTGGCAATAAATGGCAAAGTGATGATGTGAACACATGCGTGTCAATGCAAACACCCCTCCCCAAATCCGTCATAGGAACTGTTAGGACATTCACTTCCAACAGAACTGGCAGGTTGTGAGTGGGCTATTTGAGAATTCAACAAGCCCTTCTCAACTGGAAATTAGGAAGAGAACGCAGCCTCCTCAAGTTTAGTTCACCAAAAGCAAGAACAGCAGTCTACACCGGGTGTGGAAACACAACCTAGTCCACCCCGGGTGGAATTCTTTCACAAGCTACATATCCTTCCCAGTTTTAGTTGGCATTGGTTAACGTCTGACTTTATTGACAACTGTACCTGCAGCAAGAAAACAGCCTACTTCAGGATTAACAAAATTGAAATTGGACTTACCTTGAGCTCACAGGAACCCACAACCACTGCCTGTGTGAGAATCCCCATTGCTTTCTCCACACCCATCCGCTGTTGCTCTCCTACCCGAGAACGTCTTGCGCGAGCCATACAGTGTCCCCACCAACCTGGAATGACACACATTTCTGAAGTCAGGGGTTCTGTTTCTCTGGAGTACAGGATCAGTGAAGTCTCCTGTACCTGTAACACGGTCTCTCTTTGCCATGACAGAGACACAACTGTTGCTGTTAGTTTTTTGACTGAGAAATGTTTGCTTTGACTTTCTTTCTTTCTGGGAAAAGTCACAGCTCCCTAAAAATCAGAAACTCAGGCGCACACACACACACCCTGACACACACACACACAAGACGCACTCGAGAAAACAGGAGGGCAGCAGCAGGAAAAGAATACAGTCCCGTTGCGATTACAGCACTGCATGGTCAAACTCCAAAGTCATTTAGGTCAGGAAACACATCTTCCATGGCCAACATGAACGAGGCGAGGTAGCTGGAGCCAGAGGTGCCGGTTTCTTTACTCGGACCGTGAAAGGAGCCTCATGGCTGGTTCAGATGAGGACATCTCTGCTTCTCTAGATTACTCCTGCCTCAGAAAGTGAAGTAAAGGGAAAGACAAGTCAGTGGACGCTGAGGGGAGCAGGACTTTGCTGAACTGCAAAGCTCTATCAACATTTCAGCTGACTGAAGTACACGGCCCTGGCTTAGGCTTATTCCATACATTAAATGAGAAAAGGAGACATCCAAAGTGTACGGGACAAGGAAGAAAGCACATAGGCCTTATGGCTGATCTTATGCTGAGGAGCAGCCCCCGGTGAAACAGAGAATAGACTCTTAACATTTACGTTGACAACTGCTGCTTCTGCTCCTCTTCTCACAGAAACCATTGTCAGTCAACTCAAGAGCTCTAGGCTTTATGAGAACAATCCTAGAGATACCGTTTCTAATTAGAACGAGAGAGATCTCTCTGCTTTTCGGGCCTGCCACATGCCTACCTGTCAAGGCCTTGCCATGAGCCAGCGGTGCTGGCATTTGGTCTAACTGGCAGCGGAACGAGAGGATCGCTGTCGGTCCCTTCCAACTGGAATATTCCCACGTTTCACACAATAAACATTCCATAAATGTTTTCAGAAGGAACCTGGGGCTTTCAGTGAATACTCAAGTAACACACGTTCGAGAGCCTCTAGGAATGGCCAAAAGTAAAAGCAAAATTCACTTCCTGGTGCTAAAAGCCAAGAGAAAGCTTCCTACGAAAAGCACACAAACCCTGAGAAATAGACACAGAGGGAAACTATGAAGGCACACAGATAAAATGGTCTTAGAGATGGACATTTACCTCCTCTGGGCCAGCAGCCTTTGCAAATGCTCTGAAACACCTCTCAACGACAAGTCTAAGGGTCACATCCCTTTAGAAAATCCTAACCCCACGCAACGTATCCCCCTCCTGCTCCTCTGGCGCTCTTATTTCTTCCTCGGTCCGCTGTCAAGGCTCAGGCAGCAGGGCGACAGGCAGAACTTCCAAGGGCCACCAAGCTTCGTTTAATCAGAAACTTTCCGTCAATGTATGGCACTCAGGCACAAGCATATGGGAAATTCTTGATAGAAAATGCCCACCAAAGCACATTCTAGATAGCTGTTCTCTTACAGTTAGCAAAGTTTTCGATGTAGAGGAGGTTATCCTCACCTGCTTTCTCTTTTGGCGCAGGAGGTTGAACAGCTTGATTTACAACTAAGGCCTCAAAAAAATTCCCTCTTTCTTCCTTATTAGGCAACTGGATTTTGAAAACTGTATCGTAACCATCAACAAAGAATTCTTCTACTTGATAGGAGTTTGCTAGTTTGAATTTATAGCTGTTATTGCTGGTTTGCTACTAATCAGTAGGTTTCTGCGCCTACCATGGGGCTTGCTTTCCTCACTGTCTATTAGAGTCTAGTGCTCATTAGTGGCTGCTTCTTCCTTTCACTGCTTGCTGTACTGCTTATCACCTTCCTGTGCTGCCCAGGAGCATTTTGACGAGCCATGGTGGTGCGCCTGGGCTGGCAGGTGGCTAGGGCACGGCTGCTGTTTCTGTGCTGCTGCACTGGACAGGCTGGAACTCCGGTGTGAGCTCAAGTTGAGGGGATTGTGACCTGTGGGTGAGTCCACATGGGAGCAGGACAGCCCAAAGCATCGGTGGCCGTGAAAGAGTCCATGGCAGAGCAGGTATATATCACAGCATCTGTGGCCGTGGTTATGTCCATGCCGCAGCGGGTATGCTTCTGAAGGAATTGTGGCCCAAGACAAGTCCATGCTGGAGAGGGTACACCTCGAAGCATCTGCGGCTGTGGGTAAGTCCATGTTGCATCAGGTACACCTGGAAGCATCAGTGCTGTGCATGAGGTCATGTCGGAGCACCTCAAAACGTGTGGTCATAGATAAGCCCATGAGAGAGCAGGACAGCCCTGGAGAGACAGCAGCCAGGGATAAGGCCATGCTGGAGCTTTTTTATTTCTGAAGGGACTGTGGCTGCGGGTAAGGCCACGCTGGAGCAGGTCTATGGTCATGGCCCATGCATAAGGCCATGCTGGAGCAGGTGCACCTCAAAGCAACTGCGGCTGTGGGTAAGTCCACGCTGCAGCAGGTATACCCCTGCAGGGGCTGTGGCTCGTAGCTGAGGCTCCACTTGGAGCAGGTACAACCCTAAGGGACTGCAGTCTGTGGGTAAGTACAAGCTGGAGCAGGGGCAAGGGGAGGACTTCATTGCAATGTTAAACCCTACAGGCTGGTCCAAAGGGAACGGGGTGGACATTGTAATGGATATACCTTTCAATTGTTGTAAGCCATGGTTTGAGTTGCATGTTCTAGAAATTGCCATAGCAGGAACCTCCTGAACCATTGGAGGACAAGCCTTACAAGAAGCACGGCAAGCACAGTAGTGACCCGACCTGAGCTGGCCCAGTAACCCCACACAACACACAAACTCTCCTCTCCTGAGTGACCAGCATAACAGATCATCTTCATGGACTAAATGAACACAATGGACATTTTATGGACATTTTTGCAGTGGTGGTCCATAGACTAGGGCAGGGGTCCTCAAACTTTTTAAACAGGGGGCCGGCACGCGGATTAAGCGGCAGGAAGTCACCTTTGGCTGCTTGGTTTCTCCCCCCAACCCCTGGCGGGGTGGCTGCGTGGGGGTGGATCTGTAAATACAGGGGGCTGGACTGAGGACCCTGGGGGGCCATATCCGGCCCACGGGCCGTAGTTTGAGGACCCCTGGACTAAGGGAATGATATCTATGTATTATATCAAAGGATGGGAAGGGTGGTGGTGGTGAATGTGGTTGCATTGGGAAGTGTGGCATGATGTAAATGGACCAGAACAAGGGGTGGATAGTGCCCTGGTTTCAGCTGGGATGGAGTTAGTGTCCTTAGTAGCTGGCACAGTGCTGTGGTTTGGGTTTGGTGTAAGACCAGTGTTGATAGCACACTGATGGTTGTGGTTGTTGCTGGGTAATGTTTATGCTAAGTCAAGGACTGTTCAGTTCCTTGGTCCCTGCCAGTGAGAGGGCTGGCGGGGCACGGGAAACCAGGAGGGGACACAGCCAGGACAGCTGACCCGAACTAGCTGAAGGGCTGTTCCATACAATATGACGTCATGCTGGTTCTAGAGCTGGAAGAAGAAGAAGGAAGGGGAGGAGCACTGGGCATTATGGCATTTGTCTTCCCAAGTAGCTGTTACACATGATGGAGCCCTGCTTCCCTGCAGATGGCTGAACACCTGCCTGCCCATGGGAAGCAGGGAATGAATTTCTCGGTTTGATTTTCTTGCGTGCACGGCTTTTGCTTTACCTATTCAACGGTCTTTATCTCGACCCAATCTTTTCTCACTTTTACCCATCTGATTTTCCCCTCCATCCCACCAGGGCAGGGAGCTAACAGCGGCTGTGTGGTGCTTAGCTGCCTGCTGGGGCTAAACCTTGACAAGGTTGTGGTGACGCAAGTCGAGGAGGACTGAAAAAAACACTATGTCTGCGTGGCTGGGTTCGGACAAAATGGCCTTTATTGTTTATACAAACTATTTATATATCTTAGACAGTGCAGGTGTTAGACCCTGATAGGTTTTTGTGTTCTTCTTCTTGCTTGCTATTTGCTGTTGCTGTAGGTGCTCGTGTGCTGCGGTTCTAAGTTCCGATCCTTCACATCCTGTTACATACCTGACAGTTTGTGGCTGTCTTAAAGGTATGCGGCTAAGTCTCTGAAGTCAACTAACTTGTCTGCAGACCCGCTGCAGACCCTAACAATTCCCCCTTTTTGTTTTTTGAACAGCTAGTACCAGGTTTGTCATGTTCTGCAGGGCCCTTGCAAACATGACGGCAACCAAGGCAACAGCAAACAAACAACACTGCCAACTGAGTGAATGGATGCCCAAAAGGATGACATTTTCTCAGATTCTGATAACGTGTTGCTGCAATGGGGCGCCTAAAATCCATGCAGCACATACCATCACAGTCCTCACAGCCATGTCCTTGAGCCAACAGCAAAAGGGCAATAGTTGCTCTGTTTTGTATGTCATAGTGGCAAATTTGACTCACATTCTTAACTGCCTAACAAACAAGGTGATTTAACTCTTGAATGCTTTCCCTGCTGTTGCTCCGGATAAGAGAAGAACCACTGCAATACGTTCCCATCAGTTCCATAAATCAACTACATCGTTACATGCTTCATCCAAAGTTATATTGCGTTTGAGCACATTATGCTTATCAACGTGTTCACGTGTTGATTTATGCGGGTGTCGTGGTCCCATCATGGCCTCCTACTACATTAGCATCTATTGTAACATGGACATATTTTTGTCTGCCAAACTCATTGTAATGAGTTACATCTGTTTGCCAAAGCTGTAAGGCTTGAAGGCCTCTAGGATTAACTCCATAATTTGGCACAGAAGTAACATTTTGACAGTCTGGACAGGCTGCAACAATACTGCGTGCAGCAGCCTGAGAGAGACCCTTTTGGCCAAATTGATGATACAAGGATCGCCAATTCTGATGATAGAACTGGTGGGCTAACACGGCTTGCTGATGGACATCAGGAACAGGCACCGACAGAGCCACAGAAACTAGAGCATCGACTCTAGCATTGCCTTCAATTACAAGACCCGGTAGGGAAGTATGGCTATTAACATGCGTAACATAATACAGAGAATGGCGTTTCCGAATCTCTTCCCAAACTAAAGTCAAAATTGCAAAAAGCTCGGGAATGTTGACATGGCCAAGGACAGCCCTGTCTCACTTGGGAAGGAGAGCTGCCACATATGCCGAATCAGTAACAAGATTAAGAAGGCCTGGAAAATACTGAAATGCCAAAGCCGCAGCCTGTAACTCTACGTCTTGCGGGGATCCTTCCTGATATACAATTTGGGAATGCCATTGCCCATTTTCTTTCCAAGCGACTGCGGCTTTTCCCGTTTTTCCAGACCCGCCTGTAAATACTGTGTCACCTTTGACTGGTCGTCTCTGACTTCGTTGCCGTGGCCGTAAAGTTAGATTTACAGTCATTTTCAAAAGTGGGTGAGGTGCATGGTGGTACTGAACTTGCCCTTGAAAATTGGCAAGCGCCACTTGAAGGGCAGTGGAGTTTAATAGCGCCCATTCAACATAGAATTGTTGTACAGGGATAATTACAGTTGCTGGATTAACTCCAGCCAACTCTAAACATCTTTTTCGGATTTTTATGATCACATCGGCAACAAGTTCGTACAATTCGACAGCGCTTTTCTTAGGCTGCAAAGGCAGAAACAACCATTCAAGTACCTGCAGTGGATCTTGCCGAGCCTGGTTCCACTGGGCCAACATAGCATAAGGGGAAGATTGGTCCATTAAAATAAAACCACTTAAAGGAAGCGTGATGTCTAGACGCCACGCATGTCGTGAAGAGATCAACTGTTTGACTTCTTTCACAAGTGCCAAGGCTGCAGGCATTAAATACCTTGGGGCTAAAAGATCTGTGTCTCCTTTTAAAAGCTGCAAAAGAGGATGCGTTTGTTCATTAGTAAAGGCCTAAATAAGGCCGTAGCCAATTTAGCATTCCTGCAAGTTTTGGGACATCATTCAAAGTCTTTACATCCAGTTTCAATTTGATAGGTTGTGGAGACACAGCTCCCTTCAGCACATTCACGGCCAGATATTTCCAGGGCTCTTGCCTCTGAACTTCTTCAGGAGCTACATTCAATCCAAATTCTGCTAAACTATGCCTGGCAGCCTTCTCAACTGTCTCCCGCAGCTCTTTGGACGGTGCTGCTAGCAAAATGCCATCCGTGTCATGATAACAGTAAGCATCTTGGTATTTGTCTCTCGCTGAGCTCAGGGCTTGGGCTACGAACCACTGACAAATGGTTGGTGAGTTTCTCATGCCCTGAGGCAGCACGGTCCAGTGGTACCTTTTTGTGGGCTCAGAGTTAGTTCTAGTCGGTACTGTAAAAGCAAACTTTGCTTTGTCTTTTGGATCTAAAGGAATGGTAAAACCCCCAGTCTTTCAGCTTGATAACTAAGATGTCCCATTCCGTTGGTATCGTGGTGGCAGATAGCAGTCCTGGCCGTAAGGCCCCCACAGGGGCCATCACTGCATTGACTTTACGCAGGTCACGCAACAATCGCCATTTACCAGACTTCTTTTTTATCACAACTACAGGGGTTGTGTGTGTGTGCCACACACCACGGGCTATGTGATTCTTCAATGTGGCCCGCGTCTAACTGTTCCTTAACCAATTCATGCAGGGCACACAGCTTTTCCTGGGGCAGGGGCCACTGCTCTCCCCATACTGGTTTGTTGACGCGGATGTCTCTCGGACACAACTTACACGACCAATGTGATCAAGTTAGTGCTGATTTATTAAAAGGCTTACAGCAATTTATACTCTTAACAAAAGATACACGCGCCACGCATGCGTTGTTATTCAGAGGTGATGGGCTAAAACTACTTGTCCACGCGTACTCTGGTCATCTAGGATTGGTCCTGGCGCGGTGTCCACACGCTGCTCTCTTGTCACGTAGACATCCTGTTTCACATCTTAGCTCATCATTTTTCAGTCCAACTTCCTTATCTTCTTGCCACAGACGCAGTTTCACAATCTCCCTGTCCTTGTACGCAGTTTCTTTGTCTCTCTTAGCCTTGCACGTGTCCTTCACAACAGCTGCAACTTGCTACAACTTCGGCCTGCTGTTACAATAAAGTTACTCAGTCTGGATTGCTTGTAACGTGCCCATTGTCTTCTAGCCGCTCCACAAATCCCCCTTTTTGTTTTTGAGCAGTCCAGACCCCTTTCATCATTCGGTTCATAATTCTCATAAAGCAATTCCACACAGAGCCCGATATCATTAAAAAGGTTACAATGGCAATTAATACCGTTATCCCGTGCAGAAACACATCTTTTAACCATCCAGTAGGTCAGGTTGGGTCGTTGTGGAGATAGTTCTTGTGTCCAAGGCACTTGAGGTATTCCTGTGGAGCCGAGTCCTTCATCACCCCGCCGTCTGGGCTCTGCTCGGGGAACACAACTCACAAAAGGCACAAGCTGAGCAAGGCGTGTATTTTTTGGAATTGTAACAGGAGGCACAGGTGTAGAAAATAAGGCACATATTTGACCTGTAAAGCTAAGGGGGTTTCGGGGGTTTAGGGTTATGTGGTTTTAGGCTTAATTATTTTTAGGGTTTCGGGGCTTTAGGATTTTTAGGGTTAAAGGGGATTTTGGTTTGCAGGGTTAAGTGTTTTGGGGGTAAAGGATCTTTGCTGTTAATGGGCTTTAGGGTTAAGGGTATTTAGTCAAGTTTTTTTCGGGTTAGTGTTTTTGGAGTTAAGCATTTTCAGAGAGAAGTGTTTTTACGCTTTAGGATTTGACAATTTTTAGGTTTAAAGAGGTTTTGGGGGTTTTAGGATTAAGTTTTCTGGGGTTAAGGGTTTTAGGGTTTTTACGGTTAAGTTTTTTAGGGTTTTTAGGGTTAAGTTTTTTAGGGTTTTTAGGGTTTGTAGGGTTAAGAGGGTTTTGGATTAAGGCATTTTAGGGGTTTGGGGGTTAAGGGTTCTTAGGGTTTTTATGTTTAGGCGTTTTTATGGGTTTTTAGAGTAAAGTGCTTTTCGGGATTTTACAGTTATTAGGGTTTAGAGTTTTTAGCAGTTTTATGTGGGTTTTTTGCATTAAGGTTTTTTAAGTTAATGTTTCTTATGGTTTTAAGATTTAATGTGGCTTAGGATTAAGAGATTTTAGGAGTTTTACTGTTAAGGGGTTTTAGGTGTAAGGGTTTTAGGATTACGGGTTTTTGGGCTTAGAGAGGTTTTAGGATTTTTAGGGTTAAGTGTTTTTAAAGATCTTTTAGGTTAAGAGTTTTTAGAGTTAAGTAATTTTGGGTTTTTTAGGGTTATTGGTTTCTAGTGGTTTTAGAGTTAGGTTTTTTAGCATATTTAAGGGTTTAGGGTTTTTAGGGTTAAGTGTTTTTAGGGTTTTTAGGATAAAGTGAATTTAGTTTTTTTAGTGTCATAGGTGTTAACGGGTTTTTAGGGTTAAGTAGTTTTAGGAATTTTAGTGTTAAGAGCTTTTAGGGTTAATGTTTTTTATGGTTTTTAGGGTTAAGGGTTTAATGGTGAAGGGTACTAGGGTTTGAGCATTATTAGGGTTTTTAAGATTAAGGGTTTTAATAGGTAAGGGGTTTTAGGGATTTAAGGGTTAAGCGTTCTTAGGGTTTTTAGGGTTTATATGTTAATGGGTTAAGGGATTTTAAGGTTTTTAGGGTTAAGCTTTCTTGAGGTTAATGTTTTTTGCCTCTGAAGTTGTTTCAGGGTTAAATGGGTTTTGCGTTTTTAGGGGTTTTGGGGTTAAGTTTTTTTTAAGGTTATGGGTTCATATTGTTTTTAGCGTTTAGGTTTAAGTATTTCTAGGGTTTTTAGGTTTAAGAGGTTTTAGGGTTATAGGTTACATAGGGTTAAGAGTTTTTAAAAATTTTAGGGTTAAGGGTTTTTACATTTTTTAAGGTCAAGGCTTTTAAGGTTGAGGGTGTTTAGGGGTTTTGGTTCAAGGGGTTTTAGGGGTTTCATGTTAATGGGTTTTAGGATTTTCAAAGTTTTTATTGTTAAATGGTTTTAGAGTTAAGGGATTTTGGGGGGTTTTAGGCTTAAGAGTTATTGGGGTTAAAGGTTTTTACTGTCAAGGGGTTTTAGGCTTAAGGGTTTTAAGGATTTTTCGGTTTAAGGGTTTCTATGGTTAAGGGGGTTTAGGCTTAAGCATTTTTAGGGGTTTTAGGGGTTAGTATTAAGTGATTTTAGTGTTTTTAGGGTTATGGGGGTTTATTGGTTTTAGGGTTCAGGAGTTTTAGGGGGTTTAGAGTTAAGGGGGTTTAGGGTCAATGGTTTTTATTGGGTTTAGGGTTAAGGGTTGTTAGGGTGTTTCTGGTTTTTATGTTAAAAGTTATTTAGGTTTTTGACAGTTTTCAGTGTTATGTGGTTTTAGGGTTACAAGAGTTTTTAGAGTTTAGCGCTTTTGGGGTTAAGGATTTTTACTGTTAATGGGGTTTAGGGTTAAGGCTATTTAGTGCTTTTAGGGTTAAGGGTTTTAGTGGTTAAGGGGTTTTAGGGCTAAGCACTTTTACAGTTTTTAAAACCTAAAAGTTCAGATTTTAAAGGTTAATTGTCTTTTAGTGGGTTTAGTTTTCAGTGTTTTTATGGTTTTTAGGGATATAATTTCAATAGGTTTCAGGGGGGTTGGGTTAAGGCTTTTTAGGGTTAAGGGGTTTTATAGTTGTTAGGTTTCAATCTTTCTAGGGCTTTTAAGATTAAAGGATTTTAATGTTGTGGGGTATTGGGGATTTTAGGGTTAATTGTTCCTAGGGGGTTTAGGGTTTGTATGTTATTGGGGTTTAGGGTTTTTAAGCTTTTCAGCTTTAAGGGGTTTTAGGGTTTTTAGGGTTATGTGTTTTTAGAATTAAGCATTTTTAGGCTTTAGGGGTTTTAGGCTTTCTAAGGTTAAAGGTGATTTTGTTTTGTCGGGTTCAGTGTTTTGGGGGTCAAGGCTTTTTAACTGTTGATGGGTTTTAGGGTTAATGGTATTTAGCTTTTTTAGGGTTTTTTAGGGTTAAGCGTTTGTAGAGCTAAGCATTCTAAGTGGTTTTTGGCTTTAGGGGTTTTACGATTTTTAGGTTTAAAGGGGATTTTGGTTTATTAGGGTTAAGTGGTTTGGGGTTAAGGGTTTTAGGGTTTTTAGGGTTAAGATCTTTATGGGTTTTAGGGTCTGTAGGGCTAAGGGTTTTTTTGGACTAAGGCATTTTAGGGAATTTGGGGTTAAGGCGTTTTAGGATTTTTAGGGTTTTTACGTTTAGAGCGTTTTAGGTTTTTTAGGGTAGAATGGTTTTAGGGATTTTACAGTTATTAGGGTTAAGGTTTAAGGGGATTTAGGGCTTTTTTTGTTGTTTAGGGTTAATGTTTGTTATGTTTTTTAGGCTTTTTAGATTTAATGGGTGTTAAGGTTGAGAGATTTTAGTTTGTTTCCTGTTAAGGGGTTTTAGTTTTAAGGGGGTTTAGGATTACGGGTTTTTACGGATAGAGGTTCTTTAGGATTTTTAAGGTTAAGGGAATTTTTAAGTCAAGAGGTTTTAGAGTTACGTAATTGGGGGGGGGGTAGGGATAAGGTATTTTAGGGGTTTTAGAGTTTAGTGGTTTTAGGGTTAAAAGAATGTATGGGTTTTAGAGTTAATCATTTTGGGGTTAAGGATTTTTAGTGTCAATGGGTTGTAGGTTTAAGGGTATTTAGCCTTTTAAGGGTTAAGGGGGTTTAGGTTTTTTAGGGTTCAGTGGTTTTAGAATTAAGCATTTTCAGGGATAAGTTTTTTTAGGCTTTAGGGTTTTGACAATTTTCAGGTTTAAAGAGGTTTTTGGTTTTTTTAGGATTACATTTTCTGGGGTTAAGGGTTTTAGGGTTTTTAGGGTTAAGTTTTTTAGGGTTTTTAGGGTTTGTAGGGTTAAGGGAGTTTTGGATTAAGGCATTTTAGGGGTTTGGGGGTTAAGAGTTCTTAGGGTTTTTATGTTTAGGCGTTTTTATAGGGTTTTAGAGTAAAGTGGTTTTAGGGGTTTTACAGTTATTAGGGTTTAGAGTTTTTAGCAGTTTTATGTGGGCTTTTTGCATTAAGGTTTTTTAGGTTAATGTTTCTTTTGGGTTTGGGGGTTCTTAGATTCAGTGGAGTTTAGGGTTAAGAGTTTTCAGGGTTTTGACTGTTAAGGGGTTTTAGGTGTAAGGGCTTTAGGATTTCGGGTTTTTAGGCTTAGAGGGTTTTCAGGATTTTTAGGGTTAAGTGTTTTTAAAGATCTTTTAGGTTAAGAGTTTTTAGAGTTAAGTAATTTGGAGTTTTTTAGGGATAAGTGTTTCTAGAGTTATTTTTTTAGCATTATTAAGGGTTTAGGGTTAAGTGGGGTTTAGGCTTTTTAGGATTAAGTGAATGTAGTTTTTTTAGTGTTATGGGTTTTAACGCATTTTTAGGTTCAAGGAGTTTTAAATCTAGGGCTCGTAGACAGTAGCATTAGAAGGTATGATTAGAATCAGCACCTTCATCCTAAGTTGTTTTGAGGATTTGCTCTGAGCTCTTTAGAAACAGTTTGTCTTCTCCAAACCACAAACATTTATCTTGTTCATGTTTTAGGGCTAATGGTTTTATGGTTTTTAGGATTAAGGGGTTTAATGGTTAAGGGTATTAGGGTTAAGCATTATTAGGGTTTTTAAGATTAAGGGTTTTCATGGGTAAGTTTTTTTAGGGATTTTAGGGTTATTCGTTCTTAGGGTTTTTAGGGTTTATACGTTATTTGTTTTTAGGGTTTTCAAGGTTTTGAGCGTTAAGGTGTGTTAGGGTTAAGGGATTTTAAGGTTTTTAGGGTTAAGCTTTCTTGAGGTTAATGTTTTTTGCCTCTGAAGTTGTTTTAGGGTTAAAGGGTCTTTGCGTTTTTAGGGGGTTTTGGGTTAAGGGTTTTTTTCTTTTTTAAGGTTAAGACTTTTGAGGGTATGTAGGGTTAAGGGTTCATATTGGTTTTAGCCTTAAGGGTTTTTAGGTTTAAGTATTTCTAGGGTTTTTAGGTTTAAGAGGTTTTAGGGTTATAGGTTATATAGAGTTAAGAGTTTTTAAAAATTTTAGGGTTAAGGGTTTTTACATTTTTTAAGGTCAAGACTTTTGAGGTTGAGGGTGTTTAGGGGGTTTTGGTTTAAGGGGTTAAATGTTTTTAGAGTTAATCCTTTTCAGGGATAAGTGGTTTTAGGCTTTAGGGTTTTGACAATTTTTAGGTTTAAAGAGGTTTTTGGTTTTTTAGGATTAAGTTTTCCGGGGTTAAGGTTTTAGGGGTTTTAGGGTTACGTTTCTTAGGGTTTTTAGGGTTTGTAGGGTTAAGGGGGTTTTGGATTAAGGAATTTTAGGGGGTTTGGGGTTAAAGGATTTTTAGGGGTTTTAAGGTTTTTAGGTTTAAGCGGGTTTAGGTTTTTTTATGATAAAGTGGGTTTAGGGATTTTATAGTTATTAGGTTTAAGGATTTCTAGTGCTTTTATGGGTTGAAAAAAAATTTTTAAGGGTTAATATTTCTTTTGGGTTTTAAGGTTCTTAGATTCAATGGGTTTAGGGTTAAAGGTTTTTATGGTTTTTAGGGTTAAGGGTTATTAGGGTGTTTCTGGATATGTTAATGGTTTTTTAGGCTTTTAAAAGTTTTTAGTGTTAAGTGGTTTTAGGATTAAAAGAGTTTAAAGTTTTTAGAGTTAATCATTTTGGGGTTAAGGATTTTCATTGTTAATGGGTTTTAGGGTGAACAGTATTTAGCATTTGTAGGGTTAAGGGGGTTTAGGTTTTTTAAGGTTAAGTGTAGATTTAAGTTTTTTTCAGGGATAAGGGGTTTTAGGCTTTAGTTTTTTAGGATTTTTACGTTTAAAGGGGATTTTGGTTTGTTAGGTTTAAGTGTTTTGGGGTTATGTGTTCTTACAGTTTTAGGGTTATGAGCTTTTTATGGGTTTTAGCGTTTAATGGAGTTCTTAGTGTTAAAGATTTTTAGCTTTTTCAGGGTTAAGGGTTTTTAGGGTTTGGTGTTTTAGTGTTAAGCGGTTTTAGTGTTTGTAAGGTTTTTAAGATTTAGGGGGTTAATGGTTAAGTCGTTTTGGCATACTTATGGTTAAGGTTTCTTAGCGATTTTAGTGTAAAGGGTTTTTGGGGTTTTAGGGGTTTTATAGTTGAAGTTTTTTTAGGATTAAGAGTTTTTTAGGGTTAGAGCATTTTTAGGGGTTTTGACTTTTTTAGCGTTTGTAACTTTTTTAGGCTTAAGGGATTTTGGGGTTAAGGGTTTTGGGGGTTTTCCACTGTTTAAAGTTAAGCGGTTTTAGGGGTTTTACTGTTCAGGAGTTTTAGGGTTAAGGATTTTTAGAATTAAGGGGTTTGAGAGTTTTTAGCAGTTTTAGGACTATAGGTTTTTAGGGTTAAGGGATTTTAAATGTATGGGATTTTAGCGTTTTTAGAGTTAACAGGGGGCAGTTTTAAGGGTTAAGTGGTTTCAGCATATTTAGGGTTAAATGTTTTTAGTGTTAAGGGGGGTTAGAGTTAAGATTTTTAGCTTTCTTAGGGTAAAGGTTTTTAGGGTTAATGGTTTTATAGTGTTAAAGAGGTCTAGGGGTTTTAAAGTTAATGGGTTTTAAGGATTTTAGGTTTTTTAGGCACTTTATGTTTGTTTTTTTTTTTAGGGATAAGGGTTTTGGGGGATTTTCGGTTTAAGGGTTTTTTTGATTAAGGGTTTTCGGGCTTTTAGTGTTTTGGCGGTTTTAGGGTTAAGGGGTTTTAGCGCTTTTACAGTTAAAGGTTTTTCATATTAAGGGATTTTATGGTTTTTAGGATTAAGGGGTTTTAGGGTTTATATAGTTAAGGGGTTTCATCGTTAAGGGACTTTAGGCTTAAATGTTTTCAGAGTTTTTAGGGTAAAGAGTTTGTAGGGTTTTTAGGGTTAAGGGTTTCTAAAGGTCTTATGGTTAATGTTTTTTGGGTTAAGTGTTTTACGGTTTTTAGAGTTTTTAGCATTTTTAGGAGTTTTAGCTTTTTTATTGTTAAGAATTTGTATCGTTAAGCGTTTTTAGCCTTTTAAAGGTTTTTAAGGCTCAGAGTTTTAAAGGGTTAAGAGATTGTAGGGTTAAGGGGGTTTAGGGGTTTTTTTATTTGTGTTTGGTTTTAGAGTTAAGCTTTTTAGGGTTTCTGTGGTTAAAGGTTTTAGGATTAAGTGTTTTTAGAGTTCAGGGCCTTAGAGTTTTTACGGGTTTTAGGCTTATAGGTTTTTAGCATTAAGGGATTTTAGGGTTAAGGTTTTTTTAGGGTTTTTAGAGTTAAGGGCTTTTACGCTTAAGTGTTTTTATCTTTAAGGTTTCTTAGAGTGAAAGTGGGTTTAGGGTTAAGGGTTTTTGGAATTAAGGGGGTTTAGTGTTTTTATGGTTAAGGGATTTCAGGGTTATTCCTTTTAAGCGTTTTTAGATATTTTAGGGTTAAAGGGTTTTCAGGGGTTTTAGTGTAAAGTGTTTGTAGGGTTAAGGGGGTTTAGATTTTGTGGGGTTTTTTTAGAGTTAAGGGGGTTTAGAGTTTTTAGTGTTACAAGTCTTTAGGGTTACGGGATTTTAGGGTTTTTATAGTTAAGGAGGTTTAGGGTAAAGTGTTTTTAGCATTAAGGGTTCTTAGAGCTAAGGGGTTTAACTTTTTAAAGGGTAAAGAGGCTTTAGGGTTAAGGGCTTTTAGAGTTAAGGGGTTTTAGCGTTTTGATGGATAAGGGGTTTTAGGCTCAAGGTTTTTTAGAGTTGTTAGGGTTATGCCTTTTTAGCTTTTTTAAGTTTAAGTTTTTTTAGGGTTTTTTAGGGTATAAGGGTTTTCAGGGTTTTTAATGTTAATGGTTTTAAGGTTTAAGGGGGTTTAGTGTTTTTCTAGGTTTTTAGGCCTAAGCCTTTTAAGGGTTAAGGGATTTTTGAGTTTAGGGGGTTTAGAATTTTTTTCAATTATTATAAGGTTTTTTTAGAGTTTTAAGGGTTTTTAGGATTTAAGGGCTAAGGGATTTTAAGGTTTTTAGAGTTACAGGGCTCTAGGGTTAGGTTTTTTTAGTGTTAAGGGTTCTTAGAATGAAGTGGGTTTAGCTTTTTAAGAGTAAAGGGGTTTTAGGGTAAAGGGGGTTTAGGTTTAAGGGGTTTTAGTGTGTTTATGATTAAGGGGGTTTAGGGTTTTAGGGTCTTAGGCTTAATGGTTTTTAGGGTTGTGCCTTTTCAGCGTTTAAAGGTTTAAGGTTTTTTACGTTTTTTAGGATATAAGCAGTTTTAGGGGTTTTAGCATTAAGGCTTTTAAGGGTTAACGGGTTTTAGGGATTTCATTGTTAAAGCTTTTTAGGGTTTTTTTTGCGGTAAGTGTTTTTAGGTTTAGGGATTTTTATGGGGAAGTGGTATAGGATTAGAGGGGGTTTAGGGTTTTTATGGTTAACGGAATTTAAGGGTTTTAGTTCTTCAAGGTTTTTTGCGGTTAATTGTTTTTGGTGATAAGTGTTTTTAGGGATTGAAGGTTTACGGTTTTTTCGGTTAAGGGTTTTCAGTGTTGTGTTTTTTGTGGTTTTACAGTTAAGGGTTTTTAGCAGTTTTAGATGTTAAGGTTTTTTTAGGATTAAGGGATTTTAGGGGTTTTAGGGTTAAGGGGTTTTAGCCTTGTATGGGTTAAGGGGTTTGGGGGGTTTTAGGGTTAAGGTTTGTTACGGTTATGAGTTTTAAGGGTATTTAGGGCTAAGTGTTTTTAGGGTTTTTAGGGTCAATCTTTTCTAGCATTTTTAGAATTAAGTGTTTTTAGCGCTAAGGGGTTTTAGGTTTATTGTTTCAAGGCTTAAGAGTTTCAACCTGTGTTAGGGTTAAGGGTTTGTAGCATTTTTAGGGTTAAGGATTGTTAGAACTTCTAGTTTTAAGGGTTTTTAGGGTTAAGGGATTTTAGGGTTACTGGGTTTTAGGTATTTTATGGTGAAGGGTTTTTTGAATCAAGGGGTTTTATGTTTTTTAGCATTAAGGGGGTTTAGGGTTTTCAGGTTTAAATTTTTTTTGGGGGGATGTTAGGGCTAAAGATTGTTGGGGTTTAGTTTTTTGGGGGTTATGGGGGTGTAGGATTTTTAAGGTTAAGGGTTTTTCGAGGTTAAGTGTCGTTAGAGTTACGATGGTTAAGGACTTTTAGTTTAAGAGGTTTTAGCTTTTTTACTGTTAAGTGTTGTTAGGGTTAAGAGCTTTTAGCATTTTTAGGGGGTTTAGCATTAAAGGGTTTTAGGATTAAGGGATTTTAGAGTTGGTAGGGTTAATGTTTTTCACAGTTAAACTTTTTTAGGGTTAAGGGTTGCTGGGGTTAAAGTTTTTTAGGATTTTTAGGGTTCTGTTCGGTTCTTCTTACATATACTGCTCTCTCCTCTCCACTCCTCTCGGCTTTCCTCTTTCATTTTCTCTGCTCTCCTCTTCCCTCCTGTCCGCTCTCCACTCCGCTCTTCTCTTTACTCCCCTCCACTTACCTCTTCCATCACCGTTGCTCTTCTCTTCCCTCCTCACCGGTCTCCTCTTCCATCCTCTCCAGTCTCCACCTATGTCCTCTCCGCCCTCCTCTTCCGTCCTCTTCTCTGCTCTCGTCATCCATCTTCTCTGATCTCCTCTTCTCTCTTCTCACATCTCCTCACCCATCTTCTACGCTCCCCTCTTACCCCTTCTCCGCCCTCCTTTTACCTCCTCTCCGGTCTCCTCTTCACTCTACTCTCCTCTTCACTCCTCTCCACTTACCGCTTCCATCTGCTCTCCTCTTCCCTAATCTCCGCTCTTATCTTCCCTCCGCTCTGCTCTCCTCTTCCTTCAGCTTGCTCTCATATTAACTCCACATGGCTCTCCTTTTCCTGTGTCTCTTCTTTTCCTTTTCCTCCTCTTCCATTTTCTCTGCTCTGCTCTCCCATCTTCACCATTCTTCTTTTATATACTGCGCTCTCCTCTCCATTCATCTGCACTTTCCTCTTTCCTCCTCTCTGCTCACTTCTTTCCTTTCCTCTGCTCTATTCTTCCCTCCCGTCCGCTCTCCTCTACACTTTGCTCTCCTCTTTACCCCTCTCCACTTTCTGCATCAGCTTTGCTCTCCTCTTCCCTCCTCACCACTCTCTTCTTCCGTCCTCTCCACTCTCCGCCTATGTCTTCTCCACCCTCTTCTTCCATCCTCTTCTCTGCTCTCATCATCCATCTTCTCTGATCTCCTCTTCCATCTTCTCACATCTCCTCACACATTTTACGCTCTCCTCATCCGTCTTCTATGTACTCCTCTTACCTCTTTACTGCACTCCTCTTACCTCTTCTACGGTCTCCTCTTCACTCTGCTCTCCTCTTCACTCCTCTCCACTCATAGCTTCCATCTGCTCTCCCCTTCCCTGATCTCTGCTCTCATCTTCCCTCTGCTCTGCTCTCCTCTTTCTTCTGCTCTTTTCTTCTTACTTATACTGCGCTCTCCTCTCCACTCATCTCTGCTTTCTTCTTCCCTCCTCTACGCTCTCCTCTTTCATTTTCTCTGTTCCACTCTTCCCTCCTGTCCGCTCTCCTCTTCACTCTGCTCTCCCCTTTACTCTTCTCCACTTACCTCTCCCATCAGCTTTGCTTTCCTCTTCCCTCCTCTCCACACTCCTATCTTTGCGTACCTGTTCCCTTCTCTCTGCACCCATCTTGCCTCCTCTTCCATCTTCTCTGATCTCCTCTTCCATCTTCTCCACTCTCTGCTTACTTTTATCTCCTCTCTCATCTTCCCTCCTCTCAACTCTCGTCTTCCCTCCTCTCTGCTCTCCTTTGCACTCGACTCTCCTCTCTGCTCCAGTCTCCTCTTCATTGTGTACAACTCTTCCCGCCTCTACGCTCTCCTCTTCTGTATTTTCTTTTTCCGTTCTCCTCTTCCCTGTTATCCATCTCCCCTGTCTGCTCCCCTCTTCCATCCTCTTGGCTTTCGTCTTCCCTCTTCCCTCCTCTCTGCTCTCCTCATGCCTCCTTCCCGCTCTACTCTTCCCTTTTCCCCGCGCTCTTCTTCCCTCCTGGCCACACTTCTCTTCCCTCCTGTCTGCGCTCCTCTTCCGTTCTCTCCGCTCTCCTACCTTACCTCTGTCCTCCTCTTCCATCACCTTTGTTCTCCTCTTGCCTCCTCTTCCGTCCTCTCTGCAATCCTCTTCCAACTTCTCTGCTCTCCTTTTTCAGCTTCTTTGTTCTCCTTGTCATTCCTCTCCGCTCTCCTCCTCACTCCACTCTCATTTACCCTCTTCTCCCCTCTCTTCTTTCTTCTCTCCTCTCCGCACTCCTCTCCTGTCCTCTCCGCTCTTCTCTTCCATCTGCTTTGCTCTCCTCTTCCGTCTTCTATGTTCTCATCTTCCATCTTCCCTCTTCTCCACTTCCCTCCTCACCGAACTCATCTTCCATTTTGTCCTCTCTCCTCTTCCCTCCTTTCCAATCTGAACTTTCTTCATCTCCACTCTTATTGTCCAGCCTCTCTGCTCTTCTCTTCCCTCCTCTCCTCTCTAATCTTCACTAGGCTTTTGCTTCATTCCTCTCCACTCTCCTCCCTGGTCCACTTCCTAAGTGTCGGTAGTCGTCCTCCCTCGTCTCATTACTAGTCTTACACTGACTCTCCTCTTCCCTCTTCTCTGCTCTCATCATCGTTCCGCTCCGCTCTCCTCTTCCCTCTGCTTTGCTTTCTTTTTCTCTCCACATTGCTCTTCTCTTCTCTCATCTGCGCTTTCCTCTTCCCTCTTCTTCCATTTTCTCCACAGTCCTCCTCTTTTTATCCACTCCCATCTTCCCTCCTCTCTGCTCTCAGTTTCCCTCCTCTTCACTCTCCTCTCTCATCTTAACGGCTCTCCTCTTCCCTCCTATAAGCTCTCTTCTTCCCTCCTCTCTACACTCATCTTCCATGCTCTCCGCTCTCCGGCTACCACCTCTCCACTCACCTCTTCCTTTTTCTCCATTCTAACTTTCACCCTGCTCTCCTCTTCTCCTCTTCCCTTCTCTCTTCTCTACTCTGCTTTCCTCTTCTATACTCTCCGCTCTCTTCCACCCTCGTTGCTCTCCTCCTCTATTTGCCTCGAAAGGTTCCTCCCCCCAGATGCGGGGCACGAGGGCCACCTTCCTGGAGCACGAGCAGCAGGCACCTGGCCAGAATGGCCCAAAGCAGCCCTGGCCAGGGGCCCTGCTCAGTGCTTCAGAGAAAGGCAAAGGAACCCTGGGGAGGGACACATGCTAGCCCACTGCGGGGGAAAAAAGCCTTCCTCTGGCCAGCTGCAGGGCACGAGAGGCCATCTTTGTGGGGCACCAGCAGCAGGCGGTGACCTGGCCCAAGGGACCCGTGGAGCCCTGACAAGTGGTCGTGCTCAGTGCTGCAGAGGAAAGCAAATAACCCCCGGGGGCAGTGCCCACGTGCCCTGGGGAAAATTCCCCCCTGACCCCAGCCCCGGCAATGGGCTGCTCCCTGAGCATGTGAGCGAGACCTGCCTCCTCGTCCCACAGGCTGGTCACGCCTCCTGGGAGATGCCAAGCCTCTCCCTCTGACCTAGAGCCATCTCAGGGGCTTCTGAGAGTGGCCAAATACCCCGGTCCCATCGACTTCAGGGGCCACAGAATCCTTCCTGCACCTGGCAGGGCACCAGTGGGTGCTCCAAAGCTCTAGGATCCCGCCAACGTCTGTGCATCCCATAACTTATGGCTGCTGCCCCTGGCTCCACAGAGGATGAGGATGGTGAGCTCTGCAGTGCTTCTCAAGAAGGCATTCCCTTGGTCTTGCCATGGTTGTCCAGCTGAGAAGGATTTCCAGACCTCAGCTGAGCTTTGGATGTGGCCCCACCAGCAGCCTCATCCAGGTTCCAGTCTCCCCCCCTCACCCCGCCCAGGGAATCCCACCGGCCCCTCGAGGACTACCTCTCAGGTGTCTTCAGGCTGCTGCCAGGCCAGCTCTGGCCGGGGGACACAGACGATGCCCCTTTTATACTCCCCCGGGGCACTGTGACTGCTGCGTTGCCGAGTGACGGCACTGTGACATGGGGTGACACAGGGGTGACACGCGCAGCCCCGCCCCTGCCCAGCCCCCCTGGGAGGAAGGGCTTTGGGGTGCCGGCCCCGAGGCAGCCCCTGTGCCCAGGAGGCCCGGGGGGCTGTCCCTGACCTTGGTGGCCATGCACGGGGCACAGCTGCTGGGCATCCCTTGCGCCTCCTCTCCCACTCAGCTCCCAGGGACAAACCTCGTGCTGTTCCTCCTCTCTCAGGCCGTGGCATGGACCATCCCTGCAGCCCAGCGCCCACCCTGTGAGCCGCCCCCTCTCTACCACAGGTAACGTCCATGACGTTGACATGTGGAATCGTACCCTACAACTCGAGGAGAGTTATAACGCAGGTGTGGTTATTGCGGCACAGGGTGCAAGGGGGATGGCTCCTCCCAACCTGCAAGCTTAATTTTACTCACAATACATATTTATACAGCAAAGTGGTTAGTTCGTCCAAAATCTACACCTACTACCTCATTATTGGTTAGTTGCTTTCTTGCCTCAATTTAAAGGTACAGTTCATTTTAAATTCACTGCGCGAGCTCCCGAGGTGGTAATCCACCCTTTTCGGGGGCAAGCGCGGGGCTGGGGGCGTGGGGACGGGACACACACATTTGAGTAGGAGATCAGGATCCCCCACTACCACAATTATTTTACCCTGGTATCCTTGAGTCTTACCACTTCAGCAGTTTGTTTTCTTTTAGCAGTTAGGACATCCTTATCAGGAGGCTCCTTCTTTACGTTCTTGTGGAGCTCACCTACATCTGTATTAACCGTCCCTTCTTGAAGTGCTGAGTGGGCCAAGCTCCAGAGCTTCTCTCGCAGACTGTGAGGCTCTTTCTCGTGTGTTGATGGCTCCTGTTATCTATGCAGCTCCTGCCTGCAGCAGAGTTTTAGGGTTTTCATTATGTTTTCTGCCATCACCAGTAGCTTACTCTCCAAGCAATTGGATGAAGTCGAAGAGGGTCCCCCGTGGAGAGTCAGCCGGGTCACGACAATCACACCAATATGGCTACATGCCGTGCTCACTTTATTAAACAAATAGGTCATATTTATAACTTAAACCAACCGCTCACACGACTTTACACAAAGGTGATTGGATAAAAGTTTCTGGTCACACGGGCGTCCGTGTCACTGATTGGGGAACATGCTGCAGGTGCCTGATCAGAGTGTGCCGATGAGAGTGTGCCGATTTCACGGTTCCTAGGACTTGCTCCGCACCTGGCTTCTTGTTTGGGTATAACTTGTTTTCTTTCTCACACTGCTTGTTCCCAGGACAATTTAAAGTTGCTCTGCAGCTTCAACGAACAGGCCTGGGTTGTCCAACCCGGACAATGGTAACATATGTCCTCGGTCTTTTAAAAATCCCTCTACATATCCCCCTTTTTCTTTTTGGACAACCCATGTCTGTTTCACAATAGATGTTAAACCTTTCTTCAAACAAGAAAATAAACAGCTAAACCCAAATAACCTTACAGCAATGATTACAACAAAGCGTATTCCTTCCTTCAATAACATCTTTAACCAACCTGTTATCCCCAATCCTCTCAACCATTCATCAAAGGGATTATCATCCCTTCAAAATCCTCACAACCGTGTCCATGTGCTAATAACAAAAAATCCATTGCAGCCCTATTTTGTAACATAGCATGCCTAGTACCATCTATATCAAGCAATAACGAACTTAAAATCTGTGACGTAAGATTAAATCGTTTCTCTCCCCAGCACGCTAACTTTCGTATATTCTTAGCATTTAATGCTGTCATTTGGACTCATACATGTACCATTCTGATTGGGAGTCAGATCCACTGTTTTAACATTCCAAAAGCCATCAAAATTTGTTTCAAATTCCCTTTGATGAATGGTTGAGAGGATTGGGGATAACAGGTTGGTTAAAGATGTTATTGAAGGAAGGAATACGCTTTGTTGTAATCATTGCTGTAAGGTTATTTGGGTTTAGCTGTTTATTTTCTTGTTTGAAGAAAGGTTTAACATCTATTGTGAAACAGACATGGGTTGTCCAAAAAGAAAAAGGAGGATATGTAGAGGGATTTTTAAAAGACCGAGGACATATGTTACCATTGTCCGGGTTGGACAACCCAGGCCTGTTCGTTGAAGCTGCAGAGCAACTTTAAATTGTCCTGGGAACAAGCAGCGGGAGAAAGAAAACAAGTTATACCCAAACAAGAAGCCAGGTGCGGAGCAAGTCCTAGGAACCGTGAAATCGGCACACTCTCATCGGCACACTCTGATCAGGCGCCTGCAGCATGTTCCCCAATCAGCGACACGGACGCCCGTGTGACCAGAAACTTTTATCCAATCACCTTTGTGTAAAGACGTGTGAGCGGTTGGTTTAAGTTATAAATATGACCTGTTTGTTTAATGAAGTGAGCACGGCATATAGCCATATTGGTGTGATTGTCGTGACCCGGCTGACTCTCCACGGGGGACCCTCTTCGACTTCATCCAATTGCTTGGAGAAGTAAGCTACTGGTGATGGCAGAAAACATAATGAAAACCCTAAAACTCTGCTGCAGGCAGGAGCTGCATAGATAACAGGAGCCATCAACACACGAGAAAGAGCCTCACAGTCTGCGAGAGAAGCTCTGGAGCTTGGCCCACTCAGCACTTCAAGAAGGGACGGTTAATACAGATGTAGGTGAGCTCCACAAGAACGTAAAGAAGGAGCCTCCTGATAAGGATGTCCTAACTGCTAAAAGAAAACAAACTGCTGAAGTGGTAAGACTCAAGGATACCAGGGTAAAATAATTGTGGTAGTGGGGGATCCTGATCTCCTACTCAAATGTGTGTGTCCCGTCCCCACGCCCCCAGCCCCGCGCTTGCCCCCGAAAAGGGTGGATTACCACCTCGGGAGCTCGCGCAGTGAATTTAAAATGAACTGTACCTTTAAATTGAGGCAAGAAAGCAACTAACCAATAATGAGGTAGTAGGTGTAGATTTTGGACGAACTAACCACTTTGCTGTATAAATATGTATTGTGAGTAAAATTAAGCTTGCAGGTTGGGAGGAGCCATCCCCCTTGCACCCTGTGCCGCAATAACCACACCTGCGTTATAACTCTCCTCGAGTTGTAGGGTACGATTCCACATGTCAACGTCATGGACGTTACCTGTGGTAGAGAGGGGGCGGCTCACAGGGTGGGCGCTGGGCTGCAGGGATGGTCCATGCCACGGCCTGAGAGAGGAGGAACAGCACGAGGTTTGTCCCTGGGAGCTGAGTGGGAGAGGAGGCGCAAGGGATGCCCAGCAGCTGTGCCCCGTGCATGGCCACCAAGGTCAGGGACAGCCCCCCGGGCCTCCTGGGCACAGGGGCTGCCTCGGGGCCGGCACCCCAAAGCCCTTCCTCCCAGGGGGGCTGGGCAGGGGCGGGGCTGCGCGTGTCACCCCTGTGTCACCCCATGTCACAGTGCCGTCACTCGGCAACGCAGCAGTCACAGTGCCCCGGGGGAGTATAAAAGGGGCATCGTCTGTGTCCCCCGGCCAGAGCTGGCCTGGCAGCAGCCTGAAGACACCTGAGAGGTAGTCCTCGAGGGGCCGGTGGGATTCCCTGGGCGGGGTGAGGGGGGGAGACTGGAACCTGGATGAGGCTGCTGGTGGGGCCACATCCAAAGCTCAGCTGAGGTCTGGAAATCCTTCTCAGCTGGACAACCATGGCAAGACCAAGGGAATGCCTTCTTGAGAAGCACTGCAGAGCTCACCATCCTCATCCTCTGTGGAGCCAGGGGCAGCAGCCATAAGTTATGGGATGCACAGACGTTGGCGGGATCCTAGAGCTTTGGAGCACCCACTGGTGCCCTGCCAGGTGCAGGAAGGATTCTGTGGCCCCTGAAGTCGATGGGACCGGGGTATTTGGCCACTCTCAGAAGCCCCTGAGATGGCTCTAGGTCAGAGGGAGAGGCTTGGCATCTCCCAGGAGGCGTGACCAGCCTGTGGGACGAGGAGGCAGGTCTCGCTCACATGCTCAGGGAGCAGCCCATTGCCGGGGCTGGGGTCAGGGGGGAATTTTCCCCAGGGCACGTGGGCACTGCCCCCGGGGGTTATTTGCTTTCCTCTGCAGCACTGAGCACGACCACTTGTCAGGGCTCCACGGGTCCCTTGGGCCAGGTCACCGCCTGCTGCTGGTGCCCCACAAAGATGGCCTCTCGTGCCCTGCAGCTGGCCAGAGGAAGGCTTTTTTCCCCCGCAGTGGGCTAGCATGTGTCCCTCCCCAGGGTTCCTTTGCCTTTCTCTGAAGCACTGAGCAGGGCCCCTGGCCAGGGCTGCTTTGGGCCATTCTGGCCAGGTGCCTGCTGCTCGTGCTCCAGGAAGGTGGCCCTCGTGCCCCGCATCTGGGGGGAGGAACCTTTCGAGGCAAATAGAGGAGGAGAGCAACGAGGGTGGAAGAGAGCGGAGAGTATAGAAGAGGAAAGCAGAGTAGAGAAGAGAGAAGGGAAGAGGAGAAGAGGAGAGCAGGGTGAAAGTTAGAATGGAGAAAAAGGAAGAGGTGAGTGGAGAGGTGGTAGCCGGAGAGCGGAGAGCATGGAAGATGAGTGTAGAGAGGAGGGAAGAAGAGAGCTTATAGGAGGGAAGAGGAGAGCCGTTAAGATGAGAGAGGAGAGTGAAGAGGAGGGAAACTGAGAGCAGAGAGGAGGGAAGATGGGAGTGGATAAAAAGAGGAGGACTGTGGAGAAAATGGAAGAAGAGGGAAGAGGAAAGCGCAGATGAGAGAAGAGAAGAGCAATGTGGAGAGAAAAAGAAAGCAAAGCAGAGGGAAGAGGAGAGCGGAGCGGAACGATGATGAGAGCAGAGAAGAGGGAAGAGGAGAGTCAGTGTAAGACTAGTAATGAGACGAGGGAGGACGACTACCGACACTTAGGAAGTGGACCAGGGAGGAGAGTGGAGAGGAATGAAGCAAAAGCCTAGTGAAGATTAGAGAGGAGAGGAGGGAAGAGAAGAGCAGAGAGGCTGGACAATAAGAGTGGAGATGAAGAAAGTTCAGATTGGAAAGGAGGGAAGAGGAGAGAGGACAAAATGGAAGATGAGTTCGGTGAGGAGGGAAGTGGAGAAGAGGGAAGATGGAAGATGAGAACATAGAAGACGGAAGAGGAGAGCAAAGCAGATGGAAGAGAAGAGCGGAGAGGACAGGAGAGGAGTGCGGAGAGGAGAGAAGAAAGAAGAGAGGGGAGAAGAGGGTAAATGAGAGTGGAGTGAGGAGGAGAGCGGAGAGGAATGACAAGGAGAACAAAGAAGCTGAAAAAGGAGAGCAGAGAAGTTGGAAGAGGATTGCAGAGAGGACGGAAGAGGAGGCAAGAGGAGAACAAAGGTGATGGAAGAGGAGGACAGAGGTAAGGTAGGAGAGCGGAGAGAACGGAAGAGGAGCGCAGACAGGAGGGAAGAGAAGTGTGGCCAGGAGGGAAGAAGAGCGCGGGGAAAAGGGAAGAGTAGAGCGGGAAGGAGGCATGAGGAGAGCAGAGAGGAGGGAAGAGGGAAGACGAAAGCCAAGAGGATGGAAGAGGGGAGCAGACAGGGGAGATGGATAACAGGGAAGAGGAGAACGGAAAAAGAAAATACAGAAGAGGAGAGCGTAGAGGCGGGAAGAGTTGTACACAATGAAGAGGAGACTGGAGCAGAGAGGAGAGTCGAGTGCAAAGGAGAGCAGAGAGGAGGGAAGACGAGAGTTGAGAGGAGGGAAGATGAGAGAGGAGATAAAAGTAAGCAGAGAGTGGAGAAGATGGAAGAGGAGATCAGAGAAGATGGAAGAGGAGGCAAGATGGGTGCAGAGAGAAGGGAACAGGTACGCAAAGATAGGAGTGTGGAGAGGAGGGAAGAGGAAAGCAAAGCTGATGGGAGAGGTAAGTGGAGAAGAGTAAAGGGGAGAGCAGAGTGAAGAGGAGAGCGGACAGGAGGGAAGAGTGGAACAGAGAAAATGAAAGAGGAGAGCGTAGAGGAGGGAAGAAGAAAGCAGAGATGAGTGGAGAGGAGAGCGCAGTATAAGTAAGAAGAAAAGAGCAGAAGAAAGAGGAGAGCAGAGCAGAGGGAAGATGAGAGCAGAGATCAGGGAAGGGGAGAGCAGATGGAAGCTATGAGTGGAGAGGAGTGAAGAGGAGAGCAGAGTGAAGAGGAGACCGTAGAAGAGGTAAGAGGAGTGCAGTAAAGAGGTAAGAGGAGTACATAGAAGACGGATGAGGAGAGCGTAAAATGTGTGAGGAGATGTGAGAAGATGGAAGAGGAGATCAGAGAAGATGGATGATGAGAGCAGAGAAGAGGATGGAAGAAGAGGGTGGAGAAGACATAGGCGGAGAGTGGAGAGGACGGAAGAAGAGAGTGGTGAGGAGGGAAGAGGAGAGCAAAGCTGATGCAGAAAGTGGAGAGGGGTAAAGAGGAGAGCAAAGTGTAGAGGAGAGCGGACGGGAGGGAAGAATAGAGCAGAGGAAAGGAAAGAAGTGAGCAGAGAGGAGGAAAGAGGAAAGTGCAGATGAATGGAGAGGAGAGCGCAGTATATAAAAGAAGAATGGTGAAGATGGGAGAGCAGAGCAGAGAAAATGGAAGAGGAGGAAAAGGAAAAGAAGAGACACAGGAAAAGGAGAGCCATGTGGAGTTAATATGAGAGCAAGCTGAAGGAAGAGGAGAGCAGAGCGGAGGGAAGATAAGAGCGGAGATTAGGGAAGAGGAGAGCAGATGGAAGCGGTAAGTGGAGAGGAGTGAAGAGGAGAGTAGAGTGAAGAGGAGACCGGAGAGGAGGTAAAAGGAGGGCGGAGAAGGGGTAAGAGGGGAGCGTAGAAGATGGGTGAGGAGATGTGAGAAGAGAGAAGAGGAGATCAGAGAAGATGGATGACGAGAGCAGAGAAGAGGACGGAAGAGGAGGGCGGAGAGGACATAGGTGGAGACTGGAGAGGATGGAAGAGGAGACCGGTGAGGAGGGAAGAGAAGAGCAACGGTGATGGAAGAGGTAAGTGGAGGGGAGTAAAGAGAAGAGCGGAGTGGAGAGCGGACAGGAGGGAAGAGGAGAGCAGAGAAAATGAAAGAGGAAAGCCGAGAGGAGTGGAGAGGAGAGAGCAGTATATGTAAGAAGAACCGAACAGAACCCTAAAAATCCTAAAAAACTTTAACCCCAGCAACCCTTAACCCTAAAAAAGTTTAACTGTGAAAAACATTAACCCTACCAACTCTAAAATCCCTTAATCCTAAAACCCTTTAATGCTAAACCCCCTAAAAATGCTAAAAGCTCTTAACCCTAACAACACTTAACAGTAAAAAAGCTAAAACCTCTTAAACTAAAAGTCCTTAACCATCGTAACTCTAACGACACTTAACCTCGAAAAACCCTTAACCTTAAAAATCCTACACCCCCATAACCCCCAAAAAACTAAACCCCAACAATCTTTAGCCCTAACATCCCCCCAAAAAAAATTTAAACCTGAAAACCCTAAACCCCCTTAATGCTAAAAAACATAAAACCCCTTGATTCAAAAAACCCTTCACCATAAAATACCTAAAACCCAGTAACCCTAAAATCCCTTAACCCTAAAAACCCTTAAAACTAGAAGTTCTAACAATCCTTAACCCTAAAAATGCTACAAACCCTTAACCCTAACACAGGTTGAAACTCTTAAGCCTTGAAACAATAAACCTAAAACCCCTTAGCGCTAAAAACACTTAATTCTAAAAATGCTAGAAAAGATTGACCCTAAAAACCCTAAAAACACTTAGCCCTAAATACCCTTAAAACTCATAACCGTAACAAACCTTAACCCTAAAACCCCCCAAACCCCTTAACCCATACAAGGCTAAAACCCCTTAACCCTAAAACCCCTAAAATCCCTTAATCCTAAAAAACCTTAACATCTAAAACTGCTAAAAACCCGTAACTGTAAAACCACAAAAAACACAACACTGAAAACCCTTAACCGAAAAAACCGTAAACCTTCAATCCCTAAAAACACTTATCACCAAAAACAATTAACCGCAAAAAACCTTGAAGAACTAAAACCCTTAAATTCCGTTAACCATAAAAACCCTAAACCCCCTCTAATCCTATACCACTTCCCCATAAAAATCCCTAAACCTAAAAACACTTACCGCAAAAAAAACCCTAAAAAGCTTTAACAATGAAATCCCTGAAACCCGTTAACCCTTAAAAGCCTTAATGCTAAAACCCCTAAAACCGCTTATATCCTAAAAAACGTAAAACCCCTTAAACCTTTAAACGCTGAAAAGGCACAACCCTAAAAACCATTAAGCCTAAGACCCTAAAACCCCTTAACCCTAAACCCCCTTAATCATAAACACACTAAAACCCCTTAAGCCTAAAACCCCTTTACCCTAAAACCCCTTTACTCTTAAAAAGCTAAACCCACTTCATTCTAAGAACCCTTAACACTAAAAAAACCTAAGCCTAAAGCCCTGTAACTCTAAAAACCTTAAAATCCCTTAGCCCTTAAATCCTAAAAACCCTTAAAACTCTAAAAAAAACTTATAATAATTGAAAAAAATTCTAACCCCCCTAAACTAAAAAATCCCTTAACCCTTAAAAGGCTTAGTCCTAAAGACCTTAAAAACACAAAAAACCCTTAAACCTTAAAACCATTAACATTAAAAACCCTGAAAACCCTTATACCCTAAAAAACCCTAAAAAAACTTAAACTTAAAAAAGCTAAAAAGGCATAACCCTAACAACTCTAAAAAACCTTGAGCCTAAAACCCCCTACCCATAAAAACGCTAAAACCCCTTAACTCTAAAAGCCCTTAACGCTAAAGCCCCTTTACCCTTAGAAAGTTAAACCCCTTAGCTCTAAGAACCCTTAATGCTAAAAACACTTTACCCTAAACCTCCTTAACTATAAAAACCCTAAAATCCCGTAACCCTAAAGACTTGTAACACTAAAAACTCTAAACCCCCTTAACTCTAAAAAAACCCCACAAAATCTAAACCCCCTTAACCCTACAAACACTTTACACTAAAACCCCTGAAAACCCTTTAACCCTAAAATATCTAAAAACGCTTAAAAGGAATAACCCTAAAATCCCTTAATCATAAAAACACTAAAACCCCTTAACTCCAAAAACCCTTAACCCTAAACCCACTTTCACTCTAAGAAGCCTTAAAGGTAAAAACACTTAAGCGTAAAAGCCCTTAACTCTAAAAACCCTAAAAAAACCTTAACCCTAAAATCCCTTAATGCTAAAAACCTATAAGCCTAAAACCCGTAAAAACTCTAAAGGCCTGAACTCTAAAAACACTTAATCCTAAAACCTTTAACCACAGAAACCCTAAAAAGCTTAACTCTAAAACCAAACACAAATAAAAAAAAACCTAAACCCCCTTAACCCTACAATCTCTTAACCCTTTAAAACTCTGAGCCTTAAAAACCTTTAAAAGGCTAAAAATGCTTAACAAAAGAAATTCTTAACAATAAAAAAGCTAAAACCCCTAAAAATGCTAAAAACTCTAAAAACCGTAAAACACTTAACCCAAAAACCATTAACCATAAGACCTTTAGAAACCCTTAACCCTAAAAACCCTACAAACTCTTTACCCTAAAAACTCTGAAAACATTTAAGCCTAAAGTCCCTTAACGATGAAACCCCTTAACTATATAAACCCTAAAACCCCTTAATCCTAAAAACCATAAAATCCCTTAATATGAAAAACCTTTAACCGTAAAAGCGCTAAAACCCCTTAACCCTAAAACCGCCAAAAACCCTAAAAACCCAAAAACCCTTAATCGAAAAAAAACCCTTAAACCTAAAATCCCCCAAAACTCTTATCCCTAAAAAAACCAAACCATAAAGCCCCTAAAAACCTAAAATCCTTAAAACCCATTAACCCTAAAAGCCCTAAACCTCTTTAACACTATAAAACCATTAACCCTAAAAACCTTTACCCTAAGAAAGCTAAAAATCTTAACTCTAAACCCCTTACCACTAAAAACACTTAACCCTAAATATGCCAAAACCACTTAACCCTTAAAACTGCCCCCTGTTAACTCTAAAAACGCTAAAATCCCATACATTTAAAATCCCTTAACCCTAAAAACCTATAGTCCTAAAACTGCTAAAAACTCTCAAACCCCTTAATTCTAAAAATCCTTAACCCTAAAACTCTTGAACAGTAAAACCCCTAAAACCGCTTAACTTTAAACAGTGGAAAACCCCCAAAACCCTTAACCCCAAAATCCCTTAAGCCTAAAAAACCCTTAAGCCTAAAAAAGTTACAAACGCTAAAAAAGTCAAAACCCCTAAAAATGCTCTAACCCTAAAAAACTCTTAATCCTAAAAAAACTTAAACTATGAAACCCCCAAAAACCCTAAAACCCCTTTACACTAAAATCCCTTTACACTAAAATCGCTAAGAAACCTTAACCATAAGTATGCCAAAACGACTTAACCATTAACCCCCTAAATCTTAAAAACCTCACAAACGCTAAAAACGCTTAACACTAAAACACCAAACCCTAAAAACCCTTAACCCTGAAAAAGCTAAAAATCTTTAACACTAAGAACTCCATTAAACGCTAAAACACATAAAAAGCTCAAAACCCTAAAACTGTAAGAACACATAACCCCAAAACACTTAAACCTAACAAACCAAAAATCCCCTTTAAACGTAAAAATCCTAAAAAAACTAAAGCCTAAAAAAACTTATCCCTGAAAATGCTTAATTCTAAAACCACTGAACCCTAAAAAACCTAAACCCCCTTAACCCTTAAAAGGCTAAATACCCTTAAACCTACAACCCATTGACACTAAAAATCCTTAACCCCAAAATGATTAACTCTAAAACCCTTACATTCTTTTGACCCTAAAACCACTAAACTCTGAAAACCCTAAAATACCTTATCCCTAACCCCCCCCCCAAAGTACTTAACTCTAAAACCTCTTGACTTAAAAATTCCCTTAACCTTAAAAATCCTAAAGAACCTCTATCCGTAAAAACCCGTAATCCTAAACCCCCTTAAAACTAAAACCCCTTAACAGGAAACAAACTAAAATCTCTCAACCTTAACACCCATTAAATCTAAAAAGCCTAAAAAACATAATAAACATTAACCCTAAAAAAAAAAAAAAGCCCTAAATCCCCTTAAACCTTAACCCTAATAACTGTAAAATCCCTAAAACCATTCTACCCTAAAAAACCTAAAACGCTCTAAACGTAATAACCCTCAAAATCCTAAAACGCCTTAACCCCAAATTCCCTAAAATGCCTTAGTCCAAAAAAACCCTTAGCCCTACAAACCCTAAAACCCATAAAGATCTTAACCCTAAAAACCCTAAAACCCTTAACCCCAAACCACTTAACCCTAATAAACCAAAATCCCCTTTAAACCTAAAAATCGTAAAACCCCTAAAGCCAAAAACGACTTAGAATGCTTAGCTCTACAAACGCTTAACCCTAAAAAACCCTAAAAAAGCTAAATACCATTAACCCTAAAACCCATCAACAGTTAAAAAGCCTTGACCCCCAAAACACTGAACCCGACAAAACAAAATCACCTTTAACCTTAGAAAGCCTAAAACCCCTAAAGCCTAAAAATGCTTAATTCTAAAAACACATAACCCTAAAAACCCTAAAACCCCTTAAAGCTGAAAAGCTTAAAAACCCTAAACCCCAATAACATACAAACCCTAAACCCCCTAGGAACAATTAACCCTAAAAACTAAAAATTAACCTGAAAACTAAACCCACTAAAAGGTTAAATTAACCTTTAAAATCTGAACTTTTAGGATTTAAAAACTGTAAAAGTGCTTAGCCCTAAAACCCCTTAACCACTAAAACCCTTAACCCTAAAAACACTAAATAGCCTTAACCCTAAACCCCATTAACAGTAAAAATCCTTAACCCCAAAAGCGCTAAACTCTAAAAACCTTAATCGCTTGTAACCCTAAAACCACATAACACTGAAAACTGTCAAAAACCTAAATAACTTTAACATAAAGGCCAGAAACACCCTAACAACCCTTAACCCTAAACCCAATAAAAACCATTGACCCTAAACCCCCTTAACTCTAAACCCCCTAAAACTCCTTAACCCTAAAACCAATAAACCCCCATAACCCTAAAAACACTAAAATCACTTAATACTAACCCCTAAAACCCCTAAAAATGCTTAAGCTTAAACCCCCTTAACCATAGAAACCCTTAAACCGAAAAATCCTTAAAACCCTTAAGCCTAAAACCCCTTGGCAGTAAAAACCTTTAACCCCAATAACTCTTAAGCCTAAAACCCCCCAAAATCCCTTAACTCTAAAACCATTTAACAATAAAAACTTTGAAAATCCTAAAACCCATTAACATGAAACCCCTAAAACTTCTTGAACCAAAACCCCTAAACACCCTCAACCTCAAAAGCCTTGACCTTAAAAAATGTAAAAACCCTTAACCCTAAAATTTTTAAAAACTCTTAACCCTATATAACCTATAACCCTAAAACCTCTTAAACCTAAAAACCCTAGAAATACTTAAACCTAAATGCTAAAAACAATATGAACCCATAACCTTAAAAAAACCTTAACCCCAAAACCCCTAAAAACGCAAAACCCATTTAACCCTGAAACAACTTCAGAGGCAAAAAACATTAACCTCAAGAAAGCTTAACCCTAAAAACCTTAAAATCCGTTAACCCTAACACACCTTAACGCTCAAAACCTTGAAAAACCTAAAAACAAATAACGTATAAACCCTAAAAACCCTAAGAACTAATAACCCTAAAATCCCTAAAAAAACTTAACTTAAAAACCTAAAGCCTAAAACCCCTTATCCCTGAAAAAAACTTAAATCTACACTTAACCTTAAAAAACCATAAAACCCCCTTAACCCTACAAATGCTAAATACTGTTAACCCTAAAACCCATTAACAATGAAAATCCTTAACCCCAAAATGATTAACTCTAAAAACTTTAAACTCTTTTAATCCTAAAACCACTTAACACTAAAAACTTTAAAAAGCCTAAAAAACCATTAACATATCCAGAAACACCCTAATAACCCTTAACCCTAAAAACCATAAAAACCTTTAACCCTAAAAACCCGTAAACACCCGTAATCCTAAAAAAGCCCTAAAATCACTTAGTCCTAAAACATCTTAATCATAAAAACCCTTTAAACCCTCTAACCCTTAAAAATGCAAAACCCCCTAACTCTAAAAATGCTAGGAAACCTTAACCCTTAAAAAACCCCAAAATTACGTAACTCAAAACCCTCTTAACCTAAAAATTCCTTAAAAGCCCTTAACCTTAAAAATCCTAAAAACCCTCTACACCTAAAACCTCGTAACCCTAAAACCCCTTAACAGTAAAAAACATAAAATCTCTTAACCCTAAAACCCATTGAATCTAAGAACCTTAAAACCCAAAAGAAATATTAACCCTTAAAAATTTTTTTTCAACCCATAAAAGCACTAGAAATCCTTAAACCTAATAACTATAAAATCCCTAAACCCACTTTATCATAAAAAAACCTAAACTCGCTTAAACCTAAAAACCTTAAAACCCCTAAAAATCCTTTAACCCCAAACCCCCTAAAATTCCTTAATCCAAAACCCCCTTAACCCTACAAACCCTAAAACCCCTAAAAAACTTAACCCTAAAAACCCTAAAGCCCTTAACCCCAGAAAACTTAATCCTAAAAACCCAAAAACCTCTTTAAACCTAAAAATTGTCAAAACCCTAAAGCCTAAAACCACTTATCCCTGAAAATGCTTAACTCTAAAAACATTTAACCCCTTAAACCAAAAAAACCCTAAACACCCTCAACCTTAAAAGCCTTGACCTTAAAAAACGTAAAAACCTTTAACCCTAAAATTTTTAAAAACTCTTAACTCTATATAACCTATAACCCTGAAACCTCTTAAACCTAAAAACCCTAGAAATACTTAAACCTAAATGCTAAAAACAATATGAACCCATAACTTTAAAAAAAACTTAACCCCAAAACCCCTAAAAGCGCAAAACCCATTTAACCCTAAAACAACTTCAGAGGCAAAAAGCATTAACCCCAAGAAAGCTTATCCCTAAAAACCTTAAAATCCCTTAACCCTAAAACCCCTTAAGGATCAAAACCTTAAAAGCCCTAAAAACCAATAACATATAAACCCTAAAAACCCTAAGAACACTTAACCCTTAAATCCCTAAAACCCCTTACCCATTAAAACCCTTAATCTTAAAAACCCTAATAATGCTTAAACCCTTCACCATGAAAACCCTTAACCCTAAAAACCATAAAAAACATTAATCCTAAAAGCTCTTAACACTAAAATTCCTAAAACTTCTTAACCCTAAAAACCCGTTAACACCTATGACACTAAAAAACTAAATTCACTTAATCCTAAAAACCCTTAAAAACACTTAACCCTAAAAACCCTAAACCCTTAAATATGCTAAAAAACCTAACTCTAAAACCACTAGAAACCAATAACCCTAAAAAACCCAAAATTACTAAACTCTAAAAACTCTTAACCTAAAAGATCTTTAAAAACACTTAACCCTAAAAATCCTAAAAACTCTCTAAGCCTAAAAACCCGAAATCCTAAAGCCCTTACACCTAAACCCACTTAACAGTAAAACCCCTAAAATCTCTTAATCCTAAGACACATTAAATCTTAAAACCATAAGAAACATTAACTTAAAAAACCTTAATGCAAAAAACCCACATAAAACTGCTAAAAACACTAAACCCTAATAACTGTAAAATCCCTAAAACCACTTTACTCTAAAAACCCATAAAAACGCCTAAACATAAAAACCCTAAGAACTCTTAACCCCCAAACCCCTAAAATGCCTTAATCCAAAACCCTCTTAACCCTAAGAACCCTACAAACCCTAAAAAACTTAACCCTAAAAACCCTAAAACCCTTAACCCCAGAAAACTTAATCCTAAAACCCCCAAAACCTCTTTAAACCTAAAAATTGTCAAATCCTAAAGCCTAAAAACACTTCTCTCTGAAAATGCTTAACTCCAAAAACACTAACCCGAAAAAAACTTGACTAAATACCCTTAACCCTAAAGCCCATTAACAGCAAAGATCCTTTACCCCCAAAACACTTAACCCTGCAAACCAAAATCCCCTTTAACCCTAAAAATCCTAAAGCCCCGAAACCCTAAAAATAATTAAGCCTAAAACCACATAACCCTAAACCCCCGAAACCCCCTTAGCTTTACAGGTCAAATATGTGCCTTATTTTCTACACCTGTGCCTCCTGTTACAATTCCAAAAAATACACGCCTTGCTCAGCTTGTGCCTTTTGTGAGTTGTGTTCCCCGAGCAGAGCCCAGACGGCGGGGTGATGAAGGACTCGGCTCCACAGGAATACCTCAAGTGCCTTGGACACAAGAACTATCTCCACAACGACCCAACCTGACCTACTGGATGGTTAAAAGATGTGTTTCTGCACGGGATAACGGTATTAATTGCCATTGTAACCTTTTTAATGATATCGGGCTCTGTGTGGAATTGCTTTATGAGAATTATGAACCGAATGATGAAAGGGGTCTGGACTGCTCAAAAACAAAAAGGGGGATTTGTGGAGCGGCTAGAAGACAATGGGCACGTTACAAGCAATCCAGACTGAGTAACTTTATTGTAACAGCAGGCCGAAGTTGTAGCAAGTTGCAGCTGTTGTGAAGGACACGTGCAAGGCTAAGAGAGACAAAGAAACTGCGTACAAGGACAGGGAGATTGTGAAACTGCGTCTGTGGCAAGAAGATAAGGAAGTTGGACTGAAAAATGATGAGCTAAGATGTGAAACAGGATGTCTACGTGACAAGAGAGCAGCGTGTGGACACCGCGCCAGGACCAATCCTAGATGACCAGAGTACGCGTGGACAAGTAGTTTTAGCCCATCACCTCTGAATAACAACGCATGCGTGGCGCGTGTATCTTTTGTTAAGAGTATAAATTGCTGTAAGCCTTTTAATAAATCAGCACTAACTTGATCACATTGGTCGTGTAAGTTGTGTCCGAGAGACATCCGCGTCAACAAACCAGTATGGGGAGAGCAGTGGCCCCTGCCCCAGGAAAAGCTGTGTGCCCTGCATGAATTGGTTAAGGAACAGTTAGACGCGGGCCACATTGAAGAATCACATAGCCCGTGGTGTGTGGCACACACACACAACCCCTGTAGTTGTGATAAAAAAGAAGTCTGGTAAATGGCGATTGTTGCGTGACCTGCGTAAAGTCAATGCAGTGATGGCCCCTGTGGGGGCCTTACGGCCAGGACTGCTATCTGCCACCACGATACCAACGGAATGGGACATCTTAGTTATCAAGCTGAAAGACTGGGGGTTTTACCATTCCTTTAGATCCAAAAGACAAAGCAAAGTTTGCTTTTACAGTACCGACTAGAACTAACTCTGAGCCCACAAAAAGGTACCACTGGACCGTGCTGCCTCAGGGCATGAGAAACTCACCAACCATTTGTCAGTGGTTCGTAGCCCAAGCCCTGAGCTCAGCGAGAGACAAATACCAAGATGCTTACTGTTATCATGACACGGATGGCATTTTGCTAGCAGCACCGTCCAAAGAGCTGCGGGAGACAGTTGAGAAGGCTGCCAGGCATAGTTTAGCAGAATTTGGATTGAATGTAGCTCCTGAAGAAGTTCAGAGGCAAGAGCCCTGGAAATATCTGGCCGTGAATGTGCTGAAGGGAGCTGTGTCTCCACAACCTATCAAATTGAAATTGGATGTAAAGACTTTGAATGATGTCCCAAAACTTGCAGGAATGCTAAATTGGCTACGGCCTTAGTTAGGCCTTTACTAATGAACAAACGCATCCTCTTTTGCAGCTTTTAAAAGGAGACACAGATCTTTTAGCCCCAAGGTATTTAATGCCTGTAGCTGTTGCAGAATGGCTGTGTGATCACGGCCATGACTCCCTTAAAGATCTTTGTGAAACAAAGTCAGCGTAAGTTAGCTGAAGCAGGCCTTGCAGCTGTGCTGAGGCTTGCTGACAAGGGAAGAGAGATAAGGTCATGCTGACCTTGCACAAAGCAGAAAAACAACTTTAATGAAGAAACAAGGCGTAACCCTGACCCGCAGAAACCGCAAGTAGGAGGACGTATGAAAATGTAACCATTTAGAGCTTAGCCAATCAGCAGATGACTTGTAGGCATAATTAACTGGAACTGTATATAAGACATAATTGCGCCGTAATAAATCGAAGCTTGCTTTATCACTCACATTGAGTCGGCTGCTTGCTTTCCCTCGCTCGTCATGCAGCCTTGGCACTTGTGAAAGAAGTCAAACAGTTGATCTCTTCACGACATGCGTGGCGTCTAGACATCACGCTTCCTTTAAGTGGTTTTATTTTAATGGACCAATCTTCCCCTTATGCTATGTTGGCCCAGTGGAACCAGGCTCGGCAAGATCCACTGCAGGTACTTGAATGGTTGTTTCTGCCTTTGCAGCCTAAGAAAAGCGCTGTCGAATTGTACGAACTTGTTGCCGATGTGTTCATAAAAATCCGAAAAAGATGTTTAGAGTTGGCTGGAGTTAATCCAGCAACTGTAATTATCCCTGTACAACAATTCTATGTTGAATGGGCGCTATTAAACTCCACTGCCCTTCAAGTGGCTCTTGCCAGTTTTCAAGGGCAAGTTCAGTACCACCATGCACCTCACCCACTTTTGAAAATGACTGTAAATCTAACTTTACGGCCACGGCAACGAAGTCAGAGACGACCAGTCAAAGGTGACACAGTATTTACAGGCGGGTCTGGAAAAATGGGAAAAGCCGCAGTCGCTTGGAAAAAAAATGGGCAATGGCATTCCCAAATTGTATATCAGGAAGGATCCCCGCAAGACGTAGAGTTACAGGCTGCGGCTTTGGCATTTCAGTATTTTCCAGGCCTTCTTAATCTTGTTACTGATTCAGCATATGTGGCAGCTCTCCTTCCCAAGTGAGACAGGGCTGTCCTTGGCCATGTCAACATTCCCGAGCTTTTTGCAATTTTGACTTTAGTTTGGGAAGAGATTCGGAAACGCCATTCTCTGTATTATGTTACGCATGTTAATAGCCATACTTCCCTACCGGGTCTTGTAATTGAAGGCAATGCTAGAGTCGATGCTCTAGTTTCTGTGGCTCTGTCGGTGCCTGTTCCTGATGTCCATCAGCAAGCCGTGTTAGCCCACCAGTTCTATCATCAGAATTGGCGATCCTTGTATCATCAGTTTGGCCAAAAGGGTCTCTCTCAGGCTGCTGCACGCAGTATTGTTGCAGCCTGTCCAGACTGTCAAAATGTTACTTCTGTGCCAAATTATGGAGTTAATCCTAGAGGCCTTCAAGCCTTACAGCTTTGGCAAACAGATGTAACTCATTCCAATGAGTTTGGCAGACAAAAATATGTCCATGTTACAATAGATACATATTCTACTGCAATGATTGCTACTGCCCACACAGGTGAGACCAGTTGTGACGTCATTTGGCACCGGCAACGTGCTTTTTCTGTGCTCGGTGTCCCTCTTGAAATCAAAACGGACGGTGGACCTGCCTATAGTTCCAGGCCCGTCGGTCAGTTCCTTTCCCAATGGGGGATCTCCCACAAATTTGGTATTCCAAATACCATCCATCAAAATTCCATTCCAAATTCCAAATTCCAAAGCCATCGCTGAACGCAGAATGGTACTCTTAAATGCCAGCTTGAAAAACAAAAAAGGGGAATGAAGGGAATGACCCCAGAGGCACGATTAGAGAAAGCATGTTATGTTTTGCACTTTCTGAAAATCTCTGCTGACCGTGCGGTGCCTCCCATTCTTGTTTGGCACTTGGTGTCAATTGGTGACAAGCAGCAAAAGCACAAAGGCGTCTTAGTACGCATGAAAGACCCTCGTACCGGGCATTGGTTGGGACCGCATGAATTGTTAACTTGGGGAAGAGTTATGCTTGTGTTTCTACAGCTGAAGGTCCACGATGGATACCTGCTCGCTGTGTGCGAGCCAGACCGTGGGAGCACTGCTGCCGCCAGTCAACGCAGCAACTAATGTGTGGTCTCCTTACTGAACCAGTCTTGTTTGGTGTGCCCTTCCTCAAAACTGACTTGCAGACATTGTTGCAAAAAAGTGGATGTACGATTTTGACAAAGAATGGGGGAATGAAGAATGTTACTGAAAGCCTTGATATTTGGGATGATTACCTCTGTCTAATGTCAATCCAAAAGAAGTTGATATTGTTTGCACTTTCAATGTCGATAGTTGTTTTTATGGAGATGCTAATGTAATAGGAGGCCATGATGGGACCACGACACCCGCATAAATCAACACGTGAACACGTTGATAAGCATAATGTGCTCAAAGGCAATATAACTTTGGATGAAGCATGTAACGATGTAGTTGATTTATGGAACTGATGGGAACGTATTGCAGTGGTTCTTCTCTTATCCGGAGCAACAGCAGGGAAAGCATTCAAGAGTTAAATCACCTTGTTTGTTAGGCAGTTAAGAATGTGAGTCAAATTTGCCACTATGACATACAAAACAGAGCAACTATTGCCCTTTTGCTGTTGGCTCAAGGACATGGCTGTGAGGACTGTGATGGTATGTGCTGCATGGATTTTAGGCGCCCCATTGCAGCAACACGTTATCAGAATCTGAGAAAATGTCATCCTTTTGGGCATCCATTCACTCAGTTGGCAGTGTTGTTTGTTTGCTGTTGCCTTGGTTGCCGTCATGTTTGCAAGGGCCCTGCAGAACATGACAAACCTGGTACTAGCTGTTCAAAAAACAAAAAGGGGGAATTGTTAGGGTCTGCAGCGGGTCTGCAGACAAGTTAGTTGACTTCAGAGACTTAGCCGCGTACCTTTAAGACAGCCACAAATTGTCAGGTATGTAACAGGATGTGAAGGATCGGAACTTAGAACCGCAGCACACGAGCACCTACAGCAACAGCAAATAGCAAGCAAGAAGAAGGACACAAAAACCTATCAGGGTCTAACACCTGCACTGTCTAAGATATATAAATAGTTTGTATAAACAATAAAGGCCATTTTGTCCGAACCCAGCCACGCAGACATAGTGTTTTTTTCAGTCCTCCTCGACTTGCGTCACCACAACCTTGTCAAGGTTTAGCCCCAGCAGGCAGCTAAGCACCACACAGCCGCTGTTAGCTCCCTGCCCTGGTGGGATGGAGGGGAAAATCAGATGGGTAAAAGTGAGAAAAGATTGGGTTGAGATAAAGACTGTTGAATAGGTAAAGCAAAAGCCGTGCACGCAAGAAAATCAAACCAAGGAATTCATTCCCTGCTTCCCATGGGCAGGCAGGTGTTCAGCCATCTGCAGGGAAGCAGGGCTCCATCATGTGTAACAGCTACTTGGGAAGACAAATGCCATAATGCCCAGTGCTCCTCCCCTTCCTTCTTCTTCTTCTTCCAGCTCTAGAACCAGCATGACGTCATATTGTATGGAACAGCCCTTCAGCTAGTTCGGGTCAGCTGTCCTGGCTGTGTCCCCTCCTGGTTTCCCGTGCCCCGCCAGCCCTCTCACTGGCAGGGCCCAAGGAACTGAACAGTCCTTGACTTAGCATAAACATTACCCAGCAACAACCACAACCATCAGTGTGCTATCAACACTGGTCTTACACCAAACCCAAACCACAGCACTGTGCCAGCTACTAAGGACACTAACTCCATCCCAGCTGAAACCAGGGCACTATCCACCCCTTGTTCCGGTCCATTTACATCATGCCACACTTCCCAATGCAACCACATTCACCACCACCACCCTTCCCATCCTTTGATATAATACATAGATATCATTCCCTTAGTCCAGGGGTCCTCAAACTACAGCCCGTGGGCCGGATATGGCCCCCCAGGGTCCTCAGTCCAGCCTCCCGTATTTACAGATCCACCCCCACCCACCCACCCCGCCAGGGGTTGGGGGGAGAAACCAAGCAGCCAAAGGTGACTTCCTGCCGCTTAATCTGCATGCCGGCCCCCTGTTTAAAAAGTTTGAGGACCTCTGCCCTAGTCTATGGACCACCACTGCAAAAATGTCCATAAAATGTCCATTGTGTTCATTTAGTCCATGAAGATGATCTGTTATGCTGGTCACTCAGGAGAGGAGAGTTTGTGTGTTGTGTGGGGTTACTGGGCCAGCTCAGGTCGGGTCACTACTGCACTTGCCGTGCTTCTTGTAAGGCTTGTCCTCCAATGGTTCAGGAGGTTCCTGCTATGGCAATTTCTAGAACATGCAACTCAAACCATGGCTTACAACAATTGAAAGGTATATCCATTACAATGTCCACCCCGTTCCCTTTGGACCAGCCTGTAGGGTTTAACATTGCAATGAAGTCCTCCCCTTGCCCCTGCTCCAGCTTGTACTTACCCACAGACTGCAGTCCCTTAGGGTTGTACCTGCTCCAAGTGGAGCCTCAGCTACGAGCCACAGCCCCTGCAGGGGTATACCTGCTGCAGCATGGACTTACCCACAGCCGCAGTTGCTTTGAGGTGCACCTGCTCCAGCATGGCCTTATGCATGGGCCATGACCATAGACCTGCTCCAGCGTGGCCTTACCCGCAGCCACAGTCCCTTCAGAAATAAAAAAGCTCCAGCATGGCCTTATCCCTGGCTGCTGTCTCTCCAGGGCTGTCCTGCTCTCTCATGGGCTTATCTATGACCACACGTTTTGAGGTGCTTCGACATGACCTCATGCACAGCACTGATGCTTCCAGGTGTACCTGATGCAACATGGACTTACCCACAGCCGCAGATGCTTCGAGGTGTACCCTCTCCAGCATGGACTTGTCTTGGGCCACAATTCCTTCAGAAGCATACCTGCTGCGGCATGGACATAACCACGGCCACAGATGCTGTGATATATACCTGCTCTGCCATGGACTCTTTCACGGCCACCGATGCTTTGGGCTGTCCTGCTCCCATGTGGACTCACCCACAGGTCACAATCCCCTCAACTTGAGCTCACACTGGAGTTCCAGCCTGTCCAGTGCAGCAGCACAGAAACAGCAGCCGTGCCCTAGCCACCTGCCAGCCCAGGCGCACCACCATGGCTCGTCAAAATGTTCCTGGGCAGCACAGGAAGGTGATAAGCAGTACAGCAAGCAGTGAAAGGAAGAAGCAGCCACTAATGAGCACTAGACTCTATTAGCACTAGACTGTCTATTAGACAGTGAGGAAAGCAAGCCCCATGGTAGGCGCAGAAACCTACTGATTAGTAGCAAACCAGCAATAACAGCTATAAATTCAAACTAGCAAACTCCTATCAAGTAGAAGAATTCTTTGTTGATGGTTACGATACAGTTTTCAAAATGCAGTTGCCTAATAAGGAAGAAAGAGGGAATTTTTTTGAGGCCTTAGTTGTAAATCAAGCTGTTCAACCTCCTGCGCCAAAAGAGAAAGCAGGTGAGGATAACCTCCTCTACATCGAAAACTTTGCTAACTGTAAGAGAACAGCTATCCAGAATGTGCTTTGGTGGGCATTTTCTATCAAGAATTTCCCATATGCTTGTGCCTGAGTGCCATACATTGACGGAAAGTTTCTGATTAAACGAAGCTTGGTGGCCCTTGGAAGTACTGCCTGTTGCCCTGCTGCCTGAGCCTTGACAGCGGACCGAGGAAGAAATAAGAGCACCAGAGGAGCAGGAGGGGGATACGTTGCGTGGGGTTAGGATTTTCTAAAGGGATGTGACCCTTAGACTTGTCGTTGAGAGGTGTTTCAGAGCATTTGCAAAGGCTGCTGGCCCAGAGGAGGTAAATGTCCATCTCTAAGACCATTTTATCTGTGTGCCTTCATAGTTTCCCTCTGTGTCTATTTCTCAGGGTTTGTGTGCTTTTCGTAGGAAGCTTTCTCTTGGCTTTTAGCACCAGGAAGTGAATTTTGCTTTTACTTTTGGCCATTCCTAGAGGCTCTCGAACGTGTGTTACTTGAGTATTCACTGAAAGCCCCAGGTTCCTTCTGAAAACATTTATGGAATGTTTATTGTGTGAAACGTGGGAATATTCCAGTTGGAAGGGACCGACAGCGATCCTCTCGTTCCGCTGCCAGTTAGACCAAATGCCAGCACCGCTGGCTCATGGCAAGGCCTTGACAGGTAGGCATGTGGCAGGCCCGAAAAGCAGAGAGATCTCTCTCGTTCTAATTAGAAACGGTATCTCTAGGATTGTTCTCATAAAGCCTAGAGCTCTTGAGTTGACTGACAATGGTTTCTGTGAGAAGAGGAGCAGAAGCAGCAGTTGTCAACGTAAATGTTAAGAGTCTATTCTCTGTTTCACCGGGGGCTGCTCCTCAGCATAAGATCAGCCATAAGGCCTGTGTGCTTTCTTCCTTGTCCCGTACACTTTGGATGTCTCCTTTTCTCATTTAATGTATGGAATAAGCCTAAGCCAGGGCCGTGTACTTCAGTCAGCTGAAATGTTGATAGAGCTTTGCAGTTCAGCAAAGTCCTGCTCCCCTCAGCGTCCACTGACTTGTCTTTCCCTTTACTTCACTTTCTGAGGCAGGAGTAATCTAGAGAAGCAGAGATGTCCTCATCTGAACCAGCCATGAGGCTCCTTTCACGGTCCGAGTAAAGAAACCGGCACCTCTGGCTCCAGCTACCTCGCCTCGTTCATGTTGGCCATGGAAGATGTGTTTCCTGACCTAAATGACTTTGGAGTTTGACCGTGCAGTGCTGTAATCGCAACGGGACTGTATTCTTTTCCTGCTGCTGCCCTCCTGTTTTCTCGAGTGCGTCTTGTGTGTGTGTGTGTCAGGGTGTGTGTGTGTGCGCCTGAGTTTCTGATTTTTAGGGAGCTGTGACTTTTCCCAGAAAGAAAGAAAGTCAAAGCAAACATTTCTCAGTCAAAAAACTAACAGCAACAGTTGTGTCTCTGTCATGGCAAAGAGAGACCGTGTTACAGGTACAGGAGACTTCACTGATCCTGTACTCCAGAGAAACAGAACCCCTGACTTCAGAAATGTGTGTCATTCCAGGTTGGTGGGGACACTGTATGGCTCGCGCAAGACGTTCTCGGGTAGGAGAGCAACAGCGGATGGGTGTGGAGAAAGCAATGGGGATTCTCACACAGGCAGTGGTTGTGGATTCCTGTGAGCTCAAGGTAAGTCCAATTTCAATTTTGTTAATCCTGAAGTAGGCTGTTTTCTTGCTGCAGGTACAGTTGTCAATAAAGTCAGACGTTAACCAATGCCAACTAAAACTGGGAAGGATATGTAGCTTGTGAAAGAATTCCACCCGGGGTGGACTAGGTTGTGTTTCCACACCCGGTGTAGACTGCTGTTCTTGCTTTTGGTGAACTAAACTTGAGGAGGCTGCGTTCTCTTCCTAATTTCCAGTTGAGAAGGGCTTGTTGAATTCTCAAATAGCCCACTCACAACCTGCCAGTTCTGTTGGAAGTGAATGTCCTAACAGTTCCTATGACGGATTTGGGGAGGGGTGTTTGCATTGACACGCATGTGTTCACATCATCACTTTGCCATTTATTGCCACTTCAAATGAGCCCATCCTCTGTGCGTGAGTGGGTAGAGCCCAGCTCCTTTGTGGCTCATTCCTAACGCAATGACTGGGGATGTGGTACGTACCGAAGCATTGTGGATAGTCAGAGGCCATGTTGCTGATGGAGTCACAGGTGAACCTGAACAAATACCACCAGGACAGGAATTTCTTTTCAAGTTCAATTGCATTATCCCAGATTTCCTTTCAAATTGCAGTTGGCAAGGAACCTTCACCACCTTCTCTGGTAACTGCCGCTGTCATCGGTTGTATCCACACTTGAGCTTGGGTACAACAAAGAGTGAAAGAAGCATTACCTTGGACTACACCAAGTGCATCTACCATCAACTGGTGGTCTTTTTGATCAGTTCCCTCCCACTGAGGCAACAGGTCCGACAAAAGCCATTGATTAGTTCCTAAAGCAAAAAGGGAAGATCATAAAGGATGTTATAAATATATGCAAATCACTGGTTACTGTAACTAATTTGTTCATGAAGACTTCTGAGTCTGTGCTATTTAGAACTCCCAATGCTGTCCCCAGGGTACCAGTCCCATCTCTTTTTGCTTGTTTTGGGGGGAAGAGGGTTTGTTTATGCAGCCGTGCCATCCATCACTTTTAAGAGCCCTTCAGGAATAGTGCACGAGCTAGATGGACTGCAGAAATGTTAGTTAGCATCGATAATTCTACTCTTTTTAGGGACCATGGTGGGTTAAACAACACCCGCTGTTGGCCTTGGAGTCACATAATCTGCAGCATTTGAATATGGCTAGCAAAACAACACTTTCAGCCAAATAATTCATCTGGAAATGTGATGAGGAACACAATTATTACAAAAGGAAGATAAAAGGAGACATTTATAGTTGCATTCTGCCTGAAAGGTGATGTTGAGCAGCAAGGCTAAGGCTGAGATGCCCTCTGAAATTTCTTCTCAATGAAAGCTTCAAAGGTCAGTTTGTCTTAAGCTAAAGTATTTTTACAGTACCACTTAGAAAAATATTGATTACTTCAGAGCTATTAGCCTCTTGAATAAATTTAGAGACCAAGTGCAAAGCCAAAAATCAGTTTAAAAGTTCCCAAGAAAAAAAAACAAACCCAAACTTCCCGGTTTATGCCAAATCTGGTTTTCAGTGTGTGTCCATGGAAATCTCTTAGACACCATGCAGTGAATTTAAATGATAAGGGGTAATGCTTTTAGACTAAATGAGGCTGGATTCAGATTAGATATAAGGAAGAAATGTTTGATGGTGATGGTAGTGAAACACTGAAGCACGTTGCCGTGTTGGTAGGAGGTGGTCGATGCCCCATCCCTGGTAATGTCGAAGGTCAGGTGTGATGGGGCTCTGAGCAACCTGATCTAGTTGTAGATGTCCCTGCTCACTGCAGGGGGGGGGTTGACTAGATCACATTTAAAGGTCCCCTCCAACTGAAACTATTCATAAAATGCTAACCTCTGCTTCCTTTCTGTAGATTTCTGGGAAGCCAGATGCCACCCAGGTAAGCAGGCAGGAGGAGGGCAGTGAAAATGCAATGGCCAAATGTCCAAGCTACCTTGAAACGGCAACACCAGTCACCCTGAAATGACAATGGCATGATGTTAGAGATACACCAACTAAGCTGGAGTCACAGGAACATGCTGGGCTTGGTTAACAGGAAAAGAGGCTGTAATGCAGCTCTTGGGAAGACCGAGAAAAGGAGTTGCTGATAGGTGTCGAATGCAGGAGTGGGATGTGGACACAGTTCTGGAGAGGACGCAGCAATGCATGGAGCAGAGAAGGAGATTTATTGTAAAGTGTGTGGACTTGCGCCCCAGAAGAGGACATGGCTGTGAGAGCTCCAAGGTGACTCTCGGTTCACCAGTGATTGCATGACCTGTTCCAGGGAATGTATAAATTACTTGTTGAATCATGCCATGACTGCTCAGAGCCTGGAACGCTTCAGGCCATAACCCCATGTGGAGAGAGGTCCCTGAGCCATGCTGCTCATCAGATGATTCCCGTTTCCCCTCCAGTTCCTGTTACGGTGAATCCTGACGGCCGAGTCCTGGAGCTGCGGGTGCCCGTGGCTCCAGGTATGCAGAGGGAGATGTCTGAACTCTGTACTCTGTGGAGACCTGTTGCTACAGGTCCTCCTAAAAAGCCTGTCCCCATCTTTCTTAGAAGCCCCCTTTAAGTACTGAAAGGCTGCAATAAGGTTTCCCTGGAGCCTTCTCCAGGCTGAACAACCCCAACTTTCAGGCTGTCTTCACAGGAGACGTCTTCCACCCCCCTGATCATTTTTGTGGCCTCCTCTGGACCTGCTGCAACAGGTCCATGTGTTTCCTTTGCTGAGGACTCCAGGGCTGGATGCAGTACTGTGGCAAATGCTCTCATTAGCATTTCCTGTAGGAAACTGGAGTGCACACAGGGATGTGAATACAAGAAAAAGGAGCTATCCTAATCTGGTACAAATCAGTAAATTAGAAAATGCTCTGAACCAGGATGTTCTTTCAAGAGCAAGTTCCATAACCTCCCACTGCAAAGGCTGGTTTACCAGGCAGAGACTGACGGGACAAGAGGGCTGGAGAGGGAGATAGCCTGAAACAGTAATCTGTTCACATCTCTGTAGGTCCATACGAGCAAGCATGTGCAAGCAGTTTTGTAACTAGAGGCCTCTCACATCTTCTGCCATCCTTCCCCCCTACCACTTCTCCTAAGAATGTAGTGTAACTTCAGGGACATGCTGATGAAAATCCTGCACTCAGTTGAAAAATTACTCCAAAACAGAGAAAGGAAGCAGCCGCTTGCTCACTCCTCACCCCCGCGTTGGGATGGGGCAGAGGATCGTTAGTGTAGAAGTGACAAAAGTTGTGGGCTGAGGTAAAGACAGCTTAATGGGTAAAGCAAAAGCTGCACACGCAAGCAAAGCAGCTCAAGGAATCCATTCACTACTTCCCATCAGCCGGCAGGTGCCCAGCCATCGCCGGGAAAGCAGGGCTCCACCACCGATATCGGCCTCGTGGCTCAGAACTTGCTGCTGCCTGGGCAGGAGGAGGGAAACGGTTTGGGGTCTGTGTCCCACCTGTGATGATGAACTCCCTCTCTCCCTCTCCCCCCGACCTAAATAAGCCTGGGGGAATCGAATCGTAAGGCTTTGCACTTTGAAGTTCTAAACTGCGCGATTTCTAAATTTCCTGCTGGGTCTGTGTCTTGTATATTCCTACTTGTAACTTCAAATCATCCTGGTGAGTAACAGGCTCACGCAACACCCCAATTTGGTTTCTCTACCTCCCGTTCATGCTGTTGTCTCAATTCCAGGTCATTGTCAGAAAGTCACACTTGAAAATGAGCTGCAGTGCTCAGGTGCAGAAGGGCTTGAAACATAATCCTCTTACTGTACCTTGGATCTAGGCGTGCCGGCAATTCAGGCCCTTGGGTTGTTCCTGCCACAGGGGTTGGTACCTGCAGGCACAGGCTGGACTATTGCACTCAAGGGCAAACAGTTGCTCCTGGTGAACGTTCAGGTTTCAGCGCCTGTAAGCTTCCGTCAGGAAAGGAGAGAGGTCGACTCCCCTACCTCCGGGTAATACAAGCCAGAGGCTCCTCACTTCCATAATCCACGCTGAAATTCAAAGGGGTTCTTTGGGTCCTGCTCTTCAGGTAAGGAATTAAAGCCTGGCTGAAAGAGAACTGTGCGTGATGAGGTTTTTGGAGGGGTTTGCCTGAATATTGAGCTGGTGGTTTTCTATTGACAACCGCCAGGGCATGATTCCAGCCTGGAATTAAAAAGGCTTCTTTCTTTGCTTCCTTAAGCGTGAAGAATGAAGTGTAAATCTGACGGATGATTTGGATTTGGAATCAGAGGCTATCCGCCAGCAATTTTATTAAAGAAAGAGGTCACTGAAATGCTAATGGTTATTTGCAAGGTTGCTCCACAGAGAGAGTTTGCTGAAAATGTTGTGATGCGTGGGGCTGGTTGGAGGACTGCAATGTGCTGGTTCTGAAACACATTCCCGCTTCGGAAAGCAAATGCATGTGCTCCCTTTGTGTCAGAAATACAGGCTTGCTCTGGGTTAGCCTGCTAGGTATATACCAATATGATGTCTATATACACCCCATGACATAGATAATCTGAACTGATTAAGTCTAACTCGGGTATAAATTTATTCTGCAGATAACCAATAGGAAGGATACAGATTTTTACACTCGTGTGTACAAGCAGTACACCTTTGCTAGTTTTTCCAGCTGGTGAATCATGCAAACCTGTGGCATTTGTTTTGTCTTTCCGTTTTTAAAAACAGGTTGTGGCCTGTGCCTGAGAGCTTGTAGCTTTACATGGGGAAGCGTGAACAGGAAAAAAAAGAAAATCAAACCAAGCAAGGCTCCGTAACTTTACTGCAGCTTTTAACATGCTTTTTATTCTTCCTTCCTTCTTTCTATATGTTGGAAAAGCTGACAGCACTGGGGAGAGTAGTTAATCATTCCACAGAAAGATCAATAAATGAGTGCAGACTGGGACAAGGGTCTTGGCATTCTGCAGCATCCATCTCTAGTTTCCCTTTCTACCCTACAGCTTCTCTGGGCAACCTGTGCCAGCGCCTCACCACCCTCAGAGTGAGCCATTTCTTTCCAATATCTAATCTAAATCTACCACCCTCTTTCAAATTAAAGCTATTTGCCCTTTTCCTGTCACTACGTGCCCTTGTAAGAAGTCCCTCTCCAGCTTTCTGGTGGGTGCCTTTAGGTACTGGAAGCCTCCTCTAGGTTCTCCCCAGAGCCTTCTGTCCAGGCTGAACAACCCCAACTCTCCCAGCCTGCCTTCACAGGAGACGTGCTCCAGCCCTCTGTTCATCTTTGTGGTCCTCCTCTAGGCCCACTGCAAAGGGTCCATGTCCTTCTTATGCTGGGGGCCCCAGAGATGAATGCAGCACTGCACGTGGGGTCTCCCAACATTAATGAGTTAGTTAATCATGAACCGTGCTGAGATTTGTACCGTAGTTTTACTTACTTCATACCAATGATCTGGGAAGTTCTTGACATAGAATGTTCTTCCAATGCGGTTGATTAAAAATGTACCATCCTCTGCTTTGGAATGGTAAACATCTATTAAAATGGTCTCTTTAATACAGGTATAAATATTTAGCATAGCAGGGAATTAAGGGCTGTAGACGAAGAATGCAAAAATCTACAAACCGGGTCCAGCCAGACCCATGTTTTTCTGTTTTTGTTCATTCACCACGTGGAATGGTTGAGACATCAATGCTAAAACTCTGTCCTTCAAATAGACTACGTTGAAAAGATGTTGTAAATAACCGTTGGTACTCAGAACGTGAGTAGTTTTTCATTTTGACACGTAGTTGAGCTTTTGTGCCAAGCATCTCAGTGTGACTCAGGGAGGGGTCTCTCCTGGGGATGCCTTATTGCACTCTAACTACCTTTGAGGGGATGAGTGTGATGTCTGTGTTCTCCTGAACGGTGCTTGCATTGCCTCCCTCTTCATCCTCTGCGCCTCTAGAGCAAGCGCTTGACCCTCACATGCCATGGTGTATTCCCCCGGTGCTTCCTCAGAGCACTGACGGTTCCTCCAGGTTTGCTGCTGCAACAAACAACTCATCCTCTGCCCTTCAGCAGTTCACCAACGTTTTCTGCTAAGCGAGGACAAGAGTACAAGGGTGTTGGAAGTTAAAAGAGAGGTTGCAGGTGTGAGATAATGCAGCCGTCGAGAGAGGGAGTGGGCTGAGCTGATTGATTTAGCCAGGCTGCACAAGGGACTGTAAAAGGCAGAAGAGAGTGGCTGGTGGGAGTGAAGTCACAACTGACTGGGCGCAGGTGAGCTGCAGTGTTGCCTCTCTCTGGGGTACACGGCTTTTCTCAAGCCTTCTGAGACGGGACCCTAGAAAAGCTTCCAAGGAGACTGTGGGAGAAGCAGACCAGGCAGTTGCTCCCAGTCTGTCTCCTTCAGGCATGAAGGACCACAGCTGCTCATCTGCAGTGAAGCAAAAGCAGCAGAATTTTCTGTGATTCCCTCTCACATCCTTTTCCAGGGCAGTGTTCTTAGCCAGGGTACACACTGCTGCAGAATCAAAGTAGGCTGGAAAGTGTGAAGCACAGCCCAGTTTCCCAGACACATCCAGCAAGAGAGTCATTGCGTGAGACCTAGTGACATGTGTACAGGGCTGGCGGTGGGCACCCTGGACTTCGGGCCTGCCCTCCAAATCAGTTTGGTCAGACAATTCTGTGCCCGAGAACAGGCACGGTCAGGGAACGGGAACGAGCAACTTCTCCTTCAGAGAAAAGAAGCGGGAGCTGTGGGTGACTCCACTAACGCGGCGCAGTCCCGCAGGGTCTGAGGACAGCAGGCAGAGCCAGGTGCTGACTTTGTGCCTCTGCCTTTAGCAAGATCCATTACTTTCTGTTCACTCCTCCCTCTCGGGAATTCCTTCTCATTTTCACAGCACATCATCCATTTCCAGGGGCAATACAAGCAATTTGACTTTACCCACACGATGGTTCTGGAGGATTTATGGAGGAAGTGTTCAAAATGAAGCTCATACTGCTCTTGTCCTTTGCTCTTCTAATATATATTTTGATTACAAGGTGGCTTACAGGTAAGAGACTCCTTACTGTACCCGTCTATCCGGTTACCCTAAGATATCACGCCTGCGCTTCATTTCATAGACCCTGAAGGAACAAACACACTGTAGATCGTATGTGGTGTCTGACACCTCCAAGTTCAAGTATGGGACAACACCAGCCATCCTGATGACGTGAGACACCCCAGCCCTGCTGTTTCAGGGAAGGTGTCAGCGACTTCAGGGAAGCGCCGCAGGTGTGTTATCCTACTACAGACATGAGGGCGGCACGTTCAGTCTCTGCTGGGACAGAACCAGGGCCTGTGGGGGCAGGAGCCTGTGCAGATTGCTTTGTGGGCTGTAGATCTGCAGAGTGCATAGCTCTTTGTACAGCTCTTTGCACATCACGTGTGGTAACTTGCTCGTAGCTCAGCGAGCTTTGGTTTGCAGTACTTGCACCAGTGTACCTATTGTCTTCCTGAATAAATCACTGCCCGTAATGCCCACGAGTATGGTCCATGAGTCTGTAACACAGCTGGTGTGTATAAGCCATGACATCTGGTAACTGTAAGGCATGTCTGTGCCTGGAGGAGGTGCTAGCAACGACTCAGGACCCTGACCTCCCTATTCTATGGGACTGTGAGACTAACTTAGAGCTCGGCTTTCTGCTTTGGATTACGCTAACACATGTAGCTTTCTTCTCTCTATGGAAAGATTACACTTGCAGGGAAAAGCAGTGCATTTGCTCCCACCTCTTCCTTTCAGGTGAAGTGCTTGTCACCGTCAGCAGTGAACCGTCAGTTGTCTCTGTTGGAGAGCAAGTGACTCTGTCCTGCCAGCTGACAGACAGTGTCCCCTTTAACACGAGTGTGCTTTGGTACAAACTGGAAAAGGGGAAGGATGCTCCACTGTGTGCTTCATCCAGCCTGGGTGGGGTGGTGGATCAGTGCCAGGATGAAGAACGGAAGAGGATGGCGTGTCACTGGAAGAGAAGAGCACTTCTCCTGGTTATCCAGGCAGTGCAAGTAGCTGAGGAGGGGACATATGTTTGCGCAGTGAATGGCAGCGTTGTCACAAATGCTACTATGCACCTTGATGTTACAGGTAAGCAGGGAGATTTTCACAGTGAAATGCGACTTGCTATGACCATGCTGAGTTCAGTTCCCATTGTGGCTCTGCGGCTCTGCCTATTCCTTGCTGGACAGCTGAGACCTTGTCAAGGTTTAGCCCCAGCAGGCAGCTAAGCATCACACAGCCGCTGTTAGCTCCCTGCCCTGGTGGGATGGAGGGGAAAATCAGATGGGTAAAAGTGAGAAAAGATTGGGTCGAGATAAAGACCGTTGAATAGGTAAAGCAAAAGCCGTGCACGCAAGAAAATCAAACCGAGGAATTCATTCCCTGCTTCCCATGGGCAGGCAGGTGTTCAGCCATCTGCAGGGAAGCAGGGCTCCATCACATGTAACAGTTTCTTGGAGAAATGGAGAAATGAGCAAAGATGCAGGAAGCAGCTGGAACGACTTGCTTTGATTCTGAGTATCTAAAGACGCTCAGTGGGAAAGGTCATGTGGCTTGTCAAGGGGGTAGATAGTGTAACAGGGAACTGCATTAAGATGCTGAATATCATCATGTAGGTGCTCAATATCCCCATATAAATAAACTAGAGTTTGTTTAAGGGGTGTTTTATTTTAAATAATTTGTTTAAATCCTCTTCTGGGATTATGAATGTTCAGCTTCTCCAGTTAGGGCTGGTTTGCCTTGTAAAAAGAAAAAAATAGTTACTCAGAGCTATTAGGGAGGGTATTCACCAACGTGCAGTGCACCTAATGATATGGTAAAGGCCCCTTCTCCCTCCTCTTTAGAAATCCCCCGTCTCAATTGACCTGTCTGAAATGCAAACCTGGAAGTACTTGCAAAAAGCACCTTACCAGATCTGATCTGCTGATGGACAAGTCGCACTCTGGAGCTTCATTTGAGGGCATGGAAACATCTAGCTTCCACAAACCTGGCGTCAGTCTATCTGCAGGCCAATGCTATGTGTGAAGGCCCTTTTCATCTCTTTTCTTTTGAACTGATCATGTGCTAGGCTGACTTGATGCCTCCTGTTTTGGTGTGGGACAAGACAGGCAACAATTCTTTGCTCTTCTTCCCCTCCACACCGCTTCTTTTTTATGGACCTGTATCACCCCCCTCAGTCACGTAGAGAGTGCTCATCTCTTTTGCAAACTCCCAGATGCTCTTCCTGACCTTTGATCATCCAGGCTTGCTGGGGTTCACTGTGACTCTGGGGTGAGATGCCCTAGTGTTCAGTGTTGCTGTAGTCCAGGTAACCGGCCCGTCTGATCTGACCAGCTGTGGCTGTTTTTATGAGCTATGAATTTCTAGCGCAACATACTGAGGCCTTCTGAGTTGTGTTGGTTCAATTTGCTGTGACTGTAGTGGTGTTGCAGTAACTCTAACCCTGTCTTGTACTCATTGACTAACTCCGTTACAGCAATTGGTACCAAGCCAACTTTGTACAGGGGTCAGCAAGAGGAGAATATGTGTCGCTACACGTGTAAGTCAAAAAACTGGTACCCAAAGCCTGAAGTTATTTGGACGAACTATGGAGGAGACATGGCAGATGTGGAGGCCAACACCAATGTAACGTGGAGTGAGAGAGACCATTTCATGGTGCAAAGCATCATCACAGTGCCTTGTGATAAAGTAGATGTGGTGTGTGTAGTCCAACTCAACAAAACCAAGGCAAGCCAATCAGGTAGGCCACAGTTTTTCCCCTGCATCTGCTTTGTTGAAGGAATCAGAGCCCTCCGTTATTGCTAGAAGAGTTGCAATGGGGCAGGTCTCAGCACCTTCCTTGAAGACCAAGCATCCTGCAGAGCCTCCCCATGCAGAAGAAATTTTTTCTGTTGGGTGGTAGAGGTTTGAGTTGGCCTTGTGGCGTCTTCAGGGCAACACCATGGAATGATGATCCAGGGAAGTGCTGAGAGCAATCTTCCTACTGCCCTGCCTCTTTGGGCTGCGTTCAGCCATAGCTTGCCTGTATTTTTAATGGTCTGAACCTGAGTATTGTTATCTCTTTGGCATAATTTCTGGGTTTTACCTTCTCACCTGGAATGACAGGCTGTATCATTCATGGTTTGGGAAGAGCTTCTTGCACACAGTTCTGCCTGGTTTTGTTTATTTCAGCAGTCTCACTCTTACACACAGAAAGCTCATAGGATGCTTTCAAGTGTAGAATTATGGAAAATGAAATGCTCAAAAGCAGATGCTTTTGATTAGAGATGAAACAACAACAAAAGTGCAGGTGTTCCGTGAGATCTCTTTCATGGCATACTTGGTGATTCTGTGTTGTGCCGGATGTGGTGGTGTTAAATTGCCTCTTTTCCAGGTTCCTTGAATGAGATGACTGTGGGAGGCACTTGTGTGTACAAGGGCAGAATAACAGGTTCCCTTGTAAAGCCCAAAGTGATGTGGATTAATTCCCAAGGAGAAGACCTATCTTCACTGGCCCTGACAAGCATTCTACAGGAGGCGGACAATAGTTTTGCAATAGAAAGCTCCATTGAGATACCCTGTGAACAACCACCACCTTTGTTTGTGACCGCTGAAAGGGAACACACTCTACAGGTGCCTCAACAGTCAGGTATGCAGCAATTAAGACTCATGCACCTTGGCATCCTCTGAGCAAGCAAAGCTACTCTCTCCTCACTCGCATACTGCATCATCCTCCACTAAGTGAGAAGGTGGGGCCAAACGCTGTGGATTATTTCACTGCGTTTCCCACCACACGCCATAGTGACATCCACTGAGAGTGTTAAGAAAACTCACAGCTGGCCCGTGCTGACCAAGGAGAGAGGCTAGGATGCAAAGGGTAGAATTGCAAGATCAAGTATTCTATTCATGTGCAGGAGGTGTCTCAGCCAGACGGGGTAACCCACGTGTGGTGTTACACATGGTTCTTACACCTTTCAAGCGTTCAGTTACAACATGATTTGATTCATTGCGACTTAACACACACACAGAGACTACGGTTTGCAAAGAAAAGACAATGCCATGGTGTCATCATCCACCTGACTCTTTGATGATCTAGACGTCCCTGGAGTCCATCTTCCTGCGGTTGCTTATCTATGACACCAGGCAATGGGAGGGTTTGACAGAGGTGTTGGGGGGGCTAGGATGCTGGCAATGTCTCCATAGTCCAGGCATATCCTTTATCCTTCCTGGACAGCTTTCAGATTCTCAGAAACAAAGGTCCTTACCTCCAGATGGAGCTGCCCTCCTCCTTGCAGTGAGCTGGGCTCCTTCAGCCATACTTACTTGAGCAGGACTGTTCAGTATACAATGCAGACCACATGTCTCTGAAGAAAGTTGAGGCAATCTCATACTATATAGACTAAACGGGTACAAGAGTTTGGGAACGGGGTTTTGCCTAAGAACAGTCTATTGCTCAGTGCTTTGAGGAAGTCACTGAACCCAACTGCCAGGAGTGTGGCTGCAATGAGAAGAGCATCTGCTGACCCCAGGAAAGCCAGGAAGACAGTGGGCCCATGAGATAAGTGCACACTAGCCTGTCTCCCAGCATGAATCTCTGTTTTTTGATGCTGCAGAGAAGTTTTTGTGAGAGCTCTTCAGGGTGCCAGCTGCTGAGAGTTGTACTGAGAAGGAAAGACTTTGGCATGAGGCTACTAGGGGGCGATTCTGCCTGAAAGGTGATGTTAAGGCCGAGCTGTCCTCTGGAATTTCTTCTCAGTGAAAGCTTTGGAGGACAACTTGTCGTAAGCTAATGTATTTTGATGGTATCACTCAGAACGATATTGCTCCCTTCAGAGACAGTGGGCTCTTGAATAGAGTGAGAGACTAGAGACCAACTGCAAAAGCAAAAGACAGTAAGAAACTTCCCAAGGAAAAAGATAAATACTTGCTAGTTCATGTCGAGTGTGGTTTTCAGCGTGTGTCTGTGGAAGACTCTTGGACACAAGGCGGTGAATATAAAATGCAACTATCAATGCTCATTTCAGCTTTCTTTGAGAACGTTTTTGTTCCTCTTCACATTTCCCGAGGAATGATTTGGCTGAAAGTGTTCTTCTGCTAGCCACGTTCAAATGCTGCAGATCATGTGAATATACAGCCACTGTGTGTGTGCGTGTGCTATACCGCAAGAAAGCCGATTCATTTTTTCTATTGCTTGTTCTCCATTTTTCAGAAAGAGGTGATTTCTTCTGGGTTCCCTGCCTCCTTGTCCTCCTTATTTTAGCAGGTAAGCTATTTCCCCCTGCCAGAGATCGCATGAGCCAGTCCCTCTTGGCAGTGAAGATTCATTTCCAGAGCAGTGATGGGCTGCACTTTGGCTTTTCGTACTCTGTGTGTGGCTTACACAACAGTTGTGGTGGAGTTACTAATTCTGGTGGTTTTGCCTTTCAGCAACACCTTGCATGAAGATTGGTAAGTGTGAAAATTCACAGTTTAGAGTCCTTCCCTGCCCGTTTCGTGAGCTTATTAGCAGAGACTTGACAGTGCAATGCTTGTCCTGTTGATGGGGTCCCTGGCTCTTCAGGCCCAGCATGCATTTGGCAGGGCTGTTGTATGTTATAATGAATGGGGGACTCTCCAGCTGACTGGGCTCCACTGAAGTAATGGGAGTGTTTGTGGCTGGAGGAAAAAATTCCAATCAGGGCCAGGTGATGAGTAGCTCCAAGGGAGCATGAACTGTCCCCCATACCAGTGGAGTTCATCATTCCATGGGCTGTAAGGACCTTGTGGGTATTACCCTGATGCATGTCTTCTTCTGTTACTAAGGTAACTCAGGAGAAAAACTGTGTGTGAGCAACGGTGAGTATTCTGCTTATGCAGACTCTGTCCTTGCCTGGCTTAGAGCCCTGGGGTGGGATACGAGGGGTGCTCCAGCAATGGCAACAGCTCCAAGAGTGTTGTGCTGAGAGACCCTGACAATGTTTAAGGCTCAACTTGGCAGCTGGGGCTCCCTGGTTTGGCTTTGGCTTTGCAAGAGTAGTGCCCCATGGCCAGTCGTGGGGTGCATTTTGAGTCTTCCTTTTTGTCATGGGACTACCACTACCTGCATGGAATGAGTATTTACAGAGTTTTTTCCTTTCAGCACAGTTTTAGTGGTGGATTAGTACAGGTGAATGTTCAGGGTTTAGTGCGCTTACCTGCCCATGCTGCAAGCTCTTTCATGGAGCCTTGACAGTGGCAGGGTCTGTCTAATGCCATGGTCCTTGGACACTCTCCTGGCCTACGAAGCATTTGGCAGAGCTGGTGGTATGTTGACATGATCACGGAACTTATTGCTGCCGCGTACCAACTGTGAAAGCTCTGTGTTCTTTGCTATTCAGCCAAGGGGAGAAGCGGTGGCCTAAGAGAGAGGCCTCATCCCAGGGACAGGGAATGCTGTCCCCTGGGAAGGAGGAAAGTGCCAGCCTGAATTCCCTGTGTGATCCAGACAGAAGGGGCAAGTGGTGGGGCTACTCCATCATCTGGCTTGCTGGGTGCTGGGTGAGGGGAGGTGCCATATCCCTCAGCAGCTGACAAGGACCTAATGCATTTGTCCTAACTTCATGTCTTCTTCTCCTGTGACCACGGTGACTTGGCAGTGGAACTGCATGGAAAGAATGGTGAGTCTTTCTGCTTGCTCGAACACCTTCCCTCTTGGGATAGAGCTCTCGGGCGGGTGAGGAGGGATGCCCCAGCAATGCCAGCTGTTCCCCGAGTGCCACGCTGACGGAGCCTGCCAATGTGCAAGGCTCAACCTGGCAGCTGGTGCTCCCTGGCTCTGGCTTTTGCAAGGCAGTACCAGATGCCCAGCTGTGAATAGGTACTGACTCTTCCTTCTGATCGGGGGCCTCCCAATACCTGCTGCAGAATTAGTATTTATGGAGTCTTCACCCTTCAGCACTTTTTCAGTGTCAGATTAGTCAGGGAGAATGTTGAGGGTGTAGTGTGCTTACCTACCCATGGTGCAGGCCCTTACACGGAGCCTTGACAGTGGCAGAAGGGCCCTAATCCCATGGTCCCTGGCCATTCTCCTAGTCCAGCACACTTTTGGCATGACTGATGGGATGTTCTTGTGCCTGGGAATCCTATTATGGACTTCAGTCCATTGTGAAAGTTCTGTGTTCTTTGCTATTCACTGAAGGAGAGAAGTAGTGTCCCAGAAAGAGGAACCATCCTCAGGGGAAGTGAATACCGTCCCCTGTGTAGCAGGAAGGTGCCAGGCTGAATTTCCTGTGTGAGCCAGAAAAAGGGGCAAGGGTGTTGTGGTGGGGCTACTCCAGTTTATGCCTTGCTGGGTGCTGCTCGAGGGGAGGTGCCCTTTTCCCTCAGCACCTGACAAGTACCTTTTGTGTCCTATCCTAACTTCATGTCTTCTTCTCCTGTCACCATTGTGACTTGACAGAGCTTCTGCGTGCATGGAACGGTGAGACTTTGTGCTTGCCCAAATACCTTCCACACTGGTTGGGAGCCTTGGGGAGGGTGAGGAGGGATGCTCCAGCAGTGCCACATGCTCCCCGAGCGTCACTTTGGGTGGCCCTGCCAATGTGCAAGATTCACCTGGGCATCTGGTGCTCCCTGGCTATGGCTTTGCCAAGTGGGTGCCCCATGGCCATTGCTAGGGTGGGTCTTGACTTTTCCTTTTTTGCTTGTGCCTCTCAATAGCTGCTGTGGCATTACGTTCTACACAGTCTTTGCCTTTCAGCACAGTCTCAAAGTCAGATTTGTAAGGGTACAAGTATAAGAATTTTGTGCGCTTACCTACACATTATGCAAGCTTATTAGTGAAGCCATGACAGTGGCAGGGTGGTCATAATCCCATTGTCCTTGGCCATTTTCCTGGCCCAGAAAACATTTGGCATGACTGACGGGATGTTTTTGCACCTTGGAGGCCCTGTTGCAGACTTTTCACCAAGACAAAGTCTCTGTGTTCTATACAATTCAGTCAAGTGGAGAAGCGAATGCCCAAGAGAAATGATCCATCCCCAGGGAAAAGGGAAACCATCCCCTGGGAAGCAGGAATCTGCCAGGCTGAGTTCCCTGTGTGAGCCAGACAGAAGGGGCAGGGTGGTTGTGGTGGGGCTGCTCCGGCTTCTGGCTTGCTGGGTCTTGACCGTGGGAGCTGCCCATTACAAGGACATTATGGGTCTTCTGCTGATTTCATGTCTTCTCCTGTGTCCATGGAGACTCCACAGAGGAACACCATGCAAAGAATGGTGAGTCTTTCTGTTTCCCAAATGCCTTCCCTACAGGTATATGGCCTTGAATCAGGTGTGGAGTGATGCTCCAGCAATGCCACCTTCATCCCGAGTGCCACATTGAGAGAGCCTGACAGTGTGCAAGGCTCAACCTCGCAGCTGGTGCTCCCTGTTCTTGGGCTTTACCAACATGTTCCCCAATGGCCAGTGGTGGGGTGGTCTTTGACTCTTCGTTTTTTGTTGTGAGCCTGCCATTAGCTCTTGGGGAATTAGTATTTATGGACTCTTTGCCTTTCAGCTCATTTCCAGTGGAAGATTAGTAAAATTGAATGTTTAGTGTGTTGTGATGGTGTAAGCTCTTTCATAGAGCCTTGACATCGGGAGAGCAGTTTTAATCCCAGGCTCCTTGGTAATTCTCCTGACCCAGCACATATTTCACACAATTGCTGGGTTGTTCTTGTCCCTGCGGGTCCTATTATGAATTTCTTTACATTCTGAAGGCCCTGTGTGCCTTGCTATCCAGTCAAGGGGAGAAGCGGTGGCCCATGAGTGAGGATCCATGCCCAGGGAAAGGGAATACTGTCGCTCTGGGAAGCAAGAAACTGTCAAACTGAGCTCCCTGTGTGAGCCAGAAAGGAGGGGCAGGGTGGTGGGGCTACTCCTACAGCAAGTTTCTGGCTTGCTGGGTGCTGGTTGCGGGGAGGTGCCGTGTCCCTCAGCACGTGACATGCCAAAGTGGTCCTGGGGTTGTGATGCTGGTGGAGGTGGCAGCCAGTGAGGGTGTCTGTGCCAGGCACGGGCAGTGCTGTGAGCGGTGGGGAGTGGGTGGGAGGTCAGTGTGTGTCATCCTGTGCAGGTACTGGGTGCTGCTGTGTCCAGAGCAAGGGAGCCCCTGTCCCCACGGCTGGCAGCAGCTCGTGCCTGGGAAGCCCTGATTGCTCTCCCTTCGTTCTGCCAAGCCCTCCCGTGCACAGCAGCCTCAGCTGCAAGCAGGGGCAGCCCTGGGTGCTGAGAAGGGGGACTGCGGGCAATGCGCTGCCACCACGGCTCCATGCCGGGGGGAGCTCTGGCTGCGTGTGGGTTTGGAGGAGAAGGGATCTGCTTTGCTGAACGTGTCCCAGGATTTACGGCCATCTTCACTGGAGGTTGGGTGCTAATCAGTGTGTCCTCTTTTCACACTTTCTTCTTGCAGAGCAACTGAAGAAGGAGATTGGTGAGTGTCGCTGACTCCCTGGGGCCCATGTGTGTGAGCAGTTTGTGGGATGGGGTGCCAGGGTGGGAGAGTGGAGGACAAGTCAGCCCTCACCCCATGGGACAGCCAGGAGAGCCTGCACCGTGGAGCGTGACCGGTGTCAGGAATGCTGAGAGACACCTGGCTTGGAGGCCGTCTCTGCTGGCTTTCCCTCCCCTTCCTGTCACCAAGCGTCCCTGGGGAAAGGGCCTGTAAAGGCACCCATGGCCCTTGCCACAAGGCAGATGGTGGGTTGCCGTGGCAGGTGGCTGGTGATGCCCAGGCTGTGGAGGCTTTGTTGGAGGCAGGAGCATGAAGGAAGGAGATGCTGAGGGGAGGCCACAGTGTGTGTGATGGGGCAGAGAGCCCATGTCCCTGAGGAACCCTGGCTACTTATAGGGATTTGGGTCTGTGCCATTGTTGGTAAAAATGCTTCTGAGGGCCACATGATGAGGAGCTCCAAAGGAGCATGAACTATCCTGCATGCCAGATTTGTTGTTCATCATTCCCTGGGGTGGACAGTCCCAGAGGGAAATGGCTTGTAGGGATCCTGTGGGTCCTGTCCTGACTTCATGTCTTCTTCTCCTGTGACCATGGTGACTTGCAGATGAACTGCGTGCAATGAATGGTGAGTGTTTCCGCTTGTGCAAATGCTGTCCTTGCCTGAATTAGTGCCCTGGGGTGGGAGGGGAGGGATGCTCCAGCAGTGCCAGCAGCTCCCCGAGTGCCACGCTGAGAGACTTTGCCAATGTGCAAGGCTCGACCTGGCAGCTGGTGCTCCCTGGCTCTGGCTCTGCAGGGGCGGTGCCCATGGCCAGCTGTGAATTGTTTTGACTCTTCCTTTTTTCTGGGGGATATTGCAATCGCTTCTGCGGCATTGCCATTTCCAGAGCCTTTGCCTGTCAGCACAGTCTCAGAGGCAGCTCAGCAAGGATGCAAATTCAGGGTGTCGTGCGCTTTACCTGCCCATAGTGCAGCTCATTAGTGATGCCTTGAACAATGTCCGGACTGTGTTAATCTCGTGGTCCTTGGCCGTTCTCCTGGACCAGCACGCATTTGGCATGAATGATTGGATGTCCTTGTGCCTGGGGGTCCTATTATGGACTTATGACCATTGTGAAGGCTCTGAGTTCTTTGCTATCCGGTCAAGGATAGAAGCAGTGGCCCAAGAGAGAGGACCCATCCCCAGGGCAAGGGAATACTGTTGTCCTGGGAAGCAAGAAACTGATAGCTGAATTCCCTGTGTGAGCCAGAAAGGAGGGGCAGGGTGGTGGGGCTACTCCTACAGCAAGTTTCTGGCTTGCTGGGTGCTGGTTGCGGGGAGGTGCCGTGTCCCTCAGCACGTGACATGCCAAAGTGGTCCTGGGGTTGTGATGCTGGTGGAGGTGGCAGCCAGTGAGGGTGTCTGTGCCAGGCACGGGCAGTGCTGTGAGCGGTGGGGAGTGGGTGGGAGGTCAGTGGGTGTCATCCTGTGCAGGTACTGGGTGCTGCTGTGTCCAGAGCAAGGGAGCCCCTGTCCCCACGGCTGGCAGCAGCTCGTGCCTGGGAAGCCCTGATTGCTCTCCCTTCGTTCTGCCAAGCCCTCCCGTGCACAGCAGCCTCAGCTGCAAGCAGGGGCAGCCCTGGGTGCTGAGAAGGGGGACTGCGGGCAATGCGCTGCCACCACGGCTCCGTGCCGGGGGGAGCTCTGGCTGCGTGTGGGTTTGGAGGAGAAGGGATCTGCTTTGCTGAACATGTCCCAGGATTTACAGCCATCTTCACTGGAGGTTGGGTGCTAATCAGTGTGTCCTCTTTTCACACTTTCTTCTTGCAGAGCAACTGAAGAAGGAGATTGGTGAGTGTCGCTGACTCCCTGGGGCCCGTGTGTGTGAGCAGTTTGTGGGATGGGGTGCCAGGGTGGGAGAGTGGAGGACAAGTCAGCCCTCACCCCATGGGACAGCCAGGAGAGCCTGCACCGTGGAGCGTGACCGGTGTCAGGAATGCTGAGAGACACCTGGCTTGGAGGCCGTCTCTGCTGGCTTTCCCTCCCCTTCCTGTCACCAAGCGTCCCTGGGGAAAGGGCCTGTAAAGGCACCCATGGCCCTTGCCACAAGGCAGATGGTGGGTTGCCGTGGCAGGTGGCTGGTGATGCCCAGGCTGTGGAGGCTTTGTTGGAGGCAGGAGCATGAAGGAAGGAGATGCTGAGGGGAGGCCACAGTGTGTGCGATGGGGCAGAGAGCCCATGTCCCTGAGGAACCCTGGCTACTTATAGGGATTTGGGTCTGTGCCATTGTTGGTAAAAATGCTTCTGAGGGCCACATGATGAGGAGCTCCAAAGGAGCATGAACTATCCTGCATGCCAGATTTGTTGTTCATCATTCCCTGGGGTGGACAGTCCCAGAGGGAAATGGCTTGTAGGGATCCTGTGGGTCCTGTCCTGACTTCATGTCTTCTTCTCCTGTGACCATGGTGACTTGCAGATGAACTGCGTGCAATGAATGGTGAGTGTTTCCGCTTGTGCAAATGCTGTCCTTGCCTGAATTAGTGCCCTGGGGTGGGAGGGGAGGGATGCTCCAGCAGTGCCAGCAGCTCCCCGAGTGCCACGCTGAGAGACTTTGCCAATGTGCAAGGCTCAACCTGGCAGCTGGTGCTCCCTGGCTCTGGCTCTGCAGGGGCGGTGCCCATGGCCAGCTGTGAATTGTTTTGACTCTTCCTTTTTGTGGGGGATCTTGCAATCGCTTCTGCGGCATTGCCATTTCCAGAGCCTTTGCCTGTCAGCACAGTCTCAGAGGCAGCTCAGCAAGGATGCAAATTCAGGGTGTCGTGCGCTTTACCTGCCCATAGTGCAGCTCATTAGTGATGCCTTGAACAATGTCCGGACTGTGTTAATCCCATGGTCCTTGGCCATTCTCCTGGACCAGCACGCATTTGGCATGAATGATTGGATGTCCTTGTGCCTGGGGGTCCTATTATGGACTTATGACCATTGTGAAGGCTCTGAGTTCTTTGCTATCCCGTCAAGGATAGAAGCAGTGGCCCAAGAGAGAGGACCCATCCCCAGGGCAAGGGAATACTGTTGTCCTGGGAAGCAAGAAACTGATAGCTGAATTCCCTGTGTGAGCCAGAAAGAAGGGGCAGGGTGGTGGGGCTACTCCTACAGCAAGTTTCTGGATTGCTGGGTGCTGGTTGAGGGGAGGTGCCGTATCCCTCAGCACCTGACATGCTAAAGCGGTCCTGTGGTTGTGATGCTGGTGGAGGTGGCAGCCAGTGAGGGTGTCTGTGCCAGGCAGGGGCAGTGCTGTGAGCGTTGGGGAGTGGGTGGGAGGTCAGTGAGTGGCATCATGCACAAGTAATATTTTCTGCTATATCCAGAAGCCAGAGAACATCTTTACCCATGGCTGGCAGCAGCTCGTGCCTGGGAAGCCCTGATTGCTCTCCCTTCGTTCTGCCAAGCCCTCCCGTGCACAGCAGCCTCAGCTGCAAGCAGGGGCAGCCCTGGGTGCTGAGAAGGGGGACTGCGGGCAATGCGCTGCCACCACGGCTCTGTGCCTGGGGGAGCTCTGGCTGGGGACATGTCCTGATGGATGACAAGTCAGCCTTCCTAAATGAGGTGTACACATGCTGTTTGCCATGTATCCCACGGAGTCATGGCGCTAATCAAGGTGTTTTCTCTTCCCTCTCTAATCTTGCAGGGAACCAGAAGAAGCGGATCGGTGAGTGCTGCTGAATCCCTGCGGGCCATGTGAGCAAGACAATCATGGGAGGTGATTCCAGGGTGGGATAGCGGTGGGGAAGTCACCCCTGACCGCACAATAGTGTGAGCCATCTACCATGCCAGAGGAGCTTTTCCTTCATTCGTGGGTTGGACTATTCCAGAATGAACTGGCTTTTGGAGGCCGAATAATAAGTGCAGTTGTGCTATTCCTGGGCTCCTTGGAATGTCTTCTCCCCCAGCGGGCATTCAGAAGGGCTGGTGGGATGTTCTTGTGACTGGGGTGCTCCAGTGTTCCTTTGATTCAAGGTGCTAAGCAAGGTGTTCTCCCTCTCTTCTTGCAGAGCAGCAGAAGAACGAGATTGGTGAGTTCCGCTGCCTCCCTGGAGGCCTTGCATGCCACCCAGTTGTGGCATTTAAGGGGTTTTCACAGGGTGTTGCTTGTGGTGTTGTGGCTGCTGGAGCCTTTGGTGTTGGTCGGAGAGTGAGGGAAGGGTACGTTGAGGGAAGGCTGTGATGGGGCTGATGGGACTGCAGAGCCTGGGCCACCAACCACACCTGGGGGCTGGACGGATGGTGCGTGATGATGGGGTAGGAAAGACATCCCTGCCAGAGTCAGAAGCATGTCAGTTTCAACTTCAGGGAGCATCAATGCCTGCCTTGGAGCTAACCCCTTAAGCTCACGTGTCAGGACTTCACGATCCTGCCCTGCTGGGTCGCCTTTTCACATCCATACAGAAATGCACAAGCTCGGCTGATTCGGCTCTTTCAATTATTTAACGTTTACTGGGTCCGATCTGACTTCTCAGCAGCTTGGTTTGTAGAGCAGACTCTCTGCCTGCCACATCTCCCCTGCCTTCCTTCCCTGCCCACCCTCTCAGGTACAAAGCTGCCACGGCTGCACGTACCCAGAAACTCTCCGGGAAGCGCAGTGCCTCCTCTCTTCAGAGGGTTACTGACAATTCCCCCAAGCTCTTCCTTTGTACCCAACCCCACCCGAGAAATCCACAAGAAGTGGCTGACATTTATTCCGCGGAGTGTCACAAAGGGGACTGCTCCCTTTCTGTGTCTCTGGACATGCCGGGGTGCTGACCAGGGGTCTCACATGCTGTGAAATGTGCAGTGTGGCAGGTGGGGCATCCACCCAAAACACTGGCAAGGCGGCAGAGTGGGACCTGAGAGAGAAAGTAGTCCCCAGGAGGGAAACTCAGCCCAGCCTCAGATCCTTCTCCAGCCCCCACAGGTAATCACAGCGCTGGAGAGGGCAAGAGGGAATCTGAGCATCCGTTAACCTGCAGAGTTTAGTCTCAGCCTGGGATGTCTCGGCTTGGAGTTGGAACATTTTTCCAGTCAATGTTTTGAATTTGCTTTCTCACACCCTTGGTTTTTTTCCTTTTTGTCTCTCCTGTTTGCTTTCAGAATTCAGAAAGGCTCGTGGCAATTCAGGTAAAACACTGCACTTACTCATGTCTGTACTCAATGGCGTGACATCTGTGACTACTGCAGAAGCAGTGCTGAGCATGGGCTGGACTGTGAGTCTACAAACGCCTTTTATTGCAGTGATGCATAGGTATTTCACTGGGCTGTGACATAGTTGAGAGTGAAAGTGTAATGCGTAAGCCTGAGAGCAGTCCTTCCCTGGGGGTAAGAGGTCTCTCCAGACCGTTACAGGCAGATTTTCAGAATGACGTTGTAGGCAGATTTTCAGAATGAATTGCAGTGCAGCACCCTTTCCTTCTCTTCTCTTCTCTTCTCTTCTCTTCTCTTCTCTTCTCTTCTCTTCTCTTCTCTTCTCTTCTCTTCTCTTCTCTTCTCTTCTCTTCTCTTCTCTTCTCTTCTCTTCTCTTCTCTTCTCTTCTCTTCTCTTCTCTTCTCTTCTCTTCTCTAGAAAAGTGTTTAGAAAGCCCCAAATACCTGTTTTTTACAGATGACATCGTGCTTGATTGGGACACAGCCCATCCAAACTTGTCTATTGCTGGGGACAAGAAGAGTTTCACGTATCAATCACAGGTCCAGAAAGTGACTCTCCATGAGGGTCGTTTTGATTCCTCTGTCTGCGTGCTGGGCTCAGAAGGTTTCTCCTCCGGCAAGCATTACTGGGAGGTGGACGTGGGAAATTGCAGTGACTGGGACCTGGGAGTAGCCAGGAAATCCGCCCCAAGGAAAGGAAGAATAACTCTGTCACCTAAAGAAGGATTCTGGGCTCTGGGCTTAAGTGTTAAATTTTGCTGGGCAAGAACCGATCCATGGACACAGTTAGAGGTGCAGGAAAATCCCAGGAAAGTTGGGGTTTTCCTTAACTGTGAAAAGAAAACTCTGACTTTTTTCAATGTCACCAACATGTCTGTGATGTTCACGTTTCAAGACTGTGCATTCTCCGAAGCAGTTTATCCATTCTTTAAAAACTCACACAGGGAATCAACCATCAGGATTTGCTCAGTTAAAGAGGAATAATGTGTGTTTTGATGTAGTAATTTTGTTGTGACATGAAAGAGCATATTATTTTCTGAGACAAATTTAATGCTTAATTGCAACTTATGTATTACGCGTTCTTGACCACAATCTGTATTATGCATAGTGTAACACCTTTAGCTTAAAATATATTCCTTACCCCAGCCTTTTCTGCATGCGTTTTGTCCAATACTTGCGGCATGAATGTAGACACGAGCTATCACATGCCATGGTTTTAGGAATCGTATGTTTAACTCAAGAACAATTTCTGTAGTCTTTCCTTCTGAAAATCGTGTCAGCCCTTATGGTGCATTTCGGTCATCATCATTCTCTGAGGTTTAGTTCTGCCCTGCTGCACTGTGTCATTTGCATTTACATACAAAGCTCAACTTGACATCGTGAATTCAAATACACACACCTTGATAAATGCACAGCACCCCATAAAGGTAACCTCTCTTCATCACTCTTCTGGATGGAATTGTCAGAAATTTGGAGGAAAGGAAAAAAATTAATCCAGAGTAATTAAAAAGAGAGTAGTGTCTCTATACTTCACTTCTGGAGTGGAGAACGTGCCATCTGTGCTTGAAGAAGAGTCTGAGAGGCAACGTAAATCAGCGTACTGGGTTTGATGCTGGACAACCTGTGTCAGTAAAGATGTCCCAAACTGAAATATTACCAATGGTACTAGTCATGCCTAAAAATCTCTACGCCAGGGAAGCAAGAGATTGCTCAGGAAAAAGACCCCGAATCACTACTCAATGGGTTTCTTCCTCCTCTTAATTAATTCTGCCGTTTGTACTTCCAACCCAGCATATTTCCTTTTCTGTCCTTTTTTACAGGAACTCGGGATGAACCGCACATGGATGGATGAAGCAACCTGTCGCTCATCGTGACCATAACACATTTTTGTTGTATTTGATCATTTGCAGCCTTAGCTTCGAAGGATATCACCCTTGAAATGTAGATCTGTGATGTCGTTTTACCAGCAAAAGACATTTTGTCTCCACCAATGTCTAACATTGGACTATATATGATCCAGTACACAGGCCAACAGCGGGTGTTGTTTAACCCACCATGGTCCCTAAAAAGAGTAGAATTATCGATGCTAACTAACATTTCTGCAGTCCATCTAGCTCGTGCACCATTCCTGAAGGGCTCTTAAAAGTGATGGATGGCACGGCTGCATAAACAAACCCTCTTCCCCCCAAAACAAGCAAAAAGAGATGGGACTGGTACCCTGGGGACAGCATTGGGAGTTCTAAATAGCACAGACTCAGAAGTCTTCATGAACAAATTAGTTACAGTAATCAGTGATTTGCATATATTTATAACATCCTTTATGATCTTCCCTTTTTGCTTTAGGAACTAATCAATGGCTTTTGTCGGACCTGTTGCCTCAGTTGGAGGGAACTGATCAAAAAGACCACCAGCTGATGGTAGATGCACTTGGTGTAGTCCAAGGTAATGCTTCTTTCACTCTTTGTTGTACCCAAGCTCAAGTGTGGATACAACCGATGACAGCGGCAGTTACCAGAGAAGGTGGTGAAGGTTCCTTGCCAACTGCAATTTGAAAGGAAATCTGGGATAATGCAATTGAACTTGAAAAGAAATTCCTGTCCTGGTGGTATTTGTTCAGGTTCACCTGTGACTCCATCAGCAACATGGCCTCTGACTATCCACAATGCTTCGGTACGTACCACATCCCCAGTCATTGCGTTAGGAATGAGCCACAAAGGAGCTGGGCTCTACCCACTCACGCACAGAGGATGGGCTCATTTGAAGTGGCAATAAATGGCAAAGTGATGATGTGAACACATGCGTGTCAATGCAAACACCCCTCCCCAAATCCGTCATAGGAACTGTTAGGACATTCACTTCCAACAGAACTGGCAGGTTGTGAGTGGGCTATTTGAGAATTCAACAAGCCCTTCTCAACTGGAAATTAGGAAGAGAACGCAGCCTCCTCAAGTTTAGTTCACCAAAAGCAAGAACAGCAGTCTACACCGGGTGTGGAAACACAACCTAGTCCACCCCGGGTGGAATTCTTTCACAAGCTACATATCCTTCCCAGTTTTAGTTGGCATTGGTTAACGTCTGACTTTATTGACAACTGTACCTGCAGCAAGAAAACAGCCTACTTCAGGATTAACAAAATTGAAATTGGACTTACCTTGAGCTCACAGGAACCCACAACCACTGCCTGTGTGAGAATCCCCATTGCTTTCTCCACACCCATCCGCTGTTGCTCTCCTACCCGAGAACGTCTTGCGCGAGCCATACAGTGTCCCCACCAACCTGGAATGACACACATTTCTGAAGTCAGGGGTTCTGTTTCTCTGGAGTACAGGATCAGTGAAGTCTCCTGTACCTGTAACACGGTCTCTCTTTGCCATGACAGAGACACAACTGTTGCTGTTAGTTTTTTGACTGAGAAATGTTTGCTTTGACTTTCTTTCTTTCTGGGAAAAGTCACAGCTCCCTAAAAATCAGAAACTCAGGCGCACACACACACACCCTGACACACACACACACAAGACGCACTCGAGAAAACAGGAGGGCAGCAGCAGGAAAAGAATACAGTCCCGTTGCGATTACAGCACTGCATGGTCAAACTCCAAAGTCATTTAGGTCAGGAAACACATCTTCCATGGCCAACATGAACGAGGCGAGGTAGCTGGAGCCAGAGGTGCCGGTTTCTTTACTCGGACCGTGAAAGGAGCCTCATGGCTGGTTCAGATGAGGACATCTCTGCTTCTCTAGATTACTCCTGCCTCAGAAAGTGAAGTAAAGGGAAAGACAAGTCAGTGGACGCTGAGGGGAGCAGGACTTTGCTGAACTGCAAAGCTCTATCAACATTTCAGCTGACTGAAGTACACGGCCCTGGCTTAGGCTTATTCCATACATTAAATGAGAAAAGGAGACATCCAAAGTGTACGGGACAAGGAAGAAAGCACACAGGCCTTATGGCTGATCTTATGCTGAGGAGCAGCCCCCGGTGAAACAGAGAATAGACTCTTAACATTTACGTTGACAACTGCTGCTTCTGCTCCTCTTCTCACAGAAACCATTGTCAGTCAACTCAAGAGCTCTAGGCTTTATGAGAACAATCCTAGAGATACCGTTTCTAATTAGAACGAGAGAGATCTCTCTGCTTTTCGGGCCTGCCACATGCCTACCTGTCAAGGCCTTGCCATGAGCCAGCGGTGCTGGCATTTGGTCTAACTGGCAGCGGAACGAGAGGATCGCTGTCGGTCCCTTCCAACTGGAATATTCCCACGTTTCACACAATAAACATTCCATAAATGTTTTCAGAAGGAACCTGGGGCTTTCAGTGAATACTCAAGTAACACACGTTCGAGAGCCTCTAGGAATGGCCAAAAGTAAAAGCAAAATTCACTTCCTGGTGCTAAAAGCCAAGAGAAAGCTTCCTACGAAAAGCACACAAACCCTGAGAAATAGACACAGAGGGAAATTATGAAGGCACACAGATAAAATGGTCTTAGAGATGGACATTTACCTCCTCTGGGCCAGCAGCCTTTGCAAATGCTCTGAAACACCTCTCAACGACAAGTCTAAGGGTCACATCCCTTTAGAAAATCCTAACCCCACGCAACGTATCCCCCTCCTGCTCCTCTGGCGCTCTTATTTCTTCCTCGGTCCGCTGTCAAGGCTCAGGCAGCAGGGCGACAGGCAGAACTTCCAAGGGCCACCAAGCTTCGTTTAATCAGAAACTTTCCGTCAATGTATGGCACTCAGGCACAAGCATATGGGAAATTCTTGATAGAAAATGCCCACCAAAGCACATTCTGGATAGCTGTTCTCTTACAGTTAGCAAAGTTTTCGATGTAGAGGAGGTTATCCTCACCTGCTTTCTCTTTTGGCGCAGGAGGTTGAACAGCTTGATTTACAACTAAGGCCTCAAAAAAATTCCCTCTTTCTTCCTTATTAGGCAACTGGATTTTGAAAACTGTATCGTAACCATCAACAAAGAATTCTTCTACTTGATAGGAGTTTGCTAGTTTGAATTTATAGCTGTTATTGCTGGTTTGCTACTAATCAGTAGGTTTCTGCGCCTACCATGGGGCTTGCTTTCCTCACTGTCTATTAGAGTCTAGTGCTCATTAGTGGCTGCTTCTTCCTTTCACTGCTTGCTGTACTGCTTATCACCTTCCTGTGCTGCCCAGGAGCATTTTGACGAGCCATGGTGGTGCGCCTGGGCTGGCAGGTGGCTAGGGCACGGCTGCTGTTTCTGTGCTGCTGCACTGGACAGGCTGGAACTCCGGTGTGAGCTCAAGTTGAAGGGATTGTGACCTGTGGGTGAGTCCACATGGGAGCAGGACAGCCCAAAGCATCGGTGGCCGTGAAAGAGTCCATGGCAGAGCAGGTATATATCACAGCATCTGTGGCCGTGGTTATGTCCATGCCGCAGCAGGTATGCTTCTGAAGGAATTGTGGCCCAAGACAAGTCCATGCTGGAGAGGGTACACCTCGAAGCATCTGCGGCTGTGGGTAAGTCCATGTTGCATCAGGTACACCTGGAAGCATCAGTGCTGTGCATGAGGTCATGTCGGAGCACCTCAAAACGTGTGGTCATAGATAAGCCCATGAGAGAGCAGGACAGCCCTGGAGAGACAGCAGCCAGGGATAAGGCCATGCTGGAGCTTTTTTATTTCTGAAGGGACTGTGGCTGCGGGTAAGGCCACGCTGGAGCAGGTCTATGGTCATGGCCCATGCATAAGGCCATGCTGGAGCAGGTGCACCTCAAAGCAACTGCGGCTGTGGGTAAGTCCACGCTGCAGCAGGTATACCCCTGCAGGGGCTGTGGCTCGTAGCTGAGGCTCCACTTGGAGCAGGTACAACCCTAAGGGACTGCAGTCTGTGGGTAAGTACAAGCTGGAGCAGGGGCAAGGGGAGGACTTCATTGCAATGTTAAACCCTACAGGCTGGTCCAAAGGGAACGGGGTGGACATTGTAATGGATATACCTTTCAATTGTTGTAAGCCATGGTTTGAGTTGCATGTTCTAGAAATTGCCATAGCAGGAACCTCCTGAACCATTGGAGGACAAGCCTTACAAGAAGCACGGCAAGCGCAGTAGTGACCCGACCTGAGCTGGCCCAGTAACCCCACACAACACACAAACTCTCCTCTCCTGAGTGACCAGCATAACAGATCATCTTCATGGACTAAATGAACACAATGGACATTTTATGGACATTTTTGCAGTGGTGGTCCATAGACTAGGGCAGGGGTCCTCAAACTTTTTAAACAGGGGGCCGGCACGCGGATTAAGCGGCAGGAAGTCACCTTTGGCTGCTTGGTTTCTCCCCCCAACCCCTGGCGGGGTGGCTGCGTGGGGGTGGATCTGTAAATACAGGGGGCTGGACTGAGGACCCTGGGGGGCCATATCCGGCCCACGGGCCGTAGTTTGAGGACCCCTGGACTAAGGGAATGATATCTATGTATTATATCAAAGGATGGGAAGGGTGGTGGTGGTGAATGTGGTTGCATTGGGAAGTGTGGCATGATGTAAATGGACCAGAACAAGGGGTGGATAGTGCCCTGGTTTCAGCTGGGATGGAGTTAGTGTCCTTAGTAGCTGGCACAGTGCTGTGGTTTGGGTTTGGTGTAAGACCAGTGTTGATAGCACACTGATGGTTGTGGTTGTTGCTGGGTAATGTTTATGCTAAGTCAAGGACTGTTCAGTTCCTTGGGCCCTGCCAGTGAGAGGGCTGGCGGGGCACGGGAAACCAGGAGGGGACACAGCCAGGACAGCTGACCCGAACTAGCTGAAGGGCTGTTCCATACAATATGACGTCATGCTGGTTCTAGAGCTGGAAGAAGAAGAAGGAAGGGGAGGAGCACTGGGCATTATGGCATTTGTCTTCCCAAGTAGCTGTTACACATGATGGAGCCCTGCTTCCCTGCAGATGGCTGAACACCTGCCTGCCCATGGGAAGCAGGGAATGAATTTCTCGGTTTGATTTTCTTGCGTGCACGGCTTTTGCTTTACCTATTCAACGGTCTTTATCTCGACCCAATCTTTTCTCACTTTTACCCATCTGATTTTCCCCTCCATCCCACCAGGGCAGGGAGCTAACAGCGGCTGTGTGGTGCTTAGCTGCCTGCTGGGGCTAAACCTTGACAAGGTTGTGGTGACGCAAGTCGAGGAGGACTGAAAAAAACACTATGTCTGCGTGGCTGGGTTCGGACAAAATGGCCTTTATTGTTTATACAAACTATTTATATATCTTAGACAGTGCAGGTGTTAGACCCTGATAGGTTTTTGTGTTCTTCTTCTTGCTTGCTATTTGCTGTTGCTGTAGGTGCTTGTGTGCTGCGGTTCTAAGTTCCGATCCTTCACATCCTGTTACATACCTGACAGTTTGTGGCTGTCTTAAAGGTATGCGGCTAAGTCTCTGAAGTCAACTAACTTGTCTGCAGACCCGCTGCAGACCCTAACAATTCCCCCTTTTTGTTTTTTGAACAGCTAGTACCAGGTTTGTCATGTTCTGCAGGGCCCTTGCAAACATGACGGCAACCAAGGCAACAGCAAACAAACAACACTGCCAACTGAGTGAATGGATGCCCAAAAGGATGACATTTTCTCAGATTCTGATAACGTGTTGCTGCAATGGGGCGCCTAAAATCCATGCAGCACATACCATCACAGTCCTCACAGCCATGTCCTTGAGCCAACAGCAAAAGGGCAATAGTTGCTCTGTTTTGTATGTCATAGTGGCAAATTTGACTCACATTCTTAACTGCCTAACAAACAAGGTGATTTAACTCTTGAATGCTTTCCCTGCTGTTGCTCCGGATAAGAGAAGAACCACTGCAATACGTTCCCATCAGTTCCATAAATCAACTACATCGTTACATGCTTCATCCAAAGTTATATTGCGTTTGAGCACATTATGCTTATCAACGTGTTCACGTGTTGATTTATGCGGGTGTCGTGGTCCCATCATGGCCTCCTACTACATTAGCATCTATTGTAACATGGACATATTTTTGTCTGCCAAACTCATTGTAATGAGTTACATCTGTTTGCCAAAGCTGTAAGGCTTGAAGGCCTCTAGGATTAACTCCATAATTTGGCACAGAAGTAACATTTTGACAGTCTGGACAGGCTGCAACAATACTGCGTGCAGCAGCCTGAGAGAGACCCTTTTGGCCAAATTGATGATACAAGGATCGCCAATTCTGATGATAGAACTGGTGGGCTAACACGGCTTGCTGATGGACATCAGGAACAGGCACCGACAGAGCCACAGAAACTAGAGCATCGACTCTAGCATTGCCTTCAATTACAAGACCCGGTAGGGAAGTATGGCTATTAACATGCGTAACATAATACAGAGAATGGCGTTTCCGAATCTCTTCCCAAACTAAAGTCAAAATTGCAAAAAGCTCGGGAATGTTGACATGGCCAAGGACAGCCCTGTCTCACTTGGGAAGGAGAGCTGCCACATATGCCGAATCAGTAACAAGATTAAGAAGGCCTGGAAAATACTGAAATGCCAAAGCCGCAGCCTGTAACTCTACGTCTTGCGGGGATCCTTCCTGATATACAATTTGGGAATGCCATTGCCCATTTTCTTTCCAAGCGACTGCGGCTTTTCCCGTTTTTCCAGACCCGCCTGTAAATACTGTGTCACCTTTGACTGGTCGTCTCTGACTTCGTTGCCGTGGCCGTAAAGTTAGATTTACAGTCATTTTCAAAAGTGGGTGCGGTGGATGCTGGTACTGAACTTGCCCTTGAAAATTGGCAAGCGCCACTTGAAGGGCGGTAGAGTTTAATAGCGCCCATTCAACATAGAATTGTTGTACAGGGATAATTACAGTTGCTGGATTAACTCCAGCCAACTCTAAACATCTTTTTCGGATTTTTATGATCACATCGGCAACAAGTTCGTACAATTCGACAGCGCTTTTCTTAGGCTGCAAAGGCAGAAACAACCATTCAAGTACCTGCAGCGGATCTTGCCAAGCCTGGTTCCACTGGGCCAACATAGCATAAGGGGAAGATTGGTCCATTAAAATAAAACCACTTAAAGGAAGCGTGATGTCTAGACGCCACGCATGTCGTGAAGAGATCAACTGTTTGGCTTCTTTCACAAGTGCCAAGGCTGCAGGCATTAAATACCTTGGGGCTAAAAGATCTGTGTCTCCTTTTAAAAGCTGCAAAAGAGGATGCGTTTGTTCATTAGTAAAGGCCTAAATAAGGCCGTAGCCAATTTAGCATTCCTGCAAGTTTTGGGACATCATTCAAAGTCTTTACATCCAGTTTCAATTTGATAGGTTGTGGAGACACAGCTCCCTTCAGCACATTCACGGCCAGATATTTCCAGGGCTCTTGCCTCTGAACTTCTTCAGGAGCTACATTCAATCCAAATTCTGCTAAACTATGCCTGGCAGCCTTCTCAACTGTCTCCCGCAGCTCTTTGGACGGTGCTGCTAGCAAAATGCCATCCGTGTCATGATAACAGTAAGCATCTTGGTATTTGTCTCTCGCTGAGCTCAGGGCTTGGGCTACGAACCACTGACAAATGGTTGGTGAGTTTCTCATGCCCTGAGGCAGCACGGTCCAGTGGTACCTTTTTGTGGGCTCAGAGTTAGTTCTAGTCGGTACTGTAAAAGCAAACTTTGCTTTGTCTTTTGGATCTAAAGGAATGGTAAAACCCCCAGTCTTTCAGCTTGATAACTAAGATGTCCCATTCCGTTGGTATCGTGGTGGCAGATAGCAGTCCTGGCCGTAAGGCCCCCACAGGGGCCATCACTGCATTGACTTTACGCAGGTCACGCAACAATCGCCATTTACCAGACTTCTTTTTTATCACAACTACAGGGGTTGTGTGTGTGTGCCACACACCACGGGCTATGTGATTCTTCAATGTGGCCCGCGTCTAACTGTTCCTTAACCAATTCATGCAGGGCACGCAGCTTTTCCTGGGGCAGGGGCCACTGCTCTCCCCATACTGGTTTGTTGACGCGGATGTCTCTCGGACACAACTTACACGACCAATGTGATCAAGTTAGTGCTGATTTATTAAAAGGCTTACAGCAATTTATACTCTTAACAAAAGATACACGCGCCACGCATGCGTTGTTATTCAGAGGTGATGGGCTAAAACTACTTGTCCACGCGTACTCTGGTCATCTAGGATTGGTCCTGGCGCGGTGTCCACACGCTGCTCTCTTGTCACGTAGACATCCTGTTTCACATCTTAGCTCATCATTTTTCAGTCCAACTTCCTTATCTTCTTGCCACAGACGCAGTTTCACAATCTCCCTGTCCTTGTACGCAGTTTCTTTGTCTCTCTTAGCCTTGCACGTGTCCTTCACAACAGCTGCAACTTGCTACAACTTCGGCCTGCTGTTACAATAAAGTTACTCAGTCTGGATTGCTTGTAACGTGCCCATTGTCTTCTAGCCGCTCCACAAATCCCCCTTTTTGTTTTTGAGCAGTCCAGACCCCTTTCATCATTCGGTTCATAATTCTCATAAAGCAATTCCACACAGAGCCCGATATCATTAAAAAGGTTACAATGGCAATTAATACCGTTATCCCGTGCAGAAACACATCTTTTAACCATCCAGTAGGTCAGGTTGGGTCGTTGTGGAGATAGTTCTTGTGTCCAAGGCACTTGAGGTATTCCTGTGGAGCCGAGTCCTTCATCACCCCGCCGTCTGGGCTCTGCTCGGGGAACACAACTCACAAAAGGCACAAGCTGAGCAAGGCGTGTATTTTTTGGAATTGTAACAGGAGGCACAGGTGTAGAAAATAAGGCACATATTTGACCTGTAAAGTTAAGGGGGTTTCCGGGTTTTAGGGTTATGTGGTTTTAGGCTTAATTATTTTTAGGGTTTCGGGGCTTTAGGATTTTTAGGGTTAAAGGGGATTTTGGTTTGCAGGGTTAAGTGTTTTGGGGGTAAAGGATCTTTGCTGTTAATGGGCTTTAGGGTTAAGGGTATTTAGTCAAGTTTTTTTCGGGTTAGTGTTTTTGGAGTTAAGCATTTTCAGAGAGAAGTGTTTTTAGGCTTTAGGATTTGACAATTTTTAGGTTTAAAGAGGTTTTGGGGGTTTTAGGATTAAGTTTTCTGGGGTTAAGGGTTTTAGGGTTTTTACGGTTAAGTTTTTTAGGGTTTTTAGGGTTAAGTTTTTTAGGGTTTTTAGGGTTTGTAGGGTTAAGAGGGTTTTGGATTAAGGCATTTTAGGGGTTTGGGGGTTAAGGGTTCTTAGGGTTTTTATGTTTAGGCGTTTTTATGGGTTTTTAGAGTAAAGTGCTTTTCGGGATTTTACAGTTATTAGGGTTTAGAGTTTTTAGCAGTTTTATGTGGGTTTTTTGCATTAAGGTTTTTTAAGTTAATGTTTCTTATGGTTTTTAGATTTAATGTGGCTTAGGATTAAGAGATTTTAGGAGTTTTACTGTTAAGGGGTTTTAGGTGTAAGGGTTTTAGGATTACGGGTTTTTGGGCTTAGAGAGGTTTTAGGATTTTTAGGGTTAAGTGTTTTTAAAGATCTTTTAGGTTAAGAGTTTTTAGAGTTAAGTAATTTTGGGTTTTTTAGGGTTATTGGTTTCTAGTGGTTTTAGAGTTAGGTTTTTTAGCATATTTAAGGGTTTAGGGTTTTTAGGGTTAAGTGTTTTTAGGGTTTTTAGGATAAAGTGAATTTAGTTTTTTTAGTGTCATAGGTGTTAACGGGTTTTTAGGGTTAAGAAGTTTTAGGAATTTTAGTGTTAAGAGCTTTTAGGGTTAATGTTTTTTATGGTTTTTAGGGTTAAGGGTTTAATGGTGAAGGGTACTAGGGTTTGAGCATTATTAGGGTTTTTAAGATTAAGGGTTTTAATAGGTAAGGGGTTTTAGGGATTTAAGGGTTAAGCGTTCTTAGGGTTTTTAGGGTTTATATGTTAATGGGTTAAGGGATTTTAAGGTTTTTAGGGTTAAGCTTTCTTGAGGTTAATGTTTTTTGCCTCTGAAGTTGTTTCAGGGTTAAATGGGTTTTGCGTTTTTAGGGGTTTTGGGGTTAAGTTTTTTTTAAGGTTATGGGTTCATATTGTTTTTAGCGTTTAGGTTTAAGTATTTCTAGGGTTTTTAGGTTTAAGAGGTTTTAGGGTTATAGGTTACATAGGGTTAAGAGTTTTTAAAAATTTTAGGGTTAAGGGTTTTTACATTTTTTAAGGTCAAGGCTTTTAAGGTTGAGGGTGTTTAGGGGTTTTGGTTCAAGGGGTTTTAGGGGTTTCATGTTAATGGGTTTTAGGATTTTCAAAGTTTTTATTGTTAAATGGTTTTAGAGTTAAGGGATTTTGGGGGGTTTTAGGCTTAAGAGTTATTGGGGTTAAAGGTTTTTACTGTCAAGGGGTTTTAGGCTTAAGGGTTTTAAGGATTTTTCGGTTTAAGGGTTTCTATGGTTAAGGGGGTTTAGGCTTAAGCATTTTTAGGGGTTTTAGGGGTTAGTATTAAGTGATTTTAGTGTTTTTAGGGTTATGGGGGTTTATTGGTTTTAGGGTTCAGGAGTTTTAGGGGGTTTAGAGTTAAGGGGGTTTAGGGTCAATGGTTTTTATTGGGTTTAGGGTTAAGGGTTGTTAGGGTGTTTCTGGTTTTTATGTTAAAAGTTATTTAGGTTTTTGACAGTTTTCAGTGTTATGTGGTTTTAGGGTTACAAGAGTTTTTAGAGTTTAGCGCTTTTGGGGTTAAGGATTTTTACTGTTAATGGGGTTTAGGGTTAAGGCTATTTAGTGCTTTTAGGGTTAAGGGTTTTAGTGGTTAAGGGGTTTTAGGGCTAAGCACTTTTACAGTTTTTAAAACCTAAAAGTTCAGATTTTAAAGGTTAATTGTCTTTTAGTGGGTTTAGTTTTCAGTGTTTTTATGGTTTTTAGGGATATAATTTCAATAGGTTTCAGGGGGGTTGGGTTAAGGCTTTTTAGGGTTAAGGGGTTTTATAGTTGTTAGGTTTCAATCTTTCTAGGGCTTTTAAGATTAAAGGATTTTAATGTTGTGGGGTATTGGGGATTTTAGGGTTAATTGTTCCTAGGGGGTTTAGGGTTTGTATGTTATTGGGGTTTAGGGTTTTTAAGCTTTTCAGCTTTAAGGGGTTTTAGGGTTTTTAGGGTTATGTGTTTTTAGAATTAAGCATTTTTAGGCTTTAGGGGTTTTAGGCTTTCTAAGGTTAAAGGTGATTTTGTTTTGTCGGGTTCAGTGTTTTGGGGGTCAAGGCTTTTTAACTGTTGATGGGTTTTAGGGTTAATGGTATTTAGCTTTTTTAGGGTTTTTTAGGGTTAAGCGTTTGTAGAGCTAAGCATTCTAAGTGGTTTTTGGCTTTAGGGGTTTTACGATTTTTAGGTTTAAAGGGGATTTTGGTTTATTAGGGTTAAGTGGTTTGGGGTTAAGGGTTTTAGGGTTTTTAGGGTTAAGATCTTTATGGGTTTTAGGGTCTGTAGGGCTAAGGGTTTTTTTGGACTAAGGCATTTTAGGGAATTTGGGGTTAAGGCGTTTTAGGATTTTTAGGGTTTTTACGTTTAGAGCGTTTTAGGTTTTTTAGGGTAGAATGGTTTTAGGGATTTTACAGTTATTAGGGTTAAGGTTTAAGGGGATTTAGGGCTTTTTTTGTTGTTTAGGGTTAATGTTTGTTATGTTTTTTAGGCTTTTTAGATTTAATGGGTGTTAAGGTTGAGAGATTTTAGTTTGTTTCCTGTTAAGGGGTTTTAGTTTTAAGGGGGTTTAGGATTACGGGTTTTTACGGATAGAGGTTCTTTAGGATTTTTAAGGTTAAGGGAATTTTTAAGTCAAGAGGTTTTAGAGTTACGTAATTGGGGGGGGGGGTAGGGATAAGGTATTTTAGGGGTTTTAGAGTTTAGTGGTTTTAGGGTTAAAAGAATGTATGGGTTTTAGAGTTAATCATTTTGGGGTTAAGGATTTTTAGTGTCAATGGGTTGTAGGTTTAAGGGTATTTAGCCTTTTAAGGGTTAAGGGGGTTTAGGTTTTTTAGGGTTCAGTGGTTTTAGAATTAAGCATTTTCAGGGATAAGTTTTTTTAGGCTTTAGGGTTTTGACAATTTTCAGGTTTAAAGAGGTTTTTGGTTTTTTTAGGATTACATTTTCTGGGGTTAAGGGTTTTAGGGTTTTTAGGGTTAAGTTTTTTAGGGTTTTTAGGGTTTGTAGGGTTAAGGGAGTTTTGGATTAAGGCATTTTAGGGGTTTGGGGGTTAAGAGTTCTTAGGGTTTTTATGTTTAGGCGTTTTTATAGGGTTTTAGAGTAAAGTGGTTTTAGGGGTTTTACAGTTATTAGGGTTTAGAGTTTTTAGCAGTTTTATGTGGGCTTTTTGCATTAAGGTTTTTTAGGTTAATGTTTCTTTTGGGTTTGGGGGTTCTTAGATTCAGTGGAGTTTAGGGTTAAGAGTTTTCAGGGTTTTGACTGTTAAGGGGTTTTAGGTGTAAGGGCTTTAGGATTTCGGGTTTTTAGGCTTAGAGGGTTTTCAGGATTTTTAGGGTTAAGTGTTTTTAAAGATCTTTTAGGTTAAGAGTTTTTAGAGTTAAGTAATTTGGAGTTTTTTAGGGATAAGTGTTTCTAGAGTTATTTTTTTAGCATTATTAAGGGTTTAGGGTTAAGTGGGTTTTAGGCTTTTTAGGATTAAGTGAATGTAGTTTTTTTAGTGTTATGGGTTTTAACGCGTTTTTAGGTTTAAGGAGTTTTAAATCTAGGGCTCGTAGACAGTAGCATTAGAAGGTATGATTAGAATCAGCACCTTCATCCTAAGTTGTTTTGAGGATTTGCTCTGAGCTCTTTAGAAACAGTTTGTCTTCTGCAAACCACAAACATTTATCTTGTTCATGTTTTAGGGCTAATGGTTTTATGGTTTTTAGGATTAAGGGGTTTAATGGTTAAGGGTATTAGGGTTAAGCATTATTAGGGTTTTTAAGATTAAGGGTTTTCATGGGTAAGTTTTTTTAGGGATTTTAGGGTTATTCGTTCTTAGGGTTTTTAGGGTTTATACGTTATTTGTTTTTAGGGTTTTCAAGGTTTTGAGCGTTAAGGTGTGTTAGGGTTAAGGGATTTTAAGGTTTTTAGGGTTAAGCTTTCTTGAGGTTAATGTTTTTTGCCTCTGAAGTTGTTTTAGGGTTAAAGGGTCTTTGCGTTTTTAGGGGGTTTTGGGTTAAGGGTTTTTTTCTTTTTTAAGGTTAAGACTTTTGAGGGTATGTAGGGTTAAGGGTTCATATTGGTTTTAGCCTTAAGGGTTTTTAGGTTTAAGTATTTCTAGGGTTTTTAGGTTTAAGAGGTTTTAGGGTTATAGGTTATATAGAGTTAAGAGTTTTTAAAAATTTTAGGGTTAAGGGTTTTTACATTTTTTAAGGTCAAGACTTTTGAGGTTGAGGGTGTTTAGGGGGTTTTGGTTTAAGGGGTTAAATGTTTTTAGAGTTAATCCTTTTCAGGGATAAGTGGTTTTAGGCTTTAGGGTTTTGACAATTTTTAGGTTTAAAGAGGTTTTTGGTTTTTTAGGATTAAGTTTTCCGGGGTTAAGGTTTTAGGGGTTTTAGGGTTACGTTTCTTAGGGTTTTTAGGGTTTGTAGGGTTAAGGGGGTTTTGGATTAAGGAATTTTAGGGGGTTTGGGGTTAAAGGATTTTTAGGGGTTTTAAGGTTTTTAGGTTTAAGCGGGTTTAGGTTTTTTTATGATAAAGTGGGTTTAGGGATTTTATAGTTATTAGGTTTAAGGATTTCTAGTGCTTTTATGGGTTGAAAAAAAATTTTTAAGGGTTAATATTTCTTTTGGGTTTTAAGGTTCTTAGATTCAATGGGTTTAGGGTTAAAGGTTTTTATGGTTTTTAGGGTTAAGGGTTATTAGGGTGTTTCTGGATATGTTAATGGTTTTTTAGGCTTTTAAAAGTTTTTAGTGTTAAGTGGTTTTAGGATTAAAAGAGTTTAAAGTTTTTAGAGTTAATCATTTTGGGGTTAAGGATTTTCATTGTTAATGGGTTTTAGGGTGAACAGTATTTAGCATTTGTAGGGTTAAGGGGGTTTAGGTTTTTTAAGGTTAAGTGTAGATTTAAGTTTTTTTCAGGGATAAGGGGTTTTAGGCTTTAGTTTTTTAGGATTTTTACGTTTAAAGGGGATTTTGGTTTGTTAGGTTTAAGTGTTTTGGGGTTATGTGTTCTTACAGTTTTAGGGTTATGAGCTTTTTATGGGTTTTAGCGTTTAATGGAGTTCTTAGTGTTAAAGATTTTTAGCTTTTTCAGGGTTAAGGGTTTTTAGGGTTTGGTGTTTTAGTGTTAAGCGGTTTTAGTGTTTGTAAGGTTTTTAAGATTTAGGGGGTTAATGGTTAAGTCGTTTTGGCATACTTATGGTTAAGGTTTCTTAGCGATTTTAGTGTAAAGGGTTTTTGGGGTTTTAGGGGTTTTATAGTTGAAGTTTTTTTAGGATTAAGAGTTTTTTAGGGTTAGAGCATTTTTAGGGGTTTTGACTTTTTTAGCGTTTGTAACTTTTTTAGGCTTAAGGGATTTTGGGGTTAAGGGTTTTGGGGGTTTTCCACTGTTTAAAGTTAAGCGGTTTTAGGGGTTTTACTGTTCAGGAGTTTTAGGGTTAAGGATTTTTAGAATTAAGGGGTTTGAGAGTTTTTAGCAGTTTTAGGACTATAGGTTTTTAGGGTTAAGGGATTTTAAATGTATGGGATTTTAGCGTTTTTAGAGTTAACAGGGGGCAGTTTTAAGGGTTAAGTGGTTTCAGCATATTTAGGGTTAAATGTTTTTAGTGTTAAGGGGGGTTAGAGTTAAGATTTTTAGCTTTCTTAGGGTAAAGGTTTTTAGGGTTAATGGTTTTATAGTGTTAAAGAGGTCTAGGGGTTTTAAAGTTAATGGGTTTTAAGGATTTTAGGTTTTTTAGGCACTTTATGTTTGGTTTTTTTTTTAGGGATAAGGGTTTTGGGGGATTTTAGGTTTAAGGGTTTTTTTGATTAAGGGTTTTCGGGCTTTTAGTGTTTTGGCGGTTTTAGGGTTAAGGGGTTTTAGCGCTTTTACAGTTAAAGGTTTTTCATATTAAGGGATTTTATGGTTTTTAGGATTAAGGGGTTTTAGGGTTTATATAGTTAAGGGGTTTCATCGTTAAGGGACTTTAGGCTTAAATGTTTTCAGAGTTTTTAGGGTAAAGAGTTTGTAGGGTTTTTAGGGTTAAGGGTTTCTAAAGGTCTTATGGTTAATGTTTTTTGGGTTAAGTGTTTTACGGTTTTTAGAGTTTTTAGCATTTTTAGGAGTTTTAGCTTTTTTATTGTTAAGAATTTGTATCGTTAAGCGTTTTTAGCCTTTTAAAGGTTTTTAAGGCTCAGAGTTTTAAAGGGTTAAGAGATTGTAGGGTTAAGGGGGTTTAGGGGTTTTTTTATTTGTGTTTGGTTTTAGAGTTAAGCTTTTTAGGGTTTCTGTGGTTAAAGGTTTTAGGATTAAGTGTTTTTAGAGTTCAGGGCCTTAGAGTTTTTACGGGTTTTAGGCTTATAGGTTTTTAGCATTAAGGGATTTTAGGGTTAAGGTTTTTTTAGGGTTTTTAGAGTTAAGGGCTTTTACGCTTAAGTGTTTTTATCTTTAAGGTTTCTTAGAGTGAAAGTGGGTTTAGGGTTAAGGGTTTTTGGAATTAAGGGGGTTTAGTGTTTTTATGGTTAAGGGATTTCAGGGTTATTCCTTTTAAGCGTTTTTAGATATTTTAGGGTTAAAGGGTTTTCAGGGGTTTTAGTGTGAAGTGTTTGTAGGGTTAAGGGGGTTTAGATTTTGTGGGGTTTTTTTAGAGTTAAGGGGGTTTAGAGTTTTTAGTGTTACAAGTCTTTAGGGTTACGGGATTTTAGGGTTTTTATAGTTAAGGAGGTTTAGGGTAAAGTGTTTTTAGCATTAAGGGTTCTTAGAGCTAAGGGATTTAACTTTTTAAAGGGTAAAGAGGCTTTAGGGTTAAGGGCTTTTAGAGTTAAGGGGTTTTAGCGTTTTGATGGATAAGGGGTTTTAGGCTCAAGGTTTTTTAGAGTTGTTAGGGTTATGCCTTTTTAGCTTTTTTAAGTTTAAGTTTTTTTAGGGTTTTTTAGGGTATAAGGGTTTTCAGGGTTTTTAATGTTAATGGTTTTAAGGTTTAAGGGGGTTTAGTGTTTTTCTAGGTTTTTAGGCCTAAGCCTTTTAAGGGTTAAGGGATTTTTGAGTTTAGGGGGTTTAGAATTTTTTTCAATTATTATAAGGTTTTTTTAGAGTTTTAAGGGTTTTTAGGATTTAAGGGCTAAGGGATTTTAAGGTTTTTAGAGTTACAGGGCTCTAGGGTTAGGTTTTTTTAGTGTTAAGGGTTCTTAGAATGAAGTGGGTTTAGCTTTTTAAGAGTAAAGGGGTTTTAGGGTAAAGGGGGTTTAGGTTTAAGGGGTTTTAGTGTGTTTATGATTAAGGGGGTTTAGGGTTTTAGGGTCTTAGGCTTAATGGTTTTTAGGGTTGTGCCTTTTCAGCGTTTAAAGGTTTAAGGGGTTTTACGTTTTTTAGGATATAAGCGGTTTTAGGGGTTTTAGCATTAAGGCTTTTAAGGGTTAACGGGTTTCAGGGATTTCATTGTTAAAGCTTTTTAGGGTTTTTTTTGCGGTAAGTGTTTTTAGGTTTAGGGATTTTTATGGGGAAGTGGTATAGGATTAGAGGGGGTTTAGGGTTTTTATGGTTAACGGAATTTAAGGGTTTTAGTTCTTCAAGGTTTTTTGCGGTTAATTGTTTTTGGTGATAAGTGTTTTTAGGGATTGAAGGTTTACGGTTTTTTCGGTTAAGGGTTTTCAGTGTTGTGTTTTTTGTGGTTTTACAGTTAAGGGTTTTTAGCAGTTTTAGATGTTAAGGTTTTTTTAGGATTAAGGGATTTTAGGGGTTTTAGGGTTAAGGGGTTTTAGCCTTGTATGGGTTAAGGGGTTTGGGGGGTTTTAGGGTTAAGGTTTGTTACGGTTATGAGTTTTAAGGGTATTTAGGGCTAAGTGTTTTTAGGGTTTTTAGGGTCAATCTTTTCTAGCATTTTTAGAATTAAGTGTTTTTAGCGCTAAGGGGTTTTAGGTTTATTGTTTCAAGGCTTAAGAGTTTCAACCTGTGTTAGGGTTAAGGGTTTGTAGCATTTTTAGGGTTAAGGATTGTTAGAACTTCTAGTTTTAAGGGTTTTTAGGGTTAAGGGATTTTAGGGTTACTGGGTTTTAGGTATTTTATGGTGAAGGGTTTTTTGAATCAAGGGGTTTTATGTTTTTTAGCATTAAGGGGGTTTAGGGTTTTCAGGTTTAAATTTTTTTTGGGGGGATGTTAGGGCTAAAGATTGTTGGGGTTTAGTTTTTTGGGGGTTATGGGGGTGTAGGATTTTTAAGGTTAAGGGTTTTTCGAGGTTAAGTGTCGTTAGAGTTACGATGGTTAAGGACTTTTAGTTTAAGAGGTTTTAGCTTTTTTACTGTTAAGTGTTGTTAGGGTTAAGAGCTTTTAGCATTTTTAGGGGGTTTAGCATTAAAGGGTTTTAGGATTAAGGGATTTTAGAGTTGGTAGGGTTAATGTTTTTCACAGTTAAACTTTTTTAGGGTTAAGGGTTGCTGGGGTTAAAGTTTTTTAGGATTTTTAGGGTTCTGTTCGGTTCTTCTTACATATACTGCTCTCTCCTCTCCACTCCTCTCGGCTTTCCTCTTTCATTTTCTCTGCTCTCCTCTTCCCTCCTGTCCGCTCTCCACTCCGCTCTTCTCTTTACTCCCCTCCACTTACCTCTTCCATCACCGTTGCTCTTCTCTTCCCTCCTCACCGGTCTCCTCTTCCATCCTCTCCAGTCTCCACCTATGTCCTCTCCGCCCTCCTCTTCCGTCCTCTTCTCTGCTCTCGTCATCCATCTTCTCTGATCTCCTCTTCTCTCTTCTCACATCTCCTCACCCATCTTCTACGCTCCCCTCTTACCCCTTCTCCGCCCTCCTTTTACCTCCTCTCCGGTCTCCTCTTCACTCTACTCTCCTCTTCACTCCTCTCCACTTACCGCTTCCATCTGCTCTCCTCTTCCCTAATCTCCGCTCTTATCTTCCCTCCGCTCTGCTCTCCTCTTCCTTCAGCTTGCTCTCATATTAACTCCACATGGCTCTCCTTTTCCTGTGTCTCTTCTTTTCCTTTTCCTCCTCTTCCATTTTCTCTGCTCTGCTCTCCCATCTTCACCATTCTTCTTTTATATACTGCGCTCTCCTCTCCATTCATCTGCACTTTCCTCTTTCCTCCTCTCTGCTCACTTCTTTCCTTTCCTCTGCTCTATTCTTCCCTCCCGTCCACTCTCCTCTACACTTTGCTCTCCTCTTTACCCCTCTCCACTTTCTGCATCAGCTTTGCTCTCCTCTTCCCTCCTCACCACTCTCTTCTTCCGTCCTCTCCACTCTCCGCCTATGTCTTCTCCACCCTCTTCTTCCATCCTCTTCTCTGCTCTCATCATCCATCTTCTCTGATCTCCTCTTCCATCTTCTCACATCTCCTCACACATTTTACGCTCTCCTCATCCGTCTTCTATGTACTCCTCTTACCTCTTTACTGCACTCCTCTTACCTCTTCTACGGTCTCCTCTTCACTCTGCTCTCCTCTTCACTCCTCTCCACTCATAGCTTCCATCTGCTCTCCCCTTCCCTGATCTCTGCTCTCATCTTCCCTCTGCTCTGCTCTCCTCTTTCTTCTGCTCTTTTCTTCTTACTTATACTGCGCTCTCCTCTCCACTCATCTCTGCTTTCTTCTTCCCTCCTCTACGCTCTCCTCTTTCATTTTCTCTGTTCCACTCTTCCCTCCTGTCCGCTCTCCTCTTCACTCTGCTCTCCCCTTTACTCTTCTCCACTTACCTCTCCCATCAGCTTTGCTTTCCTCTTCCCTCCTCTCCACACTCCTATCTTTGCGTACCTGTTCCCTTCTCTCTGCACCCATCTTGCCTCCTCTTCCATCTTCTCTGATCTCCTCTTCCATCTTCTCCACTCTCTGCTTACTTTTATCTCCTCTCTCATCTTCCCTCCTCTCAACTCTCGTCTTCCCTCCTCTCTGCTCTCCTTTGCACTCGACTCTCCTCTCTGCTCCAGTCTCCTCTTCATTGTGTACAACTCTTCCCGCCTCTACGCTCTCCTCTTCTGTATTTTCTTTTTCCGTTCTCCTCTTCCCTGTTATCCATCTCCCCTGTCTGCTCCCCTCTTCCATCCTCTTGGCTTTCGTCTTCCCTCTTCCCTCCTCTCTGCTCTCCTCATGCCTCCTTCCCGCTCTACTCTTCCCTTTTCCCCGCGCTCTTCTTCCCTCCTGGCCACACTTCTCTTCCCTCCTGTCTGCGCTCCTCTTCCGTTCTCTCCGCTCTCCTACCTTACCTCTGTCCTCCTCTTCCATCACCTTTGTTCTCCTCTTGCCTCCTCTTCCGTCCTCTCTGCAATCCTCTTCCAACTTCTCTGCTCTCCTTTTTCAGCTTCTTTGTTCTCCTTGTCATTCCTCTCCGCTCTCCTCCTCACTCCACTCTCATTTACCCTCTTCTCCCCTCTCTTCTTTCTTCTCTCCTCTCCGCACTCCTCTCCTGTCCTCTCCGCTCTTCTCTTCCATCTGCTTTGCTCTCCTCTTCCGTCTTCTATGTTCTCATCTTCCATCTTCCCTCTTCTCCACTTCCCTCCTCACCGAACTCATCTTCCATTTTGTCCTCTCTCCTCTTCCCTCCTTTCCAATCTGAACTTTCTTCATCTCCACTCTTATTGTCCAGCCTCTCCGCTCTTCTCTTCCCTCCTCTCCTCTCTAATCTTCACTAGGCTTTTGCTTCATTCCTCTCCACTCTCCTCCCTGGTCCACTTCCTAAGTGTCGGTAGTCGTCCTCCCTCGTCTCATTACTAGTCTTACACTGACTCTCCTTTTCCCTCTTCTCTGCTCTCATCATCGTTCCGCTCCGCTCTCCTCTTCCCTCTGCTTTGCTTTCTTTTTCTCTCCACATTGCTCTTCTCTTCTCTCATCTGCGCTTTCCTCTTCCCTCTTCTTCCATTTTCTCCACAGTCCTCCTCTTTTTATCCACTCCCATCTTCCCTCCTCTCTGCTCTCAGTTTCCCTCCTCTTCACTCTCCTCTCTCATCTTAACGGCTCTCCTCTTCCCTCCTATAAGCTCTCTTCTTCCCTCCTCTCTACACTCATCTTCCATGCTCTCCGCTCTCCGGCTACCACCTCTCCACTCACCTCTTCCTTTTTCTCCATTCTAACTTTCACCCTGCTCTCCTCTTCTCCTCTTCCCTTCTCTCTTCTCTACTCTGCTTTCCTCTTCTATACTCTCCGCTCTCTTCCACCCTCGTTGCTCTCCTCCTCTATTTGCCTCGAAAGGTTCCTCCCCCCAGATGCGGGGCACGAGGGCCACCTTCCTGGAGCACGAGCAGCAGGCACCTTGCCAGAATGGCCCAAAGCAGCCCTGGCCAGGGGCCCTGCTCAGTGCTTCAGAGAAAGGCAAAGGAACCCTGGGGAGGGACACATGCTAGCCCACTGCGGGGGAAAAAAGCCTTCCTCTGGCCAGCTGCAGGGCACGAGAGGCCATCTTTGTGGGGCACCAGCAGCAGGCGGTGACCTGGCCCAAGGGACCCGTGGAGCCCTGACAAGTGGTCGTGCTCAGTGCTGCAGAGGAAAGCAAATAACCCCCGGGGGCAGTGCCCACGTGCCCTGGGGAAAATTCCCCCCTGACCCCAGCCCCGGCAATGGGCTGCTCCCTGAGCATGTGAGCGAGACCTGCCTCCTCGTCCCACAGGCTGGTCACGCCTCCTGGGAGATGCCAAGCCTCTCCCTCTGACCTAGAGCCATCTCAGGGGCTTCTGAGAGTGGCCAAATACCCCGGTCCCATCGACTTCAGGGGCCACAGAATCCTTCCTGCACCTGGCAGGGCACCAGTGGGTGCTCCAAAGCTCTAGGATCCCGCCAACGTCTGTGCATCCCATAACTTATGGCTGCTGCCCCTGGCTCCACAGAGGATGAGGATGGTGAGCTCTGCAGTGCTTCTCAAGAAGGCATTCCCTTGGTCTTGCCATGGTTGTCCAGCTGAGAAGGATTTCCAGACCTCAGCTGAGCTTTGGATGTGGCCCCACCAGCAGCCTCATCCAGGTTCCAGTCTCCCCCCCTCACCCCGCCCAGGGAATCCCACCGGCCCCTCGAGGACTACCTCTCAGGTGTCTTCAGGCTGCTGCCAGGCCAGCTCTGGCCGGGGGACACAGACGATGCCCCTTTTATACTCCCCCGGGGCACTGTGACTGCTGCGTTGCCGAGTGACGGCACTGTGACATGGGGTGACACAGGGGTGACACGCGCAGCCCCGCCCCTGCCCAGCCCCCCTGGGAGGAAGGGCTTTGGGGTGCCGGCCCCGAGGCAGCCCCTGTGCCCAGGAGGCCCGGGGGGCTGTCCCTGACCTTGGTGGCCATGCACGGGGCACAGCTGCTGGGCATCCCTTGCGCCTCCTCTCCCACTCAGCTCCCAGGGACAAACCTCGTGCTGTTCCTCCTCTCTCAGGCCGTGGCATGGACCATCCCTGCAGCCCAGCGCCCACCCTGTGAGCCGCCCCCTCTCTACCACAGGTAACGTCCATGACGTTGACATGTGGAATCGTACCCTACAACTCGAGGAGAGTTATAACGCAGGTGTGGTTATTGCGGCACAGGGTGCAAGGGGGATGGCTCCTCCCAACCTGCAAGCTTAATTTTACTCACAATACATATTTATACAGCAAAGTGGTTAGTTCGTCCAAAATCTACACCTACTACCTCATTATTGGTTAGTTGCTTTCTTGCCTCAATTTAAAGGTACAGTTCATTTTAAATTCACTGCGCGAGCTCCCGAGGTGGTAATCCACCCTTTTCGGGGGCAAGCGCGGGGCTGGGGGCGTGGGGACGGGACACACACATTTGAGTAGGAGATCAGGATCCCCCACTACCACAATTATTTTACCCTGGTATCCTTGAGTCTTACCACTTCAGCAGTTTGTTTTCTTTTAGCAGTTAGGACATCCTTATCAGGAGGCTCCTTCTTTACGTTCTTGTGGAGCTCACCTACATCTGTATTAACCGTCCCTTCTTGAAGTGCTGAGTGGGCCAAGCTCCAGAGCTTCTCTCGCAGACTGTGAGGCTCTTTCTCGTGTGTTGATGGCTCCTGTTATCTATGCAGCTCCTGCCTGCAGCAGAGTTTTAGGGTTTTCATTATGTTTTCTGCCATCACCAGTAGCTTACTCTCCAAGCAATTGGATGAAGTCGAAGAGGGTCCCCCGTGGAGAGTCAGCCGGGTCACGACAATCACACCAATATGGCTACATGCCGTGCTCACTTTATTAAACAAATAGGTCATATTTATAACTTAAACCAACCGCTCACACGACTTTACACAAAGGTGATTGGATAAAAGTTTCTGGTCACACGGGCGTCCGTGTCACTGATTGGGGAACATGCTGCAGGTGCCTGATCAGAGTGTGCGAATGAGAGTGTGCCGATTTCACGGTTCCTAGGACTTGCTCCGCACCTGGCTTCTTGTTTGGGTATAACTTGTTTTCTTTCTCACACTGCTTGTTCCCAGGACAATTTAAAGTTGCTCTGCAGCTTCAACGAACAGGCCTGGGTTGTCCAACCCGGACAATGGTAACATATGTCCTCGGTCTTTTAAAAATCCCTCTACATATCCCCCTTTTTCTTTTTGGACAACCCATGTCTGTTTCACAATAGATGTTAAACCTTTCTTCAAACAAGAAAATAAACAGCTAAACCCAAATAACCTTACAGCAATGATTACAACAAAGCGTATTCCTTCCTTCAATAACATCTTTAACCAACCTGTTATCCCCAATCCTCTCAACCATTCATCAAAGGGATTATCATCCCTTCAAAATCCTCACAACCGTGTCCATGTGCTAATAACAAAAAATCCATTGCAGCCCTATTTTGTAACATAGCATGCCTAGTACCATCTATATCAAGCAATAACGAACTTAAAATCTGTGACGTAAGATTAAATCGTTTCTCTCCCCAGCACGCTAACTTTCGTATATTCTTAGCATTTAATGCTGTCATTTGGACTCATACATGTACCATTCTGATTGGGAGTCAGATCCACTGTTTTAACATTCCAAAAGCCATCAAAATTTGTTTCAAATTCCCTTTGATGAATGGTTGAGAGGATTGGGGATAACAGGTTGGTTAAAGATGTTATTGAAGGAAGGAATACGCTTTGTTGTAATCATTGCTGTAAGGTTATTTGGGTTTAGCTGTTTATTTTCTTGTTTGAAGAAAGGTTTAACATCTATTGTGAAACAGACATGGGTTGTCCAAAAAGAAAAAGGGGGATATGTAGAGGGATTTTTAAAAGACCGAGGACATATGTTACCATTGTCCGGGTTGGACAACCCAGGCCTGTTCGTTGAAGCTGCAGAGCAACTTTAAATTGTCCTGGGAACAAGCAGTGTGAGAAAGAAAACAAGTTATACCCAAACAAGAAGCCAGGTGCGGAGCAAGTCCTAGGAACCGTGAAATCGGCACACTCTCATTCGCACACTCTGATCAGGCACCTGCAGCATGTTCCCCAATCAGTGACACGGACGCCCGTGTGACCAGAAACTTTTATCCAATCACCTTTGTGTAAAGTCGTGTGAGCGGTTGGTTTAAGTTATAAATATGACCTATTTGTTTAATAAAGTGAGCACGGCATGTAGCCATATTGGTGTGATTGTCGTGACCCGGCTGACTCTCCACGGGGGACCCTCTTCGACTTCATCCAATTGCTTGGAGAGTAAGCTACTGGTGATGGCAGAAAACATAATGAAAACCCTAAAACTCTGCTGCAGGCAGGAGCTGCATAGATAACAGGAGCCATCAACACACGAGAAAGAGCCTCACAGTCTGCGAGAGAAGCTCTGGAGCTTGGCCCACTCAGCACTTCAAGAAGGGACGGTTAATACAGATGTAGGTGAGCTCCACAAGAACGTAAAGAAGGAGCCTCCTGATAAGGATGTCCTAACTGCTAAAAGAAAACAAACTGCTGAAGTGGTAAGACTCAAGGATACCAGGGTAAAATAATTGTGGTAGTGGGGGATCCTGATCTCCTACTCAAATGTGTGTGTCCCGTCCCCACGCCCCCAGCCCCGCGCTTGCCCCCGAAAAGGGTGGATTACCACCTCGGGAGCTCGCGCAGTGAATTTAAAATGAACTGTACCTTTAAATTGAGGCAAGAAAGCAACTAACCAATAATGAGGTAGTAGGTGTAGATTTTGGACGAACTAACCACTTTGCTGTATAAATATGTATTGTGAGTAAAATTAAGCTTGCAGGTTGGGAGGAGCCATCCCCCTTGCACCCTGTGCCGCAATAACCACACCTGCGTTATAACTCTCCTCGAGTTGTAGGGTACGATTCCACATGTCAACGTCATGGACGTTACCTGTGGTAGAGAGGGGGCGGCTCACAGGGTGGGCGCTGGGCTGCAGGGATGGTCCATGCCACGGCCTGAGAGAGGAGGAACAGCACGAGGTTTGTCCCTGGGAGCTGAGTGGGAGAGGAGGCGCAAGGGATGCCCAGCAGCTGTGCCCCGTGCATGGCCACCAAGGTCAGGGACAGCCCCCCGGGCCTCCTGGGCACAGGGGCTGCCTCGGGGCCGGCACCCCAAAGCCCTTCCTCCCAGGGGGGCTGGGCAGGGGCGGGGCTGCGCGTGTCACCCCTGTGTCACCCCATGTCACAGTGCCGTCACTCGGCAACGCAGCAGTCACAGTGCCCCGGGGGAGTATAAAAGGGGCATCGTCTGTGTCCCCCGGCCAGAGCTGGCCTGGCAGCAGCCTGAAGACACCTGAGAGGTAGTCCTCGAGGGGCCGGTGGGATTCCCTGGGCGGGGTGAGGGGGGGAGACTGGAACCTGGATGAGGCTGCTGGTGGGGCCACATCCAAAGCTCAGCTGAGGTCTGGAAATCCTTCTCAGCTGGACAACCATGGCAAGACCAAGGGAATGCCTTCTTGAGAAGCACTGCAGAGCTCACCATCCTCATCCTCTGTGGAGCCAGGGGCAGCAGCCATAAGTTATGGGATGCACAGACGTTGGCGGGATCCTAGAGCTTTGGAGCACCCACTGGTGCCCTGCCAGGTGCAGGAAGGATTCTGTGGCCCCTGAAGTCGATGGGACCGGGGTATTTGGCCACTCTCAGAAGCCCCTGAGATGGCTCTAGGTCAGAGGGAGAGGCTTGGCATCTCCCAGGAGGCGTGACCAGCCTGTGGGACGAGGAGGCAGGTCTCGCTCACATGCTCAGGGAGCAGCCCATTGCCGGGGCTGGGGTCAGGGGGGAATTTTCCCCAGGGCACGTGGGCACTGCCCCCGGGGGTTATTTGCTTTCCTCTGCAGCACTGAGCACGACCACTTGTCAGGGCTCCACGGGTCCCTTGGGCCAGGTCACCGCCTGCTGCTGGTGCCCCACAAAGATGGCCTCTCGTGCCCTGCAGCTGGCCAGAGGAAGGCTTTTTTCCCCCGCAGTGGGCTAGCATGTGTCCCTCCCCAGGGTTCCTTTGCCTTTCTCTGAAGCACTGAGCAGGGCCCCTGGCCAGGGCTGCTTTGGGCCATTCTGGCAAGGTGCCTGCTGCTCGTGCTCCAGGAAGGTGGCCCTCGTGCCCCGCATCTGGGGGGAGGAACCTTTCGAGGCAAATAGAGGAGGAGAGCAACGAGGGTGGAAGAGAGCGGAGAGTATAGAAGAGGAAAGCAGAGTAGAGAAGAGAGAAGGGAAGAGGAGAAGAGGAGAGCAGGGTGAAAGTTAGAATGGAGAAAAAGGAAGAGGTGAGTGGAGAGGTGGTAGCCGGAGAGCGGAGAGCATGGAAGATGAGTGTAGAGAGGAGGGAAGAAGAGAGCTTATAGGAGGGAAGAGGAGAGCCGTTAAGATGAGAGAGGAGAGTGAAGAGGAGGGAAACTGAGAGCAGAGAGGAGGGAAGATGGGAGTGGATAAAAAGAGGAGGACTGTGGAGAAAATGGAAGAAGAGGGAAGAGGAAAGCGCAGATGAGAGAAGAGAAGAGCAATGTGGAGAGAAAAAGAAAGCAAAGCAGAGGGAAGAGGAGAGCGGAGCGGAACGATGATGAGAGCAGAGAAGAGGGAAAAGGAGAGTCAGTGTAAGACTAGTAATGAGACGAGGGAGGACGACTACCGACACTTAGGAAGTGGACCAGGGAGGAGAGTGGAGAGGAATGAAGCAAAAGCCTAGTGAAGATTAGAGAGGAGAGGAGGGAAGAGAAGAGCGGAGAGGCTGGACAATAAGAGTGGAGATGAAGAAAGTTCAGATTGGAAAGGAGGGAAGAGGAGAGAGGACAAAATGGAAGATGAGTTCGGTGAGGAGGGAAGTGGAGAAGAGGGAAGATGGAAGATGAGAACATAGAAGACGGAAGAGGAGAGCAAAGCAGATGGAAGAGAAGAGCGGAGAGGACAGGAGAGGAGTGCGGAGAGGAGAGAAGAAAGAAGAGAGGGGAGAAGAGGGTAAATGAGAGTGGAGTGAGGAGGAGAGCGGAGAGGAATGACAAGGAGAACAAAGAAGCTGAAAAAGGAGAGCAGAGAAGTTGGAAGAGGATTGCAGAGAGGACGGAAGAGGAGGCAAGAGGAGAACAAAGGTGATGGAAGAGGAGGACAGAGGTAAGGTAGGAGAGCGGAGAGAACGGAAGAGGAGCGCAGACAGGAGGGAAGAGAAGTGTGGCCAGGAGGGAAGAAGAGCGCGGGGAAAAGGGAAGAGTAGAGCGGGAAGGAGGCATGAGGAGAGCAGAGAGGAGGGAAGAGGGAAGACGAAAGCCAAGAGGATGGAAGAGGGGAGCAGACAGGGGAGATGGATAACAGGGAAGAGGAGAACGGAAAAAGAAAATACAGAAGAGGAGAGCGTAGAGGCGGGAAGAGTTGTACACAATGAAGAGGAGACTGGAGCAGAGAGGAGAGTCGAGTGCAAAGGAGAGCAGAGAGGAGGGAAGACGAGAGTTGAGAGGAGGGAAGATGAGAGAGGAGATAAAAGTAAGCAGAGAGTGGAGAAGATGGAAGAGGAGATCAGAGAAGATGGAAGAGGAGGCAAGATGGGTGCAGAGAGAAGGGAACAGGTACGCAAAGATAGGAGTGTGGAGAGGAGGGAAGAGGAAAGCAAAGCTGATGGGAGAGGTAAGTGGAGAAGAGTAAAGGGGAGAGCAGAGTGAAGAGGAGAGCGGACAGGAGGGAAGAGTGGAACAGAGAAAATGAAAGAGGAGAGCGTAGAGGAGGGAAGAAGAAAGCAGAGATGAGTGGAGAGGAGAGCGCAGTATAAGTAAGAAGAAAAGAGCAGAAGAAAGAGGAGAGCAGAGCAGAGGGAAGATGAGAGCAGAGATCAGGGAAGGGGAGAGCAGATGGAAGCTATGAGTGGAGAGGAGTGAAGAGGAGAGCAGAGTGAAGAGGAGACCGTAGAAGAGGTAAGAGGAGTGCAGTAAAGAGGTAAGAGGAGTACATAGAAGACGGATGAGGAGAGCGTAAAATGTGTGAGGAGATGTGAGAAGATGGAAGAGGAGATCAGAGAAGATGGATGATGAGAGCAGAGAAGAGGATGGAAGAAGAGGGTGGAGAAGACATAGGCGGAGAGTGGAGAGGACGGAAGAAGAGAGTGGTGAGGAGGGAAGAGGAGAGCAAAGCTGATGCAGAAAGTGGAGAGGGGTAAAGAGGAGAGCAAAGTGTAGAGGAGAGTGGACGGGAGGGAAGAATAGAGCAGAGGAAAGGAAAGAAGTGAGCAGAGAGGAGGAAAGAGGAAAGTGCAGATGAATGGAGAGGAGAGCGCAGTATATAAAAGAAGAATGGTGAAGATGGGAGAGCAGAGCAGAGAAAATGGAAGAGGAGGAAAAGGAAAAGAAGAGACACAGGAAAAGGAGAGCCATGTGGAGTTAATATGAGAGCAAGCTGAAGGAAGAGGAGAGCAGAGCGGAGGGAAGATAAGAGCGGAGATTAGGGAAGAGGAGAGCAGATGGAAGCGGTAAGTGGAGAGGAGTGAAGAGGAGAGTAGAGTGAAGAGGAGACCGGAGAGGAGGTAAAAGGAGGGCGGAGAAGGGGTAAGAGGGGAGCGTAGAAGATGGGTGAGGAGATGTGAGAAGAGAGAAGAGGAGATCAGAGAAGATGGATGACGAGAGCAGAGAAGAGGACGGAAGAGGAGGGCGGAGAGGACATAGGTGGAGACTGGAGAGGATGGAAGAGGAGACCGGTGAGGAGGGAAGAGAAGAGCAACGGTGATGGAAGAGGTAAGTGGAGGGGAGTAAAGAGAAGAGCGGAGTGGAGAGCGGACAGGAGGGAAGAGGAGAGCAGAGAAAATGAAAGAGGAAAGCCGAGAGGAGTGGAGAGGAGAGAGCAGTATATGTAAGAAGAACCGAACAGAACCCTAAAAATCCTAAAAAACTTTAACCCCAGCAACCCTTAACCCTAAAAAAGTTTAACTGTGAAAAACATTAACCCTACCAACTCTAAAATCCCTTAATCCTAAAACCCTTTAATGCTAAACCCCCTAAAAATGCTAAAAGCTCTTAACCCTAACAACACTTAACAGTAAAAAAGCTAAAACCTCTTAAACTAAAAGTCCTTAACCATCGTAACTCTAACGACACTTAACCTCGAAAAACCCTTAACCTTAAAAATCCTACACCCCCATAACCCCCAAAAAACTAAACCCCAACAATCTTTAGCCCTAACATCCCCCCCAAAAAAATTTAAACCTGAAAACCCTAAACCCCCTTAATGCTAAAAAACATAAAACCCCTTGATTCAAAAAACCCTTCACCATAAAATACCTAAAACCCAGTAACCCTAAAATCCCTTAACCCTAAAAACCCTTAAAACTAGAAGTTCTAACAATCCTTAACCCTAAAAATGCTACAAACCCTTAACCCTAACACAGGTTGAAACTCTTAAGCCTTGAAACAATAAACCTAAAACCCCTTAGCGCTAAAAACACTTAATTCTAAAAATGCTAGAAAAGATTGACCCTAAAAACCCTAAAAACACTTAGCCCTAAATACCCTTAAAACTCATAACCGTAACAAACCTTAACCCTAAAACCCCCCAAACCCCTTAACCCATACAAGGCTAAAACCCCTTAACCCTAAAACCCCTAAAATCCCTTAATCCTAAAAAACCTTAACATCTAAAACTGCTAAAAACCCGTAACTGTAAAACCACAAAAAACACAACACTGAAAACCCTTAACCGAAAAAACCGTAAACCTTCAATCCCTAAAAACACTTATCACCAAAAACAATTAACCGCAAAAAACCTTGAAGAACTAAAACCCTTAAATTCCGTTAACCATAAAAACCCTAAACCCCCTCTAATCCTATACCACTTCCCCATAAAAATCCCTAAACCTAAAAACACTTACCGCAAAAAAAACCCTAAAAAGCTTTAACAATGAAATCCCTGAAACCCGTTAACCCTTAAAAGCCTTAATGCTAAAACCCCTAAAACCGCTTATATCCTAAAAAACGTAAAACCCCTTAAACCTTTAAACGCTGAAAAGGCACAACCCTAAAAACCATTAAGCCTAAGACCCTAAAACCCTAAACCCCCTTAATCATAAACACACTAAAACCCCTTAAACCTAAACCCCCTTTACCCTAAAACCCCTTTACTCTTAAAAAGCTAAACCCACTTCATTCTAAGAACCCTTAACACTAAAAAAACCTAACCCTAGAGCCCTGTAACTCTAAAAACCTTAAAATCCCTTAGCCCTTAAATCCTAAAAACCCTTAAAACTCTAAAAAAACCTTATAATAATTGAAAAAAATTCTAAACCCCCTAAACTCAAAAATCCCTTAACCCTTAAAAGGCTTAGGCCTAAAAACCTAGAAAAACACTAAACCCCCTTAAACCTTAAAACCATTAACATTAAAAACCCTGAAAACCCTTATACCCTAAAAAACCCTAAAAAAACTTAAACTTAAAAAAGCTAAAAAGGCATAACCCTAACAACTCTAAAAAACCTTGAGCCTAAAACCCCCTACCCATAAAAACGCTAAAACCCCTTAACTCTAAAAGCCCTTAACGCTAAAGCCCCTTTACCCTTAGAAAGTTAAACCCCTTAGCTCTAAGAACCCTTAATGCTAAAAACACTTTACCCTAAACCTCCTTAACTATAAAAACCCTAAAATCCCGTAACCCTAAAGACTTGTAACACTAAAAACTCTAAACCCCCTTAACTCTAAAAAAACCCCACAAAATCTAAACCCCCTTAACCCTACAAACACTTTACACTAAAACCCCTGAAAACCCTTTAACCCTAAAATATCTAAAAACGCTTAAAAGGAATAACCCTAAAATCCCTTAATCATAAAAACACTAAAACCCCTTAACTCCAAAAACCCTTAACCCTAAACCCACTTTCACTCTAAGAAGCCTTAAAGGTAAAAACACTTAAGCGTAAAAGCCCTTAACTCTAAAAACCCTAAAAAAACCTTAACCCTAAAATCCCTTAATGCTAAAAACCTATAAGCCTAAAACCCGTAAAAACTCTAAAGGCCTGAACTCTAAAAACACTTAATCCTAAAACCTTTAACCACAGAAACCCTAAAAAGCTTAACTCTAAAACCAAACACAAATAAAAAAAAACCTAAACCCCCTTAACCCTACAATCTCTTAACCCTTTAAAACTCTGAGCCTTAAAAACCTTTAAAAGGCTAAAAATGCTTAACAAAAGAAATTCTTAACAATAAAAAAGCTAAAACCCCTAAAAATGCTAAAAACTCTAAAAACCGTAAAACACTTAACCCAAAAACCATTAACCATAAGACCTTTAGAAACCCTTAACCCTAAAAACCCTACAAACTCTTTACCCTAAAAACTCTGAAAACATTTAAGCCTAAAGTCCCTTAACGATGAAACCCCTTAACTATATAAACCCTAAAACCCCTTAATCCTAAAAACCATAAAATCCCTTAATATGAAAAACCTTTAACCGTAAAAGCGCTAAAACCCCTTAACCCTAAAACCGCCAAAAACCCTAAAAACCCAAAAACCCTTAATCGAAAAAAAACCCTTAAACCTAAAATCCCCCAAAACTCTTATCCCTAAAAAAACCAAACCATAAAGCCCCTAAAAACCTAAAATCCTTAAAACCCATTAACCCTAAAAGCCCTAAACCTCTTTAACACTATAAAACCATTAACCCTAAAAACCTTTACCCTAAGAAAGCTAAAAATCTTAACTCTAAACCCCTTACCACTAAAAACACTTAACCCTAAATATGCCAAAACCACTTAACCCTTAAAACTGCCCCCTGTTAACTCTAAAAACGCTAAAATCCCATACATTTAAAATCCCTTAACCCTAAAAACCTATAGTCCTAAAACTGCTAAAAACTCTCAAACCCCTTAATTCTAAAAATCCTTAACCCTAAAACTCTTGAACAGTAAAACCCCTAAAACCGCTTAACTTTAAACAGTGGAAAACCCCCAAAACCCTTAACCCCAAAATCCCTTAAGCCTAAAAAACCCTTAAGCCTAAAAAAGTTACAAACGCTAAAAAAGTCAAAACCCCTAAAAATGCTCTAACCCTAAAAAACTCTTAATCCTAAAAAAACTTAAACTATGAAACCCCCAAAAACCCTAAAACCCCTTTACACTAAAATCCCTTTACACTAAAATCGCTAAGAAACCTTAACCATAAGTATGCCAAAACGACTTAACCATTAACCCCCTAAATCTTAAAAACCTCACAAACGCTAAAAACGCTTAACACTAAAACACCAAACCCTAAAAACCCTTAACCCTGAAAAAGCTAAAAATCTTTAACACTAAGAACTCCATTAAACGCTAAAACCCATAAAAAGCTCAAAACCCTAAAACTGTAAGAACACATAACCCCAAAACACTTAAACCTAACAAACCAAAAATCCCCTTTAAACGTAAAAATCCTAAAAAACCTAAAGCCTAAAAAAACTTATCCCTGAAAATGCTTAATTCTAAAACCACTGAACCCTAAAAAACCTAAACCCCCTTAACCCTTAAAAGGCTAAATACCCTTAAACCTACAACCCATTGACACTAAAAATCCTTAACCCCAAAATGATTAACTCTAAAACCCTTACATTCTTTTGACCCTAAAACCACTAAACTCTGAAAACCCTAAAATACCTTATCCCTAACCCCCCCCCCAAAGTACTTAACTCTAAAACCTCTTGACTTAAAAATTCCCTTAACCTTAAAAATCCTAAAGAACCTCTATCCGTAAAAACCCGTAATCCTAAACCCCCTTAAAACTAAAACCCCTTAACAGGAAACAAACTAAAATCTCTCAACCTTAACACCCATTAAATCTAAAAAGCCTAAAAAACATAATAAACATTAATCCCCCCCAAAAAAAAGCCCTAAATCCCCTTAAACCTTAACCCTAATAACTGTAAAATCCCTAAAACCATTCTACCCTAAAAAACCTAAAACGCTCTAAACGTAATAACCCTCAAAATCCTAAAACGCCTTAACCCCAAATTCCCTAAAATGCCTTAGTCCAAAAAAACCCTTAGCCCTACAAACCCTAAAACCCATAAAGATCTTAACCCTAAAAACCCTAAAACCCTTAACCCCAAACCACTTAACCCTAATAAACCAAAATCCCCTTTAAACCTAAAAATCGTAAAACCCCTAAAGCCAAAAACCACTTAGAATGCTTAGCTCTACAAACGCTTAACCCTAAAAAACCCTAAAAAAGCTAAATACCATTAACCCTAAAACCCATCAACAGTTAAAAAGCCTTGACCCCCAAAACACTGAACCCGACAAAACAAAATCACCTTTAACCTTAGAAAGCCTAAAACCCCTAAAGCCTAAAAATGCTTAATTCTAAAAACACATAACCCTAAAAACCCTAAAACCCCTTAAAGCTGAAAAGCTTAAAAACCCTAAACCCCAATAACATACAAACCCTAAACCCCCTAGGAACAATTAACCCTAAAATCCCCAATACCCCACAACATTAAAATCCTTTAATCTTAAAAGCCCTAGAAAGATTGAAACCTAACAACTATAAAACCCCTTAACCCTAAAAAGCCTTAACCCAACCCCCCTGAAACCTATTGAAATTATATCCCTAAAAACCATAAAAACACTGAAAACTAAACCCACTAAAAGGTTAAATTAACCTTTAAAATCTGAACTTTTAGGATTTAAAAACTGTAAAAGTGCTTAGCCCTAAAACCCCTTAACCACTAAAACCCTTAACCCTAAAAACACTAAATAGCCTTAACCCTAAACCCCATTAACAGTAAAAATCCTTAACCCCAAAAGCGCTAAACTCTAAAAACCTTAATCGCTTGTAACCCTAAAACCACATAACACTGAAAACTGTCAAAAACCTAAATAACTTTAACATAAAGGCCAGAAACACCCTAACAACCCTTAACCCTAAACCCAATAAAAACCATTGACCCTAAACCCCCTTAACTCTAAACCCCCTAAAACTCCTTAACCCTAAAACCAATAAACCCCCATAACCCTAAAAAAACTAAAATCACTTAATACTAACCCCTAAAACCCCTAAAAATGCTTAAGCTTAAACCCCCTTAACCATAGAAACCCTTAAACCGAAAAATCCTTAAAACCCTTAAGCCTAAAACCCCTTGGCAGTAAAAACCTTTAACCCCAATAACTCTTAAGCCTAAAACCCCCCAAAATCCCTTAACTCTAAAACCATTTAACAATAAAAACTTTGAAAATCCTAAAACCCATTAACATGAAACCCCTAAAACCCCTTGAACCAAAACCCCTAAACACCCTCAACCTCAAAAGCCTTGACCTTAAAAAATGTAAAAACCCTTAACCCTAAAATTTTTAAAAACTCTTAACCCTATATAACCTATAACCCTAAAACCTCTTAAACCTAAAAACCCTAGAAATACTTAAACCTAAATGCTAAAAACAATATGAACCCATAACCTTAAAAAAACCTTAACCCCAAAACCCCTAAAAACGCAAAACCCATTTAACCCTGAAACAACTTCAGAGGCAAAAAACATTAACCTCAAGAAAGCTTAACCCTAAAAACCTTAAAATCCGTTAACCCTAACACACCTTAACGCTCAAAACCTTGAAAAACCTAAAAACAAATAACGTATAAACCCTAAAAACCCTAAGAACTAATAACCCTAAAATCCCTAAAAAAACTTAACTTAAAAACCTAAAGCCTAAAACCCCTTATCCCTGAAAAAAACTTAAATCTACACTTAACCTTAAAAAACCATAAAACCCCCTTAACCCTACAAATGCTAAATACTGTTAACCCTAAAACCCATTAACAATGAAAATCCTTAACCCCAAAATGATTAACTCTAAAAACTTTAAACTCTTTTAATCCTAAAACCACTTAACACTAAAAACTTTAAAAAGCCTAAAAAACCATTAACATATCCAGAAACACCCTAATAACCCTTAACCCTAAAAACCATAAAAACCTTTAACCCTAAAAACCCGTAAACACCCGTAATCCTAAAAAAGCCCTAAAATCACTTAGTCCTAAAACATCTTAATCATAAAAACCCTTTAAACCCTCTAACCCTTAAAAATGCAAAAACCCCTAACTCTAAAAATGCTAGGAAACCTTAACCCTTAAAAACCCCCAAAATTACGTAACTCAAAACCCTCTTAACCTAAAAATTCCTTAAAAGCCCTTAACCTTAAAAATCCTAAAAACCCTCTACACCTAAAACCTCGTAACCCTAAAACCCCTTAACAGTAAAAAACATAAAATCTCTTAACCCTAAAACCCATTGAATCTAAGAACCTTAAAACCCAAAAGAAATATTAACCCTTAAAAATTTTTTTTCAACCCATAAAAGCACTAGAAATCCTTAAACCTAATAACTATAAAATCCCTAAACCCACTTTATCATAAAAAAACCTAAACCCGCTTAAACCTAAAAACCTTAAAACCCCTAAAAATCCTTTAACCCCAAACCCCCTAAAATTCCTTAATCCAAAACCCCCTTAACCCTACAAACCCTAAAACCCCTAAAAAACTTAACCCTAAAAACCCTAAAGCCCTTAACCCCAGAAAACTTAATCCTAAAAACCCAAAAACCTCTTTAAACCTAAAAATTGTCAAAACCCTAAAGCCTAAAACCACTTATCCCTGAAAATGCTTAACTCTAAAAACATTTAACCCCTTAAACCAAAAAAACCCAAAACACCCTCAACCTTAAAAGCCTTGACCTTAAAAAACGTAAAACCCTTTAACCCTAAAATTTTTAAAAACTCTTAACTCTATATAACCTATAACCCTGAAACCTCTTAAACCTAAAAACCCTAGAAATACTTAAACCTAAATGCTAAAAACAATATGAACCCATAACTTTAAAAAAAACTTAACCCCAAAACCCCTAAAAGCGCAAAACCCATTTAACCCTAAAACAACTTCAGAGGCAAAAAGCATTAACCCCAAGAAAGCTTATCCCTAAAAACCTTAAAATCCCTTAACCCTAAAACCCCTTAAGGATCAAAACCTTAAAAGCCCTAAAAACCAATAACATATAAACCCTAAAAACCCTAAGAACACTTAACCCTTAAATCCCTAAAACCCCTTACCCATTAAAACCCTTAATCTTAAAAACCCTAATAATGCTTAAACCCTTCACCATGAAAACCCTTAACCCTAAAAACCATAAAAAACATTAACCCTAAAAGCTCTTAACACTAAAATTCCTAAAACTTCTTAACCCTAAAAACCCGTTAACACCTATGACACTAAAAAAACTAAATTCACTTTATCCTAAAAACCCTAAAAACACTTAACCCTAAAAACCCTAAACCCTTAAATATGCTAAAAAACCTAACTCTAAAACCACTAGAAACCAATAACCCTAAAAAACCCAAAATTACTTAACTCTAAAAACTCTTAACCTAAAAGATCTTTAAAAACACTTAACCCTAAAAATCCTAAAAACTCTCTAAGCCTAAAAACCCGAAATCCTAAAGCCCTTACACCTAAACCCACTTAACAGTAAAACCCCTAAAATCTCTTAATCCTAAGACACATTAAATCTTAAAACCATAAGAAACATTAACTTAAAAAACCTTAATGCAAAAAACCCACATAAAACTGCTAAAAACACTAAACCCTAATAACTGTAAAATCCCGAAAAGCACTTTACTCTAAAAACCCATAAAAACGCCTAAACATAAAAACCCTAAGAACCCTTAACCCCCAAACCCCTAAAATGCCTTAATCCAAAACCCTCTTAACCCTAAGAACCCTACAAACCCTAAAAAACTTAACCCTAAAAACCCTAAAACCCTTAACCCCAGAAAACTTAATCCTAAAACCCCCAAAACCTCTTTAAACCTAAAAATTGTCAAATCCTAAAGCCTAAAAACACTTCTCTCTGAAAATGCTTAACTCCAAAAACACTAACCCGAAAAAAACTTGACTAAATACCCTTAACCCTAAAGCCCATTAACAGCAAAGATCCTTTACCCCCAAAACACTTAACCCTGCAAACCAAAATCCCCTTTAACCCTAAAAATCCTAAAGCCCCGAAACCCTAAAAATAATTAAGCCTAAAACCACATAACCCTAAAACCCGGAAACCCCCTTAACTTTACAGGTCAAATATGTGCCTTATTTTCTACACCTGTGCCTCCTGTTACAATTCCAAAAAATACACGCCTTGCTCAGCTTGTGCCTTTTGTGAGTTGTGTTCCCCGAGCAGAGCCCAGACGGCGGGGTGATGAAGGACTCGGCTCCACAGGAATACCTCAAGTGCCTTGGACACAAGAACTATCTCCACAACGACCCAACCTGACCTACTGGATGGTTAAAAGATGTGTTTCTGCACGGGATAACGGTATTAATTGCCATTGTAACCTTTTTAATGATATCGGGCTCTGTGTGGAATTGCTTTATGAGAATTATGAACCGAATGATAAAAGGGGTCTGGACTGCTCAAAAACAAAAAGGGGGATTTGTGGAGCGGCTAGAAGACAATGGGCATGTTACGAGCAATCCGGAACAAGTAACTTTATTGTAACAGCAGGCCGAAGTTGTAGCAAGTTGCAGCTGTTGTGAAGGACACGTGCAAGGCTAAGAGAGACAAAGAAACTGTGTACAAGGACAGGGAGATTGTGAAACTGCGTCTGTGGCAAGAAGATAAGGAAGTTGGACTGAAAAATGATGAGCTAAGATGTGAAACAGGATGTCTACGTGACAAGAGAGCAGCGTGTGGACACCGCGCCAGGACCAATCCTAGATGACCAGAGTACGCGTGGACAAGTAGTTTTAGCCCATCACCTCTGAATAACAACGCATGCGTGGCGCGTGTATCTTTTGTTAAGAGTATAAATTGCTGTAAGCCTTTTAATAAATCAGCACTAACTTGATCACATTGGTCGTGTAAGTTGTGTCCGAGAGACATCCGCGTCAACAAACCAGTATGGGGAGAGCAGTGGCCCCTGCCCCAGGAAAAGCTGCGTGCCCTGCATGAATTGGTTAAGGAACAGTTAGACGCGGGCCACATTGAAGAATCACATAGCCCGTGGTGTGTGGCACACACACACAACCCCTGTAGTTGTGATAAAAAAGAAGTCTGGTAAATGGCGATTGTTGCGTGACCTGCGTAAAGTCAATGCAGTGATGGCCCCTGTGGGGGCCTTACGGCCAGGACTGCTATCTGCCACCACGATACCAACGGAATGGGACATCTTAGTTATCAAGCTGAAAGACTGGGGGTTTTACCATTCCTTTAGATCCAAAAGACAAAGCAAAGTTTGCTTTTACAGTACCGACTAGAACTAACTCTGAGCCCACAAAAAGGTACCACTGGACCGTGCTGCCTCAGGGCATGAGAAACTCACCAACCATTTGTCAGTGGTTCGTAGCCCAAGCCCTGAGCTCAGCGAGAGACAAATACCAAGATGCTTACTGTTATCATGACACGGATGGCATTTTGCTAGCAGCACCGTCCAAAGAGCTGCGGGAGACAGTTGAGAAGGCTGCCAGGCATAGTTTAGCAGAATTTGGATTGAATGTAGCTCCTGAAGAAGTTCAGAGGCAAGAGCCCTGGAAATATCTGGCCGTGAATGTGCTGAAGGGAGCTGTGTCTCCACAACCTATCAAATTGAAATTGGATGTAAAGACTTTGAATGATGTCCCAAAACTTGCAGGAATGCTAAATTGGCTACGGCCTTATTTAGGCCTTTACTAATGAACAAACGCATCCTCTTTTGCAGCTTTTAAAAGGAGACACAGATCTTTTAGCCCCAAGGTATTTAATGCCTGTAGCTGTTGCAGAATGGCTGTGTGATCACGGCCATGACTCCCTTAAAGATCTTTGTGAAACAAAGTCAGCGTAAGTTAGCTGAAGCAGGCCTTGCAGCTGTGCTGAGGCTTGCTGACAAGGGAAGAGAGATAAGGTCATGCTGACCTTGCACAAAGCAGAAAAACAACTTTAATGAAGAAACAAGGCGTAACCCTGACCCGCAGAAACCGCAAGTAGGAGGACGTATGAAAATGTAACCATTTAGAGCTTAGCCAATCAGCAGATGACTTGTAGGCATAATTAACTGGAACTGTATATAAGACATAATTGCGCCGTAATAAATCGAAGCTTGCTTTATCACTCACATTGAGTCGGCTGCTTGCTTTCCCTCGCTCGTCATGCAGCCTTGGCACTTGTGAAAGAAGTCAAACAGTTGATCTCTTCACGACATGCGTGGCGTCTAGACATCACGCTTCCTTTAAGTGGTTTTATTTTAATGGACCAATCTTCCCCTTATGCTATGTTGGCCCAGTGGAACCAGGCTCGGCAAGATCCGCTGCAGGTACTTGAATGGTTGTTTCTGCCTTTGCAGCCTAAGAAAAGCGCTGTCAAATTGTACGAACTTGTTGCCGATGTGTTCATAAAAATCCGAAAAAGATGTTTAGAGTTGGCTGGAGTTAATCCAGCAACTGTAATTATCCCTGTACAACAATTCTATGTTGAATGGGCGCTATTAAACTCCACTGCCCTTCAAGTGGCTCTTGCCAGTTTTCAAGGGCAAGTTCAGTACCACCATGCACCTCACCCACTTTTGAAAATGACTGTAAATCTAACTTTACGGCCACGGCAACGAAGTCAGAGACGACCAGTCAAAGGTGACACAGTATTTACAGGCGGGTCTGGAAAAATGGGAAAAGCCGCAGTCGCTTGGAAAAAAAATGGGCAATGGCATTCCCAAATTGTATATCAGGAAGGATCCCCGCAAGACGTAGAGTTACAGGCTGCGGCTTTGGCATTTCAGTATTTTCCAGGCCTTCTTAATCTTGTTACTGATTCGGCATATGTGGCAGCTCTCCTTCCCAAGTGAGACAGGGCTGTCCTTGGCCATGTCAACATTCCCGAGCTTTTTGCAATTTTGACTTTAGTTTGGGAAGAGATTCGGAAACGCCATTCTCTGTATTATGTTACGCATGTTAATAGCCATACTTCCCTACCGGGTCTTGTAATTGAAGGCAATGCTAGAGTCGATGCTCTAGTTTCTGTGGCTCTGTCGGTGCCTGTTCCTGATGTCCATCAGCAAGCCGTGTTAGCCCACCAGTTCTATCATCAGAATTGGCGATCCTTGTATCATCAGTTTGGCCAAAAGGGTCTCTCTCAGGCTGCTGCACGCAGTATTGTTGCAGCCTGTCCAGACTGTCAAAATGTTACTTCTGTGCCAAATTATGGAGTTAATCCTAGAGGCCTTCAAGCCTTACAGCTTTGGCAAACAGATGTAACTCATTCCAATGAGTTTGGCAGACAAAAATATGTCCATGTTACAATAGATACATATTCTACTGCAATGATTGCTACTGCCCACACAGGTGAGACCAGTTGTGACGTCATTTGGCACCGGCAACGTGCTTTGTCTGTGCTCGGTGTCCCTCTTGAAATCAAAACGGACGGTGGACCTGCCTATAGTTCCAGGCCCGTCGGTCAGTTCCTTTCCCAATGGGGGATCTCCCACAAATTTGGTATTCCAAATACCATCCATCAAAATTCCATTCCAAATTCCAAATTCCAAAGCCATCGCTGAACGCAGAATGGTACTCTTAAATGCCAGCTTGAAAAACAAAAAAGGGGAATGAAGGGAATGACCCCAGAGGCACGATTAGAGAAAGCATGTTATGTTTTGCACTTTCTGAAAATCTCTGCTGACCGTGCGGTGCCTCCCATTCTTGTTTGGCACTTGGTGTCAATTGGTGACAAGCAGCAAAAGCACAAAGGCGTCTTAGTACGCATGAAAGACCCTCGTACCGGGCATTGGTTGGGACCGCATGAATTGTTAACTTGGGGAAGAGTTATGCTTGTGTTTCTACAGCTGAAGGTCCACGATGGATACCTGCTCGCTGTGTGCGAGCCAGACCGTGGGAGCACTGCTGCCGCCAGTCAACGCAGCAACTAATGTGTGGTCTCCTTACTGAACCAGTCTTGTTTGGTGTGCCCTTCCTCAAAACTGACTTGCAGACATTGTTGCAAAAAAGTGGATGTACGATTTTGACAAAGAATGGGGGAATGAAGAATGTTACTGAAAGCCTTGATATTTGGGATGATTACCTCTGTCTAATGTCAATCCAAAAGAAGTTGATATTGTTTGCACTTTCAATGTCGATAGTTGTTTTTATGGAGATGCTAATGTAATAGGAGGCCATGATGGGACCACGACACCCGCATAAATCAACACGTGAACACGTTGATAAGCATAATGTGCTCAAAGGCAATATAACTTTGGATGAAGCATGTAACGATGTAGTTGATTTATGGAACTGATGGGAACGTATTGCAGTGGTTCTTCTCTTATCCGGAGCAACAGCAGGGAAAGCATTCAAGAGTTAAATCACCTTGTTTGTTAGGCAGTTAAGAATGTGAGTCAAATTTGCCACTATGACATACAAAACAGAGCAACTATTGCCCTTTTGCTGTTGGCTCAAGGACATGGCTGTGAGGACTGTGATGGTATGTGCTGCATGGATTTTAGGCGCCCCATTGCAGCAACACGTTATCAGAATCTGAGAAAATGTCATCCTTTTGGGCATCCATTCACTCAGTTGGCAGTGTTGTTTGTTTGCTGTTGCCTTGGTTGCCGTCATGTTTGCAAGGGCCCTGCAGAACATGACAAACCTGGTACTAGCTGTTCAAAAAACAAAAAGGGGGAATTGTTAGGGTCTGCAGCGGGTCTGCAGACAAGTTAGTTGACTTCAGAGACTTAGCCGCGTACCTTTAAGACAGCCACAAATTGTCAGGTATGTAACAGGATGTGAAGGATCGGAACTTAGAACCGCAGCACACGAGCACCTACAGCAACAGCAAATAGCAAGCAAGAAGAAGGACACAAAAACCTATCAGGGTCTAACACCTGCACTGTCTAAGATATATAAATAGTTTGTATAAACAATAAAGGCCATTTTGTCCGAACCCAGCCACGCAGACATAGTGTTTTTTTCAGTCCTCCTCGACTTGCGTCACCACAACCTTGTCAAGGTTTAGCCCCAGCAGGCAGCTAAGCACCACACAGCCGCTGTTAGCTCCCTGCCCTGGTGGGATGGAGGGGAAAATCAGATGGGTAAAAGTGAGAAAAGATTGGGTTGAGATAAAGACTGTTGAATAGGTAAAGCAAAAGCCGTGCACGCAAGAAAATCAAACCAAGGAATTCATTCCCTGCTTCCCATGGGCAGGCAGGTGTTCAGCCATCTGCAGGGAAGCAGGGCTCCATCATGTGTAACAGCTACTTGGGAAGACAAATGCCATAATGCCCAGTGCTCCTCCCCTTCCTTCTTCTTCTTCTTCCAGCTCTAGAACCAGCATGACGTCATATTGTATGGAACAGCCCTTCAGCTAGTTCGGGTCAGCTGTCCTGGCTGTGTCCCCTCCTGGTTTCCCGTGCCCCGCCAGCCCTCTCACTGGCAGGGCCCAAGGAACTGAACAGTCCTTGACTTAGCATAAACATTACCCAGCAACAACCACAACCATCAGTGTGCTATCAACACTGGTCTTACACCAAACCCAAACCACAGCACTGTGCCAGCTACTAAGGACACTAACTCCATCCCAGCTGAAACCAGGGCACTATCCACCCCTTGTTCCGGTCCATTTACATCATGCCACACTTCCCAATGCAACCACATTCACCACCACCACCCTTCCCATCCTTTGATATAATACATAGATATCATTCCCTTAGTCCAGGGGTCCTCAAACTACAGCCCGTGGGCCGGATATGGCCCCCCAGGGTCCTCAGTCCAGCCTCCCGTATTTACAGATCCACCCCCACGCAGCCACCCCGCCAGGGGTTGGGGGGAGAAACCAAGCAGCCAAAGGTGACTTCCTGCCGCTTAATCTGCGTGCCGGCCCCCTGTTTAAAAAGTTTGAGGACCCCTGCCCTAGTCTATGGACCACCACTGCAAAAATGTCCATAAAATGTCCATTGTGTTCATTTAGTCCATGAAGATGATCTGTTATGCTGGTCACTCAGGAGAGGAGAGTTTGTGTGTTGTGTGGGGTTACTGGGCCAGCTCAGGTCGGGTCACTACTGCGCTTGCCGTGCTTCTTGTAAGGCTTGTCCTCCAATGGTTCAGGAGGTTCCTGCTATGGCAATTTCTAGAACATGCAACTCAAACCATGGCTTACAACAATTGAAAGGTATATCCATTACAATGTCCACCCCGTTCCCTTTGGACCAGCCTGTAGGGTTTAACATTGCAATGAAGTCCTCCCCTTGCCCCTGCTCCAGCTTGTACTTACCCACAGACTGCAGTCCCTTAGGGTTGTACCTGCTCCAAGTGGAGCCTCAGCTACGAGCCACAGCCCCTGCAGGGGTATACCTGCTGCAGCATGGACTTACCCACAGCCGCAGTTGCTTTGAGGTGCACCTGCTCCAGCATGGCCTTATGCATGGGCCATGACCATAGACCTGCTCCAGCGTGGCCTTACCCGCAGCCACAGTCCCTTCAGAAATAAAAAAGCTCCAGCATGGCCTTATCCCTGGCTGCTGTCTCTCCAGGGCTGTCCTGCTCTCTCATGGGCTTATCTATGACCACACGTTTTGAGGTGCTTCGACATGACCTCATGCACAGCACTGATGCTTCCAGGTGTACCTGATGCAACATGGACTTACCCACAGCCGCAGATGCTTCGAGGTGTACCCTCTCCAGCATGGACTTGTCTTGGGCCACAATTCCTTCAGAAGCATACCTGCTGCGGCATGGACATAACCACGGCCACAGATGCTGTGATATATACCTGCTCTGCCATGGACTCTTTCACGGCCACCGATGCTTTGGGCTGTCCTGCTCCCATGTGGACTCACCCACAGGTCACAATCCCCTCAACTTGAGCTCACACTGGAGTTCCAGCCTGTCCAGTGCAGCAGCACAGAAACAGCAGCCGTGCCCTAGCCACCTGCCAGCCCAGGCGCACCACCATGGCTCGTCAAAATGTTCCTGGGCAGCACAGGAAGGTGATAAGCAGTACAGCAAGCAGTGAAAGGAAGAAGCAGCCACTAATGAGCACTAGACTCTAATAGACAGTGAGGAAAGCAAGCCCCATGGTAGGCGCAGAAACCTACTGATTAGTAGCAAACCAGCAATAACAGCTATAAATTCAAACTAGCAAACTCCTATCAAGTAGAAGAATTCTTTGTTGATGGTTACGATACAGTTTTCAAAATCCAGTTGCCTAATAAGGAAGAAAGAGGGAATTTTTTTGAGGCCTTAGTTGTAAATCAAGCTGTTCAACCTCCTGCGCCAAAAGAGAAAGCAGGTGAGGATAACCTCCTCTACATCGAAAACTTTGCTAACTGTAAGAGAACAGCTATCCAGAATGTGCTTTGGTGGGCATTTTCTATCAAGAATTTCCCATATGCTTGTGCCTGAGTGCCATACATTGACGGAAAGTTTCTGATTAAACGAAGCTTGGTGGCCCTTGGAAGTACTGCCTGTCGCCCTGCTGCCTGAGCCTTGACAGCGGACCGAGGAAGAAATAAGAGCACCAGAGGAGCAGGAGGGGGATACGTTGCGTGGGGTTAGGATTTTCTAAAGGGATGTGACCCTTAGACTTGTCGTTGAGAGGTGTTTCAGAGCATTTGCAAAGGCTGCTGGCCCAGAGGAGGTAAATGTCCATCTCTAAGACCATTTTATCTGTGTGCCTTCATAGTTTCCCTCTGTGTCTATTTCTCAGGGTTTGTGTGCTTTTCGTAGGAAGCTTTCTCTTGGCTTTTAGCACCAGGAAGTGAATTTTGCTTTTACTTTTGGCCATTCCTAGAGGCTCTCGAACGTGTGTTACTTGAGTATTCACTGAAAGCCCCAGGTTCCTTCTGAAAACATTTATGGAATGTTTATTGTGTGAAACGTGGGAATATTCCAGTTGGAAGGGACCGACAGCGATCCTCTCGTTCCGCTGCCAGTTAGACCAAATGCCAGCACCGCTGGCTCATGGCAAGGCCTTGACAGGTAGGCATGTGGCAGGCCCGAAAAGCAGAGAGATCTCTCTCGTTCTAATTAGAAACGGTATCTCTAGGATTGTTCTCATAAAGCCTAGAGCTCTTGAGTTGACTGACAATGGTTTCTGTGAGAAGAGGAGCAGAAGCAGCAGTTGTCAACGTAAATGTTAAGAGTCTATTCTCTGTTTCACCGGGGGCTGCTCCTCAGCATAAGATCAGCCATAAGGCCTATGTGCTTTCTTCCTTGTCCCGTACACTTTGGATGTCTCCTTTTCTCATTTAATGTATGGAATAAGCCTAAGCCAGGGCCGTGTACTTCAGTCAGCTGAAATGTTGATAGAGCTTTGCAGTTCAGCAAAGTCCTGCTCCCCTCAGCGTCCACTGACTTGTCTTTCCCTTTACTTCACTTTCTGAGGCAGGAGTAATCTAGAGAAGCAGAGATGTCCTCATCTGAACCAGCCATGAGGCTCCTTTCACGGTCCGAGTAAAGAAACCGGCACCTCTGGCTCCAGCTACCTCGCCTCGTTCATGTTGGCCATGGAAGATGTGTTTCCTGACCTAAATGACTTTGGAGTTTGACCGTGCAGTGCTGTAATCGCAACGGGACTGTATTCTTTTCCTGCTGCTGCCCTCCTGTTTTCTCGAGTGCGTCTTGTGTGTGTGTGTGTCAGGGTGTGTGTGTGTGCGCCTGAGTTTCTGATTTTTAGGGAGCTGTGACTTTTCCCAGAAAGAAAGAAAGTCAAAGCAAACATTTCTCAGTCAAAAAACTAACAGCAACAGTTGTGTCTCTGTCATGGCAAAGAGAGACCGTGTTACAGGTACAGGAGACTTCACTGATCCTGTACTCCAGAGAAACAGAACCCCTGACTTCAGAAATGTGTGTCATTCCAGGTTGGTGGGGACACTGTATGGCTCGCGCAAGACGTTCTCGGGTAGGAGAGCAACAGCGGATGGGTGTGGAGAAAGCAATGGGGATTCTCACACAGGCAGTGGTTGTGGGTTCCTGTGAGCTCAAGGTAAGTCCAATTTCAATTTTGTTAATCCTGAAGTAGGCTGTTTTCTTGCTGCAGGTACAGTTGTCAATAAAGTCAGACGTTAACCAATGCCAACTAAAACTGGGAAGGATATGTAGCTTGTGAAAGAATTCCACCCGGGGTGGACTAGGTTGTGTTTCCACACCCGGTGTAGACTGCTGTTCTTGCTTTTGGTGAACTAAACTTGAGGAGGCTGCGTTCTCTTCCTAATTTCCAGTTGAGAAGGGCTTGTTGAATTCTCAAATAGCCCACTCACAACCTGCCAGTTCTGTTGGAAGTGAATGTCCTAACAGTTCCTATGACGGATTTGGGGAGGGGTGTTTGCATTGACACGCATGTGTTCACATCATCACTTTGCCATTTATTGCCACTTCAAATGAGCCCATCCTCTGTGCGTGAGTGGGTAGAGCCCAGCTCCTTTGTGGCTCATTCCTAACGCAATGACTGGGGATGTGGTACGTACCGAAGCATTGTGGATAGTCAGAGGCCATGTTGCTGATGGAGTCACAGGTGAACCTGAACAAATACCACCAGGACAGGAATTTCTTTTCAAGTTCAATTGCATTATCCCAGATTTCCTTTCAAATTGCAGTTGGCAAGGAACCTTCACCACCTTCTCTGGTAACTGCCGCTGTCATCGGTTGTATCCACACTTGAGCTTGGGTACAACAAAGAGTGAAAGAAGCATTACCTTGGACTACACCAAGTGCATCTACCATCAACTGGTGGTCTTTTTGATCAGTTCCCTCCCACTGAGGCAACAGGTCCGACAAAAGCCATTGATTAGTTCCTAAAGCAAAAAGGGAAGATCATAAAGGATGTTATAAATATATGCAAATCACTGGTTACTGTAACTAATTTGTTCATGAAGACTTCTGAGTCTGTGCTATTTAGAACTCCCAATGCTGTCCCCAGGGTACCAGTCCCATCTCTTTTTGCTTGTTTTGGGGGGAAGAGGGTTTGTTTATGCAGCCGTGCCATCCATCACTTTTAAGAGCCCTTCAGGAATGGTGCACGAGCTAGATGGACTGCAGAAATGTTAGTTAGCATCGATAATTCTACTCTTTTTAGGGACCATGGTGGGTTAAACAACACCCGCTGTTGGCCTGTGTACTGGATCATGTATAGTCCAATGTTAGATATTGGTGGAGACAAAATGTCTTTCGCTGGTAAAACGACATCACAGATCTACATTTCAAGAGTGATACCCTTCGAAGCTAAGGCTGCAAATGATCAAATACAACAAAAATGTGTTATGGTCACGATGAGCGACAGGCTGCTTCATCCATCCATGTGCGGTTCATCCCGAGTTCCTGTAAAAAAGGACAGAAAAGGAAATATGCTGGGTTGGAAGTACAAACGGCAGAATTAATTAAGAGGAGGAAGAAACCCATTGAGTAGTGATTCGGGGTCTTTTTCCTGAGCAATCTCTTGCTTCCCTGGCGTAGAGATTTTTAGGCATGACTAGTACCATTGGTAATATTTCAGTTTGGGACATCTTTACTGACACAGGTTGTCCAGCATCAAACCCAGTACGCTGATTTACGTTGCCTCTCAGACTCTTCTTCAAGCACAGATGGCACGTTCTCCACTCCAGAAGTGAAGTATAGAGACACTACTCTCTTTTTAATTACTCTGGATTAATTTTTTTCCTTTCCTCCAAATTTCTGACAATTCCATCCAGAAGAGTGATGAAGAGAGGTTACCTTTATGGGGTGCTGTGCATTTATCAAGGTGTGTGTATTTGAATTCACGATGTCAAGTTGAGCTTTGTATGTAAATGCAAATGACACAGTGCAGCAGGGCAGAACTAAACCTCAGAGAATGATGATGACCGAAGTGCATCATAAGGGCTGACACGATTTTCAGAAGGAAAGACTACAGAAATTGTTCTTGAGTTAAACATACGATTCCTAAAACCATGGCATGTGATAGCTCGTGTCTACATTCATGCCGCAAGTATTGGACAAAATGCATGCAGAAAAGGCTGGGGTAAGGAATATATTTTAAGGTAAAGGTGTTACACTATGCATAATACAGATTGTGGTCAAGAACGCGTAATACATAAATTGCAATTAAGCATTAAATTTGTCCCAGAAAATAATATGCTCTTTCATGTCACAGCAAAATTACTACATTAAAACACACGTTATTCCTCTTTAACTGAGCAAATCCTGATGGTTGATTCTCTGTGTGAGTTTTTAAAGAATGGATAAACTGCTTCGGAGAATGCACAGTCTTGAAACGTGAACATCACAGACATGTTGGTGACATTGAAAAAAGTCAGAGTTTTCTTTTCACAGTTAAGGAAAACCCCAACTTTCCTGGGATTTTCCTGCACCTCTAACTGTGTCCATGGATCGGTTCTTGCCCAGCAAAATTTAACACTTAAGCCCAGAGCCCAGAATCCTTCCTTAGGTGACAGAGTTATTCTTCCTTTCCTTGGGGCGGATTTCCTGGCTACTCCCAGGTCCCAGTCACTGCAATTTCCCACGTCCACCTCCCAGTAATGCTTGCCGGAGGAGAAACCTTCTGAGCCCAGCACGCAGACAGAGGAATCAAAACGGCCCTCATGGAGAGTCACTTTCTGGACCTGTGATTGATACGTGAAACTCTTCTTGTCCCCAGCAATAGACAAGTTTGGATGGGCTGTGTCCCAATCAAGCACGATGTCATCTGTAAAAAACAGGTATTTGGGGCTTTCTAAACACTTTTCTAAAGAGAAGAGAAGAGAAGGAAAGGGTGCTGCACTGCAATTCACGCCATTGAGTAGAGACATGAGTAAGTGCAGTGTTTTACCTGAATTGCCACGAGCCTTTCTGAATTCTGAAAGCAAACAGGAGAGACAAAAAGGAAAAAAACCAAGGGTGAGAGAAAGCAAATTCCAAACATTGACTGGAAAAATGTTCCAACTCCAAGCCGAGACATCCCAGGCTGAGACTAAACTCTGCAGGTTAACGGATGCTCAGATTCTCTCTTGCCCTCTCCAGCGCTGTGATTACCTGTGGGGGCTGGAGAAGGATCTGAGGCTGGGCTGAGTTTCCCGCCTGGGGACTACTTTCTCTCTCAGGTCCCACTCTGCCGCCTTGCCAGTGTTTTGGGTGGATGCCCCACCTGCCACACTGCACATTTCACAGCATGTGAGACCCCTGGTCAGCACCCCGGAATGTCCAGAGACACAGAAAGGGAGCAGTCCCCTTTGTGACACTCCGCGGAATAAATGTCAGCCACTTCTTGTGGATTTCTCGGGTGGGGTTGGGTACAAAGGAAGAGCTTGGGGGAATTGTCAGTAACCCTCTGAAGAGAGGAGGCACTGCGCTTCCCGGAGAGTTTCTGGGTACGTGCAGCCGTGGCAGCTTTGTACCTGAGAGGGTGGGCAGGGAAGGAAGGCAGGGGAGATGTGGCAGGCAGAGGGTCTGCTCTACAAACCAAGCTGCTGAGAAGTCAGATCGGACCCAGTAAACGTTAAATAATTGAAAGAGCCGAATCAGCCGAGCTTGTGCATTTCTGTATGGATGTGAAAAGGCGACCCAGCAGGGCAGGATCGTGAAGTCCTGACACGTGAGCTTAAGGGGTTAGCTCCAAGGCAGGCATTGATGCTCCCTGAAGTCGCATCTGACATGCTTCTGATTCTGGCAGGGATGTCTTCCCTACCCCATCATCACGCACCATCCGTCCAGCCCCCAGGTGTGGTTGGTGGCCCAGGCTCTGCAGCCCCATCAGCCCCATCACAGCCTTCCCTCAACGTACCCTTCCCTCACTCTCCGACCAACACCAAAGGCTCCAGCAGCCACAACACCACAAGCAACACCCTGTGAAAACCCCTTAAATGCCACAACTGGGTGGCATGCAAGGCCTCCAGGGAGGCAGCGGAACTCACCAATCTCCTTCTTCTGCTGCTCTGCAAGAAGAGAGGGAGAACACCTTGCTTAGCACCTTGAATCAAAGGAACACTGGAGCACCCCAGTCACAAGAACATCCCACCAGCCCTTCTGAATGCCCGCTGGGGGAGAAGACATTCCAAGGAGCCCAGGAATAGCACAAGCCTACCAAAGTCAACTCCCCATTACTGAGCTTACAGCACAGGCAGGGAAGGAAACTGAACCTGCACATCTGCACTTATTATTCTGCCTCCAAAAGCCAGTCCGTTCTGGAATAGTCCAACCCACGAATGGAGGAAAAGCTCCTCTGGCATGGTAGATGGCTCACACTATTGTGCGGTCAGGGGTGACTTCCCCTCTGCTATCCCACCCTGGAATCACCTCCCATGCTTGTCTTGCTCACATGGCCCGCAGGGTTTCAGCAGCACTCACCGATCCGCTTCTTCTGGTTCCCTGCAAGATTAGAGAGGGAAGAGAAAACACCTTGATTAGCGCCATGACTCCGTGGGATACATGGCAAACAGCATGTGTACACCTCATTTAGGAAGGCTGACTTGTCATCCATCAGGACATGTCCCCAGCCAGAGCTCCCCCAGGCACAGAGCCGTGGTGGCAGCGCATTGCCCGCAGTCCCCCTTCTCAGCACCCAGGGCTGCCCCTGCTTGCAGCTGAGGCTGCTGTGCACGGGAGGGCTTGGCAGAACGAAGGGAGAGCAATCAGGGCTTCCCAGGCACGAGCTGCTGCCAGCCATGGGTAAAGATGTTCTCTGGCTTCTGGATATAGCAGAAAATATTACTTGTGCATGATGCCACTCACTGACCTCCCACCCACTCCCCACCGCTCACAGCACTGCCCCTGCCTGGCACAGACACCCTCACTAGCTGCCACCTCCACCAGCATCACAGCCATATGCCCTCCTTGGCATGTCACGTGCTGAGGGACACGGCACCTCCCCTCAACCAGCACCCAGCAAGCCAGAAACTTGCTGTAGGAGTAGCCCCACCACCCTGCCCCTCCTTTCTGGCTCACACAGGGAATTCAGCTATCAGTTTCTTGCTTCCCAGGACAACAGTATTCCCTTGCCCTGGGGATGGGTCCTCTCTCTTGGGCCACTGCTTCTATCCTTGACCGGATAGCAAAGAACTCAGAGCCTTCACAATGGTCATAAGTCCATAATAGGACCCCCAGGCACAAGGACATCCAATCACTCATGTCAAATGCGTGCTGGAGTAGGAGCATGGCCAAGGACCATGGGATTAGGGCTGTCCTGCCACTGTCAATGGTCCATGAAAGAGCTTGCACCATGGGCAGGGAAGCGCACTGCACCCTTACATTCACCCTCACTAATCTGTCGCTGAAAAGTGTTGAAAGGAGAAGAATCTGTAAACAGTGATGCCACAGTATCTATTGGGTGTCCCACGATAGAATAGAAAGAGTCAAAACCGACCCAGTCACTGGCCTTTGGGGAAGACCTTGGTACAGCCAAATGCAGGGAGCACCAGCTACCAGGTTGAGCCTTGCACATTGGCAGGGTCCGTCAGTGTGGCACTTGGCGAGCAGTTGGCATTGCTGGAGCATCCCTCCTCATCTGCCTCAAGGCCCTATCACTGTGCCAAAGGCATTTAAGAAACAGAAACACTCACCGTTCCTTCCATGGAGGTCCTCTGTTGAGTCACCGTGGTCACAGGAGAAGAGATATGAAATCAGAGAAGACACATAACGTCCTTGTAGTGGGCTGAGGGACACGTCACCTCCCTTGACCAGCACCAAGCAAGCCAGAAGCTGAGGTAGCCCCACCACAACCACCCTGCCCCTTCTGTCTGGCTCACACAGGGAATTCAGCCTGGCAGATTCCTGCTTCCCAGGGGATGGTTTTCCCTTTCCCTGTGGACGGAACCTATGACTTGGGCCAACACTTCTCCCCTTGACTGAAATGCAAAGAATACAGAGCTTTCACAATGGACACAGTAACAGGGTCCCCAGTCAGAGGCACATCTAATCACTCATGCCAAATGCGTGCTGGTCCAGGAGAATGGCCAAGGACCATGGGATTAACACAGTCCGGACATTGTTCAAGGCATCACTAATGAGCTGCACTATGGGCAGGTAAAGCGCACGACACCCTGAATTTGCATCCTTGCTGAGCTGCCTCTGAGACTGTGCTGACAGGCAAAGGCTCTGGAAATGGCAATGCCGCAGAAGCGATTGCAAGATCCCCCACAAAAAGGAAGAGTCAAAACAATTCACAGCTGGCCATGGGCACCGCCCCTGCAGAGCCAGAGCCAGGGAGCACCAGCTGCCAGGTTGAGCCTTGCACATTGGCAAAGTCTCTCAGCGTGGCACTCGGGGAGCTGCTGGCACTGCTGGAGCATCCCTCCCCGCCCACCCCAGGGCACTAATTCAGGCAAGGACAGCATTTGCACAAGCGGAAACACTCAGAATTCGTTGCACGCAGTTCATCTGCAAGTCACCATGGTCACAGGAGAAGAAGACATGAAGTCAGGACAGGACCCACAGGATCCCTACAAGCCATTTCCCTCTAGGACTGTCCACCCCAGGGAATGATGAACAACAAATCTGGCATGCAGGATAGTTCATGCTCCTTTGGAGCTCCTCATCATGTGGCCCTCAGAAGCATTTTTACCAACAACGGCACAGACCCAAATCCCTATAAGTAGCCAGGGTTCCTCAGGGACATGGGCTCTCTGCCCCATCGCACACACTGTGGCCTCCCCTCAGCATCTCCTTCCTTCATGCTCCTGCCTCCAACAAAGCCTCCACAGCCTGGGCATCACCAGCCACCTGCCACGGCAACCCACCATCTGCCTTGTGGCAAGGGCCATGGGTGCCTTTAGAGGCCCCTTCCCCAGGGACACTTGGTGACAGGAAGGGGAGGGAAAGCCAGCAGAGATGGCCTCCAAGCCAGGTGTCTCTCAGTATTCCTGACACCGGTCACACTCCACGGTGCAGGCTCTCCTGGCTGTCCCATGGGGTGAGGGCTGACTTGTCCTCCACTCTCCCACCCTGGCACCCCATCCCACAAACTGCTCACACACACGGGCCCCAGGGAGTCAGCGACACTCACCAATCTCCTTCTTCAGTTGCTCTGCAAGAAGAAAGGGTGAAAAGAGGACACACTGATTAGCACCCAACCTCCAGTGAAGATGGCTGTAAATCCTGGGACATGTTCAGCAAAGCAGATCCCTTCTCCTCCAAACCCACATGCAGCCAGAGCTCCCCCCGGCACGGAGCCGTGGTGGCAGCGCATTGCCCGCAGTCCCCCTTCTCAGCACCCAGGGCTGCCCCTGCTTGCAGCTGAGGCTGCTGTGCACGGGAGGGCTTGGCAGAACGAAGGGAGAGCAATCAGGGCTTCCCAGGCACGAGCTGCTGCCAGCCGTGGGGACAGGGGCTCCCTTGCTCTGGACACAGCAGCACCCAGTACCTGCACAGGATGACACCCACTGACCTCCCACCCACTCCCCACCGCTCACAGCACTGCCCGTGCCTGGCACAGACACCCTCACTGGCTGCCACCTCCACCAGCATCACAACCCCAGGACCACTTTGGCATGTCACGTGCTGAGGGACACGGCACCTCCCCGCAACCAGCACCCAGCAAGCCAGAAACTTGCTGTAGGAGTAGCCCCACCACCCTGCCCCTCCTTTCTGGCTCACACAGGGAACTCAGTTTGACAGTTTCTTGCTTTCCAGAGCGACAGTATTCCCTTTCCCTGGGCATGGATCCTCACTCATGGGCCACCGCTTCTCCCCTTGACTGGATAGCAAGGCACACAGGGCCTTCAGAATGTAAAGAAATTCATAATAGGACCCGCAGGGACAAGAACAACCCAGCAATTGTGTGAAATATGTGCTGGGTCAGGAGAATTACCAAGGAGCCTGGGATTAAAACTGCTCTCCCGATGTCAAGGCTCTATGAAAGAGCTTACACCATCACAACACACTAAACATTCAATTTTACTAATCTTCCACTGGAAATGAGCTGAAAGGCAAAGAGTCCATAAATACTAATTCCCCAAGAGCTAATGGCAGGCTCACAACAAAAAACGAAGAGTCAAAGACCACCCCACCACTGGCCATTGGGGAACATGTTGGTAAAGCCCAAGAACAGGGAGCACCAGCTGCGAGGTTGAGCCTTGCACACTGTCAGGCTCTCTCAATGTGGCACTCGGGATGAAGGTGGCATTGCTGGAGCATCACTCCACACCTGATTCAAGGCCATATACCTGTAGGGAAGGCATTTGGGAAACAGAAAGACTCACCATTCTTTGCATGGTGTTCCTCTGTGGAGTCTCCATGGACACAGGAGAAGACATGAAATCAGCAGAAGACCCATAATGTCCTTGTAATGGGCAGCTCCCACGGTCAAGACCCAGCAAGCCAGAAGCCGGAGCAGCCCCACCACAACCACCCTGCCCCTTCTGTCTGGCTCACACAGGGAACTCAGCCTGGCAGATTCCTGCTTCCCAGGGGATGGTTTCCCTTTTCCCTGGGGATGGATCATTTCTCTTGGGCATTCGCTTCTCCACTTGACTGAATTGTATAGAACACAGAGACTTTGTCTTGGTGAAAAGTCTGCAACAGGGCCTCCAAGGTGCAAAAACATCCCGTCAGTCATGCCAAATGTTTTCTGGGCCAGGAAAATGGCCAAGGACAATGGGATTATGACCACCCTGCCACTGTCATGGCTTCACTAATAAGCTTGCATAATGTGTAGGTAAGCGCACAAAATTCTTATACTTGTACCCTTACAAATCTGACTTTGAGACTGTGCTGAAAGGCAAAGACTGTGTAGAACGTAATGCCACAGCAGCTATTGAGAGGCACAAGCAAAAAAGGAAAAGTCAAGACCCACCCTAGCAATGGCCATGGGGCACCCACTTGGCAAAGCCATAGCCAGGGAGCACCAGATGCCCAGGTGAATCTTGCACATTGGCAGGGCCACCCAAAGTGACGCTCGGGGAGCATGTGGCACTGCTGGAGCATCCCTCCTCACCCTCCCCAAGGCTCCCAACCAGTGTGGAAGGTATTTGGGCAAGCACAAAGTCTCACCGTTCCATGCACGCAGAAGCTCTGTCAAGTCACAATGGTGACAGGAGAAGAAGACATGAAGTTAGGATAGGACACAAAAGGTACTTGTCAGGTGCTGAGGGAAAAGGGCACCTCCCCTCGAGCAGCACCCAGCAAGGCATAAACTGGAGTAGCCCCACCACAACACCCTTGCCCCTTTTTCTGGCTCACACAGGAAATTCAGCCTGGCACCTTCCTGCTACACAGGGGACGGTATTCACTTCCCCTGAGGATGGTTCCTCTTTCTGGGACACTACTTCTCTCCTTCAGTGAATAGCAAAGAACACAGAACTTTCACAATGGACTGAAGTCCATAATAGGATTCCCAGGCACAAGAACATCCCATCAGTCATGCCAAAAGTGTGCTGGACTAGGAGAATGGCCAGGGACCATGGGATTAGGGCCCTTCTGCCACTGTCAAGGCTCCGTGTAAGGGCCTGCACCATGGGTAGGTAAGCACACTACACCCTCAACATTCTCCCTGACTAATCTGACACTGAAAAAGTGCTGAAAGGTGAAGACTCCATAAATACTAATTCTGCAGCAGGTATTGGGAGGCCCCCGATCAGAAGGAAGAGTCAGTACCTATTCACAGCTGGGCATCTGGTACTGCCTTGCAAAAGCCAGAGCCAGGGAGCGCCAGCTGCCAGGTTGAGCCTTGCACATTGGCAGGCTCCGTCAGCGTGGCACTCGGGGAACAGCTGGCATTGCTGGGGCATCCCTCCTCACCCGCCCGAGAGCTCTATCCCAAGAGGGAAGGTGTTCGAGCAAGCAGAAAGACTCACCATTCTTTCCATGCAGTTCCACTGCCAAGTCACCGTGGTCACAGGAGAAGAAGACATGAAGTTAGGACAAATGCATTAGGTCCTTGTCAGCTGCTGAGGGATATGGCACCTCCCCTCACCCAGCACCCAGCAAGCCAGATGATGGAGTAGCCCCACCACTTGCCCCTTCTGTCTGGATCACACAGGGAATTCAGGCTGGCACTTTCCTCCTTCCCAGGGGACAGCATTCCCTGTCCCTGGGATGAGGCCTCTCTCTTAGGCCACCGCTTCTCCCCTTGGCTGAATAGCAAAGAACACAGAGCTTTCACAGTTGGTACGCGGCAGCAATAAGTTCCGTGATCATGTCAACATACCACCAGCTCTGCCAAATGCTTCGTAGGCCAGGAGAGTGTCCAAGGACCATGGCATTAGACAGACCCTGCCACTGTCAAGGCTCCATGAAAGAGCTTGCAGCATGGGCAGGTAAGCGCACTAAACCCTGAACATTCACCTGTACTAATCCACCACTAAAACTGTGCTGAAAGGAAAAAACTCTGTAAATACTCATTCCATGCAGGTAGTGGTAGTCCCATGACAAAAAGGAAGACTCAAAATGCACCCCACGACTGGCCATGGGGCACTACTCTTGCAAAGCCAAAGCCAAACCAGGGAGCCCCAGCTGCCAAGTTGAGCCTTAAACATTGTCAGGGTCTCTCAGCACAACACTCTTGGAGCTGTTGCCATTGCTGGAGCACCCCTCGTATCCCACCCCAGGGCTCTAAGCCAGGCAAGGACAGAGTCTGCATAAGCAGAATACTCACCGTTGCTCACACACAGTTTTTCTCCTGAGTTACCTTAGTAACAGAAGAAGACATGCATCAGGGTAATACCCACAAGGTCCTTACAGCCCATGGAATGATGAACTCCACTGGTATGGGGGACAGTTCATGCTCCCTTGGAGCTACTCATCACCTGGCCCTGATTGGAATTTTTTCCTCCAGCCACAAACACTCCCATTACTTCAGTGGAGCCCAGTCAGCTGGAGAGTCCCCCATTCATTATAACATACAACAGCCCTGCCAAATGCATGCTGGGCCTGAAGAGCCAGGGACCCCATCAACAGGACAAGCATTGCACTGTCAAGTCTCTGCTAATAAGCTCACGAAACGGGCAGGGAAGGACTCTAAACTGTGAATTTTCACACTTACCAATCTTCATGCAAGGTGTTGCTGAAAGGCAAAACCACCAGAATTAGTAACTCCACCACAACTGTTGTGTAAGCCACACACAGAGTACGAAAAGCCAAAGTGCAGCCCATCACTGCTCTGGAAATGAATCTTCACTGCCAAGAGGGACTGGCTCATGCGATCTCTGGCAGGGGGAAATAGCTTACCTGCTAAAATAAGGAGGACAAGGAGGCAGGGAACCCAGAAGAAATCACCTCTTTCTGAAAAATGGAGAACAAGCAATAGAAAAAATGAATCGGCTTTCTTGCGGTATAGCACACGCACACACACAGTGGCTGTATATTCACATGATCTGCAGCATTTGAACGTGGCTAGCAGAAGAACACTTTCAGCCAAATCATTCCTCGGGAAATGTGAAGAGGAACAAAAACGTTCTCAAAGAAAGCTGAAATGAGCATTGATAGTTGCATTTTATATTCACTGCCTTGTGTCCAAGAGTCTTCCACAGACACACGCTGAAAACCACACTCGACATGAACTAGCAAGTATTTATCTTTTTCCTTGGGAAGTTTCTTACTGTCTTTTGCTTTTGCAGTTGGTCTCTAGTCTCTCACTCTATTCAAGAGGCCACTGTCTCTGAAGGGAGCAATATCGTTCTGAGTGATACCATCAAAATACATTAGCTTACGACAAGTTGTCCTCCAAAGCTTTCACTGAGAAGAAATTCCAGAGGACAGCTTGGCCTTAACATCACCTTTCAGGCAGAATCGCCCCCTAGTAGCCTCATGCCAAAGTCTTTCCTTCTCGGTACAACTCTCAGCAGCTGGCACCCTGAAGAGCTCTCACAAAAACTTCTCTGCAGCATCAAAAAACAGAGATTCATGCTGGGAGACAGGCTAGTGTGCACTTATCTCATGGGCCCACTGTCTTCCTGGCTTTCCTGGGGTCAGCAGATGCTCTTCTCATTGCAGCCACACTCCTGGCAGTTGGGTTCAGTGACTTCCTCAAAGCACTGAGCAATAGACTGTTCTTAGGCAAAACCCCGTTCCCAAACTCTTGTACCCGTTTAGTCTATATAGTATGAGATTGCCTCAACTTTCTTCAGAGACATGTGGTCTGCATTGTATACTGAACAGTCCTGCTCAAGTAAGTATGGCTGAAGGAGCCCAGCTCACTGCAAGGAGGAGGGCAGCTCCATCTGGAGGTAAGGACCTTTGTTTCTGAGAATCTGAAAGCTGTCCAGGAAGGATAAAGGATATGCCTGGACTATGGAGACATTGCCAGCATCCTAGCCCCCCCAACACCTCTGTCAAACCCTCCCATTGCCTGGTGTCATAGATAAGCAACCGCAGGAAGATGGACTCCAGGGACGTCTAGATCATCAAAGAGTCAGGTGGATGATGACACCATGGCATTGTCTTTTCTTTGCAAACCGTAGTCTCTGTGTGTGTGTTAAGTCGCAATGAATCAAATCATGTTGTAACTGAACGCTTGAAAGGTGTAAGAACCATGTGTAACACCACACGTGGGTTACCCCGTCTGGCTGAGACACCTCCTGCACATGAATAGAATACTTGATCTTGCAATTCTACCCTTTGCATCCTAGCCTCTCTCCTTGGTCAGCACGGGCCAGCTGTGAGTTTTCTTAACACTCTCAGTGGATGTCACTATGGCGTGTGGTGGGAAACGCAGTGAAATAATCCACAGCGTTTGGCCCCACCTTCTCACTTAGTGGAGGATGATGCAGTATGCGAGTGAGGAGAGAGTAGCTTTGCTTGCTCAGAGGATGCCAAGGTGCATGAGTCTTAATTGCTGCATACCTGACTGTTGAGGCACCTGTAGAGTGTGTTCCCTTTCAGCGGTCACAAACAAAGGTGGTGGTTGTTCACAGGGTATCTCAATGGAGCTTTCTATTGCAAAACTATTGTCCGCCTCCTGTAGAATGCTTGTCAGGGCCAGTGAAGATAGGTCTTCTCCTTGGGAATTAATCCACATCACTTTGGGCTTTACAAGGGAACCTGTTATTCTGCCCTTGTACACACAAGTGCCTCCCACAGTCATCTCATTCAAGGAACCTGGAAAAGAGGCAATTTAACACCACCACATCCGGCACAACACAGAATCACCAAGTATGCCATGAAAGAGATCTCACGGAACACCTGCACTTTTGTTGTTGTTTCATCTCTAATCAAAAGCATCTGCTTTTGAGCATTTCATTTTCCATAATTCTACACTTGAAAGCATCCTATGAGCTTTCTGTGTGTAAGAGTGAGACTGCTGAAATAAACAAAACCAGGCAGAACTGTGTGCAAGAAGCTCTTCCCAAACCATGAATGATACAGCCTGTCATTCCAGGTGAGAAGGTAAAACCCAGAAATTATGCCAAAGAGATAACAATACTCAGGTTCAGACCATTAAAAATACAGGCAAGCTATGGCTGAACGCAGCCCAAAGAGGCAGGGCAGTAGGAAGATTGCTCTCAGCACTTCCCTGGATCATCATTCCATGGTGTTGCCCTGAAGACGCCACAAGGCCAACTCAAACCTCTACCACCCAACAGAAAAAATTTCTTCTGCATGGGGAGGCTCTGCAGGATGCTTGGTCTTCAAGGAAGGTGCTGAGACCTGCCCCATTGCAACTCTTCTAGCAATAACGGAGGGCTCTGATTCCTTCAACAAAGCAGATGCAGGGGAAAAACTGTGGCCTACCTGATTGGCTTGCCTTGGTTTTGTTGAGTTGGACTACACACACCACATCTACTTTATCACAAGGCACTGTGATGATGCTTTGCACCATGAAATGGTCTCTCTCACTCCACGTTACATTGGTGTTGGCCTCCACATCTGCCATGTCTCCTCCATAGTTCGTCCAAATAACTTCAGGCTTTGGGTACCAGTTTTTTGACTTACACGTGTAGCGACACATATTCTCCTCTTGCTGACCCCTGTACAAAGTTGGCTTGGTACCAATTGCTGTAACGGAGTTAGTCAATGAGTACAAGACAGGGTTAGAGTTACTGCAACACCACTACAGTCACAGCAAATTGAACCAACACAACTCAGAAGGCCTCAGTATGTTGCGCTAGAAATTCATAGCTCATAAAAACAGCCACAGCTGGTCAGATCAGACGGGCCGGTTACCTGGACTACAGCAACACTGAACACTAGGGCATCTCACCCCAGAGTCACAGTGAACCCCAGCAAGCCTGGATGATCAAAGGTCAGGAAGAGCATCTGGGAGTTTGCAAAAGAGATGAGCACTCTCTACGTGACTGAGGGGGGTGATACAGGTCCATAAAAAAGGAGCGGTGTGGAGGGGAAGAAGAGCAAAGAATTGTTGCCTGTCTTGTCCCACACCAAAACAGGAGGCATCAAGTCAGCCTAGCACATGATCAGTTCAAAAGAAAAGAGATGAAAAGGGCCTTCACACATAGCATTGGCCTGCAGATAGACTGACGCCAGGTTTGTGGAAGCTAGATGTTTCCATGCCCTCAAATGAAGCTCCAGAGTGCGACTTGTCCATCAGCAGATCAGATCTGGTAAGGTGCTTTTTGCAAGTACTTCCAGGTTTGCATTTCAGACAGGTCAACTGAGACAGGGGATTTCTAAAGAGGAGGGAGAAGGGGCCTTTACCATATCATTAGGTGCACTGCACGTTGGTGAATACCCTCCCTAATAGCTCTGAGTAACTATTTTTTTCTTTTTACAAGGCAAACCAGCCCTAACTGGAGAAGCTGAACATTCATAATCCCAGAAGAGGATTTAAACAAATTATTTAAAATAAAACACCCCTTAAACAAACTCTAGTTTATTTATATGGGGATATTGAGCACCTACATGATGATATTCAGCATCTTAATGCAGTTCCCTGTTACACTATCTACCCCCTTGACAAGCCACATGACCTTTCCCACTGAGCGTCTTTAGATACTCAGAATCAAAGCAAGTCGTTCCAGCTGCTTCCCGCATCTTTGCTCATTTCTCCATTTCTCCAAGAAACTGTTACATGTGATGGAGCCCTGCTTCCCTGCAGATGGCTGAGCACCGGCCTGCCCATGGGAAGTAGGGAATTAATTCCTCGGTTTGATTTTCTTGCGTGCACGGCTTTTGCTTTACCTATTCAACGGTCTTTATCTCGACCCAATCTTTTCTCACTTTTACCCATCTGATTTTCCCCTCCATCCCACCAGGGCAGGGAGCTAACAGCGGCTGTGTGATGCTTAGCTGCCTGCTGGGGCTAAACCTTGACAAGGTCTCAGCTGTCCAGCAAGGAATAGGCAGAGCCGCAGAGCCACAATGGGAACTGAACTCAGCATGGTCATAGCAAGTCGCATTTCACTGTGAAAATCTCCCTGCTTACCTGTAACATCAAGGTGCATAGTAGCATTTGTGACAACGCTGCCATTCACTGCGCAAACATATGTCCCCTCCTCAGCTACTTGCACTGCCTGGATAACCAGGAGAAGTGCTCTTCTCTTCCAGTGACACGCCATCCTCTTCCGTTCTTCATCCTGGCACTGATCCACCACCCCACCCAGGCTGGATGAAGCACACAGTGGAGCATCCTTCCCCTTTTCCAGTTTGTACCAAAGCACACTCGTGTTAAAGGGGACACTGTCTGTCAGCTGGCAGGACAGAGTCACTTGCTCTCCAACAGAGACAACTGACGGTTCACTGCTGACGGTGACAAGCACTTCACCTGAAAGGAAGAGGTGGGAGCAAATGCACTGCTTTTCCCTGCAAGTGTAATCTTTCCATAGAGAGAAGAAAGCTACATGTGTTAGCGTAATCCAAAGCAGAAAGCCGAGCTCTAAGTTAGTCTCACAGTCCCATAGAATAGGGAGGTCAGGGTCCTGAGTCGTTGCTAGCACCTCCTCCAGGCACAGACATGCCTTACAGTTACCAGATGTCATGGCTTATACACACCAGCTGTGTTACAGACTCATGGACCATACTCGTGGGCATTACGGGCAGTGATTTATTCAGGAAGACAATAGGTACACTGGTGCAAGTACTGCAAACCAAAGCTCGCTGAGCTACGAGCAAGTTACCACACGTGATGTGCAAAGAGCTGTACAAAGAGCTATGCACTCTGCAGATCTACAGCCCACAAAGCAATCTGCACAGGCTCCTGCCCCCACAGGCCCTGGTTCTGTCCCAGCAGAGACTGAACGTGCCGCCCTCATGTCTGTAGTAGGATAACACACCTGCGGCGCTTCCCTGAAGTCGCTGACACCTTCCCTGAAACAGCAGGGCTGGGGTGTCTCACGTCATCAGGATGGCTGGTGTTGTCCCATACTTGAACTTGGAGGTGTCAGACACCACATACGATCTACAGTGTGTTTGTTCCTTCAGGGTCTATGAAATGAAGCGCAGGCGTGATATCTTAGGGTAGGTAACCGGATAGACGGGTACAGTAAGGAGTCTCTTACCTGTAAGCCACCTTGTAATCAAAATATATATTAGAAGAGCAAAGGACAAGAGCAGTATGAGCTTCATTTTGAACACTTCCTCCATAAATCCTCCAGAACCATCGTGTGGGTAAAGTCAAATTGCTTGTATTGCCCCTGGAAATGGATGATGTGCTGTGAAAATGAGAAGGAATTCCCGAGAGGGAGGAGTGAACAGAAAGTAATGGATCTTGCTAAAGGCAGAGGCACAAAGTCAGCACCTGGCTCTGCCTGCTGTCCTCAGACCCTGCGGGACTGCGCCGCGTTAGTGGAGTCACCCACAGCTCCCGCTTCTTTTCTCTGAAGGAGAAGTTGCTCGTTCCCGTTCCCTGACCGTGCCTGTTCTCGGGCACAGAATTGTCTGACCAAACTGATTTGGAGGGCAGGCCCGAAGTCCAGGGTGCCCACCGCCAGCCCTGTACACATGTCACTAGGTCTCACGCAATGACTCTCTTGCTGGATGTGTCTGGGAAACTGGGCTGTGCTTCACACTTTCCAGCCTACTTTGATTCTGCAGCAGTGTGTACCCTGGCTAAGAACACTGCCCTGGAAAAGGATGTGAGAGGGAATCACAGAAAATTCTGCTGCTTTTGCTTCACTGCAGATGAGCAGCTGTGGTCCTTCATGCCTGAAGGAGACAGACTGGGAGCAACTGCCTGGTCTGCTTCTCCCACAGTCTCCTTGGAAGCTTTTCTAGGGTCCCGTCTCAGAAGGCTTGAGAAAAGCCGTGTACCCCAGAGAGAGGCAACACTGCAGCTCACCTGCGCCCAGTCAGTTGTGACTTCACTCCCACCAGCCACTCTCTTCTGCCTTTTACAGTCCCTCGTGCAGCCTGGCTAAATCAATCAGCTCAGCCCACTCCCTCTCTCGACGGCTGCATTATCTCACACCTGCAACCTCTCTTTTAACTTCCAACACCCTTGTACTCTTGTCCTCGCTTAGCAGAAAACGTTGGTGAACTGCTGAAGGGCAGAGGATGAGTTGTTTGTTGCAGCAGCAAACCTGGAGGAACCGTCAGTGCTCTGAGGAAGCACCGGGGGAATACACCATGGCATGTGAGGGTCAAGCGCTTGCTCTAGAGGCGCAGAGGATGAAGAGGGAGGCAATGCAAGCACCGTTCAGGAGAACACAGACATCACACTCATCCCCTCAAAGGTAGTTAGAGTGCAATAAGGCATCCCCAGGAGAGACCCCTCCCTGAGTCACACTGAGATGCTTGGCACAAAAGCTCAACTACGTGCCTACGAAAAGCACACAAACCCTGAGAAATAGACACAGAGGGAAATTATGAAGGCACACAGATAAAATGGTCTTAGAGATGGACATTTACCTCCTCTGGGCCAGCAGCCTTTGCAAATGCTCTGAAACACCTCTCAACGACAAGTCTAAGGGTCACATCCCTTTAGAAAATCCTAACCCCACGCAACGTATCCCCCTCCTGCTCCTCTGGCGCTCTTATTTCTTCCTCGGTCCGCTGTCAAGGCTCAGGCAGCAGGGCGACAGGCAGAACTTCCAAGGGCCACCAAGCTTCGTTTAATCAGAAACTTTCCGTCAATGTATGGCACTCAGGCACAAGCATATGGGAAATTCTTGATAGAAAATGCCCACCAAAGCACATTCTGGATAGCTGTTCTCTTACAGTTAGCAAAGTTTTCGATGTAGAGGAGGTTATCCTCACCTGCTTTCTCTTTTGGCGCAGGAGGTTGAACAGCTTGATTTACAACTAAGGCCTCAAAAAAATTCCTTCTTTCTTCCTTATTAGGCAACCTGATTTTGAAAACTGTATCATAATAGTCAACAAAGAATTCTTCTACCTGAAGCATGAGGAGAAAAGACACACCAGCTGTAAGGCCACAGAAATTTATATTCTATTCCGAAAAGATGAGCACCTCTCTAAATTCAACTCAAGAATCATCTGGGTAAGACAGACTGTGAAAAGTTGTCTTCTTGTCCTTAAAAGGCTAGGTGTTCCCAGGTTAGCACAGCAAATTAAATTATCTTCTCTAAGGAACACTTCTAGATTTAAAGCTCAGTGGAGGGACCATGTGATACACTGATAAAGTGGTGACATTCACCACCTCCAAGATTAATTATCTGTTATTTACCCAGCTTTCTGTCCTTCAGTTTGAAGCTTTATGGCAGCTATAGAGGGAACAAGCAGGGTTCAGCAGTCAAGGGCAGGCTTTTTGTTAAGGTGGTCATTTGGCGTTTGTTTTCATGTTTTATTAATTCACACGAGGTGCCTGAAGTTGCAAAATTCCAAGGTTTGCTTTGTTTTATCAATCTGTACTACCAAAAGGGATGGAAGGAATTTCAGTACGTATTTTAGAAGGAACTTATTAACAATCTAAAAACCTCTGTAGAATGTTAATCTCTTTCAAAGCAGTTGATAAATGCATCTAGGTAAGCCCCCTCTCCTCCCCCACAGTAACTGACAAAAAATAATCAGAGCATCAACTTCGGGTTTTGAACACCTTCCTTCAGTGCACACTCTCAGATGCCTAGAAAGCTAGGCATGTACTCTTACTGAGTGTTGTTAAGGAATACAAGGTAAAATTTATTTCCAAGTTACTTAAATGGAATTTATAAAGTTTTCACCTCTATGGAGAAAGAAATTAAAATTTTTATTAAAGAATTTAAATTTGTAATTACATTGCATCACTAACAGTGTGACCACCTGCCTTTTCCAGTAAAAGTCTCTTTTTCCCATTTACATTTCAAGCACCGTATATTCTTAATGAAGTACACACCTAACCATCTTGAAGTCACTGGAATGACTGCCTGAAGTAAGTTTATACAGCCGTCTAAGCAGCATGAGTGTGTGGCGAGGGAGAACAAGTTGGGACAAAATCAGTCTGTTGCCTCAGAAAACACTTGAGCCAAATGTTTTCAGCGTTGTTTTGTCTAAGCTAGGGTGCCTGAGGAATAACAGCAGGAATTTGCTTCAGAGTGCACAGTACTCCAATACTTAAAGGATCGGTAAATTAACAGGAATCGTATAAAAAAGTAAGAAAAGTATTGAGAGAAATACCTCTTCTGGGAGATCTGCATGACACACACCAGATGTTGCAAGCAGCAAAACTGGAGCAAATGCCGTAATGTTCCACAGTAGCATTGTAAAAGCAGCTTTCAATGGAGCTCCAACAGCCTCCCACCACAAATGGATATGTGGGATATAAATTATACTTGGTGCTGTCATTTGAGCTTCTCGCACGAACTGGGAACATGAAAGCTTGGGGAGGAAAACCAGACCATGTAGAAGAGGCTAAGAAAGAATTACGTATCAGTCAAACTACCTTACAGAAAACAAGCATGTGAAGCCAAAAGATCAAACCAAACCAACAAAAGAACAACTCCTTCACAATAAGGTAACATTTTCACTCTGACTCCAATATAGACATTTCTATGCAGGCAGAAGTAGACCTGAATCTCTCTTCATTTCCAAACCACTTAGGTGCAAGGTACCTCCTAAAAAGCCTCACAACTCAGCCGGTGTAGTGGTGTGCCTGGAAAAATGAGACTAACCCTTCAGCAAGATGCATTATTGGTCTGGATAAATGGCTACACGACTGAAACTCCACTATTTTCAGTTCAGAGGGGACACATAGCCAAGTCAGCCTGGAGCACAGCCTGCACAAAGACAGACCTATGTGGAAAGAGGAGGGCTGATGTTGTAAAAGAAACCTGGTCACAATTCATAATTTCCAGGACATTTCAGAAGAGATGACCAGTCTTTAGCCTGCCTGAAGAGCTGAGTCACTCCCAGCCTCTCGTTACCAGAGGATCCATCAGACCAGATGACATGCTTTGGAAGACCACAAGCCGTTGCCTCAATTGCAGAAGACGACATGCATCTACTGCATGAGGGAAGTGGCAACAGTCCTTTCACACGACAAATCTCTCCGTGCACCCTTCCAGATTATCAAGATCCGGAGAGTTCCTGTCACAAGAAGGGATGCTCATGTGGGATATGTGGGCAGTGACTAGACGTGGCAGGTATACAACCATAGACGCAACCACCACATCACAAAAAAGGAATTGTCCCTCCTATGTGACAAATGTGCCTTCAGTCGTGTCATGTGCCTGTGCTTACTTGTGTACAGCTCTCAAATGCTGCTGCTTAAGGTCAAAATATGTTAATAGAGGGATGCCAAGCAACAAAATGGATTTCCTGCCTAAAAGCAAAAAGGAAAACACCACTACATCTGTTTAGGTTTAATGTTCCCAGTTAAGAAAAACACAGCAGTAGTCTAGGACTAGTGAGTCAAAAATACACAGACCAACACATCCTCTAGATCAGGCTCCTCAAAGATCACCACAGGAAGAGATAATGGGAAAAGGAGAGGGGGTGAAATGAGCAGTCCCCCAGTGTCCCTGCTTTTATGTTGGTGGTGGCTTTCTGCCTCTGTTTTACCAACACAAACCATCTACCAGTTCTGCTGGGAGTAATACTGGTAGGATATTCTTCAGAGATTAGCACCATAACTATTTACGGATCTCCATTAATCAGGAATTGGGTGAGCTGCTCCATTAATTTGTTCTCAACAAATGACAGATTCAGTCTTGGAAGGGCTGACGCAGTCAGGAGCGTGAGCTCACATATGCTGTGCAAGCCCAGTCCCGAACGATACACTCTTAAAACATTCAGATCTCATGTGCAAGTGTGCAGTGTGATCCACAAACACATCAATTCAGAGACCAGTTAAAAGTCACAATAGCTAAGCCAGGATTTAGCTTCAGCCACTTGTGCTGTGGTCCTGACAGGCTTCAGGCAGCAATTAGAAGCACTGATGTAAAAACACCCTTCTCCCCGCATTTCAGTATTGAGGTGCCTCATACATTCAAACCTTAGATCCACCTCTACCAATGATAAATACGATGTTAGCTACTGTCCAAAACAGGGTGCTCGAGTAGAGAATGCAGAGCTCCCTACTGCGCACTGCGGGTCACTCTCAGCTCCCAGCCAGCGCTGTGCACGTACGTTATAAAATCCTACTGTCACTAGGGCTGAGAAGTTTGAGTGTGTTGATTGCACAAATCCGAAGGTTTTGCTTTGGCAGAATTTTAAGGAAGTCCATGGTGGTGTTGTACCTTGCCGTTGGTCCTTCTTCAGCACAAGCTCGGCGTGGGGAAACACTCCCTGCAAGGCCTGCAAAATTCTTGCTGGTGTCTTCTCAAGCAGTGGGTTTACAACAGGTGACCACGCTCACCCAGGTGAAACCACAGCCCTCTGTGAATCTGGAACAGTTTTCTGCACGGCCAGGACAAAACCCTTTGCTGTTACGTTAACAGAAGCAATATCCAACTGCAGTTTCTCCCTATTTTTGTATATCTGAGGACAGTGGTGAGGCAAAGCACAGCTTGCAGCTTCAGCACATAAGGATTTAATAACAGCACCGACCATATTCCTAAAAAACAAACCAAGAATCAAATGTTAGGTCCATCTTAGGCAACACAGAAGTCGAGGCCAAGGTTTCTAAAGTACAGCACCGAAAGATTTTGCACACAACCAAAAATTTAACAGGATAAGAGAGAACTGAAAAAGAGTTACGGCACTGCAGAGCAGTTTTGTTACATGGCTCGCAGCCTGACATCCTGCACTTACGAAGCAGCCTCCCAGTTAAAACTTTGCTGCCGAGGAAGATGCCCAAACCCCACCTGACGTCCTGAGAGATGAAAAGAAACTGAAAAGAAGCATCGAACTTTCCTTTCTCCCAAGATGTGCCAGCTGCCTCCCTGCCTCCCTCTGCAGCAAGGCACAAGAGCTTAGGAACTGCCTGGAGCAAGACCAGATGCTTTAGGACTCAGTCACGTGCAGTTTTCTGTTTCCCACTCTGTTTTCCAACTTACCAACACATTGTTCAGCTTCTGCATCCAGAAATGTGACTAGTGGCTTAGGGGTCCAGTCTCGGGTGTGAATCTTGAAAATCCCTTTCCTAGCCCGCAAAGTGGTTGCATTTTAACCCGTCCCAAGAGTTCTCTTTAAAACAAAATTAAAAAAAAAAAATCACAATCCCCACCCCAAACCGTCACACTAATACAAACACTTTTCTTATCTGCTAAACTTGTCAGTATTTGAAAGTTCAGTTGAGATGCTCTTTGCTTTTTGAAGCAGGAAACACAATCATTCCCAACTCGTTACATTAAACTCTTTCTGGGGGGCTGCAGTGTGAGAAAAGGCATTTATAGATTCCATAAAACAAGGATTAGACTTAATGAGGAACAAGATGTAGCTGAAAAAACTTACGGAAAACAACTTACCTGTAACCAGATATTTTTCGTCAGAGAAAATTCTCTCCTATTTAGCAAAATGCTGAACACTGCCCATCCTCACCTCTGACTTAGCAAGACTTTCAGTTCGGTATTTCCTGGCACACAGGTTAACGATGGCAGATTTCTGGAATTCTTCCCCAGTAGGGAATCAGTGTTAGATCTGCCTCTCCTGTTGCTGAAAGCAGATCAAAACTGGAGACAACCATCATTTATGTCAGATACACTCTTCAGTGCGCTTTCACCTTCAATCCAATCCAAGCATTTCACCCTTTTTCCAAAAAGAAAAAGAAGTATCAGTCATAGCCAGAGAAAAAACACAAAAGCAGGGTTCCTGTTCTGCGTGCTATCTCCCCACCATCACCACTCTACCCCACCCATCCCCTACCCCAATACTTTTTGGTGGTTACAGGTTGTTATATACCTGTTTTTTTCATTTCTTAGCTATTGCCATTGAACCAACAGCTTCCCGAGCCCTGCACCTGTGCAGTGTGCAAGTCCCTGTTAATAAGTTCCAGTAATAATGTCAGATCCCAAAAAACTTAGAGGCATCCCTTGGGATTCCCAGCCTGGGAACGGTCCAACACAGACACTTCCACTGCCCATTCCTGAACCAAGAACTGAGAGCAAGAGCACTTCAAGAAGAAGCAAACGTGAACTTTCATTAACATTCACACACTCATTCTTTCTTCAACATCTCTGTGACTAGCAGCATCCCATTTTCTGGGATGGTCACTGTGAAATCACAACTAATTCTAGAACCACCTGTTAAAATCATCCTCATCATATCTGTTCAGCACCACAACTGCCCTCCCCAGTACAACGCAATCTCTCCAGATTTTGCCCTATTGTAGAATACCAATTTCAACTTGAACTGCTCTGTGATACTGCGTTGATACGTCGTTTGGTTGTAAAGACGGACTTTGCCACGTTAGCATGAAAGTGGGGTTTAAGTTCTGACCTCTTCATCTGGCAAAACAAAGAGGAGCTCTTGATCAAAGTGCCTGGGTTTTCGTAAAGCAGGATCTACAGCATCCAGCCCATCGGTGGCCCCAATGACCACAGTGTCTCCTCTGCTCCCTACACCATCTATATGTGCCAGGAACATAGATATGATCGAGCTAACAGAAAAAAAGTAATTGTCATTCACTGGTTTAGAACACTGTGTTACATTCCACATGACCTTCTCCAATGATCGCTCAAACAGGACAAGCTTTTATTCATGAGATGCCACTTAGTGAAACATTCACTTTAAGACATAAAGAAACAGAGAAGGTAACACAGACCTTGTGCTCATATCAAGCCTAGGGAATTGTTTTCAATTGTTGTTTAAAAATCACTTGAAGTTTGTGATCTTTTCACAAAGATCAAGTAACCTCTACGTAGATACAAGAGAATGTACTACCTGTGAATTTGGTCTTGTTCACTGGATCGCACGGGAGCAATACCATCTCTCTCATCCAGGAACATAAGTGAAGGTTGCATCTGGTAGGCCTAGAATGAAAACACAGGTATGTTGACAGAAGTAAACCAGCGCTATTTTAAAGTGAAAATGCACGAAAAACATTATGGTTGGAAAGTTACTAGAACTCAAGTTTTCAGACTAGCATCAGGCATTCAATTACTGGTTCTGGAGGCAAGCTTGCATTGAGAATTTAAATGACCATGCTTTCAGCCTGCATCTCCTTCCCTCTCATCTAAAGCCACTGGTTCTTGCCTCCTGAAACCTTTTTTGTGGCTGTTTGGGGTTTTGTTTTGAGTTGGTGATGGGGTTTGCTTTGCAACTGTTTCTCATTTGTTTTACTAATCTTTCCCAACCCACCTCAAGATGTCAAGCCCCTAAACAATCTGCTGAAAAAGGAAACACTGGCAATCCCGCTTCAGTGGAAGAAACTGACAAAATAGCAAAAACCAAGAGTGAGTTCTTCTTAAAAATACTGACCGCAGAAAATCACAGTTACAATTTGGACAGAACACATGGCATGTTTCAACTTTACCTGATCAAATAATAAACGAAGCTGACATTCAGATTTCCCTGCCCACTCATTCAGGCAGTCAGTACCTTTTCTCATGAAAAAGGCAATTCTCTTGGCACCTTGGCTACATTCACTAGCAAGTGCAGGAGCAACCAGTGTCTTTCCAGTCCTCGGTGTTCCATAGAACAGCCAGCCTCTGCAATTCAAAGAGTTTCACGAGAAAAAAAAAAATCCTGGAAAAGTACCTATGACAACCCCCATCCCTAGACACACCACTCTTCTCTCCTAAACCAAACGCTTCATGTGGAAGAGAGTGGTAACAACTCACGTGTGAGAAAAGTCAGAAGAGATGGAAGTTTGGTGTTGCTGCACAATTCAACAAAGGCAGCAAACAAAAGGGACAATGCAGATGTGCAAAACCTTGAGAAAACCTTGTCATGTCCTGGAAGGACACTTCCAAAACTGTCAAGAGTGGTTCCAAAAAATGTTATCAATATGGTGATAGGTGCTTTATATATATAAATATCCAAAACTGCTGACAAACTGGCAGGGGTGCTTACAGCACAGCAGAGCCAAACAAGAACAAACGTCAGCGCAGAATCCAAGGCTGGGCTAACACAGGAACCACCAGTTCCTTTTTCAGTGATACCCTGCATATTTATTCTTGTTTTCACAAAAGGCAAGATTTGATAGTAAAGCATTTAATTCTCCCTTTCAAAAGCTTGAAGTTACTGGATCTGGTCTCCCATTGCCCATGATAAACGAGGAGGAAGCCTAAAGCTGGGAAGGTATTCTGCATTTCCAGATAAATATAGCCATCAACTAGAAAAGCCAATGCGCTGCTGTTTCCAAATGAATTTCCATGAATAAAACAGCAAAACATGGAAAGATTTTCTTTTCATTAGTTGTAATACTTTTAACGTTACTGAAAGCAAGGAATATAAAGTCCTATTTCGACATACCATGATTGAGTTTTGCTGACCAGAATATATAAAGCCAACAAATCTCTAAGAATTTCATTTCACCTGTCTGAATGTTTAGTGGCAGACACCTGATTTGAATGAAGGAGAAAGAGAAAAGGGCTTTCCAACTCCAGATGCAGCCAGAAGGTTTTTGCTTTTCTAATGATAGTGACCAAATGCAGAAGACTTAAAAATGAGCATAAACTTCCTGAAGAGTTAAATATTCATTCAAGTTGGTTTACATTTAATGTCCATGAGTAAATAAAGGAAGGGGGTGGCTCCAGACATTAAACTGAGTTAAAGACTTTAACAACTCCGAGCACTTAATGCCAGTCCACGCAGCAAACTTGGAACAAGTCCTTCCATAAGTGGAGACCATGAACTGACCCTGATTTGTGTGATGGAAGAATCCCCCAAAACACACTGACATCTTTCAAATATTTTTTTTTCCTTCTCCATTCAACAAGTTACAGCCCAAGGGGACACTTATTTCAGTGGGGATTAATGTTATAAAGGCTGCCCACCACTGCTGCTCCTTCCCGAGGACTTTGGTATGTGTGTGCCAGAAGACACACGTCTCTGAAAGAGGAGTTGGGTTGAAAACTTGCTTGGTTATTAAAATAGTTTTTCTACAGCATTCGTTAAGTAACAAAACCTCCATAATTTCCTCTGTTTATAACATTTTGTTATGGGTGTTTCCTTTCTGACAAAACTGCTGTAAAGCACAGGAGCAGTAGAATCTTACATTAAAAAAATTACATCGAAGTGTCACTATTATTGCAATCCATCAGTTAACATTTCATTTAGCTTTTCTCCCGTTTAAGGGTAGTTTCATAAAGAAACATTAATTGATTCCAGAGGGAAACCAGAATCACCATTTGAGTGATTAAAATAAAAACCCATTGAAACTTCCATACAGGCTCTCCCTCTAACTGAATTATCTCCAGATGTAAAAAAATAATTGGTACCCTTCAATGACAAAAAGTGTGAGATTTTCAGAGGGAGATTCTGGCTTCAGTTCCAGAGCATATCTCATACACAACCTTCATCATCATCTTATCAGTGACCCCAAATACTGCAGTTTAAAAAAGCTAACGACTAATACAAAGTACAGTGTCCCCCCCAAATATTTGTTTCCTTTATACCCTCAGACTACCGCAGCAATCATCATACTATTCATCTGTAATCGCCACCAATCCAAAACCCCTTGAAAGCGTTCAGTGTCATGACGGACAGCAATATTGATAAATAACAATTATCACTAACCACACACCAACGTGTCGGTTCGTCTGCAGCAAGAGCCTCGTGGCTAAGCACTTATGCATCAATCTCCCTGTCTGACAGGTGAAGATCAGCCCAAAAAGTCTCTCTTACGGTTTCCATGGACAAAAAAAAAAAAAATAGAATAATGTTACAGACAAGTTAAAGACAAAGCAGGAGAGTCAAGGAGGCAGAAGACGTGACGTCTTTCACTCATCTCTAATTTGAAAAGGAGTGATTTCAAGTTTATTTTAAAATTAAATTTTAATTTAATTTTAAATAAATAAATTTTTTTTGTTTATTTTTGTTGTTTACATCAGTACACAGTAGAAGTGAAAAACCACACACCTGTTTTTTAACAAGGACAGTTGAAAACTTGCAGAATGAAGGTAAGAAAGTTAAATAGAAGTTGTGTGTGTGTGTGGTTTCTTTCAAAAAAACCCCACCAAGAAAGTAGCTCTTCAGAGAAACTGTGCACAGAATCTACTTTCCCAGGGAGCTTGACAGCGCTCAACAGTCTTCCTCTGTTGAAGGTTGTAACCCTTTCAAGTGTCTTCACCATCTTCTTTTGCTTCACATTCTTCTGATGGAACTACCGCACATCAACATAACATCAAACGGTTTAAGTCCAGTTGCAAATGACACTAAATTCAAAATGCACCATACAGATGCCTATAGGTTTTACTGTTGCCTGCATGTGAGTGACACAACAGAGCTGAAAACCTGTAAAATGTTAAGACCAATGTATGGAAGAGACATTCAAAAAATGATAAAACACAGAGGAACGTACACGTAGGTGTTGTTCTGTCCTGGCTGAAATGGCTGGGTGGCTTCTCATCAGTCTTAGTAACAACCGTTCCGTCACCTTGCTTAGCTCAGCTCTAGCTCTGGTGAAAACCACTATTCTATCTGATTTTGTTTGCTGGATTTTTGTCTCTGTTGGATTTTGTTTAAGTGTTGGGTATTTGTGATTTTGAAAACTTTGTAACATGGGGACTGGCTGTTCTGCTGGGAGGGGGTTCTCCGCTGGGCTGTACATTAAGATATTGGAGCAAATTTGAAATTAAACCACTCCAAAAAAAAATAGCACAATATTTTAATCACTGGTGGCCCTTTTATACCATAGATGATCAGGAGAAATGGCCCAAGAACAGAAGTATAAGCTGTAATAAAGTATTGCAATTAACATTATTTTGTAGACGCAAAGGAAAATGGGATGAGATGTCATATGTGAATTTGTTCTCTGCATTAGGGGATAATTATGATATATGTAAGGAGTGTGGCTTGATTGCTGGAAATAGGAAACCACCTAAGTGGTGTTGTTCGGCGCATAGCGTCAGTAAGCGATGCAACAAGTACAAAGAGAGGTTGGTAGAGGAAGAAGAGTAGGATGTTGACATGTTGGTCAGACCAGGAAGGGGCAATGAGGCAAGGAGAAATGAGCAAGAGGATTCCAGTGAGGAAGAAGGCATCAGTGCAGTGGCAAGTAGGACTAGGGGAAATGCTCAGAACATATAAGCACCCCTCAGGCAAGCAGCAGGACCAGAAATCTGGGTAAAAGTGCTATTTTCAGTATCAGATTTAAAAGCCTGGAAGGAGATGGCAGGTGTACATTGAGAGGACCCCGAAGAGTCGTGAAGGTTTTGGAAGCTGTAGATGAAAATCAGAATCTGGACTGGAAAGATCAGCAAGTTATTTTAAACAACTTCTTGTCTTATGAAGAAAGAACAATTATTATAGCTAAAAGTAAAGAGGGTGCGGAGCAAATGCACATCCAAGCTGCACAAGCAGGATGGATAGGGATCATTTTCCCTTCAACAACCCTAACTGGGATCCCAACATCCATACTCAAAGTACCAACTATTGATTTTCATAGATTCATTCGGAATGCTATTCCAAAATCAAAGAATTGGTCTAAATGACAGCAAGTCGTGTGAGGAAAGAACGAGAATCCCTCTTTTTTAAAAATAAAAAATAAAAATAATGGAGGCTGCAAGAAAATATACTGATTTGAATCCAGAAAATGAGGTGGATTCTGTCCCATTAGTTCACATATTTGTGGGACAATCTAGCACAGACATCAAATCAAAGTTACAGAAGCCAGAGGGGGCAGATGCCCACTCATTGGGCAAAATGTTAGAACCTGGGAAGTATATAATAATGGAGAAAAGGTGGAAGAGAAAAAACAGAAAAATGAAAGTTGAAGATCGTGGCAGCAGGCATAGCCCAGGAAATGAGTAGGGTTAGAGGGCTGAGCCCAAGAGGGAGAAGGTTTCCTGGTGGAGTGCTATGCATTCTGCAAGCAGAAAGGGCACTGGAAGAGGGAATGCCCACAGGTAGGTTGGCAGGACCTTGAGGAAATAGTGAAGTGGGCTGATGACATGATGACAGTAGAGTCGGACTGAAGGGGACTGGGGGAAGAATTAGAACTTAACCCTGCAGCACCCCTGGTTATAGTAAAATCAGGGAATGAGAAAATAGAATTTTTTTAGTAGACACAGGAGCTTACCTATTCATTATTGAATACATGCAGGGTAATTTGAGCAAACAAAGCACGTCAATTATTGGTGCCACACGGCAGAAAGAAAATCAACCGTTTTTCCAGCCTTTGAAGTTTGGAATTAGAAAAAAAGGGTGTTAACCCATCAATTTCCCTACATACCAGATTGCCTTGTGCCGCTATTAGGACGGGACATACGAAGTAAATTGAATGCACAAATTTCATTTGAAAAAGGGAGATTCCAGATCCAAATTCCTGAAAATAAAAGCTTTGGATGCCCAAGTTTTTACGCTACAGAAGAAAGCCAAGTTAGAGAAGATACCAGGAGAAACCGAAAACGCTGTAACACCTCTTGTATGGGGTTCAGGAACACCAGGGCAATCCCCAGCAGTGGAACCAGTAACCATCCAGTTGAAACCAAATGCCAGACCGGTAAGATGAAAACAGTAATCAGTTAAATTAGAAGTCAGGAAAGGATTAGATCCATTAACGGAACAATTCCTAAATTTTGGGTTACTAAGAGAATGCCAGTCAGAATATAACGCTCTAATATTACCAGTCAGGAAGCTGAATTCAGAAGAATATAGACTGGTCCAAGATTTAAGAGTGATAAATCAAATTGTGCAAGATGTCCACCTGGTGATGGCAAACCTGTGTAACCTCTTGACAGCCCTGAAAGAAACAGATAAATGGTTTAGTGTATTAGATTTAAAAGATGTATTCTTTTGCCTTCTGCTAGTGGCCACAAGCCAAGAACTGTTTGCTTTAGGATGGGAAAGCCCTAAGACTGGCAGAAAAACCCACTTGTGTTGGACCGTGTTACCCCAAGGATTTAGAAGTAGATTCCTACAGTCTATGGAAATCAATTAGCCAAAGGAAAGGGTGTATGAAAACGTCACCTTGCTACAACATGTAGGTGATACACTGCTAGCAACCCGTCATAAAGAAGGATCCATACAAATGACAGTAAACCTCCTCAAATTTCTGGGGCTAGGGGGTACAAAGCGTGCAGGAAAAAGGCACAGATCACCCAGCGTATTTGGGATTTACAGTTTCCCAGGGCCAGCGTAGTCTCAGAACCAAAAGGAAAGAGGATCTCTGCCAAGTCGCAGAACTCAAATCAAAACAAGAGCTTAGAGCATCCCTTGGGATGGCCGGGTGGTGTTCCTTATGGATAATGAATTTCAGACCTATTGCCAAACCTTGATATGAAGCTGTATGAGGAAACAGAAAACCTCTTTGCCTGGACTCAGGAACGCAGAAATGCATTTACTAAATTGAAACGGCCTTCAATGAGGGCTCCAGCTCTAGATTTCCCAAATTTAGGAAAACCATCTGAACTGTTCATGCACGGAAGACTACACATTGCCTTAGGAGTGTTGGCCCGGAGACTGGGATCATGGAAAAGACCCATGGGGTACATTTCAAAACAACTAGACAATGTCAGTAAAGGACAGCCAACCTGTCTCTGAACAGTGGCAACTACAGTGCTACTCATCCAAGAAGCCTGGAAATGGATATTTGGGCAAAAATTACCTGTACTTGTACCCCACGCAGTTATGGCAGTTCTGGAACAGAAGGGAAGACACTGGTTGTCCCAAAGCTGAATGCTGAAGTTTCAAGCCATCCTTTTACAACAAGATAATGTGGAACTGAAAGTGACTGCAATCCTGATTCCCTCAGTGAGGAACACTACTGATCCCAGTGGAAAAGAAGAACTAACTCATGGTTGTTCACAAATGATGGAACAGACATACGCTAGTTGAGTGGACTTGGAAGACACACCAGTAGAAAACATGGGCTGGAACTGGTTTGTAGATGGTAGTAGCATTGTGTGAAGTGGGACCCAAGGAGGAGGAGGTTATGCGGTGGTAACTATCAAAAAGACCATAGAAACCAAAGCCCCACCATCCAACACATCGGCCCAAAAGGCAGAGCTCATTGTCTGTCTAAAAGCGTTGGAGCTGTCAAAAGATACGGCAGTTAATATACGAACAGATTCAAAATTTGCTTTTGGCGTGGTCCATGCTCATGGAGCCGTTTGGAGAAAGAGGACTCTTGACCCCTCAAGGATCCCCAGTCAAATACAGGCCAATGATCCAACGATTACTACCGGTAAAAATTTACCTAGACTGGTGGCAATTGCGCATTGTAAAGCGCATCGATATGGAGATAGTCCAGCACGTACAGGAATGAATGCAGATAAAGCAGCAAAAGAAGCAGATGAAAATCAAATATTGCTGGCCCTGCCAGATACAATCCAGGAATTAGGACACAAGAGCCCACAATATACAACAGAAGATGATCAGTTGGCTGATCCACTAAAGGCAATCAAAAAACAAGAAGAATGGTGGGTGACTCCTTCACATCAGGCAATAGTTACAACAGAAATTATGGTGAACTGGTTAATAGCAAACACCAAGACACTCACCAGGAAATCGAGAAGATGACAGAAGCATTGGAAGGGCACATACTAAGTGTACAGATGACTAGGACAGCTAAAAGCGTAGTGAAGAAAAGCAAATTAGGCATGAAAAATAATCCTCATGCACCCCAAAGACTTTTACCAGGGGTGACAAAGAGAGGCAACAGCCCGGGAGATTATTGGCAAATAGATTTTTCTGAATTACCACGGCAAAATGAATATTGGTATCTTTTAGTAACGACAGATACCTTTTCAGGCTGGCTGGAAGCTTTCCCTTGCCACACCAATAAGGCAAAAGCAGGAACAAAAGTATTACTTAAGGAAATAATTCCAAGATTCGGGGTACCCATAGGACTCTCCTTGGAGAGGAGCCCGCACTTTATAGCAGTAATCCAAATTTTAGCTAAAATACGAGGGGTCAAACGAGATCTCCATACCCCATGGAGACCTTGATCAAGCAGGAAAGTAGAATGAATGAATCAAAGCCTAAATAGACAAGTAAAAACTGCCAAGAAGCTCAGATAAAGCGACCAGATGCTTTACCCTCAGCATGGCTACAAATAACACCCAGCCTAAAACTAAAGAGTTCTTTGGAAATTATGCGCAGCAAAACTTACCGTGTGACAGAAACAGGAGCAAATCCCGAAATCGTAGGGAGACATTCCCTAAAAGTATGTTATTTTGCTAGGAAAGGTCCTGTCACCTCTCCACAGCAAGCGCATCACTATCCCCGGACGTGCCCGTCCATCAATACCAAGACAGAGATTGGATGTATCTGAGACCATGGTCAGATGAACTGTGGAAAGAGAAGTTGGAAAGGGCCTTTCCAGGTGTTACTCACCGCCTACGCTGCTGCCAGGCTTGTAGGATTTCCTCCATGGATACATCACAGCAGGGTGAAGCCAGCCACAGCGCCAGAATGTCAAGAAGGACCTTAACGCTTGAAGCCACCTCAAAGATCTTGAAGTTCTCGGTTGGGTCCGTTGCAATATCGCCAGGCAGCAGGAAAGTTAATGACTCAAATAAGACCCCATATAGGATGGGATTGTGTACAATGTTGTACAGACCTATAGAATTCTGCCTGTTAGGTGGTAGGATAAATTCTCAAATTTGGTGGGATCAGGAGGACTCATGGAGATGGAATATTGGTTTGAAAATGGAAAGGTGGAAAGGTGGCGAGGGTGGAAAGATCAATGAAGGTCATTAATAAGAGCCAGCGTTGGGTATGTACCCATTTCCCTGAATATGTTTGATATTCATCTATTATCAAATATTCATAAAATGAGTATTTATGAATTCGTAAGAGGATTCCTCCAGCTGGTATCCCCATCCCATTCCGGACTAATTGGAAGAACTTGTGGGTGACCCCAAGACACGCTAACTGGAACGAGACTGACCTCCAAACATGGACAACGTTGAACCCACACTTGTCCAACGTGTTTTACGACCAAGAAAATGTTGGATTTGGTTATTTTGAGATGTTTTTTCTTGGCTCAGAAAGGAGGTAGCCCAAGTGTTGTGGTGACACTTCCATGGCTACCAAGGGAAGAGGAGGGCTAGCCACTCTCCATGGGAGCAGTGGATGGATATTCCCAATGTGTTTGGGCTCTGGTAGAGTGCAGGAGCGAGGACGGCAACTGGTTCCTTGGCTCTGAAAGGAAGTAGCCCAAGTTTTGTTGTGTTGGTTACATGGCTACCGAGGGGAGGGGAGGGCTAGCCACAGAATTCCTTCCTGGTGCCTTCTCCATGGGAGCACTGGCTGGATGTTCCCAACGTGTATTTGGGCTCCAGTAGAGTGCAGGAGCAAGGAGGGGAACCGGTTTCTCGGCTCAGAGAGCAGGTAGCCTAAGTTTAGTGGTGACACTTCCACGGCTACCAAGGGAAGCGGCAGGCTAGCCACTGAATTCCTTCCTGGCACCTTCTGCTGTTGTGTTCTGAGCCAAACGGTCCCCTCGGGGTCCCACATGCTCTTACTGTAATGGAGCAGGGCTCCCATATAGGGTCCCTATAGGGATGGGGGGTTCTATGGTTTTGGAGATATCTTCATGGAGTTTGAGGGGTCTCTGTGGGGTCTGCGGTCCCTGTAAGGACGGAGGGGTCCCTCTGGCGTCTGGAGGTTCTGTGATGTTTGGAAAATCTCAATAGGGTCTGTAGATTTCTATAGGTACTACAGGGTCCCTATAGGGATGGAGAGGTTCCTATGGGCTTTGTGGGTCCCTATAGGTGCTAAGGTGTCCCTATAGGGATGGAGAGGTTCCTATGGGCTTTGTGAGTCCCTATAGTGTCTAGAGGTCCTTATAGGGGTTTGAAGGTTCTTATGGGGTCTTGGGGTCTCTATGTGGTTTGGCAATTCCCTATATGGTCTGGGGGGTCTCTATAGGGATGGAGGGGTCCCTATTGGTTTGGAGGGTCCCTTTCGGGTTTGTGGGTCCCTATAGGAATGGAAGAGACCCTATAGGTGACACGCCCCACAGGTGGAGATGTACTTGGAGACCATCTTCATCCACGAGGCACTGGGCTGGGACCTCTCCACTACCATGGGGCCCTGCTGGCTGTCACCACCAGGATGGGGGCAGAGGGGGCGGAGCCACAGGAGGCGGGGGGGGGGGGGGGGGGGGGGGGGGCCTAAGGGGCTCATGTGTTTAGTGGGAGCTGGGGGTGCTCAAGGCAGGGGGCGTGGCCAAAGAAGGGCGTGGCTTGTGTGGGTAGGGCAAAAGGTAGGCAGGGCTTAAGGGTGGTGCCCAGGGGAGGGTCACAGAGGAGGGGCGTGGCTTGTGTGGGTGGGGCCTGTGTGGGCATCTGTCAAAAAGAGGGGCAAAGGGGGTGTGGTCTGACGGGGGAGGGGCCCAGGGGGGTTGGCATGCTGGTGGCACCCAGGCCAGGGGGCAGGGCTAAGGCGATGGGACATGTCCTGAGCTGGTGGGCGTGGTCACAGGGTGGGGCTCATGTGGGTGGGGCCAATGGGGTTATGTGGGGGTGGGACCATGTGGTGCTAATGGAGTAGGGGCAGGGCTAAGGGGAGTGGGTGTGGCCTGATGTAAGCATGGTCTGATGGGGGTATGGCATGATGGGGCGTGGCCAAGGGGGTGGGGGTCCCATGCTGATGGGACCTGGTGGAACCCAGTGCAGGTGGGTGGGGATAAGGTCTGGGGGCATGGCCTGAAGGAAAGGGGGTGTGGTCTGATACTGGGGGCGTGGCCCACAGGGGGGCTGGCAGTGCTGACTGACATAGTGCAGACCCTCATCATCATCACAGAGGCCTCCATCCTGGCCACCTACAGTAGGACTGGGAGCATTGGGAGGGGACTGGGAGAAGACTGATGGAGAATGGGAGGCGACTAGGGAACACTGGGAGGGGATGGGAGGTACTGGGAGGCAGCTGGTGGCACTGGGAGGGGACTGGGAGGGCACTGGGGTTGCATGGAGGGGCTGTGGAAAGCACTGGGAAGGATTGAGGTGCATTGGAGGGGGACTGGGAGGTGGCACTTTAGTGCCATATTGGTCTGTACTGATTGATACTGGTCTACACTGGTCCTGGGCCTTCCAGGCAAGTGCTGGAGGAGGTACTGGGCTCTACTGGGAGGAGACAGCAGGAGCCCTGGGAAGGCACGCTATACCTCACACACACACATGCTGGTCCTTACTGGGGACCATGCAGCACTAGGTGCCACTGGGGGCTACAAGGGGCTGGTGGAGCGTTACCCCCTGGTGCTGCCCCCCAACATCACAGGTCCCTGCCCCAGCACCCCCCACCTCCTGCAGCACCCCAGTACCAGGGACCTGCCATGGCCCAGCCTGCCCCCAGGAACAGGCATCATCTCCTAGTACTGGTGTACAGACCAGGTGGGACTGGAAGACACGAGGAAGGAACTGGGAGGCACTGGGAGGGACTGAGTGCAGTTGGGAGGGGATTGGGGGATGCTGGGAGACACTGGAAGGGGACTGGGAGGCACCGATAAGGTATTGAGGGGCACTGGGAGAGGACCAAGGGGAGCTGGGAGGCACTGGGAGAAACTGGGAAAGGGTGGGGATGCTGCTGGCAAGTACTGGGAAACACAAGGAGGGCACTGGGGGGAAATTAAGGGGCACAGGGAAAGACTGGGAGTGGAATGTGAGGTGTTGGGAGCAGACTGGGGGCCATAAGGAGGGACTGGGACGTGACTGGGAGGGCACTGAGAGGGACTGGAAATGGACTGGGAGGCAGTGCAGTGTAACTGGGACACACCAGGGTGGCACTGGGAGCACTGGGGAGGTACACTGCGAGCGAACAGGGGGACTCTGCCCCCCCGTTGCCACAGCAATCCCCCCAAATCCCCCCAACAGGTGATGGCGCAGCAGCCACATGGCTGTGTTGCCTGTGGCACCTCAAGGTGCTTCCCAAGCTCCTCACGGTGCTGCCCGGCATGGCCACCCCCATCCCCTCGCCTGGTCACCCACCCCGGCATCACCCCACACCCACCCTGACCTGCCCAAGGCGGCCACTGCGTCTTCTTCCCCTGGGAGACCGACTGTCACCCAAAACTACCTCCACAGCTACCCCATGGCCACTCTGGTGCCCACGGGCCCACCTTGGCCAACCCAAGATGGTTACCCAAGATGGCCACCATGTCTTCTTCCCCTGGAAGACCGACTGTCACCCAGAACTACCTCCACAGCTTCCCCATGGCCACTCAGGTGCCCACGGGCCCACCCTGGCCAACCCAAGATGGTTCCCCAAGACAACTACCATGTCTTCTTCCCCTGGAAGACTGATCGTCACTCAGAGCTACCTCCACAGCTACCCCATGGCCACCCTGGTGCCCATGGGCCTTCCTTGGCCAACCCAAGGTGGCCACCATGTCTTGGTCCCTTGGGAAACTGATCTTGACCCAGAACTACCTCCACAGCTACCCTATGGCCACCCTGGTGCCCATGGGCCTTCCTTGGCCAACCCAAGGTGGTTGCCCAGGATGGTCACCATGTCTTCTTCCCTAATAAGCCCCATCTTGACCCAGTCTCCAGCCCCACCCTGTGAGGACCCAGTAGGGAACCACATGGTGGACATCAACACCCTGATCTATATGGCCATCATCAACTTCCTCCAGGGGTACTTCATCCAACATGCGCGAAATGCACTGAAACGCCCAAAAATGAGCCCAGAACAACCCCAACACTGCCCAAAACAAGACTAGAATGCATCAAAATAAGACCAAACTGCCTCAAAACTGCCCCAAATGAGCCTGAAACCCCCCAAAATGGGGATTTTGGAGTCAAAACACTCCAAAACAAGTCAAAACTGGTTCCAAAGACTAAAATGCCCCCAAATGAGCCCCAAACAGCCCTCAAACACACCAAAATATGCTCCAACCCCCAAATCAGCCATAAAATGACACCAAAATGCCCCAAAACGAACCCCAAACCCACAAAATACCAAAACACCCCAAATAATCCCAAAATGGCCCCAGACGAGCTTGAAATGCCCCAAAATGAGCCAAAAACACCCCAAAAATGAACCCCCAAAATGAGCAAGAAATGCCCCCACATGAGCCCCAAAAAACCCTCAAAGGAGCCCAAAAAGGACCCAAAAGAGCCCAAGTTTCTTGAAAAGGCCCCAAAACGTCTCAGAACCACCAAATTCCACCAAAATGTCTCAAAATCCCCAAAGTTGCCCCAGAATCTCCAAATTCCCCTCAAATACCCCAAATACCACCAAAAATGCCTCAAAATCCCCCAAATTCCCCTCAAATGCCTCAAAATTCCCAAAATTGTCTTGAAATTCCCAAATGTCCCTCAAATGCCCCAAATTCCACCAAAAATGCTTCAAAAAACCCCAGATTGTCCCCAAATCTCCAAATATCCCTCAAATGCCCCAAATTCCACCAAAAATGCTTCAAAAAAACCCAAATTGTCCCCAAATCTCCAAATATCCCTCAAATGCCCCAAATTCCACCAAAAATGCTTCAAAATCCCCCAAGTTCCCCTCATAATCCCCCAAATTGCCCTGAATTCCACCAAAATGCCTCAAAATCCCCCAAATACCACCAAAATGCCTCAAAATCCTCCAAATTCCCCTCAAATGCCTCACAAGTCCCCCAAATGCCTCAAAATCCCCAAATTCCCCTCAAAATTCACCAAAATGCCTCAAAATCCCCCGAAATGTCTCAAATCCCCCCAAATCACACCAGAACCCCCCACCTGGCCCCAAACCGCTGGGAAACGCCTCATCAGCAGAATGTACATTTTTAAAAATAATGGAAAAATGGTTTTTTGGACCCATTGTCAAAAATATGCATTTTGGCCCTTCCCCTGCCCCATTTTGGGCCGATTTTGGGTAAATCCGGAGCTGGGTGGAGCCAGTTTACTGGGGGTGGGGTGAGGGGCAGGGCTTGCCTGAGGCCCCACCCTCTGACCCTGCCCACTCGAGCTGCCATTCATCAGGGGCCAGGAGGTGCCGGTGCGTCTCCCAGCCAGCGGCCGCCAGCCCTGCGGGACAATGACGTCACAGGATGACACACGTGCCACCACACGCCACCAGGTGTGAGGTCACATGGTGACACGTAGGAACAGGCACAGCAGGGTCACGGGGTGACATGTGATGACACAGGGTGGTGGCACATGACACACGTGACGTGATGTCACTGGGGGGGGGGCTTGGAGGTCACACGCATGATGTCACAAGGGCATCCAACAACAGGTGGGACCCAGATAGTGACATGTGATGACAGCAGAGGTGACAATGTGTGACATCACAAGGACGCACGCTGCCACATGTCATGACATGCAACACAGTGATGACACATGTGATGACACGCAATGACACACGTGATGACACGTACCACGCAGGAAGGCGGGGCCAAGCGTGCGCCACAGGCGGGAGCTCTCAGCCACGACTCCCCACGGCACCATTCCCGGCGCTGCGGGGGAGGGACACCCCATTACTGCCCCATGGACCCCAAAACCTCCCAGGGTCCCCCCCAAATCCCTCCAAGACCCCCTGAAACTCCTCCAGGGACCCCAGAACCCCCAAGGAACCCCCTAAACGGTCCCTAGTGTACCCCCAAATGCCAACACCCCCCACGGTGCCCCCAAACCACCCCAGGGCCCCCAAAACCCCTGCAGAGACCCTCCAAACTGACACCAGACACCCCCAAACCACCCCAGAGACCCCCAAACACTTCCAGGAGCCCCAAAATCCACCCATGGTCCCCCCAACCCCCCCCAAAACCCTCCAGGGACCCCCAAACCCCTCCTAGGGATCCCAGACTCCCCCCCAAGAAACCCTCTAAACCGTTCCTAGGGGACTCCCAAAAGCACCCCAGGGTACCCCCCAAACTCCTCTAGAGACCCCAAACCCCTCCCCAAGACACCCAAAACCGCCCAAAACCACCCCAGGGACCACCCAGATCCTCCTGGGGACCCCAAGATCCCTCTAGGGCCACCCCAAAGCATCCCAGGGTCCCCCCAAATCCCCTAGACCCCAAAACCCCACCGGGGACTGCCCAAACCAACCCCTGACACCCCCAAACCACCTCAGGGCCCCCCAGCTCCCCCCTAGACACCCCTAAACTGACCCCAGAGACCCCCCAAACACTTCCAGGGACCCCAAAAGCCATCCTGGGTCCCCGTAACCCGCCCCCGCAAGACCCTTAAACCCCTCCAGGCAACCCCAAAATCCTCCTAATGACTCCAGACACCCCCAGGAACCCCCTAAACAGTTCCTAGGGATCCCCTCAAAGCATCCCAGGGTCCCCAAAAACCCCTCTAGTGACCCCCAACCCCCCCCCCCCCCCCAGAACCCTCCAAACCACCCCAGGGACCCTCCTAGGCACCCAAAAACCCCTCCAGCCCGCCCTCAAACCAACCCCAGGACCCCCCAAAATGATAATGATCCCAGAGGCTCCCCCAAAGTCCCCCCTTGGACCCCCCAAACCACCCTAGCCCCCCTCAGACACCCTAGGGACCCCCAAACCCCACCCCAGAAACCCCCTAAACTCTACCTGTGGTCCCCCCCAAACCCCTCCATGCCCCCCCCAAAGCACCCCAGGGTCCCCACACTCCTCCCCTAGGGACCCCAGATCCTCCAGGGCACCCCCCAGACAACTCACGGCAGTGGCGCAGGCGGCGTTGGAGCGGGCGCAGGGCAGCACCCATGGGTGCCCCCAGGGGCAGGTCAGGGCCCAGCAGCTCCTCCAGCAGCAGGGCCTGGGCGCAGGCTCGCAGGGGGGTGTCAGGGGGGGCCCCCTGCCGTAACCCCACCCCCACCCACCCTAGTAGGGGGTGGGGGTCACCTGGATGGCTAGGTCCCTTCCTGGGTCCCTCCCAGGCACATGGGTCCTGTGACCTGCCCCTCCCTGGGGTCCCCTAGGATACCCCCCACCCCAAACCCCAGATGCCTGGGTACCTGGGAACCCACCCACCCACCTGGGGAGCTGGGACCCACCCCCACCCACCTGGGTCCCTGGGATGCCCCCCAATCAACCCCAGACTCCTGGGGCCCTGGGACCCCACCCCCCTCGCAAACTCAGACTCCTGGGTCCCTGGGAGCCCCCCACCCACCTAGGACATCCTCCACTGAACCCCGGGTCCCTGGGACCCCCCCCAACCACCCACCTAGGTCACTGGGACACCCTCCACCCAACCCCAGAAGCCTGGATCCCTGTGACTCCCATTCACCCACCTGGGTCACTGGGACCCCCCTCCACCCAAACCTGAACATCTGGGTCCCTGGGATGCCCCCACCCAACCAGCCCCAGGAGCCTGTGTCCCTGTGACCCCCCACATCCATACCACACGCCCTGGGACCCCCACCCAACCTACCTGGGTACCCCCCAGAAGCCTGGGTCCCCGGGACCCCCCCCACCCGTGCCACACATCCAGGGACCCCACCCACCCACCTGGGTCACCCCTGGATGCCTGGGTCCCCGGGACCCCCACCCACCCCAGGGGCACCTGGGTCCCGGCTGGACAGCTGGGTCCCGGGACCCCCACCCACCCCGGGGACACCTGGGACCCCCCCAGACACCTGTGTCTCTGGGACCCCCACCCACCCAGCATGCAGGGGGGGTCCCACCTTGGGAGGGCCGCAGCACAATGATGTAATCCTCGGTGCCACATTCCAGCGCCTTCTTGAACTCTGCTTCGCTGCGGGGGAGTGGGGGGCAGGAAAGAGGGGAGACTCGGACACCGGGGTCCCCCCCTTCAGACGCTGACGTTGTCCCCCCCTAGACACTGAGGTCCACTCACCTTTTGACCAGCCGGTGCAAGGGGGCACCCAAATGGAGGTTCAGGCGGGTGCTGAAGCCTGCGGGGACAGCAGGTGACATCAGAGTGACATCAGGGTGATGTCACAGGGTGACACCAGACACGGACACAAACGGGGGTGTACACAGAGTGATGTGGGGGGATGACACCAGGCGAGACCAGATGACACTGGTGACACCTGGTGATGCTGAGTGACATGGGGGTGACACTGGGTGGCAGTAGGGGACATCAGGGAGCACTGGGTGGCACCAGGTGGCATAGTGGGGTGACAACAGGTGACGCTGGCTGACTTAAGAGTAACACTGGACAACACTGGGTGACAGTGGAGCGACACTGGGGGTTGCTGGGTCACATGGAGGTGACACCAGGTGACATGAAGGTGACACCAGGTGACACTGGAATGATACCATGGGGCGCTGGGTCACATAATGCTGACACTGGGTGACGCAGAGATGACACCAGATGATGTGGGGGTGACACTGAACAACACTGGGTGACAAGAGTGATACTGGGGGTTGCTGGGTCACATGCAGGTGACACTGGGTGACACCAGGCACCACTGGACAATGCTATATGACACAGGAGTGATATTGGGGGCGTGGGGTAACACAAAGGTGACACGTGGGTGATGCTGAGTGACATGGACAGGCGGGTGACACCAAGTGACACCAGGGGGTGCTGTGTGACATGAGGGTGACACCAAGCAACATATGGCTGATGCTAGGTGACAAAGTGGGGTGACACATAGTGACACCAACTGACACAGAAAGTGACATGGGGTGACACCAGGTGACACTTGGCGACAGTGATGCTGGGTGACATAGAGGTGACACAGGGTAACACCAAGTGATGGCAGGGATGGCAGCAGGTGACACTGGGTGACACAGAGTGTGACATCAGATGACTGAGAGTAACACTGGGTGATGTGGGGTGACACCGGGTGACACAAGGGTGACCCAGTGGTTACACTGGAGAACGTGTGGGGTGACATGGGGGTGACAATGAATGACATGGGGTGACATTGTGTGACATGGGGTGACATCAGGTGACACCTGGGGTTAGCAGGGATGGGTGACCCACAAGGGGGGTGACACTAGGATACAAGGATGTGTGACACCAGGGCGGTGGACAGTGACAAAGGGTGGGTGACACCAAGAGGAGGGGCGCACGGGACAGAACAACAGTGAGGGATGATGCAGGAGGGGTGACACCTGGTGGCTGTCAAGAGGTGGGTGACATGGGGAGGTGACATCGAGGGGGAATGTGACACAAGGGGAGAACGTGACACGACGGTGACACAACAGTGGGTGACACTGAAGGATGACACGAGCTGACACAACAGTGGGTGACACTGAAGGATGACACGAGCGTGCGTGACACCAAGGGGTAACATGGGGGGGGGGGGGGGGGGGGTGTGCCACCTAGTGGGTGTCAGAGGTGGGTGACATAGCAAGGTGACACTGAGGGGAAACGCAACACATGAGGGTGACACCAGTGTGGGTGACACCAAGGGGTAATACTGTGGGAGGGGAGTTGACACAGTGGCAAGGGGGTGACATCTGGGGGTGACACAGTGGTGGGTAACACCAAGTGATGACACCAGGGGGGGTGACACCAAGGGGTGACACTGGGGGAGAGGGGTGTGACACAGGGGCAGGGGGTGACACCTGGTGGGTGCCAGGGGTGGGTGACATGTGGGGGTGAGTGACACAGGGGGTGACCCCAAGGTGCCTGTGACTCACCGGGCAGCAGGGGCTCACGGGGATTGACATCCTCGGGGCTGGGGACGTTGATGATGCCTCCGTCCTCCCAGATGGGGTGGTGGGCCAAAGCCCCATCCCCCCGGGCCACACCCCTCAAGGCCCCGCCCAGGGCGAGGCGCAGGCGGGGCCGGTTGAGGGTGGGCAGGCGCAGGGCCCCCACCGCCCCCACGTTGGCACCCAGGTGGGTCACCAGCAGCAGCGTCACCACCAGCACGGTCAGCCTGGGCCCCAAAAACTCCCATCAGCCCCTGGGGCACCCCCAAAATCCTATCAGTCCCTGCGGGAGGGGGGGGAATCCCATTAGCACATGGGGCACCCCCAAAACCTCATCACCCTGGGGGGGGGGGGGGAACTCCCATCAGCCCTGGGGGCAAGGGTGCAAAACCTCCCATGAGCCCCTGGGGGGGCCCCAAAAACTCCCAAGAGGCCCTGGGGGAGGAGAAACACCTCCCATCAGCCCCTGGGGGAGCCCCAACATCCCATCAGCCCCTGGGGGGGGCCAAAATCCCATCAGCCCTGAAGCGGGGGGGAGAAAAGTCTCCCATCAGCCCTGGGGGGTGGCTCAAAATGTCCCATCAGCCCCTCGGCAGGGGGGGCGGGGGGCAGGGCAAAAACTCCCATGAGCCTTTAGAGGACCCCAAAATATCCCTTCAGCCCCTGGGGTACCCCCAAAATCCCATCAGCCCCCTGGGTAGCAGGGTGTCAAAATGTCCCATCAGCCCCTGGGGGGGGGCCTCAAACTTGCCCAGGAGCCCCACCCCCAAACCCCGCCCCCTCTCTTTGAGCCCCACCTCCCCATGAAGCACTAATCCCCTCCTGGAAAACCCGAGGCCCCACCCCCTCTCTTTAAGCCCTGCCTCCCCATGAAGCACTAGTTCTCTCCCTGAGCATCCCAGAGGCCCCGCCCCCTTTCCCAGAGGCCACTCCCTCTTCCCAGCATGCCCCGGGGCTCACCATGGCCGCCCCTCCAGCAGTGGCAGCAGCAGCAGTGCCAGCAGCAGCCCCGTCCCGTTCACCAGCGTCTCCTGCCCAGTCCCACCAGTACACACCAGTAACACCAGTAACCCCACCTCCTGCCTCCCACTGCCCCCAGTACAGCCCAGTTGCCCTCCCAGTCCCTCCCCACTGCCCCTATCCCAGACCCTCCCAGTGCTCCCAGTACAGCAGTTGCCCTCCCAATTGCCCGCTATCCCCTTGCAGGCCCTCCCAGTGCTCCCAGTACAACACAGCTGCCCTCTCAGTCCCTCCCAATTGCCCCCAATCCCCTGCCAGTCCCTCCCCAGTGCTCCCAGTAACACCCAGTTGCCCTCCCAGTCCCACCCCATTACCCTCAGTTCTTCCCAGTGCCCCCCATTCCCCTCCCAGCCCCTTCCAGTCCCTCGCAAAGATGTCCCAGTCCCCGATCAGTCTCTTCCAGTACTGTCCCAGTCTCTCCCAGTCCCCCCCAGTGATGGCCCGGTCCCACCAAGTTCCCCTCCCAGTCCCTCCCAGTGCCCACCTGGCTGCTGTCCTTGGCGGCCACGTCGGCCATGTTGTCCCTCCGCGCCTGGTGCACAGCCAGTGCTGCCCGCGTCGCCCCGCCTGCCACTCCCACAATGCACTGCAGCAGGGGCACCTGCGTCACCCACTGCCTCCCAGTGTCCGCCAGTATCCCCCCAGTGCATTCCAGTGTCCTCCAGCATCACCCCAGGATCCCCCCCGTGCCTCCCAGTATCCCCAAGTATCACCTGTCTCCCAATATCCCCTAGCATCACCCCAAAATCCCCACACTGCCTCCCATTATCCCCAGCACCACCCCAGTACCCCACCAGTACCTCCCGTGCCTGCCAGTATCCACAAGTGTCTCCCTGTACCCCTCAGCATCACTCTGTGCCCTCCAGTATCCACCAGTATATTCCCAGCACCTCCCAGTAATACCCCCAGCAGCATACCCAGTGCCTCCCAGTAACCCCCAGCACCACCCCAATGTCCTCTAGTGCCTTCCAGTATCCCCCAGTATCTCCCTAGCACTTCCCAATATTCCCACAGTACCACCCAAATGCCTCCCAGTATTCCCCAGCATCACCCTGTGTCCCCCGGTATCTCCCCAGCACCCTCTAGCATCCCCCCAGCACCTCCCACTACTCCTGCACAATCACACAACTCCTCCCAGTATCTCCCAGCATCACCCCAATGTCCCCCAGTATCCCCCCCAGCACCTCCCAGTATTCTGGCAGTATCACACAAATGTCTTCCCGTATTCCCCAGTATCCCCCCAGCAGCTCCCAGTACTCCACAAGTACCACCCAAGTGCCTCGCAGTATCCCCCAACATCACCCCAGTGTCCCCCAGTGCCTTCCAGTATCCCCCCAGCAGCTCCCAGTATTCCCACAGTCACTCAAGTACCTCACAGTAGCCCCCAACATCACCCGTGTCCCCCAGTGCCTTCCAGTATCCCCCCAGCAGCTCCCAGTATTCCCACAGTCACTCAAGTACCTCACAGTAGCCCCCAACATCACCCCAGTGTCCCCCAGTGCCTTTCAGTACCCCCTCAGCAGCTCCCAGTATTCCCACAGTACCATCCAAATGCCTCCCAGTATCCCCCAGCATCATCCTGTGGCCCCCAGTATCCCCCCCAGCACTTCCCAGTGCTCCCACACTGTCACTTAAATGCTTCCCAGTACCCACCAGCACCACCCCGTGTCCCCCAGCGCCTCCCCCATCCGCTGGGGGCGGGGAAGGGGGGCGGGGCATTACCTTGACAGCAGCCGCCAGCGTCAGGAGGGCGGGGCCGGTGGGGGGGCCAGGCAGGCGCCAGCAGCTCCAGCACCAGCGCCACGTCATTGAGCACGTCAGCAGCCAGCCTGGGCGGGGCCACGCACGTGAGGGGGGGCGGGGCCGCGGGGAAGGGGGGAAGCGGGGGCGGGGCGCGGGGAAGGGGGGGCGGGGACTCACCGCCACTGCTTTGCCTCACAGTCCAGGCGGGTCCTGCGGGTTAGGGGGGGAGCCAGTATCTACCACTAAGTCCCACTGCCACCTTCCATTAAGGCCCAGTAGCTACCAGTAAGGCCCAGTGCCACCTCCCAGTAAGGTCAAATAGTTCCCAGTAAGGCCCAAGTGCCACCTCCCAGTGCTCCCAGGAAGACACAGTAGCTACCACCTAAGGCCCGCTACCACCTCCCAGTAATGACCAGTAGCTACCAGTAACACCCAATACCTACCTCCCAGTAATGCCCAGTGACTCCCAGTAACACTCAGTACCACCTCCCAGTAGGGTCCAGTAGCTCCCAGTAATGCCCACGGCCATCTCCTAGTAAGGCCCAGTTGCGCCCAGTAGCTCCCAGCACAGCCTCCCCATGCTCCCAGTACACTCCCAGTGCGTCCCAGTGCTCACCCCTGGAGCCAGGCGAAGGCGATGCGTGTCACCATCCCCACCCCATCTGCAAGGGCACCAGTTTGGGGTGAAACTGGGCAACTTTGGGTATGGGGCAATTTTGGGGGTGAAAATAGAGGATTCTGGCTACAGCAGGATTTTGGGGTGAAACAGGGATATTTGGGGTGCAGGTGTTTTGGGGTGAAAATGGAGGATTTTGGGTGTGGAATGTTTGGGGTAAAATTTGGGGTGATTGGGTGTGGGGGCATTTTGCGCTGAAAATGGGGGATTTGGGGTTGTGGAGTGTTTTGGAGTGAAATTTGGGGATTTTGGGTGCGGGGGCATTTTGAGGTGAAAACATGAGGGTTTGGGTGTGAGGATGAAAACAGAGGATTCTGAACATGGGGAGGTTTGGGGAGAAATCAGGAGTATTTTGGGTTTAGCTGATTTTGAAGTAATATCAAGCCATTTTGGGTGAAAGTGAAAAATCTGGGAGATGGACGATTTGGGGTAAAAAATGGTGAATTTTGGTGCGGGAGGGGAGTGAAAATTAAGGATTCTGATGTGCAAACTACAGCAGTTTGGTATGATAGAATTCTGGGTGAATATAGTAATTTTGGAAAGATTTTGGAGTAAAATTGAGGGATTTTAGTTAAAAAGGGATTTTTGGGGTGAAACCAGGGGGTTTTGGTGTTGCCAGAGCAGGTTTTGGGGTCAAACTGGGGGATTCTGGAGCCAAAGGGGGAATTTGGGGATGAAACTGGTGGGGTTTGGAGGTGCTGGAGAAGACTTTGGGGTAAAACTGGGGGATTCTGGGTCGCAAGGGGTTTGGGGTGAAAATGGTGGATTTTGGAAACGTTTTGGGGTAAAATCGGCTGATTTTAGTTAAAAACAGTATTTTGGGGTGAAACTGGACAATTTTGAGGGTCCTAAGGGGGATTTTGGGGTGAAAGTAGGGGATTCTGGCATTACCTGAGCATATTTTTGGGTCAAATTGAGAGATTTTTGGTTAAAAAATAGGTTTGGGATGAACTCTGGGAATTTTGGGTGAAACTTGAGGATTTTGGGGGGGCAGCTGTGCATTCTGGATTACAAAAAGGATTCTGGGGTTAAACTGGGGGGAAGGGGTACCAAAGCATATTTTTGGGTCAAACTGGGAGATTTTGGGGTCCAGCTGGGATTTAGGAGGGGAAATGGGGGATTTGGGGGTTGCTGGATCAGATTATGAGCTAAAACAGGCACATTTGGGTGATTCTGGAACACATTTTGGGGTCAAACTAGGAGATTTGGGGTTTAAAAAAAGATTTTGTGGTGAAAAATGAGATTGGGGGGCACTGGGGCTAACTTGGGGGTCAAACTGGGAAATTTGGGGGTTAAACTGGGAGATTTGGGGATCAAGAAGGGGAATCTTGTGTTAAAATTTGGTGATTTTGGGGACAGGTCTGGATTTTGGATTCCAGCTAAGATTCTGGGGCGAAAATTTGGGGGTTGGGGAGTGCTGCATCAGATTTTGGGGTGATATTGAAAGATCTGGGGGTTTTCTGGATAACATTTTAGGGTCAAATGGGAGGTTTTGGAGTCCAAGAGAAATTTTTGGGGTCAAAGTAGTGAATTCTGGGGTGAAACCGGGGATGCCCAAGCAGATTTGGGAGTAAAACTGAGGAATTTTGAGATTCAAGACAAATTCTGGAGCGAAAAATGATTTTTTCGCAGGTGCTGAAGCTGATTTTGAGGTCAAACTGGGAAATTCTGAAACAAAAGACGGGCTTGGGGGTCAAACAGATGAATTTGGGGGTAAGACTGGGCGATTTGGGGTTCAGCCATGGATGTGGGGGCCAAGGGTGGTTTTGGGGTGAAACTGGGGGGGGTTTGGGTTGGGGGTACTCACCACGTAGCACCCAGGTGAGGGTGGCCCCGGTGACGGTGGCAGCGCTGTCCCCCACCCCCACGGCCTGGAGCACTGCCCGGGTGGCCAAGGCGCCCGTCAGGGTGCTGCACAGTGCCTGCCCAGTGTTCCCAGTTACCTCCCAGTTACTCCCAGCCCATCCCGCCTCCTCCCAGTTCCTCCCCATCCCTCCCACTGCCCTCCAGATCCTCCCAGTAACCCACACTAACCGCCCAGTCCCTTCTCAGTGTCCACCTGCCCAGCCCACCCCCATTCCAGTGCCCTCCCAGCCTTTTCCCAGTACCCCCAGCCACTTCCCAGTGCCTCCCAGTTACCACTCAGTCACCTCCCACCAACCCCCTGCACACCCACCTCTTTCCCAGTTAACTTGCCAGTCCCTCCCACTGGCCACCAGGTGCTTCCCAGTAGCCCATAATCCCCTTCCAGCACCTCCAAATCCCTCCCAGTGCTCCCAGTACCCCTCCTAGCGGCCCCCAGTCCCTCCCAGTGGCACCTGGAGCGCATCCCAGCACTGGTACTGGAGGTAATCCGGGCTGACACTCTCGGGGTACCCTGGGGCAGCAGCACCCGCTGGAAGGGAAATGGGGTGGGGGGAGATCAGGGACCCTGGGACCCCCCAAACCCACTCAGCCCCCCCGACCCTTGCAGCACCCTAGTATTCCCTCAAGGACCCCCAGATCCACACCTAACCCCCCCAGACCACCAACAGCCCCCCCCCCAACCCCAATCCCCCTCACAGGATTCCCCTAAAACTCCTAGACCCCCCTCAAAACCCAAATACCCCCCCCCCCAACCCCCATCCAGGACCCCAAGATCACCCCAACGACCTCCTCAGGTCTCATTACCCCCACCCAGGACCCCCTGGACCCCAACAGCCTCCTCCAGAACCCCCCAGCCCTCATTAACCTCCCCAAGACCCCAACAGCACCCTCAGGTCCCCCCCAAACCTCATTATCCCCCACTTCTCCCCCTCAGAACCCAAATAATCCCCCCGGGCCCCGATACCCCCCTAGAAGCCCAGTACCCCCAGTAACTCCCCCAGACCCCTCCAAGACCCAAGTACCAACCCAATGACCCCCCCCCCGGACACCGATAGCCCCCCCAGGACCCCAACATCTCCCTCAGGACACCCCCAAACCTCATGATCCCCACCCCGAACCCAAATAACCCCCCAGGACCACCCTCCCAGACCCCGTTATCCCCCTCAGGACCCCAACAGCCCCCCGCAACATCTGCCAGGACGCCTGTATCTCCCCCACGACCGCCCCCCCCGAACTCATTAGCCGCCCCCCGGAGCCAAAGCCCCCCCAGGCCCCCCCTCACGGCGGCAGCGCGGCGCAGGCCGGAATGCGAGCAGGCGCCGGGGGGACGAGGCGCTGGAGCCCCCCCCTGGAATCCCCCTGGTACCGGGCGGCTTCGCGGGGACCCCACAGCTCCCGGCAAAGCAGGGGGGGCGCGGAAGGGCCGGGGGAGACACGGGGCGGGGCTGGCCACCCCGTCCCCGTCCCGCTACCCTCCGGCCCCACCATTCCGCGTCGCCGCGTAAAGGGGTCGGCTCGCTTCCGAATGGCGGGCTGGGCTGACAGTCCTCCAGCTCTCTATGGTCTCTATGGGGCGGGCTGGGAGGGCGGTCCCCCAACTCTATGGTATTCGGCGTGGCGGGCTGGGAGGGCGGTCCGCCACGTCTCGATGGTATTGCCCCAGTCCCTCCCAGTGCCCACCTGGCTGCTATCCTTGGCGGCCACGTCGGCTTGGTACACGGCCAGCTCCGCCCACCACTCCCACAATGCACTGCGGTGGGCGACACCCGCAGCACCCACTGCCTCCCAGTACTCCACCAGTACCTCCCAGCATCTCCTCAGCACCTCCCAGCATCCCCTGAGTATCCCCCTAGTGCCTCCCACTATCCCCCCAGTGTCCACTAGTACCTCACAGTATCCTCTCAGCACCTCCAGTATCACCCCAGTGCTTCCAAGCAACTCCCTAATGCCTCCCAGTATCTCCCTAGTATCCTCCCAGGGCCTCCCAGTAACCCCCAGCATCCTCCCAAGTGCTGCTCAGTATCACCCCAGTATCCCACAGTATCCTCCCAGTGCCTCCCAGATCCCCCGGGCACCTCTCAACATCATCCCAGTATCACCCCAGTGCCTCCCGGCATCCCCCCAGTATGCCACCAGTGCCTCCCGGCATCCCCCCAGTATGCCCCCAGTGCCTGCCCCTCACTGCAGTCTGGCAGAAACTGCAGCCAGCTCTAACGAGAAGCATCCCCTGAAGCCACATGCGCACCCCACCCTAGCTGGGCCATCCCAGGTGGCTCATCCCACCCTGTCATCCCATCATCCCACCCCATCATCCCTCCCCACCATCCTGCCCCGCCATCCCATCCCGTCATCCCACCCTGTTCCAAGAAATTTCCGGATATGACAGAACCTGAGGACACCCAGCCAGGAACCTAAGGACACTGGGCCAAGAGGCTGAGGATGCCAAAAGATGGAGGACACCAAGACAAGAGCCTGAGCACACCCAGCCAAGAGGCTGATGACACTGGAACAAGAGCCTGAGGACACCTGGCCAGGACCCTGAGGATGCCCAGCCAAGAGGCTGATGACGCCAACACAAGCCTGAGTACACCAGGCAGGAGCCTGAGGATGCCTGGTCAAAAATCTGAGGACGCCAGCCCAGGAACCTGAAGACAACAGACCAAGAGCCTGAGGACCCCAGCTAAGAGCCTGAAAGCGCCCGGCCAAGACCTTGAGGACACCGGGCCTGAGGCTAAGGACGCCTGGCCAGGACCAAGAGCCTGAGGATGCTGGGCCAGGAGTCAAAGGATGACAGATCAAGAGCATGAGGATGCCAGTGCAAGAGGCTGAGGACACCTGGCCAAGAACTTGAGGACACCGGGACCAAGAGCCTGAGGACCCCCCAGTTTAGAACTGAATACACCCAGCCAAGAGCTTGAGGATAATGGACCAAGACCCTGATGACGCCCAGCCCCGAGCCTGAGGACACCCGGCCAAGGGCCTGTAAGCACTCATCTAAGAACCTCAGGGCATCTGGCCAAGAGCTTGAGGACACGGGAACAAGAGGCTGAGGACACCTGGCCAGGAGCCTGAGAACACCGGGCCAAGAGTCTGATGATGCTGAGACAAGAGCCTAAGGACACTGAGGCAGGAGCCTCAGGACACCGGACCAGGAACCTGAGGACACTCAACTAAGCTTGATGACACCAGAATAAGAGGCTGAGGACACTGGGCCAGGACCTTCAAGACACTGGACCAAGAGCCTGAGCATGCTCGACCAAGAGCCTGATGACACCAGGCCAGGACCTTGAGGACTCCAACACAAGAGCCTGAGCACACCAGACAGGAGCTTGAGGAAACCCGGCTGAAAACCTCAATACACCTGGCCAAGAACTTGAGGACACCTAGCCAAGAGCCTGAGGATGCCTGGCCAGGACCCAGTGGACACTGGACCAGAGCCTGAGGACACCGGGACAGGAGCCTGAGATTGCCCAGTTGAAAGCCTGAGGACGCAGGAGCCTGAGGACGCCTGGTCATTAGTCTAAGGATGCTTGGCCAAGAGCGTGATGATGCTGAAACAAGAGCCTGAGGACACCAGCCAGGAGCCTGATGACGCCAGGCCAGGATCCTGAGAGTGCCGGACCAAGAGCCTGAAGACCCTCAGCTTAGAGCTGAATATGCCCAGCCAAGAACTTGAGGACACCAGGCCAAGAGCTTGAGGATGCTGGACCAAGACCCTGAGGACACCAGACCAAAACTCTGAGGATGCTGATCCAAGAGCATGAGGACACCAGATCAAGACCCTGAGGATGCCAAACCAAGAGCCTGAGGACACTCAGACAGGACCCTGAGGACACCAGGCCAAGAGGCTGAGGATGCCTGGCCAGGAGCCTGAGGACGCCCAGCTAATGGCCTGAACACGCCCAGTCAAGGGGGCTGCAGCGACAAGGGTGGTCTCAGGAGGCATCGTGATGGGGTCACAGCACCATCAGAGGAACAAAGGAGGAGCCTGATGGGAGAAGAAACTGGAACCAAAAAGCTACTGAGTGCTGAGGAGCACAGCAAGGGGCTCAGGACACGGGACCAGAGTAGAGTCATGGACCATCGTGTCCCATCACGGATGGCAACCAACATTCTGGACCAGCAGCCCGGTGCCCAGGGACCACAGCCCCATCACAGATGGTAACCAGTGTGCTGGACCAGCATCCTGGTGCCGGAGACCACAACTCCTGGCATGGATGGCAACCAGTGTGCTGGACAAGCAGCCTGGTGGGGGAGACCACAGCTTCCATCATGGATGGCAACCAGTGTTGCTGGACCAGTGCCAGGGACTACAGTTCCTGGCATGGATGGTGACCAGTGTGCCAGAGCAGCAGTCTGGTGCCAGAGACCACCGCTTCTGGCACAGATGGCAACCAGCGTGCTGGACCAACAGCCCAGTGCTGGAGACCACTGCTCCCAGCATGCCAAACCAGCAGCCCAGTGCCCACAGCCCCCATCATGGATGGCGACCCGCATGCTGGACCCGCAGCCCTGTGGCGGAGACCACCACTCCCATCATGGACGGTGACCAGCGTGCAGGGCAAGCAGCCTGGTGCCTGGAGACCACCAACTCCCAGCACAGATGGCAACCAGCGTGCCGGACCAGTGGCCTGGTGCTGGAGATGACCGCTCACTCCTAGCACAGATGGCGACCAGCATGCTGGACCAGCAAACTGGTGCCTGGAGACCACCAACTCCTGGCACAGATGGCAACCAGCATGCCAGACCAGCAAGCTGGTGCTAGAGACCAGCATGGACAGTGACCAACATGCCAGACCAGCATCCTGGTGCCCAGAGACCACCACTTCTGGCACGGGTGATGACCAGCATGCTGGACCAGCAGCCTGGTGCAAGACCACAGCTCCCAGCATGCATGGTGACTGGCATGCCGGACCAGCAACCTGGTGCAGGAAACCACCTTTCCCAGCACCAACACTGACCAGTGTGCCTGACCAGCAACCCAGTGCTCAGGACCATCGCTCCTGGCATGGATGATGACCAGTGCTGGACAAGCAGCCTGGTGCTGGAGACCACCAACTCCCGGCACGGATAGTGACCAATATGCCAGACCAGCAGCCCAGTGCTGGAGACCACCAACTCCCAGCACAGATGGTGACCAGCACGCCGGACCAGCAACCTGGTGCCCAGGACCACAGCCCCCGTCATGGATGGTGACCAGTGTGCCGGGACTGCAGCTCCCGTGTGCCGCAGGATGTGGCCCTCCCCGCACCAGTCCCACCATCACATCCTCCGGCAGCCACACGTGCTCCCCAGCGGCCACCATCACCCCCCGCCCCGCCTGCCCTGGCACTCAGCTCCCACCCAGCCCCATGGGGGCTTCAGGAGCTGTAACATCCTCCTGCCCCCCCCCCAGCGTTTTCCCAGGGGTGCTGCTTGCAGAGGAGTGCCCCCTCCCCCATCCCTGCTCCCTCCATGTCACCCCCACAACCAGGGGACAAGATGGGCACAACCTCAGCCAGCCCTCAAAGTGCTGGGGTGGTGGGAGGGGGGGGCAGAGAGCGGGACCCCCATGGCGAGGGGAGGTGTTCAGAGAAGGCAGAGAAAGGAGCAAAGACAGACCCTTTATTGGAGTCATGCTGGGGGGGGAGACCCCCAGCAGGTGAGCCCCCTTGGATGGGGCGGGGGGGTTGCAGGGTCTGGGGAAGGGGAGACCTGGGAGGGGGGGTCCCAGGGGTCCGCCCGTTGCTGGTGAGGGGGGGGCGTTCAGCTGCGCTCTTCCAGGCTGAGGCGGTCGAAAAGGTACTCGGCGAGCCCAGCAGGGGTCTCCCCCGGCCCCCCGGCCCCCCCGGCCAGGCGGCGCAGGTTGGTGAGGTGGTCCCCCAGCACCTTGATGGCCTTCACCTGCTCGCCCAGGTAGTGGGACTCCAGGAAGTCGCAGAGCTGTGGGGAGAGGGGAGTCAGGGGGGCTGGGGGGGCAGGAGGGGTAAAGACCCCCAGGGGACACCCCAAGGGAAGCGCAGGGGTGAGACCAGTGAGTCCAGGTGGAGACACTGGGGCGGGGGGGGCGCCTGGGGTAAGGACCCGCAAGCACAGTGAGGACCCCTCAAGGTTGGGGACCCCCCCCAGGGGTGTCTCAGGGGGTGGGGGGGTGACTCACGTGGGGGTCCCCCTTCTCAGAGGCCAGGCGGTGCAGGTCCAGCAGCGCCTGGTTCACCGACTTCTCCAGCTGCAGCGCCGCCTCCAGCGCCTCCAGCGCCGAGCCCCAGGCGTCGCGCTCCGGCTTCTGGGGGGGCACGGGGAGGCACGTGTCCCACGCGGCCCGGGCACGCCGAGGGGTGTCACCCCCTTCAGCTAGGGCACCCCTATGCAGCTGTGCCCCCCCAACACCCCCCCCAAGCAGCTGTGCCCCCCAAATTGCAGCTGTGCCCCCCCAAATGCAGCCCAAGCACCCCGAGGCAGCTGTGCCCCCATACACACCCCGTGCACCCCAATGCAGCCGTGTCCCCCAGAACCCCCAGGGCCGCTGTGTCCCCCCCAAACGCACTCCAATGCGGCCCAAGCACCCCAATGCAGCCGTGCCCCCCAACAACCCCCCAACCTGCAGCTGTGCCCCCCAGCACCCCCCAAAGCAGTTGCGCCCCCCAAAACGCAACCCAAGCATCCCAAAGCAGCCGCGCCCCCCCAAGCACCCCCATGCAGCTGTCTCCCCCCCCCAAACGCAATCCAAGCACCCCCAGCATCCCCCCGCAGCTGTGCCCCCCCCGCCCCCCACCTTGACGTCGTGCAGCAGCACGCGCCCCCCGCGCCGGCTCTGCAGCCGCAGGAGCCCCTCGGCGTGTTCCCGCTCCTCGTGCGACTGCGCCAGGCAGAACCGGGCCAGGCGCGGCAGCGCCACGTCGTCCCGCTCGAAGTAGAACGCCTGCGGGAGACCCCCCCCCCACCTCCGGGTGAGGACCCCCCCCCACCCCACCCCGCTCCCCCGGCTCCCGCGGGGGGGCCCCCCCGCCGCGCGCGCGAGCCGCCGCGCCCTCCCCTTATCTCCCTCCCGCAGGCGGCGGCGCCCCTGTGATGTAGGGGATGGGGGGTGGGGAATGAGGAGGGGGGAGGAGAGGGTGGGGGGGTTGTCTCTGGAACCCATGGGATCTTACCATGGAGAGATAGACGTAGGAAGCGTGGAGCTCCATGTTGGCCATGCGGTTGACGGCGGCTTCGCAGTCGCGGTGGTAATTCTGGCGGATTTGGGAATCCATGGCGGAGGGATGGATGGATGGATGGATGGATGGATGGATGGATGCAGGGATGGATGGATGGATGCAGGGATGCAGGGATGGATGCAGGGATGGGAAGAGCCGGTTCCGTTCAAGCACTGTTGAAGCGAGAACGCGGCTCTGCCCGCACAAAGCCCCGCGGGGGGTTTATATCCAACCGCCGGTGGGCGGGGAAAAGGGGGGGGAGGGGGAGGAAGGCCCACGAGCGCGTGCTCTCCCCCCCCCAGCCCCCAAACATCGCGGGGGGGGGGGCCTGCCCACCCCTCCCCTGCCTACCCCTCCTCCTGCCTTCGCATCCCTTCCCCAACCAGCCCCACCCCCTCATCCCCCCCACAAGCTGGGGAAGGGACCACATCAGCCAGCATCCCCCCTCCCCCCAAGCCCCCGCCCCTTCCCCTCCCCGGAAGAACCCAGGCGCCCGACGGGGTGGCCTTGGCCCTTGTCCCTGTTTGTCACACGGTCCGAGTCAGCATGACTGGGCAAGAAGGCGGGGGGGGGGGGGGGGGTGTCGGACACTATGTCCCTCTCCCCTGGGGGGGAGGTGAGGGCTGCCCCGGGGGGAGGAAGCAGCTCAAGGGGACCCCCGGCTCCCTTTTAGCCTGGGGGGGGCATAAGGAGCCCGGGCGGGGGGGAGGCAGAGCTGAAGGAGCAGACCTGGGGAAGTTGGGGACGGGGGTGTCTTGATTTGGGGGGACGGGGGTGTCAGTGCTGGTGCTGACCCAGTTGGTGAGGCTGCAATTGGTTGTTAATTAGAGTTTAATGAACGAGGGTTAAGGGGGGGGGGGGGAAGGCAAAGGAGCTGATTCAGCCCCGGGGGCCATAAAAGAGGAACCTGGTCCCTTAGAGATGCTGAGTCGAGGGTTCTCCTGCTCCCGAAACGGGGAGGCGGGTGTGTCAGGAAGGACGGGGGGGGGGGGGGGGGTAGTAGCCCCCCCCCCCTTCCCCCCAGGACCAAGCTCCTCCCTTCAACCTTTACTTCTCAGGGCTCCCCCCAGCACAGGGGTTCTGGCTGGGTTGTGGGGGGCTGTAGCTGAGAATAGAGCCCTGCAAGGAGAGAGGGGAGGGGGTCATGGGGGTGGGGGTCAGCCTCAGACACAGCCCCCCCACACCCATGGGGCTAACCCCCATCCTCACCCAGCCGCCCTGGTGCTGGATCCAGGTGGAGAGGTGCCGCTGCAGGAAGGATACAGCCCAATCCAGGATGGTCCGGAGGGGGTGGTCACCCCACAGCGCCTGTGGGGACCTGGGTGTCACACTCCCCCTCCCCCCAGCATCAGGGACCCCCCACAGGGGGCCTGGGTATCCCCTCCCCAAGGGGTTTCCAAGCCCCCCTGACCCCAACCACCCCACTACCTCTGGATGGGGGGGAGGGGGGAGCTCCCTTCACCCTCCCTTCCCCCAAGCCCCCAGTGTCTGGGTACCCCCCTTCCCCCAGGCCCCAGCCCCACCTGCCGGACCACCCGGTAGGTGACATAGAAGAAGACGACGACCCTCCCCCAGTTGATGCCATCGTGGAAGAGTTGCTCGGAGATCTCCGCCAGGGTGGGCAGGGGGGGGCGGCCAGCCAGGGTCCCCACCAGGCTGGGGACACGGGGACAGTAGTGAGGCTGGGGGAGGGGGGGGGGGGGGTAGCTGTGGTGCACCCCAAGGGGTCTCACCTGTTCAGCTCGGGGTCCTGGCTGAGGTGCCCCCAAACCCGGAGGACGGCTGCCCTCAGCGAGGCCACGGGGGGGGTCGCATCCCCCCCCCTCACCCCCCAGCTCCTCAGGGGGCACCTGCCGGGGCAGCCCCCTCTCCTGCTCCAGCAAGCTGAGAACAAACCTGGGGGGGGGGGGGGGAAAGATGAGGGGGGGCCCTCCCCCAGCCCTTGGGGCAGGGGGATCCCCCAGACTCACCCCCGGAGCACGGCACCCCCAATCCGCACAATGCAGGAGATGCTCTTGGCACCTGGGGGAGGGGATGGGGGGCACATAGAGGAGCAAATGGGAAGCCACCCCCCCAGACCCACAGGTGACCCCCCCCCACCCCCGAACCCCTAGAAATAACCCAGGTATCCAGCCCCACCCCCCATTTACACGGCTAAAGTGAAGTGAAAGTGGTTCTGCTTCCCTGCCCCCCCCCCCCCCCCCCCCGCACACCCTCCCCGTATTCCCCCCCCCCATACCTGTCTCCCATGGGATCTCCAGGAGTCCCCCGCCCTCCTGCCCCTCCATCCTGCACCCCAGGACCCACAGAGCTCCCCTCCCCCACCCCACCATGGGCAGGGCAAGGCCACCTCCCTTGGGGCCCCACAAGGGGATTTCTGGAGGGCGGGGGTGTGTGTGTGTGTGTGTGTGTCACGATAGCTGGGGGGGGGACACGACACACGACGACAGGGACAGGCTGGTGGCCTCAGCCTGAGACGAAGCGGCGCGCAGCTCCGTTTCCCCTTTATTTCCAAACATCAAAATACCCGAAATACAAAACAAGGTACAAAAAAAAAAAAAAAGGGGGGGGGGCGGGGCACGGGGGGGCAGGGAGGGGACCAAAGAAACACAAAAGAAAACCAGGAGGAAGGCAGGGCCCCCCCAGCCAGAGGGGGGGGTCCCCCATTACATCATCGTGTAATGATGTCATCATTTCATGACGTCATCATTTCATGACGTCATCCCAAAGAGCACGGGGTGGGGGGTGGGGGGTGGATGTGTCACTCTGCCCCTGCCTTGGGGCAACACTTCTTGGGGACACTGATTGCAAAGTGGGGACCTTCGTAAGTGGGGGGGGGGGGAGGAAGGGGGTGTAAACGGGCGTATGGCCCCCCCCCCCCCCCTGAGAGCCACCACCAGGAGGGGGCTTCTGCCCCAGGGAGGGGGTATTGCACCCGGGGGGCCCTAATAAATACCCACCCTGCAGCCGTGGCTGCGACCCTCCCCCCCCCCCACATGCCCAACAGCTCCGTTGTTGGGGTCACAAAGACACCCCACACCCCCCCCCGTCACATTGGGGAGGGGGGGCAGCAAAGCACCACAAGTCCTGGGGGTCAAACCGCTCCGAGGCTGGGGCTGTGGGGGGGGCTGCAGACCCCCTCCCCCCCAGCATCAGGGGGACCCCAGCACCACGGCTGGGGGTGGGGGGCAAAAGGGGGTTGAAGCTGCGTGACACCCCCCCCCTTCCCCATATCCCCGCAGGGTCTCAGCTGTGACCCCCAGGTATGTTTGCCCTCTGTCAGGGGAAGGTTTGGGGGGGGGGGGGGGCACAGCTGCCCTGAGGGAGGGAGGGCCCCCTCCCCCCCAGCTCAGCCCCCCCAAAAAAAGTTTGGGGTGAGTCCTAACAAAGTTGTTTGTTAAAAAGCCCCCCCCTCCTGGAAGGCACAGCACCCAGGGGGATGGAGGGGGGGTCAGCACCATCCCTGCCGGCAGGGGGCCAGTCCTGGGGGAGGAAGGGGGGGGAAGAAAGGGGGGGGGGGGGGGGGGGGGTGAGACACCCCCCCCCACCTCTAAAAGTCTACGACATCTTCCAGATGGTGAGCGAGGCCGTGAGGACGCCAGCGGCGAAGATGGTGATGGTCTGCCAGGTCGGGGTGCCGAAGTAGGAGTGGAGCCCTTCCTGGGGGGGCGTGGGGGGGGTGGGCGTCAGCCACATGGCACAGGCCCCCCCAGCTGTGGCGTGTCACCCCCCCCCCCCCCCCAGCAGAGAACCAGGCACCCAGGTCCCCTCCCCATGGTGGAAAAGGCATTAGTACAAAGCAGAATGCAGGGGGGGGGGGGGCTGCAGGCAGGAGAAAGAGGGAGGGGTAAAGGGGGTGTCATGGGGGAGGTCCTCCTCCCCCCCCCCCCCCCCAAAAAAAAAGTCAAGCAGGACTTGTGGGATAACAGGTAAACCCTCCAGGGTTGAGCCTTTGGGAAGGAAAACCACCCCAGGCCTCCCATCCCATGCATGGGGGGGACGACAAAACGGGGTCAGCCAGCTCCCTCCCCCCCCGTGCCCCCCCCCTCCCCCCCCCCCCCAGGATTGAGGGGCTGCAGGGGCTCACCCATCCCCCCTGGGCCTGGATCCAGGCCAGGACGTGATCCCGCATGTACTCCAGGGTCCAGCTCAGGATGGTCTGCACCAGGTCAGGGACCCTGGTGAAAAGCGCCTGGATAAACAAGGGGGGGGGGGTCAGAGGGGGCCTGGGGGGAGGGTGGTCCAGGGTGTGTGGGGGGGTGTCCCAGCACCCACCTTCAGCACCAGTTTGCAGGCAAAGTAGAAGAGGGCGACGACACGGCCCCAGTTGAAGTTGCCGTCGGCGAACATCTCGGCCGCCACACGGAAAAAAAGCTCTTTGGGGGCATCGCACCCCACTTGCTCGATCATCCTGGGGGGGGTGTCAGCAGGGCTGGTTAGCGTGGGGGAGGGGTACCGGGGACCCCCACCCCTCATAGTGTGTCCCCCCCCCCCCCCCCCTTGCCAAACCTCTGGAGCTCGGTGTGGCTGTCGAGCTCATCGCCGATGCGGCGCAGGCAGTCGCTGAGGTGCTTGGTGCTGGGGGTGCTGGGGGGGGGGCCCCCCAGCTGCGCCTGCCCCAGCGCCACCACCTGCCTGTCCCCCGAGCGCTCCACGCGGTCCTGGATGAACCTGGGGGGCACAGGGGGACACCACCCCCCAGCTCTGGGTGGCCGCCTCGGGGGTCCCAGGAGCTCCCTGGGAGCTCCAACCCCCCTGGGGCACCGCAGCCCCCCCCGACACCCCCCGGCCCTTCTGGCCCCCACAGCCCCCCACACCCCCGAGACCCCCCCAGCCCCTTCATGGGCCCACGACCCCCCGAGACCCCCAGCTCCTTTGGGGCACCACAGCCCCCCACAGCCTGAGACCCCCTTCATTATCTGACACACACACACCCCAGAGACCCCCCACCCCTTTGTGGCCCCAAAGCCCCCCACAGCCCGAGACCCCCTGCCCCTACATGGCCCCACGACCCCTCTGAGGCCCCCTGCGCCTTCGTGGGCCAATGACCTCCCCGAGACCCCCTGCCCTTTGTGGCCCCACAGCCCTTCCCCCCCCCCCCCCCGCCCCGAGACCACCAGCCCCCTTGGGGCACCACAGCCCCCCACACCTCGAGACCACCAGCCCCTTCATGGGCCCACGACCCCCCTGAGACCATCAGCCCCTTTGGGGCACCACAGCCCTCCACACCCTCAGACCCCCTTCATTATCCAACACCCACCCCAGAGACCCCCTGCCCCTTCGTGGCCCCGAAGCCCCCCACACCTGAGACCCGCTGCCCCTACATGGCCCCACGACCCCCTAGAGACCCCCAGCCCCTTTCCGGCCCCAAAGCACCCCTGAGACCCCCTGCCCCTTCATGGGCCCACAGCCCCCAACACCCCAAGCCCCCCTGCTTCTTTGTGAACCCACAACCCACCAAAGACCCCCTGCCCCTTCGTGGGCCCACAACACCCCACATCCCGAGACCCCCTTCATTACCCACACACCCACCGAGAGACCCCCTACCCATTCATGGGCCCAAAGCCCCCCTGCCCCTTTGAGGCCGCCCACATCCTGAGACCCCCCTGCCCCTTTGTGGCCCCACGACACCCCTGAGACCCCCTGCCCTTTCGTGGGCCCATGAAACACCTGACACCCCCCTGCCCTTCGTGGCCCCACGACCCCCTAGAGACCCCCTGCCCCTTCGTGGCCCTATGACGCCCCCGCCCCGTCATGGCCCCACGCCACCACCCCCGCCTCCGAGACCCCCTGCCCCTTCGTGGCCCCACAGCCTCCCCGTGGACCCCTGCCCCCCCACGCCCCCCACTCACCCCCGCAGCAGGATCGCCCCCGTCTGCATGATCTGATCCGTGGAGGCCCCTGGGGGGGTGGGGGGGGTTCAGCGGGAGGAATCGGGGACAGGCCCCGGCCCCCCCCCCCACCCCGGCAGCAAAGGCCGCGCCCCGCCCCCCCGCCCAGCCCGGCCCCTCGGGGGCCCCCGGGGGGTCCCGCCCCCCCCCACTCACCCCCTCCCCCCGGGGGCGGGTCGGGCTCCCGGCCACCGGAGCCGCCCCCCCGCCTCGCCGCCGCCGCCGCCGCCCCCGCCGCCGCCGGGCTGAGCCGCCGCCGCCGCCGCCATCGCCCGCACCACGTGGTCCGGGGCACCGGCGTCACGTGACACGGGGGGGCGGGGAGCGGCCGCCGACCGCGCCCCGGTCACGTGGGGGGGAGGCACGTCACGGGCACGAGGGTGACGTAACGCGAGGGCCGCCAGCGACGGTCGGTACCGGGCGGCAAGGGGGGGGATGCGTGTGTGTTAGCCCCGCCTGTCGGCCCGCCCCTCAGGGCTTGGCTCCGCCCCTTAAAACGGTTTCCCGCCCCTCAGGGCTTGGTTTCACCCCTCAGGACTCGGCACCGCCCCTCAGAGCTTGGTTCCGCCTCTTAGGACGTGACCCCGCCCCTCAGGGCTTCGCTCCGCCCCTCAGGACTCGGCACCGCCCTTTGCCCGGCCCCTCAGGGCTTGGACCCGCCCCTCATTACTTGGCTCCGCTCCTTCCCCTGACCCCAGGTCTCGGCCCCGCCTCTAGGACTCGGCCCCGCTCCTCACTGCTTCCATCAGGTCTCAACCCCGCCCCTCAGGGCTCGGCCCCGCCCCTCACCCGTCCCCTTAGTCTTGGCTTCGCTCTTCAGGGCTCGGCCACACCCCTCATATATTGGCTCCGCCTCTCCTAGTCTTGGCCCCGCCCTTGCCTAGCCCCTCAGGTATTGGCTTCACCCCTTAGGTATTGATCCTGCCCCTCAAGTCTTGGCCCCGCCCCTAAGGTCTTGGCTCCGCCCCTCGCGACTCGCCCCCACCCCCTCAGGACTCAATCCCGCCCCTCAGGACCTGACCCCGCCCCTCAACCAGCCTCTCAGGTATTGGCTGCGGCCTCAGCACTCGGCCCCGCCCCCCAGCACTCGGCCCCGCCCCTCAGGACCCGTCTCCCTTCCTTCTCCTCCAGGTCTTTTATTAACAGCTCACAGCACGGCTGCCGCGTGTTCCCAT